>NC_135985.1:25739708-26339708 GCF_053455715.1 Rhinoraja longicauda
CTCTCTCTCCCCCCTGGGTCTCCGGGCTGCGGGCAGCACCAGGCAGTGCGGGGATCCGCCGGGACCGGCCGGCAGCGAGGTGAATGTTGCGGCTCCACCGCCCCCCGCCCGGGCATCAGACCGTGAAACCCCCGCGGGCAACAGCACAGCGACCTGGCAATGCCCAGCTTTACATAGGAGACAGTCTCACCGAAAACCTTCAGGCCCGCACTCTCACTCCCCCTCTCTCTCTCTCTCTCTCACTCTCTCTCTCTCTCTCTCTCTCTCTCTCTCTCTGTCTGTCTCCCCCCTCTCTCTCTCTCCACCATCTCTCTCTCTCTCTCCCCCTCTCTCTCCCTCTCTCTCTCTCTCCCCCCCTCTCTCCCCCCAAATCTCTCCCCCTCTCTCTCTACCCCCCCCCACCCCCCCCCCCCCTCTCTCTCTCTCACACACGCACTCGCGTCTCTACTTCCTCGTTTCCCAATGTCGGGCCCTCTTTCAATTCTGGGATCAGCCTTTCCTTTTCTGTGCCCATCGGCGGCAATGCTGTCTCTGCCTCTGTCTGTCTGTCTCTGTCTGTCTGCCTCTGTCAACCTTTCCCCACTCACAGGGACTCTACGCCGAGAGCTATCTCTCTTCCCATGTGAACATCTGTGTCTCTCGGTCTCACCCCCGCCTCTGTCCCACCCCTGCCAGCCCCTGCCTTTGCACCCATTGGCAATCCGTTGGGATTCACTCTGGCAGTGGAGTTGGGGCCGACGTGGGTCGCTCCCTCTCACTCGCTTTCGTTCAACCCGTTCGTTTATCACTAAGTCTGTCCGCAAATTGGCTGCCCAGCGTTTCAACAAAAGCTGGAGTAATGTATCTTCTGAGTCTATCTGCGCACAGCTGTGTCTATCCACCTGCACCTGCAGTTGGTCCCCACACGTCCAACAAAGATGCTCTATCGGAAGTACTGGACTGGGTTGTAATGGGAGGTGGCTGGGAGGAATGTCCGGGCGGGGGAGGGGTAGGGAGAGGTGGCTGGGTGGGGAAGCGAGGGAGTCTCCTCTCTCTCGGTCCCACCCCCGTGTGTGTGTGGGGGGTGGGGGGGGGGGGGGGCAGAGTGGGCACTGGCCGCTCCCGTCGTTCACACCAACCTCCACTCCAATTTTCCCCTTTAATGAACAGACCGGACGGGGACGCAGTTTCCGCGTTTGTGAAGTTTGTGTTGGGTCAGGCCAGGGTAAATGGGGAGCGTGAAGAGAATAGACTGGAATAGACAAGTCACAGTGAAACTCTTTGCTTGGATATCTTGCCAAGGATCTTAACATCCAATCCCAGCCTGGTCCCCACCTCCCAAAGATCAACGAGTGACTGATACACAACCCGTGTCTGTGAACTCTGCATGTGATGGTGTGCGTTTATTTTCTTCATTGTCACTATTTGGTGAAAGTTGAACGTGCTAAGCTGTGTTGTCAGCGCTAGGTGCTGGTGGGGGTGGGGGTGGGTCGGTGAAGCTGGTGGGGGGGGGGGTCAGTGAAGCTGGTGGGGGGGTCAGTGAAGCTGGTGGGGGGGGGTGGGGGTGGGTCAGTGAAGCTGGTGGGGGGGGGTGGGGGTGGGAGTGGGCCGGTGAAGCTGGTGGGGGGGGGGTCAGTGAAGCTGGTGGGGGAGGGTGGGGGTGAGGGTGGGTCGGTGAAGCTGGTGGGGGGGGGGGTCAGTGAAGCTGGTGGGAGGGGTCAGTGAAGCTGGTGGGGGGGGTCAGTGAAGCTGGTGGGGGGGGGTCAGTGAAGCTGGTGGGGGGGGTGGTCAGTGAAGCTGGTGGGGGGGGGGGCAGTGAAGCTGGTGGGGGGGGGTCAGTGAAGCTGGTGGGGGGGGGGTCAGTGAAGCTGGTGGGAGTGGGCCGGTGAAGCTGTCTCCCACTGTGTTGAACATGGATGGTTTACGATGCTTTCAGTGTGTTGGGGCTTTGACGGGGAGCGCTGGCTCCGGGGATGTGCGAGCGGGTTGAATGATCAGCAGGTCCAGTCACCAACACATAGGGGAGGCTGCAGTACCACATTTTACAGCCGCTTCAGAGCGCCTCGGCATCGCTGAATCCGCGCCCCGCCTTGTGTGGCCACTCACAGCCGCTCCACACAGACACAGATATAATACTGGAGCGACTCACCGGCACAGGCAGCATCTCCGGGGGGGAGGGAGGGGGGTGGGGGAACCCTTCTGCCTGCCCCGCTGAGCTGCTCCATCGTTGTGTGTCTCTCCGGTTCCTCCATCTCCACTGGCCCACTGGCTGGTCCACTGCCCACTGGCTGGCCCACTGCCCACTGGCTGGCCCACTGGCCACTGGCTGGCCCACTGGCCACTGGCTGGCCCATTGGCCACTGGCTGGTCCACTGGCCACTGGCCACTGGCTGGTTCACCAGTTCATGTGTTGGTTCACAACGCGACTCTCGCTCTCAACTCGCTCAGCTCCAGTAATTTGGATTTTGGGGGCTGGGAATGAGGTCTGTCAGGTTACCGCAATAATCCCGTCTAAAGTGAGTTAAAAGCCTCGCATCCTGAGCGCGGATGAACAAGACAATATTAACAAGACATTGCTGTTTTCTGCAAGTAAACACATTTGAGTATTGGTCCATTGGCGGTGGCTGGACGCTGTTGCTGGAGGTCCCTGTCACCGCTCAGTACTAGACACCAGCACTAGTACCATTTACTGCTCAGTAAACCAGTACAGTAAGCGTTAGAAAAGCTAAAGTACAACACATTTGGGGGAGCCCGCGGGCGAGTGAGGGCGATACAGTAAAGACCCTGTGGTGTTCAGTCTCAGCGGGGGTCGCCACCCGAAACGCCACCTGTTCATTTCCCCCAGAGACGCTGCCTGCCCCGCTGAGTTACTCCGGCTTTGGTGTGTCTATGTATGGGTGGTCGGGGGCTCGGTGGAGCGGGGCAGACCGTCCCAGTGTCGGCAGTCCCGAGTGGAAGCTGGCGATCAGGTCGGGCAGCGCCTATGGAGAGTTGATCCGCCAGCATTAAGTGCGGAAAAAGACCATTCAGCTGAATATGTTCCCCGCTCCAAAGACGAGACGTGGAACGGCTAGGCTCAATGCCCCATGGTGAACATTAACACATAACGCAAGTGGAAACGTTTCATTCGCTCGCCCCACAGATACTGCCCGACCAGTTAATATGCCGACATCTTCACTTTGGCTCACGCACGCATTCTCTCTTGCATTCACAACCGATTCACGTTCACATGTTCTCTCTGAAGAATGGAGAGGGCCGGTTTGGAGGGATAAGGGCCAAACGCGGGCAGCTGGGACCAGTGTAGCTGGGACATGTTGGCCGGTGTGGGCAAGTGGGGCCGAAGGGCCTGTTTCTTCGCTGTATCATTGTCTAACTCGATGACTCTCATCATTACCAAGTAATAGAAAAATAGAAACATAGAGGAGGCCATTCAGTCCTTCGAGCCAGCACCACCATTCAACATGATCATGGCTGATCATCCAGAATCAGTACCCCGTTCCTGCTTTCTCCCCATATCCCTTGATTCCGTTAGCCCTAAGAGCTAAATCCAACTCTCTCTTGAAAACATCCAGTGAATTGGCCTCCACTGCCTTCTGTGGCAGAAAATTCCACAGATTCACAACTCCCTGGGTGAAAAAGCTTTTCCGCATTTCAGTCCTAAATGGCCGACCCCTTATTCTTAAATAATGCTGAACGGGAACCCTGGGCAAAGATGTGTCTGAGCGACAGGTGGAGCGAGTGGGTGCTAGAGCGACAGGTGGAGAGGGAGACGGGCAAGTAGCCAGGGCAGGGGTAGGGGGCAGGGGGCAGAGGGCAGGGGGTAGGGGGTAGGGGGCAGAGGGCAGGGGATAGGGGCAGGGGGAAGGGGCAGGGGGTAGGGGGTAGGTGCAGGGGGCAGGGGGTAGGGGGCAGGGGGTAGGGGGTAGGGGGCAGAGGGCAGGGGATAGGGGGCAGGGGGTAGGGGGCAGGGGGTAGGTGCAGGGGGCAGGGGGTAGGGGGTAGGTGCATGGGGCAGGGGGTAGGGGGCAGGGGGTAGGGGGTAGAGGGCAGGGGGCAGAGGGCAAGGGATAGGGGATAGGGGGCAGGGGGTAGGGAGTAGGGGGTAGATGCAGGGGGCAGAGGGTAGGGGGCAGGGGGTAGGGAGTAGGGGGTAGGTGCAGGGGGCAGAGGGCAGGGGCAGCGGTAGTGATGGGCAGAGGAATGGCAACAAAGGAAAAGTGTGTTACAAAGGGGGAATGCACTGGTAAATAATGGATGGCAAAGACTAAAATGAGATCACTGCGTAGGAAGGAACTGCAGATGCTGGTTTACATCGAAGATAGACACAAAATGCTGGAGTAACTCAGCGGGTCAGGCAGCATCTCTGGAGAGAAGGAATGGGTGGCGTTTCGGGTCGAGACCCTTCTTCAGATCCTTCTTCATTCTTCTGGAGAAGGGTCTCGACCCGAAGCGTCACCCATTCCTTCTCTCCAGAGATGCTGCCTGTCCCGCTGAGTTACTCCAGCATTTTGTGTCTAAAATGAGATCACTGGTGGATATTTAAAGAAATACTCCCCAGTCACAAATCAAGCCAAATAGTTTTACTAGTTGCGTTACCAAAACGCAAGGAAACTCTCTCTTTTCTCTGCTTTTAAATGTTCGTGCTCACGAATTGATATAAAATCATCTCAAGGTCATGCTGACAAAATAATGGCAATCACTACTGTGAACAAGCGCTGCTCCCTTGAAAGCGAATAAATTGCTTAATGGCGATGTATTGAAAGCTAGATTAAATTTAACCGCCCAATGTTGCTCCTACTGTGTTCTGGTAACATTTGTAAATAAAAACGACTCAACCGCCGGCGATAGCAGGACTATAAGTGGGCAATATCACCACACACCGAGCTGTGGTTGGGTTGGGTCTGTAGCAGACTACACACACACGTTTTAAACTGGTCTCCAGGGAATGGAGGTGCGGATAAATAAAGGCGCCTTCGCTTCGTCTAAACATCCCTGGACAACACAAAGTTCAGTAACATTGTGTAGGTGCAGTTGCTGGTTTAAATCGAAGGTAGACACAAAAAGCTGGAGTAACTCAGCGGGTCAGGCAGCATCTCGGGAGAGAAGGAATGGGTGACGTTTCGGGTCGAGACCCTTCTTCAGACTTGAACTTCAGTCACACTCCTCGCTTTCAACCCTGTCCACCTACTAAAGAACAAATACTGTACATTTGATCTACCCAGTTCTGTAACCTAGGATATAAATTATATGTAGGAAGGAACTGGGTCTCGACCCGAAACGGCAGAGTTGCTGCCTCACAGCGCCAGAGACCCGGGTTCCATCTTGACCACGGGTGCTGTCTGTACGGAGTTTGTACGTTCACCCCGTGACCTGCGTGGGTTTCTCCAGGAGCTCCGGTTTCCTCCCACACTCTATTAACGTACAGGTCTGTCGGTTAATTGGTTTCGGTCAATTGTAAAAACAAATGTCCCTGCTGTGTGGGATAGTATTAGAGTCGGTGCAGACTCGGTGGGCCGAATGACCTGTAACTGCTCTGTGCGTCTAAAGTCAAACGTCTAAAACGTTGCTGGTCCCACTGTAGAGACGCAAGGTGCTCAATCCCTTCATAAATGTTCTTCTCCAGTCTAAGTGGCCACATTCCCTTGAGGAGGACAGGATGTTCTATTTTTCAAGGAGACTTAAAGTCGCTCCTTGAAGTTATTGAAGTCCCTTGTCCCGGTGGGGCAGAGGTCTTGTTTTCATTTGTAGTTTTCATCAAGAGATACAGCATAGAAACTGTGCCGAGCCCACGCCGGCCAATGGTTACCTGTTCACACTAGTTCACACTAGTTTATACTAGTTCACACTAGTTCCACGTTAGCCCGCTTTCACATCCACTCCCTACACACAAGGGAGATTTTACAGAGGGCTGATTAACCTACAAACCCGCACGTCTTTGGGATGTGGGAGGAAGCCGGAGCACCCAAAGGAAACCCACACAGCCATAGGGAGAAGGTGCAACACAGACAGCACCTGAGGCCAGGATCGAACCCGGGTCTCTGGTGCTGTGAGGCAGCAGCTCAACCAGCTGTGCCACCGTGCAAGGGTTAGGCCTGTAGATGGGGGTGGGCCATTTACAAGACACCCGTGTGTGTGACCAGAGCTGGGAGAGAGATCGAGAGTCGCATGGAAATGTGCAAAGGGCAATCACCATCTGAAATGGATGCTGATGTTTGTGAGTGGTGATGGTGCAGCTTAGAGCCTCTGCCTTGTAGCGGCAGCTTTGATCTTGACCTTAGTCCATGTGGGGCTCGCACGTTAAAACATAGAACATCGCACAGCACAGGAAGGGCCTTCAGCCCACAGTATTAGTGCCAAAAGTGAAGACAAAACATCACCTATTCCTTCTGTCCAGAGATGCTGCCTGCCCCGCTGAGTTACTCCAGCATTTTGTGTCTACCTTCGGTTTAAACCAGCATCTGCTGTTCCTCCCTACACAAGACAAGAACAACTCTTATCTGCCTGCGTATAATCCCTATCCTCACATTCCCTATATATCCATGAGCCCATCAAAATGTTTGTTAAAAGCCAGTATCGTGTCTGCCCTCACCAGTCCCTGTGTAAAATATTTGCCTTGCATACCTGTTTTCAACTTCATCCCTCTCACATTGAAACTGTGCACTCTATTCTTTGACATTTCCATCCTGGGGAAAAGACTCTGACTCTCTATCCTATTTACAATCTCCCTGTGAAACTGTGGTTTCTTTAGATTTATAACTTTAGACAGACAGTGGGGAAACAGGTCCTTCTGTGCATCGAGTCCTCGCCGACCAGTAATCATCCCGTACACTATCCTACACACAATGACAATGTACAATCTTTTACCAAAGCCAAATAACCTACAAACCTCTACGTCTTTGTAGTGTGGAGAAAGAGGTGGAAACCGGAGCACCCGGAGAAAACCCACGTGATCACAGGGAGAACGTACAAATCCTGTACAGGGGTTGGACAGGCTAGATGCAGGAAGATTGTTCCCGATGTTGGGGAAGTCCAGAACAAGGCGCACAGTTTAAGGTTAAGGGGAAGTCTTTTAGGACCGAGATGAGAACGTTTTTTTTCACACAGAGAGTGGTGAATCTGTGGAATTCTCTGCCACAGAAGGTAGGTGAGGCCAGTTCATTGGCTATATTTAAGAGGGAGTTAGATGTGGCCCTTGTGGCTAAAGGGATCAGGGGGTATGGAGCGAAGGCAGGTAAGGGATACTGAGTTGGATGATCAGCCATGATCATATTGAATGGCGGTGCAGGCTCGAAGGGCCGAATGGCCTACTCCTGCACCTATTTTCTATGTTTCTATGTTTCTGTACAGACAGCATCCATAGTCAGGATGGAACCCGGGTCTCTGTCGGTGTGAGGCAGCGATACCACTGCATCACTGTCCTGCCCTGTTCCTCCAGGTGCACCGGTTTCCTCCCATGTGCTAACGATGTATGGGTGTGTAGGTCAATTGGCTTCTTGTGTGCAGGGAGCAGATATGAGAGTGTGATAACATAGAACTAGTGTGAAAGAACTAGAAGTTCAGCGTGGACTCGATGGGCCAAAGGACCTGTTTCCATTCAATATCTTTCAATCAATAAATAAAACATTGGTTGGTATTCAGCAGACTCCAACACATACTGTTTGGGGACTATTTCACTCTTGGTCCTGCCTGTTAAATTTTCTCCAATACATAGACATCACATCCATTCATTCCCCACAGCAAATCTGTTAGGAAGTTCAGTTTAGTTTATTGTCACATGTACTGAGGTACAGTGAAAAGTTTTTGTTGCGTGCTAACCAGCCAGCAGAAAGACAATACGTGATTACAATCGACCCATTTACAGTGTATAGATACGTGATAAGGAAATAGCGTTTAATGCAAGGTAAAGCCAGCAAAGTACGATCAAGGATAGTCTGAGGGTCACCAAAGAGGTAGATAGTAGTTCAGCACTGCTCTTTGGTTTTGATTCAGTTACCTGATAACAGTTGGGAAGAAACTGTCCCTGAATCTGGAGGTGCGCGTTTTCACATTTCTGTACCTTTTGCCTGATGAGAAAGGAGCGAATAGGAGGAAAGACAGCAGGAACCTGAAGTTCCTGTAACAAAGGGTGCATCATTCAGCAGGAGGAAAACACTGAGAATTGGTAGTGTTTATTGAGAGCAATTCGTCAGGGGTTAACCAGAAAATCCATGAGCAATACGAGGGACTGGGCCCATGGATCACAGTAACTGTACATGGGCACTGGATCTATATTTGTAGATGCAACTCTTCAATCCACCACAACCTGGCAAGTGGTAGACGCCGAAGATAGACACAAAAAGCTGGAGTAACTCAGTGGGACAGGTAGCGTCTCAGGAGATGCCGCCTGTCCCGCTGAGTTACTCCAGCTTTTTGTGTCCATCTTCTGTTTAAACCAGCATCTGTAGTTCCTTTCTACACAAGTGTTAGATGCCCATGGGGTGAGGTGATGGTGTCTAACAAACCTCATGCATTAATTACTTCCAAATGGCTTTATTTTGTTTTGTGAGACACGCTTAATAAATTAACTCAACAATGGGTTTGTAGATCTGGCAAACAATATCCAATTGATGCTGCTAAACATTTGAAAACATTGTGGCACCCATTTCTTCCGATTAGCATATAGATAGAATTGGTTGTGATTATATTGATCCATCTTGATGTATAAAGAGTCTTACACATATTCCCATCTAATGATTATATGTATGTTTTTTCAAATCTAATTAACATTCAGTCATTTTGAGTTCTATGCCCCTGATTTTTAAAATGATTTTCCCTGTAGGTATCTGTCATTTTTGGCCCGATGTAATAAATAATTGATACCTAATTGATGTACTGGGACTGTGAATATACCATAGATGAGGTAGGGTTGGCCTGGTTTAGTACAGGCACAAGTGCAATAGCACAATGCTCTTCTTGAAGGGGATGGGATGGAGTGTGGAGAGGGTGGAGTGTGTGTGTATGAGTTTGTGTGTGTACATGTCTGTGTGTGCATGTGTGCTTGTGGGTGTGTGTCCATGTGTGTGTGTGTGTGTGCGCATGTGCAAGTGTGCATGTGCATGTGTGTATGTGTATGTGTATATGTGTGTGTGTGTGTGCGTGTGAGCGTTTGTGTGTCTACGTATGTACACCTATGCATGTGGGTGTTGGTGTGCGTGTGTGCAAGTGTGTGTTTGCACACTCATCTGTACGTACGTACCACAAGTTAATCCTCTCTTCTCCCCTTTCACTCCATTGTCCTCTAAGTGGTGTTTAAGTGGATGGATCTACCACTATTAATTATGCACGTCACCAAGTGCCAATACAAACGGATAAAGCAGTGCGGATGGAAGGGTCTGTGAACTGAGCAAGTTTGTTTGCTTCCCTGCCAAAACATTCGAGGGAGGTCTTCATTCCTCCCTCCTAAATGCCTTTTTTTTCCAAAACACTTTCCCCAGCCTCATTTATAAAGTAATTGTGGCAGTAAGTTGTTTCATGAAGAGTGAATGTGATAGGCCAGCGAATCGAGACTGTGCTGAATGTTACTGAACCAGGAGAGTAATGAGACCCCCCCCCCTGATTGATTCACTATTCCGTGTTAGCTGAGCTCAGTGAAGTGAAGCCAGACACAAAAAGCTGGAGTAACTCAACGGGTCAGACAGCATCTCTGGAGAAAAGGAATAGGTGACGTTTTGGGTCGAGACCCTTCTTCAGACTGAGAGTCAGGGGAAAGTGAAATGAGAGATATAGACAAATGAATGAAAAATATTCACAAAGTAATGATGATCAAGGAAAGTTGGAGCCTATAATGGTCCATTGTTGGCTGAGGGCTAGGTGTTAATGAATGGTGCAGACAGTGAAACTCAACAGGATGACAGTGAAACTAGTACAATGACTATGTTGGGGGAGTGACGGAGGGAGAGAGAGGGGGATACAAGATTACTTGAAGTTAGAAAAATCAATATTCGTAGCGTTGGGTAGTAAAGTGGCCAAATGAAATATGAGGTGCTGTTCCTCACATTTGTGTTTGGAAGTGAAGCCTAGCCTCAGATATTTGTCGAGGTGGCCGTGACCGAGAGGGGAACAGTGAGCCAGGGTTTTGGGTTCTGATGATAGACACAAAAAGCTGGAATAACTCAGGCAGCATCTCTGGAGGGAAGGAATGGGTGACATTTCGGGTCGAGACCCTTCTTCAGACTGGTTAGGGATAAGGTAAACAAGAGATATAGATGGTGATGTGGGGAGATAAAGAATAACGAATGAAAGATATGCAAAAAAATATCGACGATAAAGGCCATTGTAAGCTGTTAGTTGGGTGAAAATGAGATGTTAGTGTGACTTGGGTGGGGGAGGGAGAGAGAGAGAGGGAATGCCGGGGCTACCTGAAGTGAGAGAAATCAATATTCATGCCACTGGGCTGTAAGCTGGTACCTGACTACATCATATGGCTCCAACACCACCCACTGAGCTACTGCTGTTATCCTGTTCCCTCACACTCCTCAGTTCACATAAATCTTCATGCTGGTTAAGCTATTTATTTTAAGCTATTGATCCAAAATAGAGTCAACTTTATTCAGTTTATACTCGAACAATTACAGGAAAGTAGATTTTTCACGATCATTTTGTCTCCCGATGTGCTAAAAACAGAGTCTTAAGTGCACGTACTACACAGGTGCTGCTTCTACAGATTAATTACAGGGTGTGTCATAAATGTGCCCTCGTATCCCATTGTGTTACCAAATCTGGGAGTTATTTAAATAATTCATAGGGCAGGCGGTGTGCTGTAATTAATTCTACTTGGGACGATATTGAGCAGTGTGTAGTATAATGTTGAGTGCATTACTTGACTGCCTTTATGACCTCTAACTGGAAGACATAAAGTCAGCAATGAATTCAAAAGCAATTTTCAATGGGCCAATATCTTCAACTGTGCATTATATAGCAGCTTCAGTCAGTGGGCAGGGTTGTACATTCTATAGTCTTGTGCATATTCTGGTTCAGTCCTCGTTTAGTTTAGTTTAGAGATATAGCACGGAAACAGAGCCTTCGGTTCATCGCTTCCGCGCTGACCAGCGATCCCCGCACACTAACACTATCCTACACACACTAAGGACAATTTACAATTTACACCTGCAAACCTGTATGTGTTGGGAGTGTGGGAGGAAACCGAAGATCTCGGAGAAAATTCACGCAGGTCACGGGGAGAACTTACAAACTCCATGCAGACAGCGCCCGTAGTCAGGATCGAACCCTGGTCTCTGGCGCTGCAAGGCAGCAACTCTACCGCTGCGCCATCGTGCTGCCCGGTGGTATACCCGGTGTATAGTTGTGTGCAATTGCGTGTTGTTCGTTGCTCCATTACAGGAAGGATGTGGAGACTTTCGAGAGGGTGCAGAGGTGGTTTACCAGTATGAGGTCCTTTTTGTAAACACGCATCTGCAGCTCTTTGTTTCTCCATTGGACATTACTTTAAGATGAGAGGGCCACCATTTAAAGGTGTATGGTGAACACCTAGCGCTGGTTGCCTGGGGTTGGTGGTGGAGGCAGATACGATAGTGACATTTAAGAGGCTCTTAGACAGGCTTGTGGATATGCGGGGAATGGAGGGATATGGATCATGTGCAGACAGAGGAGATTAGTTTAATCTGGCATCATGTTTGGCACAGACATTGTGGGCTGAAGGGCCTACTCCTGTGCTGTACCATTCTATGTTGTATGTTCATCTACGGAGAGGTAATGATTCCTCCTCACGCAGTGATCCTGATGCCAACATCACGTCTGAGGTTTGGATTAGCAGGCCTGTGGTTTCTGGGTATAGAGCCCTCAAACATGCAGGCCATGATTGAACGATGTAAGTGCAAAGAAGAGAGAAATGGGCCTTGGCCTCAGGGCAAGAGGGTCGCAGTGTGGGTGGGTGGGTGGGTGGATGTGCAGAATGGGGCATTTGGATCTGAGAAGGAAAATAGGAAATGGACACATGCGCTGACTTAGTATTGTTAAAACAGAGAACAGAATGATTGAAGATGGACAGAGGACATGCAGATAAGAGGAACTGTACTGGATCTGTCGAATACTTTCTCACACAAAGGGTGGTGGGTGTATGGAACAAGCTGCCAGAGGAGGTTGTTGAGGCAGGGACTATCCCAGCATTTAAGAAACAGTTGGACAGGTCCATGGATAGGACAGGTTTTGAGGGATATGGACCAAATGCAGGCAGGTGGGACTAGTGTAGCTGGGACATGTTGGCCGGTGCGGGCAAGTTGGGCCAAAGGACCTGTTTCCAATCTATATGACTCTATGACCATGACTGTTTATAAAAAACGATGTCGTAAGTGAAGTAGAGGGCTATGATTTTGAAGGAATTTAAAGTAAAGTCCCGTGAATGTGTGATCTTCTACACATTTTAATGATGAAGTACATTAACTGTCAAGCAATTCCCCGTGGTTTACACAGACGTACTGATTCTTGCATCTATCAGACCTGCTAATGTTGGAACTCGTAGACGGTGGTAGGAGCTCAGCAACCAAGCATTGAACTGCAATCATTTGCACTTATCGGGAGCCATTTAATCAAACTGTTTCAGTCAAGAGCCTATTGAATAACTGTCAACTGCAGAAAAGTCCTGACATTCAAAAGCCCATCCACAGCCACATAGACCAGGCTGCAGTGATATCAGTCATCCGGGTTAAACTGCTTTTGCTCAGGAGTGAGCTCTCCGAATCTTGGAGACCTAAGTGGGGTATTGATACTTCTTGCTGGGACACCACAACACTGTTTTTTATGTGCGCTGACTATCATTCTGTGCAAATACGTAGCATGAAATACAGAGATAAAATATTTACCTCAGGGATAACAATCCATTTGTACAGAATTTTCTGCCATTTTGTTGAGGGGAAACGTTGTTTGTTCCCACTGGGTCAATGTCCAATCTACTGAGTGGAATGGAATGGAATACTTTATTGTTCCATGTGACAAGGCACAGTGACATTCTTAGCTTGCATAGCCAATGTTCATCATGTCGTGGGGAGATGCAGCTGAAGGGAGAAAGAATGAATGAGAACGAAACCATACAAAGAGGCTGAAACTGTGCAGTTGTTTGAAATCTGAAATAAAGAGAGGATTGGTGGGGAGGAAAACTGAGTTGACTACATAGGCCGAAGCAAGGGCCTGTAGGAGGGTGAACCGGGGTAGTGTCTCCAGCGCCTTCAAGATCGGCACAAAGATGGCCGGGCGAGGAGAGGAGAGGAGAGGGACGTCAGTTCATGGGAATTCAACACTGAATTCAACAGATTGAAGGTATTTATTCACAAAAATGCTGGAGTAACTCAGCAGGTCAGGCTGCATCTCAGGAGATACGGAATGGGTGACGTTTCGGGTCGAGACCCTTCTTCAGACTGATGTCAGGGGGCGGGACAAAGGAAGGATATAGGTGGAGACAGGAAGATAGAGGGAGATCTGGGAAGGAGGAGGGGAAGAGAGGGACAGAGGAACTATCTAAAGTGGGAGAAGTCAATGTTCATACCACTGGGCTGCAAGCTGCCCAGGCGAAATATGTGGTGCTGTTCCTCCAATATCCGGTGGGCATCACTATGGCACTGGAGGAGGCCCATGACAGAAAGGTCAGACTGGGAATGGGAGGGGGAATTGAAGTGCTCGACCATTGACTAAGATAGGGCGGCATGGTAGCGCAGCGGTAGAGTTGCTGCTTTACAGCGAATGCAGCGCCGGAAACTCAGGTTCGATCCTGACTACGGGTGCTGCACTGTAAGGAGTTTGTACGTTCTCCCCGTGACCTGCGTGGGTTTTCTCCGAGATCTTCGGTTTCCTCCCACACTCCAAAGACGTACAGGTATGTAGGTTAATTGGCTGGGTAAAGGTAAAAATTGTCCCTAGTGGGTGTGGGATAGTGTTAATGTGTGGGGATCGCTGGGCGGCACGGACTTGGAGGGCCGAAAAGGCCTGTTTCCGGCTGTATATATATGATATGATATGATATAACTACCCTTTCCAGTTTTTGTGTCAAAACTGCCCTGTTCTGCCGATGCACCAATGGATCGATAATTCAATAGTGCTTTATTTGTGATATATTTCCCTACAGCCATTAGGCCATTAAACACTACAACCTCCAAATCAGCTCTGACCCACATAGACCATTATTGCATTATTATTGTGTGTTTTCTTATGTGTACATATGCGTGCATGTATGTGTGTGTGCATATATATATAATATGTATATAATATATGTATATGTGAGTATGTGTATATATAAACACACAGAACCTTTTTTATTAGTATATTGTTTACAGTGCACTATGTTTAAGTATCCTGTTGTGCTGCTGCAAGTAAAAATTTCATTGTTCTATCTAGGATACATGGCAATAAAACACTCTTGACTCTTGACATATTTCTAGTTCCGTTGCGTTCTGAAATGTTAACTCTGCTTTCCCCTCTGTCACTGTAACCTGCGCTGCTGAATACTGCTAGGGTTTCTCTGGCTTCAGTACTCCGGTATTCAGACAGCTGCAGATGTGCCCAGGAAATTCCCCTCACCTCACAACATCTACAAAACATAGCAGTCAATCCCGAAAACACAGGCAAGGGATCATATTAAGCCCAACAACCATGCACTCCCAAAAATACTAAAACAGATTGTAACTGGGCGGCACGGCATGATCGGGTTCGATCATGACGGAGTTTGTCCGTTCTCCTCGTGACCTGCATGGGTTTTCTCCAGGTGCTTCGGTTTCCTCCTAAACTCCAAAGACATACAGGTTTATAGACTTATTGGCTTGGTAAAGTTATAAAATTGTCCATAGTGTGTGTAGGCTAGTGTTAGTGGACGGGGATTGACGGTCAGCGTGGACTCGGTGGGACAAAGCCTAAACTAAACTAAACTAAACTAAACTGATTGGAAGGGAAATCAAAAATAGACACAAAAAGCTGGCGTCATTGGGTCAGGCAGCATCTCTGGAGAAAAAAGTAATGTTTCTGGTCGAGTCCCGGAAAGAGTCTGGTTGTTTGGGGCCAACTTAGAATACATTGCTAGTTGATGGCTCTGATTCTGGGCCCTGGTCCTGTATATAGGAGACTGGCTGTTCCCATTAGGCCCATTAGGCCCAAATCAGTGATGCTGTGGAACAGGCTGTTGTCTCTGTGTCTATATGCACTGAACTGCATGTGGACTGTAGACAACAAGACTCATATTCATTTACTAGTCAATAATCTATTTAGATTAGGAAAGAACTGCAGATGCTGGTTTAAACCGAAGATAGACACAAAATGCTGGAGTAACTCAGCGACAGGCAACATCTCTGGAGAGAAGGAATGGGCGACGTTTCGAGTCGAGACCCTTCTTCAGACTGATGTCAGGGGAGTGGGCGGTACAGAGATAAGGAAGTGCAAGGTGTGAAAATAGGACAACGGGAATGAGGTTCATGGAAATTGTAGAATAGTCATTGTTAGTTGGGAGAAGGTGACAACAAAGCAAACAGAGATAAAATGTAGTCGGAGACAGTAAGACTGGTCGGAGAACTAGGAAGGGGAGGTGGGATGGAGAGAGAGGGAAAGCAAGGGCTACTTGGTTAGAGAAGTCAATGTTCATACCACTTGGGTGTAAGCTGCCCAAGTGAAATATGAGTGCTGTTCCTCCAATTTGTGTTGGGCCTCACTCTGACAATGGAGGAGGCCCAGGACAGAAAGGTCAGTGTGGGAATGGGAGGGGAACTAAACCCCCCCTGACATCAGTCTGAAGAAGGATCTTGACCCGAAACGTCACCCATTCCTTTTCTCCAGAGATGCTGCCTGTCCCACTGTGGGAATTACTCCAGCTTTTTGTGTCTATCTATTTAGTTTCGTTTATTTTGGAGATACAGTGTGGAAACAGTCTTTTTGGCCCTGAGTCCACGTCTACCAGCGATCCCCATACACTAAAATTATCCTAGGAACAATTTATAATTTTACCAAGCCAATTAGCGTACATACCTGTACGTCTTTGTAGTGCGGGAGGAAACCAGAGATCCCAGAGAAAACCCATGCAGGTCACTGGGAAAATGTACAAACTCTGTACAGACAACGCCCGTAGTCAGGATCGAACCTGTGTCTCTGGCGCTCGCTGTAAGGCAGCAACTCTACCGCTGCACCACCATGCTGAACTTGACATGATTCACTGCTGTAAAACTCTGTCTTGTGTTGTTGGTTATTGGGTTTGATGCCTTTCAGTCCCTTGGTTTTCAGGATGGATTGCTGATGGTTTTGGCTGAGAAACCAGGGACTTAAAACATTGTTAATTTTCAATTGAACAGCTGTGCTGAGAGTTGAGCTTGCTGAAGATGATCCAACACTTTGTAGAGGCTCCAAAGAGTTTTAAATCTAATTCCCTCTACTCCTCTTTGGTAAAAAAAAAACATGTTGCCATATTTCAGAAGGAAATATGTTCGTCATTTGTTTCAGACCAATCTCCATGTGGAATTCTCTGCCACAGAAGGCAGTAGAGGCCAATTCACTGGATGTTTTGAAGAGAGAGTTAGATTTAGCTCTTGCGGCTAATGGATTGAACGGATATGGGGAAAAAACAGGAATGGGGTACTGATTTTCGATGATCAGCCATGATCATATTGAATGGCGGTGCTGGCTTGAAGGGCTGAATGGCGGACTCCTGTACTTATTTTCTATGCTTCTATGATTCTATATCTCCTCTTTATCAGTTACGCATGTTAGTTAGGCATTATCCTACCAATATCTTCTTAGGCCTTGTTAAGTGAATGATGATGGTTCTAGCAGATGTCCAAACCATTTCCATTTCCATGAAAGGCCTGGATAGAGTGAATGTGGAGGGGATGTTTCCACTAGTGGGAGAGTCTAGGACCAGAGGGCACAGCCTCAGAATTAAAGGACACACCTTTAGAAAGGAGATGAGGAGGAATTTCTTTAGTCAGAGGGTGGTGAATCTGTGGAATTCATCGCCACAGGATATTCGTGGATATTTTTAATGTGGAGATTGTCAGATTCCTGATTAGTGTGGGTGTCAGGGGTTATGGCAGAAGGCAGAAGAATGGGGTTAGGAGGGAAAGATAGATTGAATGTCGGAGTAGAATTGAATGGCCTAATTCAGCTCCTAGAACCTTATGAACTTATGAACATTTGGCCAATTACACTTCTAGATCTACGAGGATCAGGAGTAACTCAGTGGGGCCGACGAAGGGTCCTGACGCAAAACGTCACCCATTCTTTTTCTCCAGAGATGCTGCCTGACCCGCTGAGTTACTCCAGCACTTTGTGTCCTCTATCTGTGAACTAAAACCAGCATCTGCACTTCCTTGCTTCTAAACGTCTAGATCTTACTGCTGTGATATTTTTCTGCAAAATGTCTACTGCTGTGGAAATGAGGGGCAACTTTTCCACATGGGTGGACCGAATCAGTTTGCCACAAGTGGGATTTGTGGAAAAATCAGCAGAATAAGCAGAACAAAGTTGTTAAATTCCCTTGCAACAGATCTGTTGAAAGAAGTGACATTGCAGACGATACTTTCTGCAACACAATCATAATCAGCTTCATTGCGGTTGCAAATTTGCTGAACTGATGCAGAATTTTGCAAATTGCCAATATTCACACCAGGTCACGTGGCACATTTAAAGAGGATTTCAATCTACTTTAAATCTTCATCCGGAACTAAACTCCTGAACTAACCAGAACCATGCATTTTGTGGCCAAGGTCAAGGTTATATTTGGATTTTATTTAAAATGTGGATATTTGGACAAAAAACAACTACTCCTTCAAAAACTGTGAAACGGTAGCACATCTAAAAACATCATCATCATTTTTTATTAATTCGTTAAGCCTTTTTTTTCAATCAGGAAAGTCCAACTTTTGTATGAAGTTGAGCGTTCCTAATCTTCAAGAAAAGAAGTAGGATTCTAAAGAAGGGTCTCGACCCGAACCGTCACACATTCCAGAGATGCTGCCTGTCCCGCTGAGTTACTCCAGCTTTTTGTGTTTATCTTCGATTTAAACCAGTATCTGCAGTTCTTTCCTACAATGGAATCTGTTACTGTTGCTTTCCACCTGTTTTTGTTCATTACATTTTTCCCTTTTGGATGTTAAGTGGTGATTGTCACATGTCGTAGTTCATTGGTGATCTACATAGAAACACATAATGAGAATGATTCTTGCAATCATTTCTGCCTACTTAACACTGCCTTCTGTAGCAGCTCCTGCAGACCAGATATTCAGAGACCTTGATTGCTAAACCACAGAGAGCCAGTGATGAGACTGTCTCTCAGCCAGGTCATTTGGTTGAGCTAAGTTTAATTTAGAGATACATCGCAATAAAAGGCCCTTCAGCCCACCAAGTCTGCATCGACCAACGGTTCCCACACACTTACACTATCTTACACACTAGGGACAATTTTACATTCATACCAAACTAAATAACCTACAAACCTGTATGGCTTTGGAGTGTGGGAGGAAACCGAAGATCTCAGAGAAAGCCCAGGCAGGTCACCGGGAGAAGGTACAAACTCTGTACAGACGGCACCCAGATAGGTTGTCAGTGGGTTTGTTCTAAAGCTCCTCTACGTTTTCCCCCCCTATTGCTTTATAGTTCTTTCTGCCGAGTGCAACTTAGATACAGACCAACCATGATTTAGTTGAACAGCAGAACAAAACAAAGGTGCTGAACGGGAGGCACGGTGGTGCAGCGGCAGAGTTGCTGCCTCACAGCACCGGAGACCCAGGTTCAATCCTGACTACAGGTGCGATCTGTACTGAGTTTGTACATTTCTCATGTGACCACGGGGGTTTTCTCCGGGTGCTCTGGTCTCTTCCCATACACCAAAGATGTACAGGTTTGTAGGTTAATTAGCTTCAATAAGTTGTAAAAAGATATTGCCCCTCGTGTGTAGGATGGTGTTAGTAAACGGGGTGATTGTTGGTTGACACGGACTCGGTGGGCCGAATGGCCTGTTTCTACACTGCATCTTTAAAACTAAGAACCTACAATTATGACATTGTTGTCTTTTTTTATATTCTTGTTTCACAAAGGGATATGAGGAAAAGATGGTTATGTGAATTCGGCTGACAGATTGTCCCAAAACATTGAATGGCAGCACAGACTCAAGAGATACATGGCTGAAATGGTTGAGGGGAGACCTGACAGAACTTTATAAAATTATGGAAAGCACAGATAGGGTAGACAGTCTGAAATTTCCAAGACGAGAGGGCATAGATTATGCTGAGAGGGAGAACTTTTAGAGGAGGCTAGACCAAGTGGACCAGTTGGGCCCAAACCTCTCCTGCATTGGTGCAGCACCCTCTCCCCCCCCTCCCCTCTCCCCCCTCCCCTCTCCCCCCTTCCCCTCCCCCCCACTCCATCCCCCTCAACCCCCCTTATTCTCCCTCCTCCCCCCTCCCTCCCACCCCACCTCCCTCTACCCTCTACCCCCTCCCTCCCTCCCTCCCTAGGAGATAGATTTAAACTTTAAAATGTGAATAACTTTAAAAATATAACATCGATTTCAATGAAACCTTCCATTCGCACCAAAGGGACGACGGTGAGTAAGGTGGGCCTAAAATTGTCATGCTATTGTGTACCGTTTTGGCTGTAGTTCAGGAACAAATAAACAAACAAACAAACGAGAGTTTTAGAATATAGATGTGTGGGGCATGGTATTTTAACACAGTGGGTGGTGTGCATGGAAAGAGCTGCCAGGGGTGGTGGTGGAGGCAGGTACAATGGAGGCATGTATGAGGCAACCAGAGAAATGCATGTATATGTAGGGAAAGGAGGGATATGGATCACATGCAGGCAGAGGAGATGAGTCTATCTTGGCATCATGGTAGGCACAGACATTGTGGGATACAGGGCTTGCTTCTGAAGAAGGGTCTCGACCCGAAACGTCACCCATTCCTTCTCTCCTGAGATGCTGCCTGACCTGCTGAGTTACTCCAGCATTTTGTGAATAAATTGCTTCTGTGCTGTTCTGTTCTGTTCTGTACCGAGGATTGAAACAAAATGCTGGAGTAACTCAACAAGTCAAGTAGCATCTTCGGAGAAAAGGAATAGGTGGCATTTCGGGTTGAGACACTTTATCAGTTTCAGGTTAGTTTATTGTCACGTGTATCGAGGTACAGTGAAAAGCTTTTGTTGCGTGGTAACCAGTCAGCGGAAAGACAATACATGATTACAATCGAGCCATTCACAGTGTACAGATACATGATAAGGGAATAACGTTTAGTGCAAGGTAAAGCCAGTGAAGTCTGATCGAGGATAGTCTGAGGGTCACCAATGAGGTCGATAGTAGTTCAGCACTGCTCTCTGGTTGTGGTGGGATGATTCAGTTGGCTGATCAGTCTATATCAGTCTGAAGAAGGGTCTAGACCTGAAATGTCACCTATCCTTTTTCTCCAGAGATGCTGCCTGACCTGTTGAGTTACTCCAGCATTTTGCGTCTGTCTTCGATGTAAGCCAGCATTTGCAGTTCCTTCTTACACATGGTACAGTTCTATGTTCTATTCCTGTATTGTATTAAGATTTCTCCGTGGGGAGATTCCCTGCATCTGTCTGGGAGGAGGGTGGGCAGAGGGAGGCCAGGCCACAGCTGGGGTGACCTGCACCCACTACCAGGACTCCCACGCACACTAATGAACTGACCTGTAGCGGCAGCCCGACCTGCCTCCAGAGCTGCCAAGGCTGTGCTGAACTGGGAGGCCACAGTAGAGTTGGCGCAGCAGGCGACTGGCAGATCCACTGCCAACTTTCAGCACTGGCATGGTGTTGCCAACAAGTCTCTTAACCTGTAGTTGTTGGAGCGCTTTCAAACTGCCACTAGGGACATCGTGCATTATCAGTTAACCAGCAGTGGACATGTGTCTGGCAAATCTCAACCCTGGCTTTGATGAGGTTAACCTAAGGTCCTTCAACCTAGTGGATGTAAAAGGTACTTAGTATGATTTTGTTTAGAGATATAGCGCAGAAACAGGCCCTGTGGCCCACCGATTCCATGCCGACCAGCGATCCCCGCACACTAACACTATCCTACACACACTAGGAACAATTTAACATTTATACCAAGCCAATTAACCTTCAAACCTGTACGTCTTTGGAATGTGGGAGGAAACTGAAGATTTTGGAGAAAACCCACGCAGGTCACAGGGAGAACGAACAAACTCTATACAGACAGCATCCATAGTCAGGATGGAACCTGGGTCTCTGGCGCTGTAAGGCAGCAACTCTACCGCTGTGCCACCGTGCCGGCCTTGATGCACTGTTTCAAAGAAAGACTGGTTACTTCTTCCTGATGCCCTGGACAATATTGATCTCTTAACCAGCATTACTAGCACAGCTCTTCTGGTTATTATATCCCTGCAGTGTGTGGGCCATTATTGGATGTGAATTGGTTGCTGCCTTCTTGACAATGATTGCATTTCCAAAATGGTTCATTAGCTTTAACTCAGTTAACAGTCGTCCAGGCTCATGAGAAATGTTCGAAGTATAATATTTTTCCTCCTTTGTCCTCTGTGCAATATCAACACTTTACATGAAAGCGATATGCAACCTTAAACCTTAGTAGGATTCTCAACAGTGGTATGTATTGTCTCCAAGGTCCTTGTTTAGTTTAGTTTAGAGATGCAGCGTGGAAACAGACACTTCATCCCACCGAGTCCACGCCGACCAGTGATCCCCGCACACTAACACTACCCGCAACACACCTGGGGCAACTTATAATTTACAAAAGCCGATTAACCTACAAACCTGTACATCTTTGGAGTGTGGGATGAAACCGGAGCACCCGGAGAAAACTCACATGGCCATGGGGAGAACGTACAAACTCCATCCAGACAGCATCTGCAGTCAGGTTCAAACTCGGGTCTCTGGCACTATAAGGCACCAACTCTACCGCTGCACCACCATGCCACCCCTAATGGAAGTTTGAAGAAGGGTTCTGACCCAAAACGTCACCCATCCTTTTTCTCCGGAGATGTTGCCTGACCTGCTGAGGTACTCCAGCACTTTGTGTTTATCTTGGTCCCCAATGGAATCTCTCTACTTGTGGAATCTCTCTACTCTACCTTCGATTTGTACCAGCATCTGCAATTGTTTTCTTATACTCTCTCTACTTGTGTGATTAGGAAAGGGTTCCACTGCTTTAATATGTCATTCATTTATGAATATCAGCACGACATTATTGATTTCCCAGCTGTCATAGTCTTTTATCTTGAGGTAATCTACCGTTTCACTAGTTTATGACTTACAACCACAAATGTCAAGTGGATACACAACAGTCAAGCCTGCGATCTTGAGAAATGGTACCTGTGTGAAATCCCTCCACACTGACTGAGCACAGGATTAATAATGGCTTAGTGTCTGCACAGAAATTGCTGTGCATGATTAAACAGCGCATGTTGAAACTGTGCCCTGGAATCTGGACCTGTCCCCAGCACATGGAGTGGGGATTGTGCAGACTTGCTGCATGTAGTGACTCCACAGACAGCTCAAGAGGAGCATCTGACAGGCCGGACAGACTGTAGGTGTAGGAAGGAACCAAGCAAGCCGGTTTACATCGAAGGTGGATCCAAAACGCTGGAGTCACTCAGCGGGACAGGCAGCATCTCTGGAGAAAATGAATTAGGGACATTTTGGGTCGAGACCCTTCTTCAGGCTGAGAGTCAGAGGACAAAATTGTGGGCTCCACCTTTCCCTGATCATCGTTGCTGGTTTGGATTTAACCTTTTGCATGCCTTTCGTTCATTTGTTCTACGCACTTATTCTTATTTGTCATTTCCCTCTCCCCTGGCTCTCACTCCGAAGAAGGGTTTCAACCCGAAACATCACCTATTCCTTCTCTCCAGACAGACTGGAGACAGGAACCCATCGGTAGTAGTGGGAACTTTTTGGGCAATGTAGAAATTGCAGTCGAGCCCATGCACTTGCCCTTCCTGCTGGCAGTGGGATGGCAATGGCACTGTGTTCTGTTTACACCTTTCCTTTTCCTTCAGAAAGATATCCTCAGCCATTCCATCTTTATGTTGTTATGCTTCTCATTATTGATTGATGGCATTTGATTGATCAAACACTTCAGCCCAATGAGTCCACGCCGATCATCGATCACCCACTCACACTAGTTCTATGTCATTTTGAAGGTTTATTACTGTCATGTGTACATGCGTACTGTCCTGTACATAAACACAATCCTCAACTCAAACACAATAGATAATGCAAAGAGAAAGACCATGGCTATTCCTTCTTCTCCTTGCTCATTTCCAGCAAAGGTACAGAAGCTTGAAAACATGCATCACCAGACAGGAACAACTTATTCCTCTCTGTTCTCAGGCTTCAGAACAGTCCTTCCATAAGCGCGGGTGATTAATCTCTATCCCACTGCAGACATTGGACTTTTCTCCGGACCTGGTGTGCTGCAATGCTGACAGCTATATTCTGCACCTTGTATTTTCCTCTTTGCTTTATCTATTCTACTTGCGTTTGACTCAAGGGTGGTCCCTCTATTGACTGCATTACTTCCTGGGAATGTGAGCCCATCGGGCAAAAGGTATAGAAGTGTGGAAACGCAAACCTTCAAATTCAGGGACAGCTTCTTCCCACCTGTTATCAGGCAACTGAACCATCCTACCAACAACAAGAGAGGCCCTGAACTAATATCTACCTCATTGGAGACCCTCGACTATCTTTGATCGGCCTTTACTGGCTTTATCTTGCACTAAACATTATTCCCTTGGTCATGTATCTGTACACTGTGCATGGCTTAAACGTAATCATGTATAGTCTTTCTGCTGCCTGGTTAGCACGCAACAAAAGCTTTTCACTGTACCTCGGTACATGTGACAATAAACTAAACTCATATTAAGGAAGACTGGATATTTGTGACATTTTAATTTTATTTGTAATGTGACCAGGTAGGAAACCTTGCATTAACTAGAAATAATTGTATAGGTGAACGTCCCTCTTGTGTGACAACGGCCTCCTCGATCTTCCTGTGATGTTGCAGCTGGATATCATTTCTGGATCTTGATACAGTGGCACAGCGGTAGAGTTGCTGCCTGACAGCACCAGAGACCCGGGTTCGATCCCGACTACGGGTGCTGTCTGTATGGCATTTGTACGTTCTCCCCGTGACCCACGTGGGTTTTCTCTGAGAACTTTGGTTTCTTCCCACACTCCAAAGGCGTACAGGTTTGTCAGTTAATTGGCTTGGTAAAAATGTATAAAATTGTCCTTAAGTGTTAATGTGCGGGGATTGCTGGTTGGTGTGGACTGGATGGGCCAAAGGGCCTGTTTCCACGTAGTACATCTTAAACTAAAACTTAGTGAAGCCAGATGTTGGATCTTTGACATTACTTGGTGCATTAATATCTTCATTGACTGGCTGAACCTTTGATGCCGGCTCACCTTGGCAGGCGGCTCAAAAATATTTCCTGAATCTCTATGAATCCACTGTTTTTTGTTGCTTAGCAATTAATTATCTTGACATTTCCAACATCAAGTCTTCCATCCCCTGGGATATATGGTGAAAATAAATGAGTACCGTGTTGATAAAAAAAATGACGTTAAATGTATTGGTTTTTTTACACTCTAGATTTTAATTTGTTGCTTTCCATATTTCAAACGAGTCGAAGGCCCATCCTCGAAGTGTTCTCCGCTCCACAGGTAGCTTGTCGTTTTATTGAGTGTCTTGGTATTGAGCCAAGTCCTTCCATCGGATTATTTTAGCTGCTTGTGGCAACATTGCCTACATGATCTTCCTCCTGTTTGCAAGGTAACAGATTACCACTGCACGTGACTCAGACTTGGGAGTTGACTGTCAAATAAAATTAATGAAATTGTGAGAGAGGAAACAAACAACAGAAGCTGCAAGAGAACGGATACAGTTGTCACTTTGTAGAGAAGAAAGGAATAGTTTGTTTTAAACAAAGAGAAAATTAAACCAAGCCTTGCTGGACTAAGGCATGACATGCACATGCATCACTTGCTAGGATTTTAACCTTTGAAACATGTATGTGATTTGATGGAAGTGCAAGTTGATTCAAGTCTTAGTTTAGTTCCATTTAGTTTAGAGATACAGCGTGGAAACAGGCCCTTCGGCCCACCGAGTCCGTACCGACCAGCGATCCCCGTACACTAGCACTATTCTACACACACTAGGGACAATTTTACATTTATACCATGCCAATTAACCTACAAATCTGTACGTCTTTTGAGAGTGGGAGGAAACCCAAGATCTCAGAGAAAACCCATGCAGGTCAGGGGGAGAACGTACAAACTCTTTACAGACAGCACCTGTAGTCAGGATCGATCCAGGGTCTCTGACGCTGTTAGGCAGTAACTCTACTGCTGCGCTACCGTTCGGAAAGGTAGCCCAACAGTGCAGCTTGTAGAATAATATCCTCACAGCCCAGTGACCCTGTTCAATCATGACCTGCTGTCTGTGTGGAGTTTGCATGTTCTCCCTGTTATGGCACACGTTTCCTCCCAGGTGCTCAGGTGCCGGTAGGTTAGTGGGTTCTGCATATTCTCTCTCCTCAGTGTAGGGCAATGGCAGGAGATTCAGTGGGGAGTTGATGGGCTTTTGAGAAGGAATAGGTTACAGGAAAACAAGTTGGGAAATGGGATAGATAAGAGTGCTCCAACATCCGGCTTTGAGTCAATAGTCAATTTATTTGTCACATACACATAAATGTGCAGTGAAATGAAAAATTACCCGCAGTTCAACAATAAGAGCAATAAGAATAATCAATAAAAATGCAATAACACATACAATCATAACCAACACCAAACAAAAGAAACATCCATCACAGTGAGTCTCCTCCAGTCACCTCCTCACTGTGATGGAAGGCCAGAATGCCAGAATGTCAGGAAACAGGAACAGACAAATTGTAACAAATAATTTCTCTGTTTAGTTCTGTGTCAAACTTGTTAAGCAATGGAAGATAGACACAAAATGCTGGAGTAACTCAGGCAGCGTCTATGGAGAAAAGGAACAGGTAATGTTTCGGGTCGAGACCCTTGTTCACCTAGTCATGAAAGGTCACACAGTCCCTCCTCTCCTGAGATGCTGCCTGTCCCACTGAGTTACTCCAGCATTTTGAGTCTATCTTCAGTGTAAACCAGCATCTGCAGTTTTGTTAAGCAATGGGGTTAGTTTGTCCACCTCCTTAACAAACAGAGTTAGGGATGGGAGCAAAGATAAGGAAACTACGTGGAAGGAAATGGAGAAAATTAGATTCAAATAGCAGCCTTGCCAACGGCCTGTCTGTCTTTTCACCTTTGTTGTTTTTAGTGTGTTTTAAAAGTATGTGTTAATGGTCTCTGGTTTGTTTTATGTAGGGGGTTGGGGTGGGGGGGGGGGGGGAGGGGGTGAGGGAGAAGCCTTTTTCAATCTCTTACTTTGTGGATTGTTTTCCGGATCGTATCTCCGGTTGCTCTGCGGCCTAACATCATGGAGCTGGCGGTCTTGCCTGGGACTGACTTTGAGCCCCTGCGGGGCATGGACTTACCATCGGAGCCTGCGATCCCCGCACACTAGCACTATCCTGCACACACTGGGGACAGTTTACAATTTACAGAAGCCAAATTAACCCACAAACCTGTACGTCTTTGGAGTGTGGGAGGAAACCGGAGCACCCGAGGAAAATCCACGCGGTCACTAGGAGAAGGTACAAACTCCGTACAGACAGCACCAGTGGTCAGGATCGAACCCAGGTCTCTGACGCTGTGAAGCAGCAAATCTACCGCTGCGCCACTGTGCCGTCTGAGGAATGAAATTCGAAGGTGAGACCTTTTGTAGTTTACAGGCTCACCAATGGTTGAATGATTACATTTAAGGAAGAGCAAGTGGCCAGAGCAGGTTGTGTGAACTGGGGGAGAGATAAGAGCGGGCAGAGAGGGATCACAAGGCTGAGCGGGTTAGTTTAGTTCAGTGTAGTTTTGTTGAGAGTTACATCGCGGAAACAAACCCTTCGGCCCACCTCTTCTGCACCTCACACTAACACTATCGCACACACACTAACACCATCGCACACACACTAACACCATCGCACACACACTAACACTATCGCACACACACTAACACTATCGCACACACACTAACACTATCGCACACACACTAACACTATCGCACGCACACTAACACCATCGCACGCACACTAACACTACCGCACACACACTAGGGACAATTTACATTTATACCAAGCCAAACCTGTGGAGTGTGGGAGGAAACCGAAGATCCGGGAGAAAACCCATGCAGGTCACGGGGAGAACGTACAAACTCCGTACAGACAGCATCTGTAGTTGGGATTGTACCCGGGTCTCTGGCGCTGCAAGCGCTGAAAGGCAGCAACTCTACCGCTGCGCCACCGTGCCGCCCGGCACGTAATTGAGACGTAATGTACCAGGAGCCGGACTGACTGCTCTCTTGTAGATTGTAGCTTTCTTGTGCCGCTTGTCTCATTGTCCCCTCTGTCTGGTGCTTTGTGTGTGCCAGGACTGGAATTTGTCAATGAGTTGCGTTGAACACTCAGTGAATCATCTGCTGCATCTTCCAAACCTCACACCCCACTCCCCTGCTGGCACGTTGACTGCAGGTTTCTGCAGCTCACAGATGGTTTTTGCTGATGTATAAATGAGAGGCAGAGACACGGGCATGGATCCCCTTGGTGTTTCCATCTCCCGATGGAGATATTCTCACATGAGCTCTCATAAACCCACCTGTTGCAAACTTGCCCGGACAATTAGAACAGGGATTAGATGAGGGTCTCGACCCAAAACGTCACCCACTCCTTCTCTCCAGAGATGCTGCCTGTCACGCTGAGTTACTCCTGCATTTGTGTCTCTCTAGGGATTAGACAATGCCTCTCAAACAGTCTTTTGTGACCCACCTCATCTCGACAAGTGATAAACGCTATTTAGTTCAACAGAATTTCATATCTCATTAAAACATCTCCAGGCAATTAATACTTGGAAGTTTAATATTTAAATTCTGGAGATGGTTGGGTAATTCCAAATGATTGTTGATGTTGCTGGGGAGATACTTCCCTTCCCATTCCCTGACTGGCCTTTCTGTCCTGGGCGTCCTCCATTGCCAGAGGGAAGCCCAATAAGGGTAGCTTATAACCCAGCTTATCAACATCAAATTCTATCATTTTAAGTAACTGCATTTCACAATCCCCTCCCCTCCCCTCCTTCCTCCCTCCTTGCTGCCTTCCTCCACCCTAGCCCTTTTACCAGTTCCACCTTCTCTATATTGTATCTCTTGAGATCACACCTTCCCTAGGCAACAACGGACCTACCAGGAACTGCCCTACCTGTGGTCATTTGTGGCTGGCCCTGACTATTCCTGGTCGTTTCTCGCCTCCAGTTCTTTACCTCCCCCCTCCCCACCTCCCCCCCACTACTTTCAGTCTGAAAAAGGGTCCCGACCCAAAACGTCACCTACACTTTTTCTGCAGAGATGCTGCCCGACCTGCTGAGTTACTCCAGCACTTTGTGTCTATCTTTGGTATAAACCAGCGTCTGAAGTTCTTTGTTTCTACAGATACTTGGCTCTGGTTGTTATCACAAAATGAAACAATCTGTGGTAATCCAAAGTTAGAAACTGAGGCTGGATCGGAAAAAATAAAAATCACAAAATCTTACAGCACAGCAGGACAGTGAGTAGCCAGCATGCCTGAACCTGGCTCTGAAGAAGGGTCTCCAGTTCCTTACCTCCCCCATCCCCACCTCCACCCATACTTTCAGTCTGAAAAAGGGTCCCGAATGTGAATGCGGAGGGGAATACCACTGGCAGTCCAGAGCTGTCCCCCACAATGCCTCCATCAAATGACACCAGATAGACACAAAATGCTGGAGTAACTCAGCGGGACAGAGAAAAGGAATGGCTGACCTTTCAGAGCCAGGTTCAGTCATGCTGGCTACTCACTGTCCTGCTGTGCTGTAAGATTTTGTAATCTTCTCTCCCCTGCGATTTTTGGTGTTTCCGTTCCAGCCTCAGCTTCCAACTTGGATTACCACAGATTGTTTCATTTAGATTTTTTAGATTTTAGATTTAGAGATACAGCGCAGAAACAGGCCCTTCGGCCCACCGGGTCCGCGCCGCCCAGCGATCCCCGCACACCAACACTATCCCACACCCACTAGGAACATTTAAAAAAAAAACATTTGCCCAGCCAATTAACCTACAAACCTGCACGTCTTTGGAGTATGGGAGGAAACCGAAGATCTCAGAGAAAACCCACGCAGGTCACGGGGAGAACGTACAAACTCCGTACCGATGGCGCCCATAGTCAGGATTGAACCTGAGTCTCCGGCGCTGCATTCACTGTAAGGCAGCAACTCTACCGCTGCTTCACAGTGCCACCCTGAATGAAGGATAGGACACCACACCTTTTATTTGTAACCAATATCATAGACATACAGCATGGAAAAAGGCCCTTCGGCTCAACTTGCCCATGGCAACCAAGATGCACAATCTACACTAGTCCCACCTGCCCGCATTTGACCCATATTCTTCTAAACCATTCCTATCCACGTACCTGTCCAAATGTCTTTTAAATGCTGTTATAGTACCTGCCTCAACTAGGTCCTTCGGCAGCTAGTTTAGTTTAGATTAGTTTAGTTTAATTTAGTTTAGTTTACTTTAGACATCCAGCATGGCCCACCGAGTTCGTACCGACCAACAATCAACCCATACACTAGTTCGGTTAGAGCGGTCACGGTGGCGCAGCGGTAGAGTTGCTGCCTTACAGCGAATGCAGCGCCAGAGACCCGGGTTCGATCCTGACTACGGTTGCCGTCTGTACGGAGTTTGTACGTTCTCCCCGTGATCTGCGTGGGTTTTCTCCGAGATCTTCGGTTTCCTCCCACACTCCAAAGACGTACCAGTTTGTAGGTTAATTGGGTAGGTAAAAATAAAAATTGTCCCTATTGGGTGTAGGATAGTGTTAGTGTGCGGGGATCGCTGGTCGGCGCGGACCCGGTGGGCAGAAGGGCCTGTTTCCGCGCTGTATCTCTAAACTAAACCCTAGTTCTATCCTGCACCCTCGGGACAATTTACAGACACCAATGAACCTACAAACCCGCATGTCTTTGTTATGTGGGAAGAAACCGGAACACCTGGAGAAAACCCACGCAGTTACAGGTAGAACATACAAACTCTGCGCAGACAACACATGTAGTCAGGATTGAACCCGGGTCTCTGGCGCTGTAAGGCAGCAACTCTGCCGCTGCAACACTGTGTCGCCCATGGTTAAACATATGGCAGGGAGTGAGTGATTAACTTGAATAACGTCTAGTGCGAGATAAAGTCCAGTAAAGTCCGATCAAAGATAGTCCAAGGGTCCCCAAATAGGTAGGTAGTAGTTCAGGACTGCCCTCCAGTTGTCGGTAGGATGGTTCAGTTGAACAGGACATTGAGCTTGGATGAAGGACTGTGAGCCTGGTGTCCTTTGCCATTCTCCCAGCGGAGGTCTGATTTTGACTCCATTACCCGAAGATAGACACAAAATGCTGGAGTAACTCAGCGGGACAGGCAACATCTCTGGAGAGAAGGAATGGGTGATGTTTCGGATCCAGTCTGAACAAGAGTCTCGACCCGAAACGTCACCCGTTCCTTCGCTCTAGAGATGCTGCGTGTCTCGCTGAGTTACTCCAGCAATTTGTGGCTATCTTCGGTTTAAACCAGCATCTGCAGTTCCTTCTTCCACAACTCCATTGCCCCTGTTCCCTTGTGGTAAGCTTGTTGGTGGTCTGAAACTGCAGGACCCTCTGCTTCACCAGTTATTCCATCTGCAATTGAATTCTTGTCCAGTAACCTACTCCTAATCTTCCTAACTGCTGCCATAGTCGAGCCATTGGACCAGCAGTGACCGGGACTAGATCTGTAATGCCTTTATATCTCGAGAGCACAAACCCACAGTGCCCAATGAGGTTATTATAATCTATCCTGAGCATCACAAACCTTACTGTGACTATAGTAAAGCCTTATCATTTCTGATCAGCACATTAACCATTAGCTTCAGCAAGTTGGTGCAATTAAATGCCTCTCTGGGTGGTTTAAAAGAAAGTTAACTTGGCAGGTGAGGATCAAATTATGGTCAGCTCCAAGGTGAGCTATTATCTGATTAGTGACAGCTCTGCTTGTTGGAAATCATTTCCATTAGAATTTAGTTTTGTTTAGCTTAGAGATACAGCGCGGAAACAGGGCCTTCAGGCCAGCGAGTCCGCGCCGACCAGCGATCCCTGCACACATTTACACTATCCTACACTAAGGTCATAAGGTCGTAATTGATAGGAGTAGAATTAGGCCATTCGGCCCATCAAATCTACTCCACCATTCAATCATGGCTGATCTATCTCTCACTCCTAACCCCATTCCCCTGCCTTCTCCCCATAACCTCTGACGCCTGACAATTTTTACATTTACCTCTGACAATTTTCACATTGATACCAAGCCAATTAACCTGTACGTCTTTGGAGTGTGTGAGGAAATCGGAAACCGGAGACAGCGCCCAGAGTCAGGATCAAACCTGGGTCTTTGGCGCTGTAAGGCAGCAACTCTACCGCTGCGCCACCGTGCCGGCCCAACATCTGTAGACAACAATGTTGGTCGTGGGACACGGGGACAAGTGAGATTAACATTGTGTGTTGGTGATGCTAGTTTATCTTTCCTACCATGATGGAGTAATTGGCTTAACATAAATGTTAATGGGGAACACCTCCAGGCTGTGAGGCAGCAAACTTGTCAGAGTACAAGTTAAAGGGAGTGGCGAGGGTTGGGGTGAGCAGCACTACGATGAATATTTTATAACCTTAGCATTGAAACGCGCGGCAAGAGTTATATTTACACCAGAGTGAAACTGCCCCATAAATCATTCAAAATAATTCCAATCAAAGCCGCCAGGGTTTGTAAGTAGGAGGAGTGAGACAGGGATGCTGAGGAGTTGGTAACAATCACTGGTCCTATACTTGAGTTTAGTTTACTTTAGTTTTATTTTAGAGATGTAGTGCAGAAACAGGCCCTTTGGCCCACTGAGTCTGTCCCAACCAGCGATCCCCGCACATTAGCACTATCCCACACAGACTAGGGACAATTTACATTTATACCGAGCCAATTAACCTACAAACCTGTATGTCTTTGGAGTGTGGGAGGAAACCGAAGATCTCGGAGAAAACCCACGCGGTCACGGGGTGTACGTACAAACTCCGTACAGACAGCACCCGTAGTCGGGATCGAACCCAGGTCTCCGGCGCTGTAAGGCAGCAACTCTACCGCTGCGCCAACATGCTGCTCTGGATGAAGAGCAAATAAAGTTAGAGATGCTGGAAACCTGAAATAAAATAGAAAGTGCTGGCTTGAGTCAGCAGGTCAGGGAGCATCTGTGGAGGAAGAAACAGAGTTAATCATCCTTCATCAGAATATGAATTAGATCAGTTGACATTAGGAATATGGGCACTAAGAATATAAATGTGATGAGAATGTGGATAATAAATTGATGAGGGTTAAACGAGGTGTGTAGTTATGCAGTGGAAAGTCAGTGAATGAGTATTAAGCACAATCATGTAATTAGGATGGGAAAAGTCTATAATGGGCATCATGATGGTGGAAGCCCACACAGTCATTGGTGGAACGTGCAAGCTCTTTCCCTTCACAGATGCTGCCTGACTTGCTGAATATTTACTGCACTTACTGTTTTTATATCAGAACTGGGCAGTTTTTAATCTGAGGGCATAAACACCCAGCTGAGACTGCCTCGTGTGTATGGACTCAGTGTAGTTCACTATCTTGTGTTCATACTTATGACTGTGCCAAGTCGGGTTGTCACCGAACCGTAAGCAAAAGAAAGAAATTCACTTTACCTAGGTACATGTGACAATAAAGTATCATTGAGTCATTGAAGGCACGGTGGCGCAGCGGTAGAGTTGCTGCCTTACAGCTCCAGAGACCCTGGTTCGATCCCGACTACGGGTGCTGTCTGTACGGAGTTTTTACGTTCTTCCCGTGACCTGTGTGGGTTTTCTCCGGGAGCTCCAGTTTCCTCCCACACTCCAAAGACGTACAGGATTGTAGGCTAATTGGTATAGTCGTAAATTGTCCCGAGTGTGTTTCAGGTAGTGTTAGTGTACGGGGATCGCTGGTTGGCGTGGACTCGGTGGGTTTGAATTGCCTGTTTCTGCTCTATATCTAAACTAAGCTAAACTAAACTAAAACTAAAAGGGTATAATGTTTGACTAAATGTTGTACGTCGTGGGGTTTGTATGCCCCTTTGGGCCGCTGTAATGTACTGACCTGATTAGTTTGCTCTCTCCGATACAGCAGCACTTCATGGCTTTGTCAGGGCAATCTCTGTCCTTTTATATTTTATGGTGCTATTCCCCCGAGCCAGACCATGTTAGCAGGCCAGGATCAATGCAGCCTTTACGGATTAGGCCAGAAAATGCTCCTCCATTCACCCCTCACTCCCTCCAAAACCCGAGCTCGACTGCACAGCCCCCAGCAGGACACAGAACAGAGGTGGAGTTGCTGCCTCACAGCGCCAGAGACCTGGGTTCGATCCTGACAACGTGTGCTGTTTGTATGGAGTTTGTACATTCTCCCCGTGACCACGTAGGTTTTCTCCGGGCGCTCCGGTTTCCACCAACACTCCAAAAACATCCAGGTTTGTAGGTTAATTGGCTTTGTTAAAATTGGAAATCGTCCCCTGTGTGTAGGATAGTGTGAGTGTACGGGGAATGCTGGTCAGTGCGGACTCGATGGGCCGAAGGGCCTGTTTCAGTGCTGTATCTCTAAAATCTAAAGTACAGCACAGGAACAGCCCTTTCATCTCACATTGTCTGCACCAAACATATTAGCAAGATAAACTAATTTTCTCTCTCTGCATATGATTCACATCGTGCCATTCCCTGCATATCCATCTGCCTACCAAAGAATCCTGTTAAAAAGCACACTGCTGTATTGCTGCCTTACATTGCTTGTTTGCTGCGTGCTAACCAGTCAGCAGAAAGACAATGCATGATTACAATCGAGCCATTTACCGTGTAGAGATACATGATAAGGGAATAACGTTTAGTGCAAAGTGAAGCTAGCAAAGTCCGATCAAGGATAGTCCGACGGTCACCAAAGAGGTAGATAGTAGTTCAACACTGCTCTCTGGTTGTAGTAGAATGATCCTGTTGCCTGATTACAGCTGGGAAGAAACTGTTCCTGAATCTGGAGGTGTGTGTTTTCACACTTCTGCACCTTTAGCCTGATGGGAGAGGGGAGAAGAGGGAGTGGCCGGGGTGAGACCCGTCCTTGATTATGTTGCTGGCCTTGCCGAGGCAGCGTGAGGTATAAATGGAGTCAATGGAAGGGACGTTGGTTTGTGTGATGGTCTGGGCTGCTTCCACCTGGTGCTGGCAGCATGTTCTGGGCACTCACCACCCTCTGGGTAAAAAAAACCTGTCCCACACATCTCCTTTAAACTTTGCCCCTTTCAAATGAATGGAGATTCATTTATCATATCATATCATATATATACAGCCGGAAACAGGCCTTTTCGGCCCTCCAAGTCCGTGCCGCCCAGTGATCCCCGTACATTAACACTATCCTACACCCACTAGGGACAATTTTTACATTTACCCAGCCAATTAACCTACATACCTGTACGTCTTTGGAGTGTGGGAGGAAACCGAAGATCTCGGAGAAAACCCACGCAGGTCACGGTGAGAACGTACAAACTCCTTACAGTGCAGCACCCGTAGTCAGGATCGAACCTGAGTCTCCGGCGCTGCATTCGCTGTAAAGCAGCAACTCTACCGCTGCGCTACCGTGCCGCCAATTATGAGGTCTTCCTTGATATGTTAATGCCATACCATACTCAATTACCAACCCATTCCTAAACATCTTCCCTGATCTGCCACTGACCCAATGATGATTGATTTAATAATCAGGGAAGGTTTGTAACAATTCCAGGAATAGGCAGAAGTTGCTCGAGCAACAAAGGTCTCGTGTCCGTGAATTAGCAAGGTCTACTTCCATTCAATGAAAGCAAAGAAACAAACCAAAATGCAATGAGCAACCAAGTAATGTGGTGAGAAGGAGATGTTAATCTTGTAGCATGGATAACACAGTGGTGCAGCGGGTAGAACTGCTGCCTCTCAACGCCAGAGACCCGGATTCGATCCTGACCTCCAGTGCTGTCTGCGTGGAGTTTGTACGTTCTCCCTGTGACTTCCTTCGGGTGCTCCGGTTTCTTCCCACATACCAAAGGCATGTGGGTTTGTAGGTTATTCTCCCAAGTGTGTAGGGCGTGGAGGAGAAAGTGGGATAGCACAGAACGAGTGTGTGAACGGTCGATCAAAGGTCGGTGTGGATTTGATGGGCCAAAGAACCTGTCTCCATGCTGCATCTCTAAACTGATTAAATGACTCAGCTACACATGCAGTGATGTCTACTTAATCATATATAAAAAAAGATCCAATTAGATTCAAAACAAATGAAATTGCCATGGGTCTGCAATCAGTTTTAGATGTGACACAAAGTGCTGGAGAAACTCAACGGGTCAGGCAGCATCTCTGGAGAGAAGGTATAGGTGAGGATTCGGATTAAGACCCTTCCACAGATATGTTTTTGGCTCTCACTTTATTTTACTGTGTGTGGCTAGCGTTGTTGGCAAGGCTGGGATTTTGTGCTCATCCCTAATTGCACCAGAGGGTGAGGAAGCCTACTCCCTTGCCTTGACCGCGAGGTTCTTGTGGTGAATGCACTCCCCTGGTGCTGTGGTCGGGGAGCACAGGGCTGGTCCTGTGAAGATGGAGGAGCAGTGATGGCAGTCCACGCTAGGTTGATGTGTGATCCAGAGGGGAGCATGCTTTCCCATCTGCCTCCTTCCTGGTGCCTCAAGGTCACCGTGTTCAGGAGTTTGGGAAGAGCTGGGGTGCATGGCTGCAGTGCGATCTGCTGACGTTGTTGTGGTCACAGTCGTTAGTGGAGAGACTGAATGTTTTGACCGGTGGATAGGGAGCCCATCAATTACAATGGGGTGGCATGGTGGCGCAGCGGTAGAGCTGCTGCCTTACAGCGCTTACAGCACCAGAGACCCGGGTTCGATCCCGACTATGGGCGCTGTCTGTACGGAGTTTGTATGTTCTTCCCGTGACCGCATGGGTTTTCTCCGAGATCACTGGAGTTTAGAAGGATGAGAGGGGATCTTATAGAGACCTATAAAATTATGAAAGGACTGGACAAGCTAGATGCAGGAAAAATGTTCCCAATATTGGGGGAGTCCAGAACCAGGGGCCACAGTCTAAGAATAAAGAGGAGGTCATTTAAAACTGAGGTGAGAAAAAACTTTTTCACCAAAGATTTGTGAATTTGTGGAATTCTCTGCCACAGAAGGCAGTGGAAGCCAATTTACTGGTTTAATTTAAAAGAGAGTTGGATAGAGCTCTAGGGGCTAGTGGAATCAAGGGATATGGGGAGAAGGCAGGCACAGGTTACTGATTGTGGATGATCAGCCATGATCACAATGAATGGCCTCCTCCTGCACCTAATATCTGTGTTTATCTTCAGTTTCCTCCCACACTCCAAAGACATACAGGTTTGCAGGTTCAGTGGCTTGGTATAAATATAAATTGTAAATTGTCCCTAGTGTATGTGTGTAGGATAGTGTTAGTATGCGGGGATCGCTGGTCGGTGCGGCCTCAGTGGACCCAAGGACCCGTTTCTGCGCTGCATCTCTAAACTAAACTACAAAAAAATATTTGGCCTGTCCAGAGTTTCACTGATTTGTGAAGTTGAGAGTGTAGCAGCACAGTCCCGGCTTGTACATATATAGTGGAGAGGTTATGGGCAGTCAGAGGTTATATAGTGGAGAGGTTATGGGCAGTCAGAGGTTATATAGTGGAGAGGTTATGGGCAGTCAGAGGTTATGGGCAGTCAGAGGTTATATAGTGGAAAGGTTATGGGCAGTCAGAGGTTATATAGTGGAGAGGTTATAGGCAGTCAGAGGTTATATAGTGGAGAGGTTATGGGTAGTCAGAGGTTATATAGTGGAGAGGTTATGGGCAGTCAGAGGTTATATAGTGGAGAGGTTATGGGCAGTCAGAGATTGTCCCTTACTGACAATGCAGGCAGCATTTATGTGACCGGTCTATATTTAGAGTCATAGAGTGATACCGTGTGGAAACAGGCCCTTCGGACCAACATTTCCACACTCGCCAACATGTCTCAGCTACGCTAGTCCCTCCTGCCTGCGCTTGGTCCATATCCCTCCAAACCTGTCCTATCCATGTGCCTGTTTAACTGTTTCTTTGGGATAGTCCCAGCCTCAACTACCTCTGGCATTTCTAAGAATGGCCCTCAGGATGTCCATGTTCGGCTGCAGTAATGGCAGTGAATGTCATTGGAGAGTTGCCGGGCTCTCCCTCGTTGGAGATACTTGTTCCCTTTCATGTCACACTTGAATATTGTCCAAGAATTGTTGCAAAAATTATTGTTGCATTTAATTCCCATTTAATTACCTGAACTGGTTAGTTCTAAATGATTGTGTGAAACAAATGAGGTGATTGGGGACAGTAATAAGAAATTTAGATTTGGTCTAAACTTCAGCCATTGTGTGTGTGTGAGAGAGAGAGTCAGAGAGATGGAGGGTGACAGACAGAGACAGAAAGAGAGACATAGAGAAATGGGGGAGAAAGAGAAAGAGGGAGTGAGAGTGAGAGGCAAAGAGAGATAAAGGAGGCAGACAGAGATGGAGAGAGACACACACACAGACCGAGAGAGAGTAAGACAGACAGACTTATATACATACATATATAGAGAGAGAGAGGGGGAGAGAGGGAGAGAGAGATAGACATAGAGAGAGCGAGGGAGAGAGAGAGGGAGAGCAAGAGAGAGAAAGATGGAGAGAGATAGATAGAGGGAGGGGGCAGGGGTGGGGTGTGGGGGAAGAGAGAGTCTATGAACACACCAGTCCTGCAAGTGACGCTGGTGTGATTTGACGGCTTGGGATATTAGAAGTGTGAGAATCATCTCCTCCACAGGCTGCCGACCTGCCTTTGTATTTCGCTGGAGTGCTCTGGATTGTGATCGTGGCTCAGCACGCTGTGCTCCGTGAGGAGCTGACCCACTTTCATTTCTCTAAGTGTTGAACTTCTCTAAAAATAAGTGTTTGCCTCAAACACCGAACAAACCGTAGCCCAGGCCTTAGACTGTTAACATTGCCAGCCTCGTGTACCCTCGTGATCTCCCTGCACTAACACCTTCATTATCCTCATGACTTCTTTGCCAAGAGAGAAGATTGCCATTTACATCGCTCCTTCCCCACTCCATCACTGCCAGTGAAGCATTGGATAAGTCACTATAGTAACAAAGGAAACGCAACAGTACAGAACAGCAAGCATCCAGGCTCGATAATCTTTTACTGATGCAAAACGCAAGAGCACTGGAGTAACTCAGCCGGTCAGGCAGCATCTGTGGAGGGAACGTTTCAGGTCGAGTTGCTGCCTTACAGAGCCAGAGACCTGGGTTCCATCCTGACCTCGGGTGCTTGTCTGAAGGGAGTTTGTCCGTTCTCCCTATGACCCTGTGGGTTTTCTCCGGGTGCTCCAGTTTCCCTCCCTCCCTCCCTCTCTCCATCTCAGTCTCTCCCTTCTTCTGTCTCTCTCTGTCTCTCTCTCTCACTCTCTTGCTTTCTCCCACACTCCAAAGACGTACAGGTTTGAAGGTTAATTGGCTTTGGTAAAGATTGTAACTTGTCGCTAGTGTGTGGGATGGTGGGAGTGTACTGTGCTGGTCGGTGCCAACTCCAGGGGCTGGAGGGGCTGTATCTCGAAAGTCAAGTAAATGTAAAGGTTGGGACCCTTCTTCAGACAGGAGGAACGTTGAAGGAGGGGTGCGGATGGTCACAAACAATGGTTCCCTGCATTTTATCTTCTGATATTGTTATCATTTACAAGAACAGGAAATGGTGGAACAATTCAGGCAGCATCAGTGCCAAGAGAAAAAGAGGCAATGATGAACACGTTTGCAGATGCCACTGAAGTGGGCGGTATCGTAAACAGTGAAGACGGTTATCAAAGATTACAGCAGGCTCTTGATCAGTTGGGCAAGCAGGCAGTGGAATCATTAATGGAGTTTAATGCAGATAAGTGTGAGGTGTTGTATTTTGGAAAGTCAAAGCAAGGAAGAGCCTTCACGTTGAATGGCAGATCCCTGGGGAGTGTTGTAGAGCAGGGGGATCTAGCACAGCCGGTACATCATTCCCTGAAAGTGATGTTACAGGTGGATAGTGTGGTTAAGAAGCCTTTCGGTACATTGGCCTTCGTCAGTCAAGGCACTGACTATAGAAATTGGGATATTATGTTACAGTTGTACAAGACATTTTTATTAGTTTAGAGATGCAGCGTGGAAACAGGCCCTTCGGCCCACCGGGTCTGTGCTGACCTGCGACCCCCGCGTATTAATACTGTCCTACACACACTAGGGACATTTTTTACATTTGCCAAGCCAATTTTACCTACAAAGCTGCATGTCTTTGGAGTGTGGGAGGAAACCGAAGATCTCGGAGAAAAACCCACGCAGTCATGGGTAGAACGCACAAACTCCGTACAGACAGCGCCCGTAGTCAAGATCGAGCCCGGGCCTCTGGCGCTGTAAGGCAGCAACTCTACCGCTGTGCCATAGTGCTGCCCTACATTGGTGAGGCTGCATTTGTGTTGTTTTAGTTACGCTGCTACAGGAAGGGTATCATTAAGCTTGACAGAATGCAGAGAGGATTTACAAGAAGGTGGCCCGGACAAGATCCTGGGCTATCGGGATAGGTTGGGAAGTCATGGACTCTATTCCTTGGAGCACAGGGAGCTGAGAGATGATCTTGTAGAGGTGTATAAGATCATGAGAGAAATAGAAAGGTGAATGCACAGTCTTTTATCCAGAGCAGGGGGAATTAAGAACAACAGAACATTTGTTTAAGGTGAGAGGGACAGATTTAATGGGTACCTGAGGGGCAACCTTTTCACATAGAGGGTGGTGGGTGTATGGAACAAGCTGCCAGAGAAGGTAGTTGAGGCATGTTCTATCACCACATTTAAAAGGCATTTGGACAGGTACATGGATAGGAAAGGTTTAGAGGGATAGGGGGCAAATGTGGGCAGGTGGGGCACCTTGGTCAGCAAGGGCAAGTTGGGCCAAAGAGCCTGCTTCCGTGCTGTGTGACTCCACGACTCTATGACTCTGTTCAGGCGGGAACATTTTGTCCTCCCCTCTCTTATTTCCCATTGAGAGAAGTAGTAGAGTGGTGATAACCCATCAGATCCGACCTCTGACAGTGCTGTGTTGGAACAGGAGCCTGGATTTCTCTGCTGGTTTCACTGGTGGGATTTGAAGCTCTAATCACAATGCCTCCAGGGTAAAAATGGAACTGGCCAACAATGAGTTCAATAGGAAACTGAATTGAACATTTTGGGAGCGTGGGCTTGAATTAATACATAAGGGTACAGGTCTATTATTGGTAAAGATTTGCAAAGGCAATCCTTGTTAACTCGTAACATAATGTTCTCAGCTGGTGAAATACTTGGTTAATGTTCAGGAAAGTTGTTTTTGTACTTGCTGACTGGCTGAGAATGATGCTGCCAAGGTCACCTTCATTCCTTCTCTAGATACCTGTGGAAGGTACTAATACTACCTGTGACTGCTGCAACTGAATGAGTTACCTGTCATTGTGATTGGAGCTTCTGCAGCCCGAGCTGAGAAAGATGGCCTTTGTAACTTGTTTTATAGATTCAATAACAGCGTGGAAGAGGCTTTTAGCTTGGCACATGAATGTGCAGGGAGTGGAGGGATAGGATCATGTGCAGGCAGAGGAGATTAGTTTAATTTGGCTCGTGTCTGCTGCAGCCATTGTGGTGAATGGGTCTGTTCCCATACTGCGCTGTATGTACTATGTTTAGATCAAAGTAACCCAGCCATTCATTCTGGCACAACAAGTAATTCTACTGGTGGGTGTATGGAATGAGCTGCTGGAGGAGGTCGTTGAGGCAGGGGCTATCACAACGTTTGTGCATAAAAAATGGGATAGCATAGAACGAATGTAAGTGGGTGATCGATGGTCAGAATGGACGCGGCGGGCTGAAGGGTCTGTTTCCCTGTTGTATCTTTCATTTAATCAGTATGGTCGGCTGAAATTGCTTTTTGACATTCCACAACTGGTCCAAGTCTTGATACAAACTTCACGTGGACAGCTGATAGACCCAAAAAGCTGGAGTAACTCAGCGGATCAGGCAGCATTTATAGAAACATAGAAGCATAGAAAACATAGAAAATATGTGCAGGAGGAGGCCATTCGGCCCTTCGAGCCAGCACCGCCATTCATTGTGATCATTCATTGTGATCAATACCCCGTGCTTGCCTTCTCCCCATATCCCTTGATTCCACTCGCCCCTAGAGCTCTATCTAACTCTCTCTTAAATCCATCCAGTGATTTGGCTTCCACTGCCCTCTGTGGCAGAGAATTCCACAACTTCACAACTCTCTGGGTGAAAAAGTTTTTTCTCACCTCAGTTTTAAATGGCCTCCCCTTTATTCTAAGACTGTGGCCCCTGGTTCTGGACTCGCCCAACATTGGGAACATTTTTCCTGCATCTAGCTTGTCCAGTCCTTTTATAATAATTTTATATGTTTCTATGAGATCCCCTCTCATCCTTCTAAACTCCAGTGAATTCAAGCCTACTTCTAAACTCCAGTGAATACAAGCCTACTTCTGAAGAAAATGGATATGTGACATTTCTTTGAGAGACGGTCCCTTCTGAAGCAGAGTCACGACCCAAAACATCATCCATCCATTTTCTCCGGAGATGCTGCCTGACCCGCCTGAGTTACTCCAGCATTCTGTGCCCATCTTTGGTATAAACTAGCATCCGCAGTGCCTTTTCTTATATTTTATTTCACATTGACCGTACTTCTTGAAGAAGAAGGTTCACACCAACTCCCACTGAACATCACTGCGATCATTAATTCTACTTTTTTTATCTGCACAATCTCACATTTCCTTTGTATTCGTAGACAGGCATTGTTCAGAATCTGGAGATGCTTCCATGCCTCTGCTTTATCTGAGTGCAAAGCCTCCTCCACAAATTACCACAAAGCTGTGGCTACAAAGCTTATGTGTTGTTTGCAGCGAGCAGCACTGAGATAATGACAGCTTCACAATGTGGCCACTGATAGCCAGCTAGATTATGTAATGATCGGTGTGATTATATTCCGTGCAGGAGCAGGGTCATTAGGGTCATTATTAACCGTTGAGATTGGTAATTAGGGTTTGTGTGTGTAGTAGCTCATTAATCTTGGCTTATTGTGTTTGGTTAAGTGTCGTTTGACATTGGGCCTTGTCACAGGTGTTATCTAAATGCAACATGTTTAGTTTACTTTAGTTTAGTTTAATTTAGTTTAAAATGAGGCCACTCGGCCCACCAAGGCTACTCTGCCATTCAAACGTGACTGGTCTGTCTTTCCCTCTCAACCTCGTTCTACTGCTGTCTCCCCGTAATCCCTGACACCCGTACTCATCAAGAATCTGACCATCTTCCCTTAAATATATTCATTGCCTTGGCCTCCACAGCCGTCTGTGGCGATGAATTCCACAGATTGACAACCCTCTGACTGAAGACATTCCTTCTCATCACCTTTCAAAAAGGTACATCCTTCAATTCTGAAACTATGGCCTCTGGTCCTAGACACTACCATTAGTGGAGACATCCTCTCCACCTTCACTCTCTCCAGGCCTTTCAACCCGCCGAGTCTGGGCCGACCAGCGACCAGCGACCACCCGTACACGAGTTCTACGTTATCCCAGTTTTGCATCCCACACACTGAGGACAATGGTTTTACAGAAATCAATTAACCTACAAACCTGCATGTCTTTGGAATGTGGCAGGAAACCGGTGCACCTGGAGAAAACCCACATGGTCAGAGAGTGAACGTGCAAATTCCGGACAGACAGCACACTTAGTCGGGATGGAACCCGGGTCTCTGGCGCTGTGAGGCAGCAACTCTACCGCTGCGCCATCGTGCCACCTTGCTGTGTGAGGAATTTGAGGGAAATGCGTTCAATGCTTTAAGATTGCTTCTCAATTAATATTTCCATGACCCAAAATTAAAATCTTAATAGCAAATCAGTTTGGCAGTTGTTGCCCTGGTGAGATTGCAATGTAATGGTTGTAAGGGGACTATTGTGGTGTGGTGCTGTGCCATCCATAAAGGGACAAAATCGATAATGGATAATGGATAATAGCACAAAGAGACCAGGCGTGGGGGGGGGGGGGGGGAGGGGGGGAGGGGGGGGGAGGGGGGAGGGGGGGGGAGGGGGGAGGGGGGGGAGGGGGGAGGGGGAGGGGGGGAGGGGGGGGAGGGGGGAGGGGGGGAGGGGGGGGAGGGGGGGTGGTGGTGCACTGGTAGATTTGCTGCCTTACAGCGCTTGCAGCACCAGAGACACGTGTTCGATCCTGACTATAAGTGCTGTCTGTACGGAGTTTGTACCATCTCCCCGTGACCTGCTTGGGTTTTCTCCAGGATCTTTGGTTTCCTCCCACACATGAAAGATGTAACGGTTTGTAGGTTAGTTGGCTGGGTGTATGTGTAAATTGTCGCGGATGTGTGTAGGATAGTGTTAATGTGCGGGGATCACTGGTCGGTGCGGACCCGGTCAGCTAAAGGGCCTGTTTCTGCACTGTATCTCTAAACTAAACTATTCTAAACTAAACTAAATATGACCCCAGGGCATTCATGTTCCTGTTAAATTGAAGGGCAAGGCAGGTGGGCATAAGGAAGATTAGATGACAAGAGAAATTGAGGCTCTGGTCAGGAAAAAGTTGGAGGCATGGGATAGGTATAGGCATCTGGGATCATCTCTTGCACAGAGTCTCTTGCCCAGAGTAGGTGAATCGAGGACCAGTCTTCAGACTGGAGAAGGGTCTCGACCCGAAACGTCACCCATTCCTTCTCTCCAGAGATGCTGCCTGACCCACTGAGTTACTCCAGCTTTTTGTGTCTATCTTTGGTTTAAAGCAGCACCTGCAGTCCCTTCCTGCACAAGGGAAAGAGGGTGACTAGAGAGAGAATAGGACCCTTTAGAAAGCCATCTCTGTGTGGAGCCACAGAAAATGGGCAAGGTATCCAATGAGTATTTCTCAGCCGTTTTACCAGAGAGAAGGACATGAAGACTAGGTATACCTGGGACAGTTAATGGACAGGACAGTCAAAGAGGTGTTGAATGTCCTTAGGCATATGTAGGTAGACTAATCTCCTGATATACCAAATATCTACAGATATATCTAAGGACACTGTGGGAAGTGAAAGAAGAAATTGCAGGAGCGCTGGTTGAGATGTGTACGTTCTCCCTGTGACCACATGGGTTTCTCCCACATTCCATAGAAGTGCAGGTTTGTGGGCGAATTGCCTTTTGTAAATTGTCCCTGGTGTGAAGGATAGAACTAGTGCATGGGTAATTGCTGGGTGGAACAAACTTGGTGAGGTGAGATGCTGGAAGACTGGAGGGTGGCTAATATTGTGTCTCTATTTAAGAAGGGTTCTAGCCGAGGTGTGGAGCAAGCAGCCAACTAGGATGCATCACCCATGGTCAGCCATGACCGAGGGGGCCTAAGATAAGAAAATAAGATTTAAGAAGGACTGCAAGGAAAACCCTGGGAACTATGGATCAGTGAGCCTAACACATATGGTAGGGAAGGTAAAAGAGAGGATTCTGAGTGATAAGATACTAATGCATTTAGATAGATAGGGACTGATTTGAGATAGTCAACATGGCTTTGTATGTGGGAGATTGTGTCTTATGAATCTGATTCCGTTTTTTGAAGAAGTAACCATAAAGGTCGATGAGGGCAAATCCATGGATGTTGTCTATGTGGACTTCCAGGAGACATGGAGGTTGTGCTGTTATGTAATTGCATCAGTCTCCAGTTAAACCTATGCGCACGTATGAAAGAAGTGCTTCAAGTGAAGTGAATTCCCTCTGTGACAACGGAACATGTCTCATGCAAAATTGAGCAAAATCCCTTCCAGTAAGAGAGGGGGGCTGTAAAATATTAATTGATTCTTGCAACATTGAAACACAGTAAATGGCCATGCCAATTCTGTTCTGCTCTTCTGCGAAGAAGAAGATAAAAGTGTACAATTGGTGCAATTGGGTCAAATCATTTATGATTCCAGTGCCTCGGGGTTAATGGGAAAAGGAAAGATACCCTTAACAACACATCGATTGCAACAACTGGAAGGGAACAAAGCCAACAGCATTTGCATTAAAATCCTCACTTCACTGGCAAGGGGACTCGATCCTAAACACACGCATACACACACACATGCACACACACACACGCACGCACACACACGCACACACACATGCACACACACACATGCGCGCACACACACACGCACACGTACACATATGCACGCGCATACACATGCACGCACACGCACACGCACGCACACACACACACACATACACACACAACGTCCATGCAAGCACTGGAGCCAAGTAAATCTCACATCTGATCTCAGCATCAACACAGCACCAACAAAATAAAGTACCAATTTTGGAAATGTACAAATAATGGGAGGAATTGCTGAAAAATCGGTATCTCAAAAAACTAGAAACAAAGAAGGCTGCAGAAAGTGGTGGATAATGCCTAGTTGATCAGAGCTAGTGACATCCCACCATTGAAGACGTCTATAGGAATCTTCACAAAAGGGCAGCATCAGTCACCATACCACCCTATGTCTCTATGATTCTATGGCCACTCTGCCCACACTCTCATCTCGCTGCTACCATTGGGAAGAAAGTACAGGTGTCTGTGAACCCTGAGCTCCAGGTTAAAGAACAACTTCTTCCCTTCAACCATCATGATCTTGAACCACCTGGCACAACCCTGCCTCAGCACCGAACTACAATAGACTGTTGAACCCAGGAACTGTAGATGCTGGTTTACAAAAAAGGACACAAAGTGCTGGAGTAACTCAGTGGGTCAAGCAACATCTCTGGAGATCATGGAAAGGTGAGGATTCAGGTCGGGACCCTTCTTCAGAAAATGAGTCTTGATTTGTTGCACAACGTACCTTGGTCTTGCACTATTATGGTCTGGTGACCTGGTATTATTGTTTATTAATTTATTGTGCTTTTGATCATTGTATGTTTATTTGTGTTAGAGAGGTAATGGGCCCTTAAAGCTGCAGCACGTAAGATTTTCATTGTTCCCGTCTCGGTGCATTTCACAATTAAAATGTCTTGACTCTCTTAGTGAGATTACCAATGGACAATCAGCGTCTCAAATATGAACTTTATTACCATGTCGAAACGTGCTAACACCATGATGAGGGAAGGCAGGTGAATGATTTTGGCCATGTGTTATGTCGGGCACGATGTGTATAACTGGCATTGCTTCAAGAACGTAAATAGGTCGGCACGGTGGCGCAGCGGTAGAGTTGCTGCCTAGCAGCCCAGAGACCTGGGTTTGATCCTGACTATGGGTGCTGTCTGAACGGAGTTTGTACGTTCTCCCCTTGAGCTGTGTGGGTTTTCTCTGGGACCTCCGGTTTTCATCCACACTCTAAAGAATTACAGGTTTGGTAGGTTACTTAGTCCCTAATGTGTGCAGGACAGCATTAGTGTGCGGGGATCGCTGGTCGGCGTGGACTCGGTGGGCTGAAGGGACTGTTTCCACGCTGTATCTCTAAACTAAACTAAAGTGTTCATCCCTTTCTACTTTAACCATTGAATATCTCTGCTATTATTCATCTCAGTGTCACTTTCCAGCACTACTAGTTCAGTGATATTCTTAATTCCAATAAATAAAAAATGATTGATGTCTGTTTGGTATACTTGCCTTCATAGTTCGGGGTATTGAGTATAAGTACAAGAGGTCATGTTGCAGCTCCATAGGATTTTGTTTAGGCCATATTTGGAACGTTGCCTGCAGTTCTGGTCACCCCATTACAGGAAGGACGAGGAGGCCTTAAAAGGGTGTAAAGGAGGCTTACCTGAATGATGCCGGGATTGATGCATCTTAGCTACAAGGAGAGGTTGGACAGACGTGGATGGTTTTCTCTAGAGTGCCAGTGGTTGAGGGGAGATCTTATGGACGTTTATACAATTATGAGAGGCATAGATCGGGTAGACATTCAGAAGCTTCTTCCCAGGAGGGAAGTAACAAATGCAAGAGGGCATAGCGTTAAGGTGAGAGAGGCAAAGTTTAAAATAAATGTGCAGGGTAAATTTATTACACAGAGGATGGTGGGTGCCTAGAACAAGTTGGCTGCCAGGGGTGGTGGTGGAGGCAAATATGATGGGGCATTTGAGAGACATTTTGATAGGTACGTGGGTATACAGAGAATGGAGGGATATGAATCATGTGAAGGCAGGTAAGAGTTGGACGGCACCATGTTCGGTATCGAGATTGTGGCCCAAAGAGGCTGTTTCTGCACGGTTCTGTTTTGTGTTCTGAATGTGACCGGGTCTCCACGACTCTCTTGAGTAGTGAACTCCAAAGATTTATCACCCACTGGTTGAAGGAATAAGACATTCCTTCTCATCCTCGCCAGTCATGATTGGTCGGCCCTTACTTTGTGCCTGTCCCCCAAATTCAAGGTACACCAGATAGCAAAACATCATCGATGTAACCTCCTGCACCCATGCAGAAATCACGGACTTCATTAACTTCACCACTAATTTCCATCCTGCACTCTAATTCTCTTGGACCTTCTCCGACACCTCCCTGCCATTTCTGGATCTCACCGTCTCCATCACAGGAGATTGACTATCGACTGACATCTATTATAAACCTACTGACTCCCACAGCTATCGAGAATACACTTCTTCCCACCCTGCTTCCTGCAAAATCTCGATCCCCTACTCCCAATTCCTCTGTCTACGTCGTATCTGCTCCCAAGATTAGGTGTTCCATACCAGGGCAACCGAGATGTCCTCAATCTTTAGGGAACAGGGGTTCCCCTCTTCCATCACAGATGAGGCCCTCACTCGTGTCTCCTCGATATCCCACAGTTCCACCCTTGCTCGCCCTTTCCCCAGTTACGACAGAGACAGAGTCCCCCTAGTCCTCACCTTCCACCCCGTACAACACATAATCCTCCAACATTTTTGCCACCTCTAACGAGATCCCACCACTAACCACATTTTCCCATCTCCACCCCTTTCTGCTTTCGGCAGAGACCATTCCCTCCGCAACTCCCTGGTTAACTCGTCCCTTCCTACCCAAACCACCCCCTCCCCAGGTACCTTCCCCTGCAACTGCAGGAGATGCAACACCTGTCCCTGTACCTCCCCCATCGACTTCGTCCAAGGACCCCAACAGTTTTTTCAGGTGAGGCTGATGTTCACTTGCACCTCCTCCAACCTCATCTACTGTAGCAGCTGTTCCAGGTGTGGACTCCTATATATCTGCGAGACCAAGCGCAGGCTCGGCAATTGTTTCGCTGAACACCTCTGCCCAGTTCGCCTAAAAATACCTGATCTCACACTGACCTTTCTGTCCTGGGCCTCCTCCATTGTCAGAGTGAGGCCCAGCACAAATTGGAGGAACAGCACCTCATATTTTGCTTGGGCAGCTTACACACCAGCAGCATGAACATTGACTTCTCTAACTTCAAGTAGCCCTTGCTTTCCCTCTCTCTCCATCCCTTCCCCCACCCCAGTTCTCCAACAAGTCTGACTATCCCCCGGATTTATTTTATCTCTGTTTGCTTTGTTCTCCTAGCTAACAATTATCTATTCCACATTTTCCTTGATCTCCTACACTTCCTTATCTCTGGAGCTCCCTCTCACCTGACGCTCTGTCTGAAGAAGGGTCTCGACCTGAAACGTCACCCATTCCTTCTATCCAGAGATGCTGCCTGTCCCGCTGAGTTACTCCAGCTTCGGTGTAAACCAGCATCTGCAGTTCCTTCCTACACGGAGTATGTGCCCAGTCAGTTTAAATTCTGATATAATTCCCAGCACTGAGGTGCTTTATTGTAAACGTATAATCATTTGGTTTTTTTAAATTATTTTAAAATAATTTAGTCATGGAGGCTTTTAAAAGCAGTTCAAAGTCTTCTGAGAGGGGTGAGCTGTCTCAAGGCCTGGCATGTGTCTTTGACCTGAAGCCCAGCTACTGCTGGTGAAGCATTGTGCTTGGTGGGACAGCTGTGGTGAACCAAAAGGACAATGCAGAAACATGGCTGCAAAGGTTAGGTGTTGCTGCCGGAACAGCATGAGTGGAAGGGCCGATTGCTGGTTACAAAGTTGGTGGATAGAGTATCACTAATAGTCTCGATTACTTTGGGCAGAGTTGGCTGCTTTTTGTACCTCTGGAAAGTCATTGAATGATTGCCTTGCTTCTTGGTGGAGCTCAAAGGGGAGTAGTATCACCGGCCAGGAATAGTTTGGATAGATGTAGAAACAAAGAACTACAGATGCTCTTTTACAAGAAGAGACTCAAAGTGCTGGAGCAACTCAGCAGGCCAGCCAGCATCTTTAATTTTGTTTAGTGACACAATGCAGAAACAGCCCCTTCGGCCCACCGATTCATAAGCATGAATTCATAAGAGATAGGAGCTAAATGGTGAGCAAAATTAGAGCACATGGTATTGGCCACATCTGGAGTATTGTGTACAGTTTTGGTCTCCTAATTTGAGGAAGGACATCCTTGTAATTGAGGCACAGCAGCGTAGGTTCACGATCCCTGGGATGGCGGGACTGTCATATGAGGAAATCAACCAGCGATTCCCGTATGCTAGCACTATCCTATACGCAAAGGACAACTTACAATCTTTACCAAAGCCAATTAACCTACAAACCTGTACATCTTTGGAGTGTGGGGGGAAACCGGAGCACCCGGAGGAAACCCACACAGGTCACGGAGAGAACGTACAAACTCTGTAAAGTCAGCACCCGTAGTCAAGATCGAACCCGGGTCTCTGGCGCCATAAGGCAGCAACTCTACCGTTGCGCCACCGTGCTGTCCTCTGGAGAATGTGGGTAGGTGACGTTGGGACCATTCGTCAGACTGGTTATAGGGCTTGGAGGAGTGAGAGATGCTGCCTGATTACTCCAGCACTTTATGTCTTAGTCTGGATAGTTGGTGCATGCAAACTCAATCCTCACCGGCCCCCAGTTTCCAGTCCCTGAGTTACGAGTGTAGTCTATAACCACAGCCCTTCACTTGCATTGCAATAGAGTGGTATTGTCTTGCCACTGACTGGATAGCACGCAACAAAAGTTTTCCACTGTACCTCGGTACACGTGACAATAAACTAAACTGAAACTGAACTGAACAAGTCTTTGTGTTCATTTCTGGGCACAAAGTAGTCTTTAATTTAAAAATGAGAGCAGAAATGAGAATCATTTTGCCAGTACTTGGTTGAAGGTCAGTGTTTGCAGGTAGGTGTGTGTGTGGGTGGACATGGGCACCGAGGCATTCATTTTTTGATTAGTTTATGAATGTGATTATTGTCACTGTGGAACCAGAACAAAATCTGTTAATGTTATTCAAATTGATTTTATGAATATTGCAAGGCGAATTGAACAAAACAGTTTTTTTGATCTGTTTAGGATTGATCAGACAGGTAGAAAACAAACTAAGGACATTTTACATCCCTACCTACCTGACTATTAACCTGATCAATGCACCATCCTACTGCAACCAGAGAGCTGTTCTAAACTACTGTCTATCTCAGTGGAGACCCTCGGTCTATCTTTGACTGGACTTTACGGGCTTTACTAAATGTTATTCACTTTATCAGACACAAGAGACCACAGGTGCTGACATCATGAGCAAATACAAAGTGCTAGAGTAACTCAGCAGGCCAGGCAGCATCTGTGGAGGGAAATACTGGGATCCCCAGAACACAGGCATTTTTTAGATTTAGATTTAGATTTAGAGATACAGCGCAGAAACAGGCCCTTCGGCCCACCGGCTCCACGCTGCCCAGCGATCCCCGCATATTAACACTATCCCACACCCACTAAGGACAATTTTTACATTTGCCCAGCCAATTAACCTACAAACCTGTACATCTTTGGAGTGTGGGAGGAAACCGAAGATCTTGGAGAAAACCCACGCAGGTCACGGGGAGAACGTACAAACTCCGTACAGACAGCGCCCGTAGTCAGGATCGAACCTGAGTCTCCGGCTGTAAGGCGGCAACTCTACCGCTGCGCCACCGTGCCGCCCGTTTTAGTCAGCTGCACTGAAAGGCACAAATTAACAGTCATAAGTTCATAAGTCCTCGGAGCAGAATTAAGTCATTCAGTCATCTTCAATATCTTTCATATGTTGGTTTTTGCTTGGGATATTGTGTGTGTGTGTGTGTGTGTGTGTGTGTGTGTGTGTGTGTGTGTGTGTGTGTGTGTGTGTGTGTGTGTGTGTGTGTGTGTGTGTGTGTGCGTGTGTGCGTGCGTGCGTGCGCGCGTGCGTGCGTGCAATAGTATTGAAGGAATGCCAAAAGCTACAGGAATAAGCACCCAATGTGGGGAGGCCACTGAGAGGTCAAAGGGGTACCCGGTGTGGGTACAAAGTGGGACTTGGGGGGAGGGGGAGAAGGGAGAGGGACTATATTGAATACTTTTGTAACTTGGTTGACACCCTTTACATACTTGGGTATTGTACGCGAAACAATGAATTTAACTCTACCAAGTACATGTGACAATACAATATCAATCAATCAATGTATCTGTACACTGTGGATGGCTCGATTGTAATCATATATTGTCTTTTCGCTGGCTGATTAGCACGCAACAAAAGCTTTTCACTGTACCTCGGCACACGTGACAGTAAACTAAACTGAAGTAAGTGGAGGAATCAAGGCCACCATAATGGAGCCATGGGCAGTAAATACTGCCAGATAGCTAGTGGATGTGACAGTGATTACAGCCGTTTCCAATACCTCCATGGTTTCATCATGGAAGACCCATCCATGTTCAGGACCAGAATGTATGGAAGAGTTAATTTTGTTCAGAAGGAGATTGTTGCAAAGTTACTTCATATGAAGAGTTTGAAACATTCTCTATGTTACCTGGCATTTTCTAAACATGCTGTGATTCAATATCCGGTGCTCAAGTTTAAGTGCTGATGGTATACCAGCCCAGGTTTTCCCTCAACCGCAAAGTATACTCAGTCTGTCTAAGCCTACGTGATCTCCCTATTGTGAAGCACTTGAACCCCTCCTCCCATTCCCACACTAACCTTTCTGTCCAGGGCCTCCTCCACTGTCAGACTGAGATCCACGCAAATTAGAGGAACAGCACCTTATATTTCACTTGGGCAGCTTACAGCCCAGTGGTATAAATGGTGATTGCTCTAATTTCAAGTAACTTCTGCATTTCCTCTCTCTGCCCCTCCTCCACCATCATGGTCCTGCCAGTTCCACTGTTCACATCCATATATCCCTTCGTTACACCTCTTCCACAGCCAACAATGGACCAATGTTGGGCTCCACATTTCCAGGGTCATCGGTGCCGGCTCTGATTTGTACTGCTCTTTATACCTCTAGTTTCCCCTATCCCCTGACTCTTAGTCTGAAGAAGGGTTTCGACCCGAAAAGTCACCAATTCCTTTTCTCCAGAGAAGCTGCCTGTCCCACTGAGTTTCTCCAGCTTTTTGTGTCTATCTTCGGTGTAAAGCAGAATCTTCATTTCCATCCTGTACTGCCAGCTATCTTGTTTCCTCAAATGTGAATTGCCACCGTAAACGTGACATGAAAAGTGATCAGAACGTGGCATATCAAGGAATAATCTGTGCCAAGAGTGGTCCAGTCTTCAGCTAATACAGGGATTTGAAAGAGCAAGAGAGAGCAGATACTGGAATCGTGAGCAAAATGAAAGTGCTGGAGTAACTCAGCAAGTTGGCTGCATCTGCGGAGGGAAAATGCTGAGATCCCAGGAATACAGGGATTTAGTTTTACGAAAAACACAAATTAACGGTCATAAATTCATTCTTTATTTCAGTTTAGTTTAGAGATGCAGTGCGGAAACAGGCCCTTCGGCCCACCAGGTCTGCGCCGTCCGGCGATCCCCACACGCTAACACTATCCTACACACACTAGGGACAATTTTTACATTTACCAAGCCAATTAACCTACAAACCTGTACGTCTTTTGAGTGTGGGAGGAAACTGAAGATCTCTGAGAAAACCCATGCAGATCACGGGGAGAACGTACAAACTCCGTACATAAAGCACCCGAAGTCGGGATCGAACCCGGGTCTCTGGCGCTGCATTCCCTGTAAGGCAGCAACTCTACCGCTGCGCCACCGTGCCACCTTTTAACATGGAGTCGGTTTTAGCTTGAGATATTGTGTGATTGTGTGTGTGTGTGTGTGTGTGTGTGTGTGTGTGTGTGTGTGTGTGTGTGTATATGTGTGTGTGTGGAATTGTATTGAAGGGATTCGAAACACTCCAGGAATACACTGGGAGCTGAATAATTTGATTGGGCAGATGATTTTTTTTCAAAGGAATATGTGGGCAATCATTAAAAAATGCAAGTTTCATTAAACTGCTTCTCCTTTTACAGGGGTCCATAAAAGGATATGCATAAACTTTAGAAGGCTGAAAATTTTAGTTTTATTTCCATTGAGTTATTTCTCGTTTTATTTGAGCTGTAAGGTCAATTGGAATCTCACGTAATTTTTTCAAAAAAGTTAACTTGGACTGAACTGCCATCACCACTGAAGCAAGTTTTAGTGTGAATCCCAAGGAGTGTAATAAATTATATCTGTAAATGTTTCTCTTGTGTTTTATGGTTGCTTTTTTTCACCCAGACCAACACACAGATTATGTTCATTGACCTTCAAGTGTTTGTTGAAACATCACTCTTTGCTCTATATATTGAGCTCGTGAAAAGTTAGCATTTGACAACAAATCCAATATCCCTAGAGCTTAAAATTATATTCTGTCTCCTTTAAACTGCGAGACGCTGATTCAGTGAATATATGATCATAAGTTCATAAGCGACAGGAACAGAATTAAGCCATTCGGCCCATCAAGTTTACTCCGCCATTCAGTCATGGCTGATCTATCTCTCCCTCCTAACCCCGTTTTCCTGCCTTTTCCCCATAACCTCTGACACCTGTACTAATCAAGAATCTATCTGTCTCTGCCTTAAAAATATCCATTGACATAGCCTCCACAGCCTTCTGTGGCAATGAATTCCACAGATTCACCGGCCGCTGACTGTCTCTGGGCGGTCATGGTGGTGCAGCGGTAGAGTTGCTGCCTTACAGTAAATGCAGCGCCGGAGACCCGGGTTCGATCCCGACTATGGGTGCTGTCTGTACGGAGTTTGTATCTTCTCCCCGTGACCTGCGTGGGTTTTCTCCGAGATCTTCAGTTTCCTTCCACACTCCAAAGACGTACAGGGTTTGTAGGTTAGTTGGCTTGGTAAATGTAAAAATTGTCCCTAGTGGGTATAGGATAGTGTTAGTGTGTGGGGATCGCTGGTCGGCGCGGACCCGGTGGGCTGAAGGGCCTGTTTCCGCGCTGTATCTCTAAACTAAACTAAAGAAATTAGTCATAAGTAATATGTCATAAAGCGGATGCAAATGTGAAACTCAGTAGGTGTAGAAAATCTGAAATATAAACAGAAAATGCTGGAATGTTTCAGGTTGGTGACCTTTCATTGTACTTGGGTATCATAGAGGATGAAACCGGTTAGAAATGCAGAGGAGAGAGGGAAGGGGGGAAGTGAAGGGATGTCAGTGATACGGTGACAGCGCGAGAGATTAAAACACCAAAGGGATGTGAGACAACAAATGTCTGGGGGAGGTGAGAATGCAAAATAATTTGCTGAAATTATCAAAAGAATGTGGAAAGTTTTTTGCAAATCTTAACTAAATATGCCAGGAATTTGAATGTTTTGTAATCATTTCTCCCACCATCCCGTCCCACTTTCCCTCCCCTCCCTGTGTTACACCTTTATCCCTCCCACCAGCTCTACATTTCGCTCCTCTTATTTCCTTATTTAACACCCTGTTATCTAAATTTCATCGCTGGCCTTGGTCACTTACTCCACCCCATCTGACAATGAAACCCCTCGCTCGCCTGTATCCACCTATCTATCGGCAGGAGGATAGACACAAAATGCTGGAGTGACACAGTGGATCAGGCAGCATTTCTTGATTAGTACGGGTGTCAGAGGTTACGGGGAGAAGGCAGGAGAATGGGGCAAGGAGTGAGAGATAGATCAGCCATGATTGAATGGTGGAGTAGAGGTGATGGGCCGAATGACCTAATTCTGCTGCTATCACTTATGATCTTATGATCTCTGGAGAGAAGAAACGAGTGATGTTTTGGGTCGAGACCTTTCTTCTGTGTCTTCGGTGTAAACCAGCATCTGCAGTTCCTTCCTAAACACTTGGCAAGCCTTGTCCCACTCTCACCTCTTTCCCAACTCCCCACCAATCTACACTACAATCTGCCCGAAGAAAGATCCTGACCCGAAGCATCACCTGTCCACTGCCCCCACAGATGTTGCCCGGCATGCTGAGCTACTCCAGCAGTTTGTGTTTGATTCAATCATGAGTCCGGAGGGCTTTAAGGTATCCATTCAGAAGATGGGATTTCACACTGGTGCTGAATCGTTGAAGGCTGACAGCAGGGAGGTGAGAACATGAAGGAGACAAATTAAAGAGCTGGCCAACTGGCCTTGGTAAATGTAAAAACTGCCCCTAGTGGGTGTAGGATAGTGTTAGTGTGCGGGGATCGTCTTCAATCCAATGTTGTGAAATTGGCCTTCTAGACTATCGTTACACTCTGTTGTATATGGCAATGAACTAATCAATGCAAGAAACAGGACACCACTGTTGACTGTAGTATTGATAACCAGTATATCAGATATATGATATGATATGATATGATATTTACATGTGAAGGAAATGGAAAAATTCCAAGGCAAATCTGGAGTTGCATAATTAATGATTACTGGTAATTGGATAATTAATGTAGTTGGGCAGCACAGTGGTGCAGCAGTAGAGTCACAGGACCAGACACCCAGGTTCAATCTGACTACGGGTGTTGTCTGTACGGAATTTGTGCGTTCTCCCCGAGACCTGCCTGGGTTTACTCCGTCCGGGTGCTCTGGTTTCCTCCCACGCTCCAAAGTCATGCAGGTTTGTAGGTTAGTTGGCTTCTGTTAATTGTAAATTGTCCCTGGTGTGTAGGATGGTGCTAGTGCACGGGCTGGTAGCTGATCGCAGTGGCTACCTCATATTACCAGAGACATGGGTTTGATCCTGATCTCAGGTGCTGTCTGTGTGGAGTATACATGTTCTCTCTGTAACTATGTGGATTTTCCCCGGGTGCTCTGGTTTCCTCCCATGTCACAACAACATGCAGGTTTATAGGTACATTGACCTCTGTAAATTCCCCTCAGTGTGTTGGGAAAGGATGAGAAAATGGGATATCATAAAACCAGTGTGAATGGGTGATCGATGGGCAGCGTGGACCCAGTGGGACAGAGGGCCTGTATCCATGACGTATCGCTGAGCACACAGAGCAGAGCCAGAGCAATGAGAAGTGAGTAGTGTTGGAAGGAACTGCAGATGCTGGTTTAAACTGCAGATAGACACAAAAGGCCGGAGTAACTCAGCGGGTCAGGCAGCATCTCTGGAGAGAAGGAATAGATGACATTTCGGGACGAGATCCTTCTTCAGTGAGAGGGACAGTTCAAAGACCACACACCCTCTAGAAGGCCCATAGACTGTCAACGTTATCCCCAATCACATGAGTTCCAATTTTATTTATAGAAACATAGAAAATAGGTGCAGGAGGAGGCCATTCAGCCCTTCGAGCCAGCACCAGCATTCATTGTGATCATGGCTGATCATCCCCAATCAGTAACCCGTGCCTGCCTTCTCCTCATATCCCTTGATCCCACTAGCCCCTAGAGCTCTATCTAACTCTTTTAAATTCATCCAGTGAATTGGCCTCCACTGCCTTCTGTGGCAGAGAATTCTACAAATCCACACTCTCTGGGGTGAAATAGTTTCTTCTCACCTCAGTTTTAAATGGCCTCCCTTTTATTCATAGACTGTGTGGCCCCTGGTTCTGGACTCCCCCAACATTGGGAACATTTTTCCTGCATCTAGCTTGTCCAGTCCTTTTATAATTTTATACGTCTCTACAAGATCCCCTCTCATCCTTCTAAACTCCAGTGAATACAAGCCCAGTCTTTCGAATCTTTTCTCATATGACAGTCCTGCAATCCCAGGGATTAACCTCGTGAACCTACGCTGCACTGCCTCAATTACAAGGATGTCTTTCCTCAAATTAGGAGACCAAAACTGCAAACAATACTCCAGATGTGGTCTCACCAGGGCCCTATACAACTGCAGGACTTCTTTACTCCTGTACTCAAATCCTCTCGTTATGAAGGCCAACATGCCATAAGCTTTCTTCACTGCCTGCTGTACCTGCACGGTTACTTTCAGTGACTGGTGTACAAGGACACCCAGGACTCGTTGCACTTCCCCTTTACCTAATATGACACCATTGAGATAAGATAGTCCCTTGTGTGTCCTTCTGACGGTCACAATGCACCATGTCCACTGGTTTCCACCCTATCTGTTTTTAAAAACTTTTACACATCAAATTCCCTTCATGTTGATTCTGTTCAGAACCGTCTGAACAAGTGTCTCGACCCGAAACGTCACCCATTCCCTTTCTCCTAGATGCTGTCTGACCTGCTGAGTTACTCCAGCATTTTGTGATACTGTTCAGACCCTAGTTGTTTTCCATCTGCCTTGCTACACTTCCTTAATATGAGACTCTAGCCATGGGGAGAAGGCAGGCACAGGTTACTGATTGGGGATGATCAGCCATGATCACAATGAATGCTGGTGCTGGCTCGAATGTTATGGTTTGCACTTTTATTATCTTCCTAACCAGCTCTAACAAAACGTTACCTTCATCTGGTCAGGGGGCCTTATCCACTTTCTGTCCAGTGAATTTGTCTCAATGCATTTTTTCTTCACTGAAACGAATTTCTTTCAGATCCTCATTCATTCTACATGTGTTCTCCGCTGTGTTCAGGCCACTTTCTGAGAACAAAAGGATTGTTTATTAGGCAGGTAGATGAAAGCAGAATGGGAAGATGCACTGGCAATGTTAAACATGGAGAAACAGTGAGAAGTTTCCCTGCTGGATTTCACCACTGATGCTGTCTTGTTTCAAAGCCATGAACACGTGGCAAAATCATTAGATTAATGAAGAGGGTTTGAAAACTTTGAAAACAGTGGTGAAAACATCTTGTTAAAATAAATTTGGTGCAGATCAATGAATTAAAATAATGTTTTGTGACTTGTTTATTGTTTAGTTTAGAGAAAACGGGCCCTTCAGGCTGCCAAATCCTTGCTGGCTAATGATCCCTGTACACTAACACTATCTTACACCACCAGGGACAATTTACAATTTTTATCAAAACCAAATTAACCTACAAGCCTGTACATCTTTGGAATGTGGGAGGAGACCAGAGCACCTGGGAAAACCCACGCAGGTCACAGGGAGAAAGTGCAAACCCCGTACAGACAGCACCCGTAATCAGGATTGAACCTGAGTCTCTGGCGCTGTAAGGCCGCAAATCTACCGCTGCGCCACCATGCCGCCCCTTCGGAACTTTCCAGAACTTTCATAGGATTGGCTAATACATAATTAGGAACAAAAATCAAACATTGGAAATATATTCACTGAGCTTCAATAATTTCAAGCTTTTCATTTTATTCCAATCATTTTATAAAGAATGGCTTCATTTAATTATAAAACTGTATTATTTTGCTTCCACAAATAATCCCCTGGTATTATTAGTGTTTGCCCCTTGTCTCACGAGTGCAGTGTTCCTCATTTAACCTCAATTAACCTTTTGCCCTGCACTAATAATGATTGTTTAACTGAATTACAGAAATCTAGAGAATCCTTAAAAATAAATGCCACGAGGTTAATTTTCCTGCCTATCAGTAATTTACACAAAAGTCGTTTCACTGTGGGAGACCTGTGACACAAGTTGACTCACCACCACAGAAACCACTGCTGGCTCTATCACAAACAAGTTTCCAGTTAGTTGTCAGATTATTGAAAGGAAACAAATGTGCTGCTGAAAGCCAATAAATGCGTTTCTCTCGACTGAAACTACAAAAGCAAAACATTGCAGATGCTGGAAACCTGAAACAGAAACATGATGTGTAGGAAGGAACCGCAGATGCTGGTTTACACCAAAGATAGACGCAAAATGCTGGAGTAACTCAGTGGGTCAGACAGCATCTCTGGAGAAAAAGAACAGGCGACGTTTCGGGTCGAGGTCATTCATCAGACTGAGAAGCAGGGCAGAGGGAGACTAGAGGTATGAAAAAGTACAGAACAAATCAGAGCCGGCACCGATGAACCAGGACAGGTGGAGCTCACAATGGTCCATTGTTGGCTGTGGAAGAGCAGATAACGAAGGGATATGAACAGTGGAACTGGCAGGATGACTGGGGTGCACAAGACATGGAGAGAGAGGGAAGCCAAAGGTTACATGAAATTAGAGAAATCAATATTCTTACCATTGGGTTGTAAGCTGCCCAAGCAAAATATGAGGTGCTGTTCCTCCAATTTGTATGTGGCCTCATTCTGACAGTGGAGGAGGCCTAGGACAGAAAGGTCAGTGTGGGAATGGGAGGGGGAGTTAAAGTGTTTGGCAACCAGGAGATTGCATAGGCCCAGGTGGACTGAGCGTAGGTGTTAAGCGAAACAATCACCCAGTCTGCTCTTGGTCTCGCCGATATATCGGAGTCCACACCGAGAACAACGGATGCAGTAGATGGTGCAAATGAACCTCTGCCTGACCTGAAAGGACTGTCGGAGTCCCTGGATGGAGTTGAGCAAGGAGGCATAGGGCAGGTGTTGTATCTCCTACGGTTGCAGGGGAAGGTACCTGGGGAGGGGGTGGTTCGGGTGGGTGAACCAGGAAGTTATGGAGGTGGAGAGACACAAACTGCTGGAGTAACTCAGCGGGACAGGCAGCATCTCTGGAGAGAAGGAACGGGTGATTTTTCGGGTCCTGACCCTTCTTCAGACTGGAGGTAGCTCACCTTGGCCTGCACGTACCTATGGGATTCTGGTAGCTGCCGTCTCTGGTGTGCTCGTTTTCCAGCCCCAGTCGGGATGAGTTGTCCGCACTGTCTGGCCACCTGTGACTGTGCCACCTTCGCCAGTTGTTGTAACGCCCATCACCCCTGAAGATAAACAGCATTCAATGAGCTGGAGAGGCTGCAGAGAAGATCCATGAGGATGTTGCAAGGACTTGAGGGCCTGAGCTATAGTGAGAGGTTGAACAGGCCAGGACTTCATTGATGATACAAAGATGAGTGGTTTTGCAAATAGTTAAGATGGTTGTGAAAATTGCAGCAGGATCTGGATCGATTGGCCAGGTGGGCAGAGGAATGGTTGATGGAATCTAATACAGAGACATGTGAGGTGTTGCATTTTGGGACATCGGACAAGGGCAGCACCTATGCTGTAAATGGTAGGCCTCTGGGTAGTATTGTAGAACAGAGGGATCTAGGAGTGCAGGTGCATGGTTCCTTGAAGGTCGAGTCGCAGGGAGATAAGGTGGTCAAAAAGGTATTGTCTAGCTTGAAAGGGTTCAGAAAAGATTTACAAGGATGATGCCAGGACCAGAGGGTGTGAACTACAGGGAGAGGTTGAGTAGGCTGGGTCTCTATTCCATGGAGTGTAGGAGGATGAGGGGGGATCTTATAGAGGTGTACAAAATCATGAGAGATATAGATCGGGGGGGATGCACAGAGATATTTACCCAGAGTAGGGGAATCGAGGACCAGAGGACATAGGTTCAAGGTGAAGGGGAAAACATTTAATAGGAATCCGAGGGGTAACTTTTTCACACAAAGGGTGGTGGGTGTATGGAACAAGCTGCCAGATGAGGTAGTTGAGGCTGGGACTATCCCATCGCTTAAGAAACAATTAGACAGGTACAGGGATAGGACAGTTTTGGAGGGATATGGACCAAGCGTGGGCAAGTGGGACTAGTATAGCTGGGACATTGTGGGCCGGTGTGGGCAAGTTGGGCTGAAGGGCGTGTTTCCACACTATCACACTATGACTATGACTAGGAACGCAGTAGGATGAGGGATGATCTTCTCGAGGTGTATAAAATCATGAGTGGAATAAATAGGGTGGATGTACAGGTTGTTTTTTTTCCCCAGAGAAGAGGAATCAAGAACGAGAGGGCATTTGTTGAAGATTTAATAGGAGCCTGAGGGCCACATTTTCCACACAGAGGGTGGAGGGTATATAGAACGAGCTGCCAGAGGAGGTAGTTGAGGCAGGGACGAGGGCAATATTTAAAAGACACTTGGACAGGTACATGGATTGGAAAGGTTTAGAGGGTTATGGGCCAAACGCAGGCAGCTGGGACGAATGTAGATGGGACAGCTTTGTCGGCATGGGCAAGTTGGGCTGAAGGGCCTGTTTCCGTGCTGTACGACACTACACTCTATGAGGCCTGAAACAGGTTGACGGCCAACAGCAAGGGTGGTGGGTAAAGACTTAATGTGACATGTCTCTGATTAGTTGTTTTAAATGGAGAAATCTACCAGCCTAAATAGCTTCAATAAAAAAACAGAATAAGGTTGTAAATACATTAACCACCCCGCTGCTATTATCAGAAGCCATAATTTTTAGCGCCATGCTGAAAATTTAATGACTGCTGGCAGTGGTGATTACTTTTTGTCCGACATTGTCTTCATTCATCACAGACGGCTCTCAGCTCACACACTCCTCGCCCCATTGCTCTCCCTCACTGCTGTAGTCTCTGGTCGCTGTGAGGGGAGGGGGAGGAGGTGGTATACCCAGGCTGCCCCCCCCCCCCTCCCGGGATACAGGGATCACCTCCAGAGCCCCAGCCATCTCCTGCTCTGAATTACAGACACAAGAAACTGCAGATGCTGGTTTACAAAAAAGAACACAAAGTGCCGGAGTAACTTAGCATCTCCGGTGAGCATGGATAAGTAACGTTTTGGGTTGGGACCCTTCTTCAAGCAGGTGGCATGGTGGCGCAGCGGTAGAGTTGCTGCCTCACAGCACCAGAGACCCGGGTTCGATCCTGTCTATGGGTGCTGTCTGTACGTAGTTTGTACGCTCTCCCCGTGACCTGCGTGGGTTTCCTCCGGGAGCTCTGGTTTCCTCCCACACTCCAAAGACGTGTGGGTTCGTAGGCTAATTGGCTTGGTATAATTGTAAATTGGCCCTAGTATGTGTAGGATAGTGTTAGTGTGCGGGGATCGCTGGTCGGTGCGGTCTCGGTGGGCTGAAGGGCCTGTTAATGCCCGGAATGGCGGGACTGTCATATGTTGAATGACTGGAGCGACTAGGTTTGTATACACTGGAATTTAGAAGGATGAGAGGGGATCTTATCGAAACGTATAAAATTATTAAGGGGTTGGACACGTTAGAGGCAGGAAACATGTTCCCAATGTTGGGGGAGTCCAGAACCAGGGGCCACAGTTTAAGAATAAGGGGTAGGCCATTTAGAACAGAGATGAGGAAAAACATTTTTAGTCAGAGAGTTGTGAATCTGTGGAATTCTCTGCCTCAGAGGGCAGTGGAGGCCAATTCTCTGAATACATTCAAGAGAGAGCTAGATAGAGCTCTTAAGGATAGCGGAGTCAGGGGGTATGGGGAGAAGGCAGGAACGGGGTACTGATTGAGAATGATCAGCCATGATCACATTGAATTGCGGTGCTGGCTCGAAGGGCCGAATGGCCTCCTCCTGCACCTATTTTCTATTGTCTATTGTCTAATGCGCTGTATCTCTAAACTAAACTAAACTGATTATGGTGGGGCTTTGTCCTGATCCTCCTCTCTTCCAGTTTCCCTCCCTTGATCACAAACAGCTTGAAGAAGGAAGCTCATTCTACATACTCACTGCCATCTGAATGAAAAGGCTGCCCCCTCAGGTTCCCATTAAATTCTGCCCTCTCACCTTAAACTTATGTCCTCTGGTTCTTGATTTCCCTACCCTGGGTAAAAGACTGTGTATTCACCCTATCTATTACCCTCATGATTTAATACACCTCTATAAGATCACCCTTCACCCTCCTGCACTCCAAGGAATAAAGTCCTGTCCTGTCCACCCTCTCTCCCAAGAGCTCAGGCCTTCCATATTTTTCAGTCCTGCCAACATTCTCGTGAATCTCTGCACTTTTTCCAGCTTAATAACATCCTTCCTGTAGCAGACTGAAACTGAACACAATACTCCAAATGTGGCCTCATCGACAACTTGTACACTGTAATAAACCATCCCAACTTCTCAATACCTTGACAGGTGAAGACCAATGTACCAAATCCCTTCTTTATCACCCTATTTACCTCTGGCACCACTTTCAGAAAACTCTGCACCTGTACTCCTCGATCCCTCTGCTCTACATTTCCCAGGGCCCTGCCATTCACTGCGAAGGCCCTGCCTTTGTTTGACTTCCCAAAATGCAAAACCTCGCTCTCATCTGCATTAAACTCCATTTGCCATTCCTCAGCCGATTTGCCCAGCTGATCAAGATCCTGCTGTAATTTTCGATAACCGTCTTCACTGTCTATGATGCCATCTACCTTAGTGTTATGATTAGTATTTTTATACCATGTTTGTTCAGGGTCATTAGAAGAATATCTAACGCCATTGGTGGGTCCTTTCTGAGAGTTGAAGCAATTATTCTCCATGTTCTGCCGTGCGGCTTGAATGCTGTTGTGCACAGTTTTAGAAAAATAGTGAGACAGCATGGAATGTCATTAATTCAACTACCTGCGATGAACTTGCATGACTGAAGTTTAAACTAATTGCTTACCAATGAAATATTAATCAAGCTTGTCCTAATCTGTAACTATCCTTTAAATCAACATGAAGTTCGGAATTAAAGAGTTTTAGAAGGCGTCCGACCCAAAGCGTCTTCTGTTCATTCCCACTGTAGATGCTGCCTGACCTGCTGAGCTCCCGACCCAAAGCGTCTTCTGCTCATTCCCACTGTAGATGCTGTCTGACCTGCTGAGTTCCTACACCACTTTGTGTTGCTCAAGATTCCAGCATCTGCCGCCCCTTGTGTCTCTCTGAAGTCAGGAATGCACAGTCCTGAGGGTTGTCTTTAGGTTTAGGTGATTGACCCAGGAGAGGTAGTAGGAAACTCTTCCCCATAGTAGATGGGCGTAAAACTAGAGTTAAAGGGTTAAAGGGGATTTGAATGCAGAGCTTTGATCTGCAACATTAGTCGTGAAATTACTCAGCCCTGCCCACTGCACATTGTTGTTGCAAGTGTGTGGTCCGGTGCTGTGGTTTCACCAGGGTGGCATTTACTTTGGTGTTCCCATTACTCCCTCATCTTCTGAGTTGGTCATTATGAGAAAGCCTTGCATATTAGATGCAAAAAGCTGGAGTAACTCAACGGAACAGGCAGCATCTCTGAAGAGAAGGAATGGGTGACGTTTCGGGTCAAGACTCTCAGTCTGAAGAAGGGTCTCAACCCAAACCGTCACCTATTCCTTCTCTCCAGAAATGCTGCCTGACATGCCGAGTTACTCCAGCATTTTGTGTCTCTCTTTGGTGTAAACCAGCATCTGCAGTTCCTTCCTACACACAAGCCTTCCATATTGTTCATTTACATGTTCCACATTATATCAAACCAGTTTGCTGCCTTTCTCTGCTTTGTTCCAAGTATATACAGCATACAATCAGTCACCATTTCCACCTCACTCCAGTCCCCTATTTATCTACCTCTATTTCTCTGGGTCCCTCTTTGCTTTATTCTCATATGCATTGCTAAATCTCCTCTTAAATGTCTCTACACTATTCATGTCAACCATTCCTTGTGGATTACACTTTTCCATCAGTCTTTAGGTAAAAAAAGTTTATTTTAAACTCCCGATGGTATTTCTTGGTAGATCTCTTATGTTGATGTTGTCTAATTATGGCCTGTCCCAAGATGGAACTGTTCTCTCTGCATCCACTCAAGGCTTGCAATGTCACTGTCAGACTTCACTCAGGGAGGTCTATCTTCTGGGGCACTCCCATCACCCTCTCTGCTGCTCCACTCCACTCCTACCATCTTTGATGATGAGGATGTTCCTGGAAGCTCCTCGTCTAGTCAGCTGTTCATTTGGCACTATCATCAATGACTAGATATCATACACATCAACATATACATATACATATACACACATGCATACATATACATATACATATGCATATACATATACGTATATGTATACATAAACATATACTTATGCATATACATATGCATATACACACATATACATATACATGACATATACATATACATACATATACATATACGTACACATATACGTACACATATACATATATGTATACATTTACACATACATATACGTATACATACACATATACACATGTGCATATACATATGAATATACATATGCATATGGATATACATATACATATATACATATACATGCACAGTTATGCGGTGGTAGAGCTGCTGCCTTACAGCGCCAGAGACCCGGGTTTGATCCTGACTACGACTGCTGTCCGCATGGCATTTGTACGTTCTCCCTGGAACCTGTGTAGGTTTTCTCTCACACTCCAAAGATGTACCAAAGATGTACATGTTTGTAGGATAATCAGCTTGGTATAATTGTAAATTGTCCCTAGTGTGTGTGGAATAGTGCTGGTGTACAGAGATTTCTGGTCGGTGCGGGCTCATTGGGCTGAAGGGCCTGTTTCCATGCCAGATCTCCAAACTAAGCTGAACTATAAAGATGTGATAGAAGTGCAGAGCTCTGATCTGATGTGTTTGTTATGTGGCCCTGAGTTACATCCTCACCAGCTTGTCACACGTGTAGATGTGGCCTGTGCTACCTCTGGATGCCCTGCACTCCTCTTTCAACCTCATTCAATCCCGTGAATTGACAGAAAGGCTACAATTTTCTAAGCCCCGGGCATTTGGCTCAACACTTGCTTTCTGTGGATTCCCTTTCATCCAAAGGTTTCCAGTATAGGAAGTGAAAATCAAACGGACGTTACGACAAATGCTCGTTCTCCTTCAATTGAAAATTTGAAAACTATAACTGGTAGCTTTATTGTTTAATCAAGAGTATTGGAGGTTATGGAAGCTGGCAAGTGATTGTGATATTACACTGATCAGCTTTGATCTAAGTGTTCCGGATTAGATTTGAGAAGCTGAATGGCTGTTCCTTTTCCTCTATTTCCATCAACGTGTGTATTGTCACTGCAGGTTAGATGGGTATGATCACCTAAGATAGACACAAAATGCTGGAGTAACTGAGTAACAGGCAGCATCTCTGGAGAGATGGAATGGGTGAAGTTTTGGGCCGAGACCCTTCTTCCCACTGAGTGTCAGGGAAGAGGGAGACACAAAGATAAGGTGTGAAAATGAGAGATCAAAGGGGACGAAGTTCAAGGAAAATGTAGCATATATCATTGTTAGCTGGGGGAAGGGGGACAATGAGGCAGACAAAGATAACATTTAATCAGGAGGACAGTCAAACTGGTCAGAGATCTAGGATGGGGAGGGATGGAGAGAGAGGGAAAACAAGGGTGCCTTGAAGTTAAAGAAGTCAATATTCATACTGCCGGGTTGTAAGCTGCCCAGGCGAAATATGAGGTGCTGTTCCTCCTGGTGTGATCACTAGTCCTTTCACCCACTCTTCCCCTTTCACTCCCACCACCAACCCGGCCTCAGTTTGTGCTCCCACCTCTGTCGAGTTTGGTTGTAGGAAGCTTTAAGCCGAACGTTCATGATGCATATTATTGTAGTAATTTGTAGCAGCACAATGGGAAGATCAGGCAAGGGAAGTCCTGGGGGCGACGTGTTTACAGACCTGTCACATCACTTCTGCTGACTGGACAGGACTTTGACTCGTTTTATCATTCTAATTCACCAGGAAGCTGAGACTAGGCTCAGGAGCTGAAACATCTGTGGACGGCAGCGGCCCTGATTATTTCAGCAAACAAGTGCTGCATTTGAATAATTTAGTCGGAGCCCGAAGTGGGCAGGTGTTTGTTAATAATGGAGGCAGCCTAAGGCAAGCCACAATTACAAGAGATCGAGGAATATTATTCCCGCTAATGGTTTTCCACTGCCAGTTCAGTTTCTGCTGAATTGAAGGACTCTGTTTTCTCAAGGCATTGTGAATTTAGAAGTGTGAAGTCTGACAGGCTCGGTGGAATATGGAACATCTAAATGTTGTTTGGAATTGGCCAGCCACTATCTTATTCTTATCCTCAAACTGCAAATTCAATCCTCACAGTAGTTTAGACAGCGTGTAAACGTGCTCATTATTTCTCTGCAGAATGGGATTGACCCAGGTATGGCTAGGTCTGTTCTTTTCAAAAATATACTAAATTCTCATTTGTAAATATTATCACTCACTATAGTTCGATGCTACCATTCACACAACTAGACAGACCAGTTAGTCTGACATCAGTGGTGGGGAAAATGCTGGAGTCAATTATAAAAGACGAAATTGCTGAGCATTTGGATAGCAGTAACGGGATCGTTCCGAGTCAGCATGGATTTACGAAGGGGAAATCATGCTTGACAAATCTACTGGAATTTTTTGAGGATGTAACTAGGAAAATTGACAAGGGAGAGTCAGTGGATGTGGTGTACCTCGACTTTCAGAAAGCCTTCGACAAGGTCCCACATAGGAGATTAGTGGGCAAAATTAGGGCACATGGTATTGGGGGTAGGGTACTGACATGGATAGAAAATTGGTTAACAGACAGAAAGCAAAGAGTGGGGATAAATGGGTCCCTTTCGGAATGGCAGGCAGTGACCAGTGGGGTACCGCAAGGTTCGGTGCTGGGACCCCAGCTATTTACGATATACATTAATGACTTAGACGAAGGGATTAAAAGTACCATTAGCAAATTTGCAGATGATACTAAGTTGGGGGGTAGTGTGAATTGTGAGGAAGATGCAATAAGGCTGCAGGGTGACCTGGACAGGTTGTGTGAGTGGGCGGATACATGGCAGATGCAGTTTAATGTAGATAAGTGTGAGGTTATTCACTTTGGAAGTAAGAATAGAAAGGCAGATTATTATCTGAATGGTGTCAAGTTAGGAGGAGGGGGAGTTCAACGAGATCTGGGTGTCCTAGTGCATCAGTCAATGAAAGGAAGCATGCAGGTTCAGCAGGCAGTGAAGAAAGCCAATGGAATGTTGGCCTTCGTAACAAGAGGAGTTGAGCATAGGAGCAAAGAGGTCCTTCTACAGTTGTACCGGGCCCTGGTGAGACCGCACCTGGAGTACTGTGTGCAGTTTTGGTCTCCAAATTTGAGGAAGGATATTCTTGCTATGGAGGGCGTGCAGCGTAGGTTCACTAGATTAATTCCCGGAATGGCGGGACTGTCGTATGTTGAAAGGCTGGAGCGATTGGGCTTGTATACACTGGAATTTAGAAGGATGAGGGGGGATCTTATTGAAACATATAAGATAATTAGGGGATTGGACACATTAGAGGCAGATAACATGTTCCCAATGTTGGGGGAGTCCAGAACAAGGGGCCACAGTTTGAGAATAAGGGGTAGGCCATTTAGAACGGAGATGAGGAAGAACTTTTTCAGTCAGAGGGTGGTGAAGGTGTGGAATTCTCTGCCTCAGAAGGCAGTGGAGGCCAGTTCGTTGGATGCTTTCAAGAGAGAGCTGGATAGAGCTCTTAAGGATAGCGGAGTGAGGGGGTATGGGGAGAAGGCAGGAACGGGGTACTGATTGATAGTGATCAGCCATGATCGCATTGAATGGCGGTGCTGGCTCGAAGGGCTGAATGGCCTACTCCTGCACCTATTGTCTATTGTCTATTGTCTATTTGCTTGCAAGATTTGTGATATTTTAGCATGATATGAATTCTTCTTTCCAGGAGAGCTGTATCCCAGGGTGTTACGCCAATTCCACATGCCTTGTGTGTAGTGGTCGGAGATGGTCTACTTGGCCACTTCACCATAGACCAGTGTGGCCACGTTCAGGGCCTCCTGCCGCACATTGTCTTTAACCTTTGACCGAGGGCAGCTCCGAGACAAACAACTTTCAGCCAGATCAGAGTGCGTCTTGCACCAAGATGCTAATGTTTCAGCAGCCAAAGATAGGCACAAAAAGCTGGAGTAACTCAGCAGGCCAGGCAGCATCTCTGGAGAGAAGGAATGGGAGACACGTCTGAGGAAGGGTCTCAACCCGAAACCTCACTCATTCCTTCCCTCCAGAGACACTGTCTGTCCTGCTGAGTTACTCCAGCTTTTTGTGCCTATTTTTGGTTTAAACTAGCATCTGCAGTTCCTTCCTGCACATGTTCCAGTAGCCGTCAGTGTGTGTCCCTGGGAGAAGGCCGAGCTGGTGAAGCTGCTGCCTCACACCACCAGACACCCACGTCCGATCCTGACCTCGGGTGTTCTCTGTGTGGAGTTTGCACATTCTCCCTGTCTGACTGTGTAGGTTTCCTCTCGTTGCTCCACGTTCTTCCCACTTCCCAAAGTTGTGCGGGTCTGTAGGTTAATTGGCCTCAGTAAAATTGCCTGTAATGTGCTGAGAGTGGATGCAAATGTGGGCCACATCGACGGGCCTGTTGATTCTATCCATTCACCAATGTCCTGTGCTATCCAACTGCTCCAGATGAAGCTTGCCCAAGATCACTGCATGCTGCCATAGACTTTGTCGACAGATGGAAATCCCAGAAGGAGATGGATGATTATCTGATCCTCCCTTCAGCCGTGAGGGCATTGTTGTTGAATCTCCAAGTGGGTATGAAGGATGTGAGATGACACACTTCTCACTACCAAACAAACAAAGTACTGGTGCTTGCTGGACGGTTTTAGTGATACTTTTGACAGGCTGGGCTGGGAGACATCTGGCAGGACACACAACCTCCTGGTTGCTCAGAACTCAGCCTGATTAGCTTGCCATCATTCTTATAAACCTTGCTCTGTGAAGCTGGTGATATGGTGTGTAGGAAGGAACTACAGATGTTGGTTTAAACCAAAGATAGACACAAAAAACTGTAGCTCAGCGGGACAGGCAGCATCTCTGGCGAGAAGGAATAGGTGATGATTCCAGTCGAGACCATGAAGTCTGAAGTCAGAGTCTGAAGAAGGGTCTCGACCAGAAACGTCACACATTCATTCTCTCCAGAGATGCTGCCTGTGTTACTCCTGCTTTTTGTGTCTATCTTCAGCGATATGGTGTGGTCTACAAGAAGGGGTAAGGAAAGAGATTAGAGATAGGGGACCCATCACACTGCACCACATGGATTGCCAGACTCTGTACAATATCACTGCGCATTGTGGCGGGCCAGGAAGATCTCAAGACAACTTTATGGTGTGTAAACCAGCATCTGCAGTTCCTTCCAACACATGAATGCAATGGCCTCCATACAGACACAATGGTGGACATGGGCTCGGTCAGCTTGGGCTATGGCAGAATATCACACACATGTACAGATGGACTTTGTGGAGACAGTTTGCAGTTGGGTATGACGGAGTCATGCTCATGTGGGCATCATCAGCACAGAACTATTTAACAGATGTGTAAATGAAAGGTTCCTGATTAATCTGGAGTTGGGCAAGGCTCCGCTTTGTGTGTGGTCTCAAGACATTTGCTGGAAGGACGTGGAGATAAGGGGTCATGGCCGCAGGAGGTGGAGGTGCTCAGATCAAAGCCCGAGGTGGTCTCAGTGTTATTTTACAGGTGCGCACCTCACCTGGGCTGTCTTCCATTTCAACTGAAGAATTTGTGGTCAACCAAGTTTTGCTGTCCTTTAGTTATCACTAGACCAAATGGACCCGTTGGGCCCAAACCTCTCCTGCATTGGTGCAGCATCCTCTCTTCCCCCCTCCCCTCTCCCCCTCCCCCCTCCCCTCCCCTCCCCAACCGCCCTACCTCCTCCCTCCCCTCCCCCCTCCATCCCCCCTCCCCCCCCACCCACATCCACCTCAACCCCCCTTATCCTCCCCCCTCCCTCCATCCCCCTCCCTCCCCCTCCCTCCATCCCCTGCCCTCCCCCTTTATCCTCCCTCCCTCCACCCCCCTCCCTCCCCCTCCCTCTCTCCCTCTCCCCTCCCTCCCTAGGAGATAGATTTAAACTTTAAAATGTGAATAACTTAAAAAATATAACACCGATTTCAATGAAACCTCTTCCATTAGCACCAAAGGGATGACGGTGAGTAAGGTGGGCCTAAAATTATTGCGCTATCGTGCACGGTTTTGACTGTAGTTCAGGAACAAACAAACAAACAAACGAGTTTTAGTATATAGATATGTGGCTCCAGCCATAATTCTGAGTCTCTTGATATCCACTCTGTGTTCTATCTTTAGTCATAAAGTCACTGAGCTGTACAGCACAGAAACAGACCTTTAGTCCCATCACATTTGGGTGGTACGGTGGCGCAACGGTAGAGCTACTGCCTTACAACGCCAGAGACCCGGGTTTGATCCTGACCACGGGTGCTGTCTGTACGGAGTTTGTACGTTCTCGCCGTGACCTGCGTGGATTTTCTCCAAAATCTTCGGTTTCCTCCCACATGCCAAAGATGTACAGGTTTGTGGGCTAATTGGCTTGGTACATATGTGTAAAATGTAAAAACATTGTCCCTGTGGTCTGTTTCTGCACTGTATCTCTAAACTAAGCTAAACATGCAAGATGACCAAGTTGTTACCAAAACGGCACAAAGTGCTGAAGTAACTCAGCGGGTCAAGCAGCATCTCTGGAGAACATTGATAGGTTTTGGGTTGATACCCTTCTTCAGACCGTTTTGTTTTAAAAGGTTCAGAGTGGGAATGAGGCCAGTAGGGGGTGGGTTCCAAGAGGAAGGGGAATGTTGGAGATAGGAGAAGGAGTCATTGCTGGGAGGCGAGGACTCTTTCCCCCAAAAAAAGGCCTGGAGGTGGAGGCAACATCAAGATGGACCTGGAACTCTTTGAGATGTGGGCATGGGTTACACTGGTAAGCCCTGTGGTGAGAACCAACCATTCTGTATCTGAAAGAGGGTGGTCAAGGGGAGATGGTGAAAGCACAACGTGGGTGAGGGTTGACTTTTATATAAATTGGTCGAGAGAGGGTGGAATTTAATTTAAAAAGGTACAGAGAGCATAGCGTCTGGGTCTGAAGAATGGACCCGTCCTGAAAACTCGCATACCCATGTTCTCCAGAGATGTTGCTTGAATCCATTCCTGAACCTTTCCTATGCTCTACCCATCCAAGTATCGTTTAAATGGTGTAATTGTACTTACCCCGACCACTTCCTCTGGCAGCTCATTCCATATATTCATCACCCTCCGTGTGAAAAATTTGCCACCCAGGTCTCTTTTCATTCTTTCCCATTCACTTTAAACCTATATCTTCTTGGCTTAGAATCCGAAAGCCTGGAGAATAGATTGTGGCTACTTGCCTTATCTCAGCCCCCCACGATTTTAATTAAACTCCACATGATGAACCTCAGCCCCCTATGTACAAGGAGAAAATAGCCCAGCTCATCCAACCCAACCTTGCGCATCACACAAACCAATCCCACTTCCCTTGACTCCATCTACATGGCACGCTGCCTCGGCAAGCCCACCAGCATAATCAAGGACTAATCACACCCTGGCCATTCCCTCTTCTCCCCTCCCCCATTGGGCACAAGGTAGTGTGAGGAAGTGAGAAAACGCACACCTCCAGATTCAGGGACAGTTTCTTCCCACCTGTTATCAGGCAACTAAACCATCCCACCAACAACAACTAGAGAGCCATCCTGAGCTACTGTCTACCTCATTGGAGACCCTTGGACTATTTTTGATCAGACTTTACTGGACTTTACCTTGCACTAAATGTTATTCACATTATTCCCTTTACCATGTATCTGTACATTGTGGATGCCTTCATTGTAATCATGTATTGCAGGGGTGTCAAACTCATTTTCACCCCGGGCCACATCAGCATTATGGTTGCCCTCAAAGGGCCGGTTGTAACTGTAAGACTGTATAAATGTAACTAATCCTTAACATATTGTTAAATAACTGTCTGCATTTGATTATTATTTATTGAAATGAACAAATATTGTACATGCATTAACATAAATGTAAAAATATATGTAAGCACATTGACAAATCGGGCCCGTTCCCGTAGGGTTTCCATTGCTACCTGGGGAAATCGCGTTTTTTCTTCAAAATAAATTGTCTCTTAAAGAAAATAAAATGAATCTCAATGGGGGGGGGAGGGGGGAGGTGGAGGGGTGGGTGAGGAGGGGAAAGGGGAGATGGAGCCTCTGACACCGTCCTGCCAGTGGCCATCTTCTTTCTCCTTCACTGTGGTGCCGTGCTCCTCCAGGGGAGGGGGAGCGCAATTAAAGGCGGAACAGGGAAGGGGAGAGGGTGTGACCGAGGAGCCTTGGACCCAAAGCCTCTCCTGTATTGGTGTAGCATCCTCAACCCCCTGCTTAATCCCCCTTATCCCTCCTCTCCCTACCCCCCACTCTCCCATCTTCCTTGACCCCCCACTGTCCCCCTTCTCCCCCACCCCCACTCTCTCATCCCCCCACCAACACCCCCTCCTCCCCCCCACCCCTGCTGTCCCCTTCCCCCCCACCCCTCCTCCCCACCCCATTCTTCCCTCCTCCCCACCCCACCCCACCCTCCTCCCCAGTAGCACTCTCCCTCCCACCCCCACTCTCCTCCACCCCCCCATTCCCCACCACCTCCCTTTCCACCACTCTCCTCCCCCACCCCCCCATTCTCTCCTCCCCATCCCCTTTCCCCCACTCTCTCCTCCCCCCACTTCCCCCACTCTCCCCTCCCCCACATTCTCTCCTCCCCCAGCCCCACTCTCCCCCAGCCCCACTCTCTCCTCCACCCCTCCTCACCCACCCCGCCTCCCCCATTCTCTCCTCCCCTCAACCATCTCCCACCCCTACCCTCCCCTCCACCTGCATTCTCAGCGTCCCCCTCCCCCACTCTCACTGTCCCCTTCCCCCCTACCCCCCATTCTCTTCCCCCCCACCACCACTCCTTCCCCCCACATTCCGTCTCTCCTCCCCCCACCCTCCCCCTCCTTTCACTCTCACTGTCCCCTTCCCCATCATCCACCTTTCCCTCCCTCCCCCCCCGTTCCCTCTTCCCTGACCCTCACAGTCCCCCTTCCCTCCCACCCCCACTCTCTCTTCCCTCCTCCCCCCCTCCCTCCTCCCCTCCCTCCTCCCCACCCCCCCCTCCTCCCCACCCCCCCCCTCCCCACCCCCTCCCTCCTCCCCACCCCCTCCCTCCTCCCCCTTTCAATCTCACTGTCCCCTTCCCCCACCCACCTTCTCCCCCTTTGCTTCCCCCCACTCTTCCCTGACCCCCACTGTTCCCCTTCCCCCCCACCCCCACTCTCTCTTCCCCCAACCACCGTCCCACTCTCCCCCTACTCTCTCCTCACCCACTCTCACTCTCCCCCCCTTTCCCCACCACCCCCTTTCCCACACTCTCTCCTCCCCCCACCCCCCATTCTCTCCTCCCCCCCATTTCTCTCCTCCCCCCCCCCTCCTACCCCCAACCTTCCCTCCCCCCACGTCCACTCCCCTCCCCTCCGTGGAGCCGTTGGCGGCGAAAGGCACTTACCGAGCGTGCAGGGAGGAGGGAGCGCCGGACTACTCGAGGCGAGCGGCCGCGGGTCTGGGAGAGTGGGGGGAGGGGAGAGTGGCGGGGAGGGGAGAGTGGCGGGGAGGGAGGCACGGCGGGGGGCGCGCACAAGATGGCGGAGCGTGAGGAGGCCGCCATCTTTCTGAGGTCGCGACAGGGCCGTCGGTGGCAGCGGCCCTCGTCGACGCCGCCATGGGTGGAAGCGGCCGCTGAAGGAGGAGGAGAAGCTGCCCGCTGCGCTGCGGCCTGTGTGCGGTAATGGTGCTGGGCCCGGGCGGGAGGGGGGACTCGAGGACGCCGTGGCGTGGGTTGAAGGGAAGGAAGGATGAGGACCATCAGTCCGACCATCTCCCTCCTGCTCGGGAGACAGTGTCCCCCGGGTGTGGGAGAGTGAGGGGAGTGAGGAGGCGGTGATTGCGGGCAGGCGGCTCCACTAACGGCATCCATCTTGTGTGTGCGAGTGAGGAGAGGCCATCAGCACTTTGAAAAATGTGTTTAGAAATGAGAGTTTGAAAGTTAAAAATGTCTGTAACTTAAAAGATATTCGACCAATGACAATTAAGCTCTCGCGGGCCACATAAAATGACGTGGCGGGCGGATTCGGTCCGCGGGCCGTGTGTTTGACGCCTGTAATGTATTGTCTTTCCGCTGACTGGTTAGCACGCAACAAAAGCTTTTCACTGCACTTCGGTTCATGTGACAATGGAGTAAACTGAACTAAACTCAATGGAACTCAGACCTTCCAGACACTATCATTCCTCATACAGTAACTCCTTTCCAGTTTTATGACATTCTTCCTCTCACAGAGTGACCAGAGCTATGCCCAATCCTCCAAATATGACCACACCAACAACTTGTTGAGCTGTAACATGATGTCCCAATTCCTGTACTCAGTGCCCTGATTGGTGAAGGCAAGTGTGCCAAATGCCTTCTTCTCCACCGAATCGTTAATATAAATAGCAACCAATAATAGACCCAGCAACAATCCATCCACTTGTAACGGGCCTCCAGTCTGATGAACAACCCCTTCACCACCACCACCCTCAGTCTTCCATCTTCATTCCAATGGGCTAGCTCAGTGTGGATCTCATTCCAGACCAGCCTCCCATATGGCATTGAATTGATGAGGGTGATATTTTAATTATTCATCCAAAATTCCAAGCACAATGGCGCATCTGTAGAGTTGCTGCCTTACAACCCGAGAGACCCGGGTTCAATCCTGACTATGGGCGCTTGTCTGTATGGAGTTTGTACGTTCTCCCTGTGACCTGCGTGGGTTTTCTCCGGGATCTTTGTTTTTCTCCCACATTCCAAAGATGTGCAGGTTGTAGGCTAATTGGCTTGATATAAATGTAAATTATTCCTAGTGTGTGTAGGATAGTGTTAGTGTATGGGGATCGCTTGTTGGTGCGGACTCAGTGGGCCGAAGGGCCAGTTTTCGCGCTGTATCTCTAAACTAAAACTAAAATAAATGTTATTGTATCCGTTATTTAAATGGATACTTTTTATAATCCGCTCATTACCCTCTCCTTATAAGATTATTAAGGGATTGGACACGTTAGAGGCAGGAAACATGTTCCCAATGTTGGGGGAGGCCAAAACCAGGGGCCACAGTTTAAGAATAAGGGGGAGGCCATTTAGAACGGAGATGAGGAAAGACTTTTTCAGTCAGAGAGTTGTAAATCTGTGGAATTCACTGCCTCAGAAGGCAGTGGAGGCCAAATCTCTGAATGCATTCAAGAGAGAGCTAGATAGAGCTCTTAAGGATAGCAGAGTCAGGGGGTATGGGGAGAAGGCAGGAACGGGGTACTGATTGAGAATGATCAGCCATGATCACACTGAATGGTGGTGCTGGCTCAAAGGGCCGAATGGCCACCTCCTGCACCTATTGTCTATTGTCCTCCCCACACCCGACAACCTCTAATGTCTTCCCTTCCAGGCTCCGCTCATGATATAGTTGAGCTTTCAACCTGAGAGTAAGTTCTTTGCAATGTGGTAAGGCGGACATGACCTCAATTTTGTGCTCGCAGTGACCAAGTAATCCCAATGGATCAAATTAGGATAAAAACTAAATGAAACTCCTCAAGATGAGAATTTTGATTACAAATGAGGTTTTGAACCTTTCTTAAATTAACAGCAATTAAATCAAAATATTAAAAGCCTTATAATGGGATCAACCCAGAGCTACAGAGTGCTGGAGTAACTCAACGGGTCAGGCAGCATCTCTGGAGAACACGGATAGGTAACGTTTCACAGAGTGCTGGAGTAACTCAGCGGGTCAGGCAGCATTTCTGGAGAACATGGGTAGGTGATGTTTCAGGTCAGGACCCTTCATCAGACAAATGCAATGTTAGCATTTATTGGGAGAGGACTTGAATATTAAACAGGGATGTAATGCTAAGGCTTTATAAGGCACTGATTAGATCGCATTTGGAGTATTGTGAGCAGTTTTGCGCCCCATATCTGAGCTGGCATTGGATAGGGTCCAGAGGAGGTTCACAAGAATGATTCTGGGGATGATTGGCTTAACGTATGGTGAGTGCCTGGTGGCTCTGGGCCTGCACTCGCTGAGTTTAGAAGGATGAGGGGGGACCTCATTGAAACTTACCAAATAGTGAAAGGTTTGTCTCGAGTGGACGTGGGAGTCTGGGACCAGAGGGTGCAGGCACAGATTACAAACCTATACGTCTGAGGAGTGTGGGAGGAAACCGGAGATCCTGGAGAAAGCCCACGCGGTCACGGGAAGAATGTACAATCTCCGTACAGACAGCACCCGTAGTCAGGATCGAATCTGTGTCTCTGGCGCTGTGAGGCAGCAACTCTACCGCTGCACCACCGTGCCATCATTGTTGCCGGGGCCTTGAAATAGTTCTGTTTAATTTCCAAAGAAATTAAGCGCTGACTTGTCCAAACCGAGCTGCAGAAAATAATAAACGTTCGCACCATGTCAAGACTCTGGTCCCACGAGGGCAGAGAGCAACAGAAGCAGACTGGATGAAGAGAAGTGAATAATTGATGAGATAATTTGCAGTTGTCTGGGCATGGTAAATGCTCTCTGAGTCGTGTGAAACTGTTATTGTCCTCCACTGGCCCATTTTTCTGTCTTGTGAGAGAGTTTTAGTTTAGGTTTAGTTGAGAGATACAGCGAGGAAACAGGCCCTTCGTTGCACCGAGTCCGCACTGACCAGCGATCCCCACACATTAACACTATCCTACACACACTAGGGACAATTTACAATTATACCAAGCCAATTAACCTACAAACCTGTACGTCTTTGGAGTGTAGGAGGAAACTGAAGAACTTGGAGAAAACCCACATGGTCACAGAGAGAACGCACAAATTCTGTACAGACAGCACCCGTAGTCAGGATTGAACCCAGGTCCTCTGGTAAGTCAGCAACTCTACCACTGCGCCACCATGCTGTCCCGTATTGCTGATGTTACGTTGAATTGCCAGCAAAATTGAAGATTTTATTTTATTTTTATGTGCCATGTGATGACTGGGAGAGATTTTGGTTGAATTTTTTAATCTCTATTTTTATTAGATATCGATGTGTTCATTGCCTGCCCTTTCGAAGGCGACAGTGGACACAGATTGGAAAACAGCTCTGCCAGTCTGAAGCCTTTTCAAGGAATGTGCAGCCAAATATTTAATATTTACTAGAAATAATTGGAGTGTAAACTAATTAATTCAGCCATTTCAACATTGAAATCTGAATGGAATGTGCATTTGTGCCAAATTAGGAGACACAAAAGGCTCTTTGTGTTTTTTGTTAAACACATTAAAGTTGTGCAGATTGCAATACCAAGTAGTTATGCAAGGTCTATGCAGAGAGCAAGGGGAATGGCAAGGAATATTCATGTGTGTCATCCACATTAACCGTGCTGGAGCGTTTTGGCTGCCAACTATTCTCTTGTTCCACACATTGAGTCAATGGACTTGAAGGAGCAGGGCTGAGTAGAAGCAGCAAACATAAATCCCACACACATTTGGGCATCGCAACCAGACACAAAATTATCACCAGTTTTTTAGTTTAGTTTAGAGATACAGCGCGGAAACAGGCCCTTCGGCCCAGCAACGGGTCAGCGCCGACCAATGGGTGCCTGTCTGCACGGAGTTTGTACGTACTCCCCGTGACCTGCGTGGGTTTTCCCAGAGCTCTTTCCTCCCACACTCCAAAGACGTACAGGTTTGTAGGTTAATTGGCTCGGTATAAATGTAAAAATGTAACAATTGTCCCTGGTGTGTGTAGGATAGCGTTAATGTGGGGATTGCTGGACTTGGTGGACTGAAAGGCCTGTTTCTGCACTGTATCACTAAACTAAACTAAACTACTCCATGGAAATGTTGATCCTTTTACTTAAAGAGGTGCATATTTTCTCTAGAGAGAAAAGGTCCACTATATCGATTTCGGGAATGAAGGGTATATTTCGGAGGAATGATTGAGGATATTAGGCATATTGTCGATGAAGTTTAGAAGAATGAGAGGTGATCTTCATTGAACACTATGGTTCTTGGTGGCCTAATAGGATAGAAATCGAAATATAAGAGAATTAAAGGTAATAATGAACAGGTGGGAATGTGGCATAGAGCCCAAGATCAGATAAACCAGTGAACATTTAAAAGGCATTTAGACAGGAACATGGATGGGAAAGGCTCACAGGGATATGGGCCAAATGTGGGCAGGTGGGACTGGTGCAGATGGGGCACTTTAGTGTTCATGGGCAAGTTGGGCCGAAGGGCCTGTTTCCATGTTGTATGTCTCTATGATTATAACTCCATGAAAGACAAGGATTTTTGCGCAACTTCGTGACCTATTTTGGTTCCAGATCTTGTTGTGCTTCTGTGATTAAACTCGAGATACAGAGCAGTGGTGTGGAATTAGTGTGTTCTCCCTCTGACCGGGTGGGTTTCCCCTGGTGCTGCAGTTTCCTTCCATATTCCAAAGACATGTGGGCCTGTAGTTAGTCGGTCACTGTAGATTGTCACTGTTACATTGGCAAGTGGTGTAATATGGTGTAATTTATGAAAATGTGTGGAGAATATGGGTGCTGAAAAAGATTTAGTTTAGATTAATAATAATAATAATAATAATGCATTTTATTTATATAGCACTTTTCATATACTCAAAGACGCTTTACAGAGATTTTGAGAACATAGGGAAATGAATAAATAGATAAATAAGTAAATAAATAAATGAACAGAGAAAGGAGACAGAAGGTGAGGTGACTTTCAGTGGTTGAAGGCAGTACTGAACAGGTGAGACTTCAGCGATGTTTTGAATGTGGTGAGTGTGGAGGAGTCTCTAACGGTTTGGGGTAGTGAGTTCCATAGGGTGGGAGCAGCGATGGAGAAAGCCCTGTCCCCCCAGGATCTGAGTTTGGTCCGGATGTGGGGGGATAGGAGATTGGCAGCGGCAGAGCGGAGGGTGCAGGTGGGAGTGTGCCTGTGGAGGAGGCCGGTCAGGTAGGATGGGGCCAGGTTATGGAGGGCTTTGTAGGTTATGAGGAGGATTTTGTACTGGATTCTCTGGGGGATGGGGAGCCAGTGGAGTTTATAAAGGACGGGGGTGATATGGTCACGGATCGAGGTGTGTGTGAGTAGACGGGCAGCGGAGTTTTGAATGTATTGAAGTTTATTGATGATTTTTGAGGGTGCGCCATAGAGGAGGCTGTTGCAGTAGTCCAGACGGGAGGTGATGAAGGCGTGGATGAGGGTTTCTGCAGCTGTGGAGGAGAGGGATGGACGGAGACGGGCAATGTTTTTGAGGTGGAAGATTAGTTCCGAGATACAGTGCGGAAACAGACCCTTCAGCACACCGAGTCCGCACTGACCAGCGATCCCCGCACATTAACACTATCGTGCGCACTAGGAACAATTTACATTTATACCAAGCCAATTAACCAACAAACCTGTACGTATTTGGAGCTTGGGAGAAAACAGGAGAAAATCCCCACACAGGTAATGGGGAGAAGGTACAAACTCCGTACAGACAGCACCCGTAGTCGGGATCGAACCCGCTACCCTCGCGCTGAAAGCACTGTAAGGCAGCAACACTACTGCTGTGCCACCGTGCCACCCTTGAAGACAGAGAGTTGGAGACCAGGGCGGGGATGTGGAAGCGGAAAGAGTATAGAATGAAACTGTGGGTCAGCAACAAGGAAAACAGATTCACATCAGTTTGCTGTCAATGCCCACAGACAGAGAATCTGTTGTTCCTGCCCAGTTTGGCCTGAGTGTGAACTCCGCATCCCACGCAGAGCCTCTGGAGTGGCTCAATAAAATGCAGAATAAATTCATAGGAAAAACTAAAATTTTAATCGTGAATGAAACAGAAGATGAGATGGTGGGTGGAGGGGGAAAGGATGTAGAAAGGGAGAGAATATGATGGAGTGTAGGTGGACTGTAATGGGAGTGGGTAGAGGAGATGACATCAATGCTATTGTAAACTTGTTAACCTCAGCCTGTGCAGTAAATGCTTGCAAGCTCAGAACTCCTGCAGCCCCACAGATCTCCATTATCACTCCTGGTGTGTAGACCAAATCTATACAAAGCATTTTATCGGGATGCATCACAGCTTGGTTTGGGAACCAAGACCGCAAGAAATTGCAGCGAATTGTGGACGCAGCCCAGACCATCACACAAACCAACCTCCCTTCCATTGACTCCATCTACACCTCACGCTGCCTCGGCAAGGCCAGCAGCCCAGACCATCACACAAACCAACCTCCCTTCCATTGACTCCATCTACACCTCACGCTGCCTCGGCAAGGCCAGCAGCATAATCAAGGGCCAGTCGCACCCTGGCCACTCCCTCTTCTCCCCTCTCCCATCAGGTTAAAGGTATAGAAATATGAAAATATACACCTCCAGATTCAGGGACAGTTTCTTCCCAGCTGTTACCAGGCAACTGAATCATCCTACCACAACCAGAGAGCAGTGCTGAACTACTATCTGCCTCATTGATAACCCTTGGACTATCCTTGATAGGATTTTGCTGGCTTTACCTTGTACTAGACTATTCCCTTGTCATATATCTATACACTGTAAATGGCTCGATTGTAATCATGTATTGTCTTTCCGCTGACTGGATACACGTGCAATAAACTAAACTGTAAACTGTAAACCCCTCCCATCATGTAAAAGGTATAGAAGTGTGAAAACGCACACCTCCAGATTCAGGGACAGTGTCTTCCCAGCTGTTATAAGGCAACTGAATCATCCTACTGCAACCAGAGAGCAACCTTAACTACTATTTCCCTCATTGGTGACCCTCGGACTATCTTTGATCGGATTTTACTTTACTGGCTTTACCTTGCACTAAACGTTATGCCCTTATCATTTATCTGTTCGCTGTGAATAGCTCGATTGTAATCATGCTTTGTCTTTCCGTTGACTGGTTAGCGTGCAACAAAAGCTTTTCACTGTACCTCGGTACACGCGACAAGAAACTAAACTAAACTAAATTTAAAAATGCGGGTTCTTAACAAATGGTGAAACTGCTGAGAAACAATATTATCCCCTAATGCCCAGGTGCTGCAGGGTGCAGGTGCACTGGTGAAATGCGACAGAAATAACAAAAGAACAAACTGGAATTAACGTCGGATTTGGGTAAACAGGTGATCGATGGTCAGTATAGAATTGCTGGGCTGAATGGCCTGTTTCTGTGATGTAGCTCTCTCTCTAACTCTCTACTGATGAAACACTCTAACTCTTCAACTAAGCTGGAAAGGGTGCAGAGAAGATTCACGAGGATGTTGCCAGGGTTTGAGGTTCTGAGCTATAGGGAAGGGTTGGGCAAGATCGGGCTTTATTCTGAACCGCAGGAGGCTGTGGGGAAACGAGGTGTGTAATTTTGTGAGAGGAATTCATAAGATGAATGCAGATTGACACAAAACGCTGTAGTAACTCAGCGGGACAGGCAGCATCTCTGGAGAAAAGGAATAGGTGTGAGGTGTGAGGAGTATCAGTCTGAAGACGGGTCTCGGGTCACCCATTCCTTCTCTCCTGAGATACTGCCTGACCCGCTGAGTTACTCCAGCATTTTGTGTCTATCTTCCGTTTAAACCAGCATCTATAGTTTAATCATTATACTCATTGTAATATGTTGTGTCCAGCCCAGCCAGGTGAAATCTATGCATCTGACCTCTGAGGAAATTGCGTCTGCATGTTCGCCAGTAACTGCTTAATACAGATGTGTCCGTGATTTATCATTTTACATTCAGCCTTTCGATTGCTGCAGTCACACAGGCTGGGTGGCTATCTTTAAGAAATCTGTCAAGCTGCCATCTCTCTTGCTCCATTGAGGTTGTGGTGTTGTGAATAAATGTCTGTCATAGAGTGGATGCAACGATATATCACGAGGAGGTTTCGTTCAGTTTAGAGATACAGCGTGGAAACAGGCCCTTCGGCCCACCAAGTCCATGCCGACCAGCGATTCCCGCACACTAACACTATCATACACTCCCTAAGGACAATTTTATATTTATATATTTATACCAAGCCAATTAACCTACAAACTCCGTACGGATAGCACCCGTAGTCAGGATCGACCACGGGTCTCTGGCGCTGTAAGGCCGCAACTCTACCGCTGTGCCATTCTGTTGCCCACCGGGTCTTTGATGTCTGGTGGAGTATCCTCTGTACACCATGGTTCATTTACTTTGTGGCAATGCGTGCTGTACGTGATTGCTTCCCTTCGTGTAACCACTGACAACTTGAGTGAATTGATTGAAAGATACAGCATGAGACCAGGCCTTTCAGCTCACCGAGTCCACGCTGACCAAGGAACGTGAAGCTCTCAACCATTTCCACTACGGCACCATTGATGCTGACTGGGGCATGTACTCCATCTTGCTTTCTGAAGTCGATCATTAGCTCCTTTGCATTAAAGCACACAACCTTAACTTCTTTGGGACTGGGATAGTGGTCTTCTTGAAGCAGGTGGGTATCTCAGGCTGGATGAGTGAGCATGGTCTGTGAATACCTCAGCCAGCTGACCCTCACATTTGTTTACAGACATCAGGATTCTTTTTAACACATCCTGAATAATTAGGAGCCAGTCAAGCAATTTTGCTGTGATCATATTGTCAGAATTAAGGAAAAATGGCAAGCAAATTGTGCATAGCAAACTCCCACACATATTGGGGTGGCACGGTGGTACATCGGTAGGGCCACTGCCTTACAGAGACCCAGGTTCGATCCTGACTAAGGGTGCTTGTCTATATGGATTTGTACGTTCTCCCTGTGACCTGCGTGGGTTTTCTCCGAGATCTTCGGTTTCCTCCCACACTCCAAAGACACACGGATTTGTAGGTTAATTGGCTTCGGTAAAATTGTAAATTGTCCCAAGTGTGTGTAGGATAATGTTAATATGTGGGGATCGCTGGTCGGTGCAGACTCGATGGGCTGAGGGGCCTGTTTCCCCACGATATCTCTAAACTAAACTAAACAGTGAAGCAATTTTGCCGTTATCATATTGTTAAAATGAAGGAAAAATGGCAGGCAAATTTGGTCGAGCAAACTGGCACAGATATTAATATAATTGTCAGATCTCGTTGGTATGTTGTTGGTTGAGGGGTATTGGTCAGGGCATTGCGTTAGTTCCCCCATTCTTTGCAACCATGTCATGGGATCTTTTGCATTCGGTTTGAGGGGAATTGATTTAAAATCTCAAGCGACAGATAGCACTCCGACAGTGCTGCCCTCTCTCAGTATTGGAGTGTCAGTCTAAACTTTTATAGTCCGGTGATAGACACTTCTCTACTTTAAGTAGTATCCAGAGTTAAAGAGGTTTGGTTTACTTTAGTCTTGGGATACAGTGTGGAAACAGGCCCTTCGGCCCACTGAATCCGCGCCGACCAGCGATCCCCGTATTAGGGTTACCAACTTCCTCACTCCCAAATAAGGGACAAAGGGTGACCGCCCCATGTGACCTCACCCAGCCAATGGCCATGTGCTCCCGCTCCACCAATGGTTTCCACTCGGGCCGGGAGGCGGGTTGCTACGCTACTTCCGTTAGGCGGCGCCCGGTCCTACACTGCCCAGGACTACAGCGGCCCCCGGGCTACAGTGTCCGGGACTGCTCTGGCCCCCAGGCTACATGGTCCGGGCATACAGTGTCCGGGCCTAAGGTGTCCGATCCTACAGCGCTGTCCGGGCCTAATACAGGAGAAGGGACAAACCAATTTAGCCCAAAATACGGGATGTACCGGATAGTACAGGACAGTTGGCAACCCTCCCCCGTACACAAGTTGTATCATACACACTAGGGACAATTTACAATTTTACCAAGCCAATTAGCCTACAAGCCTGTATGTCTTTGGAGTGTGGGAGGAAACTGGAGCTCCCAGAAACTAGTTTTATACTCTGGTTTTGGGTGTAAATCTGAGAATGAGAGAACCAGCTTTTAAATTCCAGCCCTTGGAACAGAATGCTTGAAAAACTGCAGTACATTTATCATCAGCAATAATTCTGGCACCAAATAAATGTAACTATGTGATGTTAACTCACTTCTTGAATAACACTTGAGCATTTATGATTCATTTTACTGAGAACTAAACAGCAGTTGCCAGCGAGGCCCTGTATAAAAGCACCTCTTGGGCTGTGCAGTGCATCCGCATAGAGGATTCCTTCACCTTAAGGCCCAGAGGGCAATGGCACTCACAGTCCAAGACAAGGTGCCTGATCCCAATGTAATTGTGTTCCAGAGAAAGTCAGTTAAAGGTTCACACAAAGATTAACCTCTGTAAAGAGCTTGAGCAAGAATAGATCAGAGGATTACTTCTTATTTCTCGTGGATTATCCACAACACTGACGCTCCCTTGCCCCCCCCCCCCCAACTTCAATTGTGTTTAATTCCCATGGTTCCCCGGCGCCCTTTGATTAAGCTTCATCCTTTCAATTCTAGTGATATTTCATTCTCTCTCTGGTCGATCGCATATCTGCCAGTTAAAATGGGGGGGCACTGAAGTGACCTGTTAAATTTTCATGAAGAAGTCTGAAGAAGGGTGGCACGGTGGCGCAGCGATAGAGCTGCTGCCTCACAGGGGCAGAGACCCGGGTTTGATCCTGACTACGGGTGCTGTCTGTATGGAGATTGTACGTTCTCTCCGTGACCACGTGGGTTTTCTCTGGGTGCTCCGGTTTCCTCCCACACCCCAAAGACCAGCAGGTTTGTAGGTTAATGGGCTTCTGTAAAATTGTAACTTGTCCCTAGTGTGTATGGTAGTGCTAGTGTACGAGGATCGCTGGTCGGCACGGACTCGGTGGGCCGAAAGGCCTGTTTTTACACTGTATCTCTAAAGTCTAAAGTAAAGTAAACTAAAATCTAAAGGGTACCGACACGAACATCACCTATCCATGGTCTCCAAAGATGCTGCATGATCTGCTGAGTTGCCCTAACAGTTTGTGTCTTTTTCTGTAAACCGGCATCTGCAGTTTCTTGTGTGTAAGTTTTAGTGCACACTGGTGCCTCATCTTTGGGTGTTTTGTAAATGAGTGTGCATCCCACATGTCTTGTTTCTGAAATGCAAACAGTTCTCTTGTTGTAAAGCAATTTGTGAAGCTCGATCGGGCTGTATAAAGTGGTCTCCAACCATCTTGCAAATACAGTTGCTATTTCTGAATACAGAACCAGCTGAGTTAAAGTTCAGCAAAGCAAGTGCATTGCATGGCATGGAAGATCCCTGCTGTTCCATCCTTCTCATGTTATTCCCTGCCTCATTACCATTCTGTCTCATCCTGCCTCTGCAGCTGCAGGTGGCGTCTCGCTAGTTTTATTTCTGAGTGAGTAAGAGTCTTGGGGCATTCAGCGGCATTCAGCATCTCTGCTGTTTGGCAGCCGGGGCTGGCGATTAGTGAGGGCACAGCTGTGCAGTGTCACAGTGTGTCAAGGAGGAAATGCCTTCAGGTCCACTCATCCATCGGGTCACGCTGGTCAAGTGTGCTCAGCGTGTCACTGGGTCTCCAGCTGCCGTCCAGGATAAACGGTCGCACTCCACGCCCCGTCTCTGCCCCTCGAATGTTCCACTCTCACTGCTGCTGTTAGTGCCTAAACTGGAGACGGCTCCCCAGAATGGTTTCAGGCTGTTGTGACATTTCTATGATTTGACCTAAAAACTGTACAAAGTCTCATGAAACAATATTGTCGGTGGTGGAACAGTGTAAAGAGTAGTCAATTGAACTTAGTCATAGACCCACAGATTCATACAGCATGGAAACAGGCCCTTCGGCCCAACTTTCCAATACTAGCTAACATGTTCATAAATTCCAGGAGCTGAGTTAGGCCATTTGGCCCATCAAGTCTATGCTGCCGTTCAATCATGGCTGATCTATCTCTCCCTGTGAACTCCATCCTCCTGCCTTCTCCAGCTACACTAGTCCCACCTGCCTGCATTTGCCCATATCCCTCATAACCTGTCCTATCCATGTACCCGTCTAAATGTTTCTTTAGCGTTGTGATGATCCCTGCCTCAACGACCTCCTCCCGGCAGTTCGTACAAATCCGTGATAGTTCCCGTTCCCCTTATCCTTCAGTACTCCTGGGCAGCACACACGTGTCGCCATGCATCTGGTGCCAACAAAGTTACTAAAGTTCACCGAATAGTCCTACCCACTGCCTGCCGCTGCACGTGGCAGAAGGCAGTTCCCTGGCTGGTTCACCTTCGTTCCTGGCAGCCTCCCTGAAAGTCCTCTCTCTCGCTGGACCATCCACTCTCTCGGCAGTGTAGGTAGACCTTCATTCTTGGCGGCCTTCCTGCCAGGTAAGACTTGGCAACTCTCCTCGCTCTCACTGGCCATCCACAATCCCGGCGGTGTGGGAACCTCCTCGCTCTCGACAGTGCGGGTCCCATCGACGCCAGTGGCTCGGTGCCGAGTCCGTAGCCCGCCGTGGGCGAGCCAGTCTCGTGACCTTATGACCTTAAAAAGCTGGAGTACCTCAGCGGGTTGTTCAGCATCTCTGGAGAAAAAGCACAGACGACGTTTCGGGTTGAGACCCTTCTTCAGGCTGCTCGGAGGTTCCTCGCCCCCGGTGAGTGAGGCCCTGGTGAGCGAGCCCCCAGTGAGTGTGCCCCTCGGTGAGAGAGCCCCCGGTGAGTGAGCCCCTGGTGAATGAGCCCCCGGTGAGTGAGCCCCCGGTGAGTGTGCCCCCGGTGAGTGATCCCCCGGTGAGTGAGCCCCCGGTGAGTGATCCCCTGATGAGCGAGCCCCCAGTGAGTGTGCCCCCGGTGAGTGATCCCCCGGTGAGTGATCCCCCGGTGAGTGAGCCCCCGGTGAGTGTGCCCCCGGTGAGTGATCCCCCGGTGAGTGAGCCCCCGGTGAGTGATCCCCTGGTGAGCCAGGCCCCCGGTGAGCGAGCCCCCGGTGAGTGAGGCCCCGGTGAGTGAGCCCCCGGTGAGTGATCCCCTGGTGAGCGAGCCCCCAGTGAGTGTGCCCCCGGTGAGTGATCCCCCGGTGAGTGAGCCCCCGGTGAGCCAGGCCCCCGGTGAGTGTGTCCCCGGTGAGTGAGCCCCCGGTGAGCGGGGCCCCGGTGAGCTAGGCCCCCGGTGAGCGAGCCCCCGGTGAGTGAGGCCCCGGTGAGTGTGCTCCCGGTGAGCGGTGAGTGTGCCCCCGGTGAGTGTGCCCCCGGTGAGCGGTGAGTGTGCCCCCGGTGAGTGTGCCCCCGGTGAGTGTGCCCCCGGTGAGCGAGCCCCCGGTGAGTGAGCCCCCAGTCCGCAGCTGGTGAACCGGGCCCACTGGCGGGCTCGGCCCCGCTCACCGGGTACATTCCAGCTAACAGACAATGATGGTGGAAGCAGCTTCTCACTTGCCATCCTCTCAGTTATCATCATCATCATATCATATATATACAGCCGGAAACAGGCCTTTTTGGCCCACCAAGTCCGTGCCGCCCAGCGATCCCCGTACATTAACACTATCCTACACCCACTAGGGACAATTTTTAAAAAAAACATTTTTACCCAGCCAATTAACCTACATACCTCTACGTCTTTGGAGTGTGGGAGGAAACCGAAGATCTCGGAGAAAACCCACGCAGGTCACGGGGAGAACGTACAAACTCCTTACAGTGCAGCACCCGTAGTCAGGATCGAACCTGAGTCTCCGGCGCTGCATTCGCTGTAAAGCAGCAACTCTACCGCTGCGCTATACAACTTTAAAATCTTTGCTCAAACCATGTGAAAGTAATTTTAAATTTAATTCCCCTTTGTAATTTAAAGCTATTGCAGTCGAGTGTGAATTTCCACGAGCAGGGCCAATAGATCCTTCCTGTAGTGTTCTGCCCAGAACTGACCACAGTTCCCAAATGTGGTCCAAATCAGAGCTTTTGCAGCTGTACTGAACCATCAGGACACAGACACAAAATGTTGGAGTAACTCAGCGGGTCAGACAGCATCTCTGGAGAAAAGGAATAGGCGACGTTTCGGGTCGAGACCCTTCTGAACAGTCTGAGGAAGTGTCTCAACCCAAAACGTCATCTATTCTTTTTCTCCAGAGATGCTGCCTGACCCACTGAGTTACTCCTGTTTTTTGTATCTATTTTCAGTTTAAACCAGCAACTGCAGCTCCTTCCTACACATGAAACATCTGGACCTAAATGTACACATGGGTGGCAGTCAGCAGTCAGCCAAGGGTGGGGATGGGGGTGGGGGGAATGGGGTGGGCAAGGACTCAAAATAAAACTGAAGTTGATGATCCTATGCGTGGTTTCGGAAGTGGTAGACAATTTATTTTCTTGTTTTCTCTTGGATGTTGTTGACTCACTTGGAAATATTCCAGACTTTCTGCTTGCATGTTAATAGTCCGCCAAAGAAGTTAAAAATTTTGTTTCGATCATAAGGTCATAAGGCCTTAAGTGATAGGAGCAGAATTAGGCCATTCGGCCCTTCAAGCCTACTCTGCCATTCAATCATGGCTGATCTATCTCTCCCTCCTAACCCCATTCTCCTGCCTTCTCCCCATAACCCCTGACACCCGTGGATTTTAAGTAGCTGCTCTTCCAGTTGTGATTCCACAGTGCCATTCAGACTGACCATCAGGTAAGTGACTGGCACGTGTACCTCCCTTCTTTGCCAGAATAAGTGTGATTTTGATGGATTGAAAGATACAGCATGGAACCACACACTTTGTCCCACTGATTCTAGGCTGATCAATGAGCCATTCACACAAGTTCATAAATTCAAAAATGATAAGAGCAGGATTAGGCCATTCGACGCATCAAGTCTACTCCGTCATTCAATTATGGCTGATCTATCTCTCCCTCCTAACCCCATTCTCCTGAGTTCGCCTCATAACCTCATAACCTCATAACCTCATAACCCCTGACACTTATACTAATGTACTATGTTCGATGTTATCCCACTTTCCCATCCACTCCCGACACTCTCAGGGCAATTCACGGAGGACAATTAATCCTCAAATGTAAACATCTTTGGGATGTGGGAGGAAACCGGAGCGCCCATAGAAAACCCACACGGTCACAAGAAAAACATGCAAACTCCACACAGACAGCAACCTAGGTCAGGATCGAACCTGGGTTACTGGTGCTGTGAGCCAATGCATTTATTGCAACTGATGTATCTTTCAAGCATGCATTCATTGTAGTTTTGTACAATGACTAGGGCTCAGTGGTTGGCAAAAGTGTTTAAGAATTTGACATACCTTGAGGAGCTTCCTTTTCACCATGAAGGGCGGCATTCAGCGCAAAGAGGATTGTGATGGAATAAATGTGTAGGAAGGCTGAACTCCGCTCAGTCCACCTGGGCCTACCCGATCTCCCAGTTGATAAACACTTTAACTCCCCCTCCTATTCCTACACTGACTTTTCTGTCCTGGGCCTCCTCCACTATTAGAGTGAAGCCCAAAACAAACTGAAGGAACAGCACCTCATATTTCTCTTGAGCAGCGTACAACCCAGCAGTGCGAATATATATATGTATAAGAAAATAACTGCAGATGCTGGTACAAATCGAAGGTATTTATTCACAAAATGCTGGAGTAACTCAGCAGGTCAGGCAGCATCTCAGGAGAGAAGGAATGGGTGACGTTTCGGGTTGAGACCCTTCTTCAGACCCAGCAGTGTGAATATTGATTTCTCTAAATTCAAGTAACTCTTGCATCCCTTCTTTCTCCATCCCTCCCCCACCCTATTTTTCTGACTAGTTTCACTGTCCTGATTAATGTTATTGGTTGTTTGCCTCATTGTCACCGTCCCCTCAGCCAACTATGAACCATTCTCCATTTCCTTAGCACCATCTGCTTTGATCTGCTGTTTTCACACCTTACCCATATCTCTAGTTTCCCTCTCCCCTGACTCTCAGTCTGAAGAAGGGTCTCGACCCGAAACGTCACCCATTCCTTTTCTCCAGAGATGCTGCCTGACCCGCTGAGCTACTCCAGCATTTAGTGTCTATCTTCGGTGTGATAGGATAAATGTTGTTTACTATACATCCTTCCCTCTGTTTGACAAGATGATCACAAGAGGGCATAAACATAGGACAATTACAACAACAACAAAAATCACGGGGCTTTCTTTAATATCCTCGACAAAGGATAGTTAAAATAAAGCTCCTCTCAGGCACAAAATGTCATTGAAGCAAAATCTATAATTCCTTTTAAAGCAGATAAGCAAATTGAAGGAAAGAGAATGTGATTTTGCAGGAACTGGGGAGAGTGGTTATTCATTGTGTGGAGAGATAAATGCAGGCAGCGGCCTTCTGAGCTCAACATTTGATGACGTTCTAAACTGATAAATGTCTGTGTTCCGTGAATGAAAGAACTGGCTCTGCCCAATAACACTAATCCAGCTCATTTGAATATTTTTCAGACACTCTTGACATGTTAGCCGTGATGCATGAAAGACAGCAAGGGCCGTCGAGTGCGGGCTGCCCGAGTGTCTTTCCAGCATTGCCGCTTGTTCCCGGGGTCAGGGGAGAGGGGAGTGGCATTTCAGGGGAGCCGAGAATGTAACGATGTGTCAGTCATCCACTTCATTCATGCTGAGGGACTCCAGTGCAGAAACACTCTTGAATTTTCACAGCGCTAATGTCATTCTCCAAACCTGACTGCAGTAGCCAGTGCTAAGGCCAGATCTCAGTGATTCACATCATGGGGGAAGGGCGAGACCCCTTTCCAATGTACGCTGAGTTTGTTTTGTTTAGTTTAGAGATACAGCGCAGAAACGGGCCCTTCGTGCGCACCGACCAGCGATCGCTGCATTATCCTACACACACCAGGGACAATTCTACATTTATAACCAAGCCAATTGACCTACAAATCTGTACGTCATTGGAATGTGGGAGGAAACCGAAGATCTCGGAGAAAACCTCACGTGGTCACGAGGAGAACCGTACAAACTCCGTACAGACAGCGCCCGTATTAAGGATCGAACACGGGTCTCTGGTGCTGTGAGGCAGCAACGTTACAGCTGCGCCCAATATTATCCTCAAACCCTGACCGCAGTGGGCAGTGCTGAGCCCAGACACAGACACAGCGGCCAGACTATGACGGGAGGGTGAGACAGACCTCTTTCCAATGTGCACGAAGTTACTCCAGCACTTTGTGTCTTTGTTTTTGTAAGCCAGCATCTGCAGTTCCTTGTGTCTCTATTTCAGTGCATTATCTGTCCCTATAATTACTTGTGATATGTTTATCTGAAGTAACCACTGCTGTGACCAGTGCACCACAAAATACAAAAGGCAATTTGATGCAGAAATCTGCTGTTTTATAATTACAGTAATACGATAATTTGAAACAATGCAGATCTGATGTTTGTAACCGTGGCTCTTTGGTACTTAGTGACTAATAAACTGTTAAAGTAACCATTTGGAGCAATAATTAAAACACTTTGTATTGAAGGAGGGGGAATTTGAGATCGTTAATCCTGTGATTTAAATATGCATTACATTGAGATCTTGGAGGACAAACTATATTCATTCAGAAAAGCTCTTGGCTCTCATGATAACCTGCTGGATCGGGATCTTTTTGTATTCGTTGGAGGTCACTTTAGTTCTAGTTGTTACCCTTGAGGGAGGGATTACAGAGCTACATGTTAACATCTTCCAAGAGCCCTTGGGATCATTTTTCATTTAGTATGGTTGCATTAATGAGGGACAAATATCACAGAGCTGTTGCATTGGAAGCAACTGCAGATGCTGGTTTACACTGAAGGTAGACACAAAATGTTGCAGTAACTCAACAGGTCAGGCAGCATCTCTGGAGAGAAGGAATAAGGGGCATTTTGGCTGGGGTGTGGGGGGGAAGCTGGAAGAAAGAAGGGGCAGGATAAAGCCTGGCAGGTAATAGATTGATGGAGGTGAGGAGGGATTTTGATAGGCAAATAATTGGACAATGGCCAGAGATGAAAATACAGAAGGTGTGAGACAAAAGGATTGAAGAGTTGCGAATTGTGAAGCTAGATGAAGGAATGGAAGGGGGAAGCGGAGGGGGAGTAATAGGTACAAGTCCAGGTGGAGCATAGGGGAGAGGAGAAGAGGAGCGGGGTGGGGTGGGGGGATGTGGGGCAAGAAGGGAGAGGGGGAGGGTTTTGTAGTTAACTAAAATTGGAGAATCAAGTGTTGATGCCATTGGACTGTAAGCTGCCCTTGCTGAATATGAGGTGCTGTTCCTCCAGTTTGCGTGTGGCCTCACTCGGCCGAAGGAGGAGACCTAGGTCAGAAAGGTCAGTGTGAGAAAGGGAAGAGGAGTTAAAATGATTGGCAACCGGGAGATCCAGCAGGCCTTGGTGGACCAGGTGCAAGTGTTTGGTGAAACAGCCGTCGAGTCTATGCTTGGTCTCGCCGATGTACAGGTCACCAGCTGCAGTAGATGAGGTTAGAGGAAGTGCACGTGAACCTCCATCTCACTTGGAATGACTACTGGGGTGTAGATTAGATAGACACTAAATGCTAGAGTAACTCAGCGGGCCAGGCAGCATCTCTGGAGGGAATGGGTGACGTTTCGGGTCGAGACCTTTCTTCAGAATGATCATGCTGGGGTCCCTGGATGGAGGTGAGGGAAGAGGCATAGGGACAGGTGTTGCATCTCCTGCGGTTACAGGGGAAAGTACCTGGGGAGGGGGTGAGGGTGGGAGGCAGAGGTCCCGGCTTGTATCCAGCCAAGGAAGCTGTATGACGCTGAGAAATATTTCGCTGTAAAGGCATGAATTGTTGTATCTGGTGCACTGCCTAAACGCCAAATGGACTCCAGGAGCCCTCTCTGCTTGAATCATAGTTTCCAAATCGTGTTTTAGGTTAGTTCAGTTTAGTTTAGGGATACAGGCTCTTCGGCCCACCAAGTCCACACCGACCAGCGATCCCCGCACGCTAACACTATCTTACACACATTAGGGACAATTTGCAGTTATATCAGGCCAGTTCATCTGCAAACCTGTACGTCTTTGGAATGTGGGAGGAAACCGGAGAAAACCCACACAGGTCACGTGGAGAAGGTACAGACAGCACCCGAAGTTGGGATTGAACCCGGGTCTCTAGCGCTGTGAGGCAGCAACTTTACCGCTGTGCCACCACTACATTGAATATTTCCTTGGTATTACACCCTACAATCGTAAAGGTCGGGTTAGGTTTGGGTATTAAGCAGGAAACGAGTGTTAATATGCGAGGTCAAATAATTTGCTTCTCCTGCTCCACCTGGGGACTGGGACTATGATGGAGAGGAAGGAAATAGCAGAGTAAAACCAAAGCTGACCGTAACTATCCTTCCCTACTCTAAACCAGGTAATTGGCCTTTTTTGCCGACCTATTCTTTAGCATTAGCACAAACTCTGATCCCATGTTAAGCACATTCCTACAGCCCTTGTTAAGCTATAGCTCAGAACCCCGCGCACACAATTGTGATATTTTTAAACAATCCAAGCACGTTTGCTATTTATTCTGAAGGTATCTGGCATCTTAAAGCTGCAATAATCAGATCCCACTGGTATTATCCTTTCAAGCATTCTCACACTCTGAAACAGTTGCAATTTCAAATTCTCTGCTCTGCTGTTAGATTTTATTCCAGATAATATCGCAATGCAGAAGCTACTTAATAACATTATTCCCACTGAGAGTGCAACAGTTGTCATTTCCAATCATGCCTTTAGCGTTAGTTGCTGCTTGGTCGAGGCTTTGTTTGAATCACCTTGCTTTGCAAATTTGTGACATGATCAGGCGATGGTGTTGTTCTTGCCCTGAATTCTTGCTACAAAGAAACGCTTCTTGCTTCAAGGCTAGAGACACTCTTTAAGTGAACAATGAACACTTTCTGTATGCCGCCACGCGCTTTATTTCTTACTGCCAGGCATTTGTGCTCACAATGGTGCCTTTTGAAAGAAAATGATTTTTGCAGCCTAGATTTATATTTATTGGTACTTTTTGTCAGTATAATATGGTTAGCTGACCATATTTTAAAAGAACTCTCTCATTTAAGTCTTATCTTCCTCTGAATAGGTGAGAAGAAACCTTTTCACCCAGAGAGTTGTGAATTTGTGGAATTCTCTGCCGCAGAAGGCAGTAGAGGCCAATTCACTGGATGAATTTAAAAGAGAGTTAGATAGAGCTCTAGGGGCTAGGGGAATCAAGGGATTCCTCTGGTCTTGCTCTAGACCGTCCAACCTGGCGTAGCAAGCTCACCACAGGAGCCCGTGCAGCAGAGAACAGACGAACTGCAGAGACCCAGAGGAAACGCACCGCGCGCAAGGCCCGGGCTACCTCCACTTCCACTGCAGCACCCATCCACTTATGTCCTATGTGTGGGCGTGCCTTCCGGGCCCAGATTGGCCTCACCAGTCATTTCCGGAGCCACAGTCACCAATCCTCCAACTGAAAGTGAAATCATGGTCATCTTCCAACCTGAAGGACGAACAACAACAACAACAACAAGTGGAATCAAGGGATATGGGGAGAAGGCAGGCCCAGGTTACTGATTGTGGATGATCAGCCATGATTACAATGAATGGCGGTGCTGGCTCAAAGGGCCAAATGGCCTCCTTCTGCACCTATCTTCTATGTTTCCATGTGAATACGTCTGAAATCCAGGGAAGTATCTGATCATCATAAAAAAAACCTCTCTGTAATAGGTTTAAATTGGACAGACACAAAATGCGCAGTGGTAGAAATGCTGCCTGCAATGGGTTCGATCCTCACCACGGGTGTTGTCTGTTCGGAGTTTGTACATTCTCCCTGTGACCTGCATGGGTTTTCCCCGGGTGCTCCGGCTTCCTCCTACAATCCAAAGACGTACAGGTTTGTAAGTTGTGTAGGAAAGAACTGCAGATGCTGGTTTAAATCGGTAGACACAAAATGCTGGAGTAACTCAGCGTGACAGGCAGCATCTCTGGAGAGAAGGAACGGGTGACGTTTAGAAAGGTCTCGACCCGAAACGTCAACCAGAGATGCTGCCTGTCCCACTGAGTTACTCCAGCATTTTGTGTCTACCTCCGGTTTGTAGGTTAATTGGCTTGGTATAATTGTAAATTGTCTCTAGTGTGTGTAGGACATTGATAGTTTATGGGGTTGGCGTGAATTCAGTGGGCTGAAGGGCCTGTTTATCTAAACTAAACTAAGATGCTAATCAATCAACTAATCATAATAATAAACTAATATGACACATCGTTCAAAATTGTAAGGGTAAAGTATTGTGCCTCAATGTGTTACAGGAACACACTTCTCAATGATAATATAATTCACGTTCCAAACTGTTGGTTTGTAATTAACCTGTGCTTATAATTTTCCAAACATGGGATGTGACTGGCTTGATCTGTCTGAGTGATTTAAACAATTTGCTCTACTTAAATGCTGTTTCAAAGACCTGTGGGCTTAACAAGCCGTCAGCTGAATTGGGAAGTGGCTGCCAATCACACTCAAAACATCAGTGGTCAAGTTACTGTTTGAAATGTGTAATTCGATTTGTCCCTCAAATACATTTGTTCAATGATAAAAAATATGTGTATACATATGTTCTATATTGAGTCAGATCATGTCAGAATTAGTCTGTGTCTGTCTTTTAAATCCCTTTTATGTATTGTGACTGTGCTAAGGCAAATCCAGTCAAATAAATCTTCATTTCCATCACAGTCCGTCCATTGACACTGAGTGGTTTCTTGAAGTTTCCCCTGCATTCTAGCTTCAAACTCTAAGTAATCCAAGGTAAAATCGTTGTACTAGTTTCAATGTCGACCTGGTGAGTTTCACTGTCTGTAACTCATTTTCACCTAGCCCACAACTAACAATGGCGTTTCCTTCATCATCATTACTTTTTCACATATCCTTTATTCATTTTAGATATTTTTTAGAGATACAGCGCAGAAACAGGCCCTTCGGCCCACCGGGACCGCGCCGCCCAACGATCCACGCACACTAACACTATCCTACACCCACGAGGGACAATTTTGCATTCGCCCAGCCAATTAACCTACATACCTGTACATCTTTGGAGTGTGGGAGGAAACCAAAGATCTCGGAGAAAACCCACGCAGGTCACGGGGAGAACGTACAAACTCCGTACAGACGGCGCCCGTAGTCGGGATCGAACCTGAGTCTCCGGCGCTGCATTCGCTGTAAGGCAGCAACTCTACCGCTGCGCCACCGTGCTGCCCTACGTCTTTGTTCTACGTCTCCCGCGATCACCTATATCTCTCATTTCCCTCCCTCCCGACTCTCAGTCTGAAGATGGGTCTCAACCCGAAACATCACCTATTCCTTTTCTCCAGAGATGCTGCCTGAGCCGCTGAGTTGCTCCAGCTTTTTGTGTCTCTCTTCAGTAAAGTGATACATCTTCAGTGAGATAGGAACAGCCTCAGCAACCTCCCAATTAACCGTGGATTTGGGATGGGTGGGAGTGGGTAAGGATAGCACAGCAAGGAAATGGGAATGGGACTCCCGCTGAAAAAGAACAGGAGAAAGAGAGATATGTACATCAGACTTGCTGTAGCTACAGCACAGTCTCAAAACACTTGATGGGCTCTTAATATGATGTGCAGGGTGGAGGATGCAGGCATATTGGAAAGGCCAGCATTTACCCTGGAGAATGTAATGATGAGCTACATTCTCCACGGCAAATGCTGGCCTTCCAATGACAAGCTAGATGCAGGAAAAATGTTCCCACTGTTGGGCGAGTTCAGAACTAGGGGACACAGTCTAAGAATAAAGGGGAGGCCATTTAAAACTGAGGTGAGAAGAAACTGTTTCACCCAGAGAGTTGTGAATTTGTGGAATTCTCTGCCACAGAGGGCAGTGGAGGCCAATTCACTGGATGGATTTAAAAGAGAGTTAGATAGAGCTCTAGCTAGTGGAATCAAGGGATACGGGGAGAAGGCAGGCACGGGTTATTGATTGACGATGATTAGCCATGATCACAATGAATGGTGGTGCTGGCTCGAAGGGCCAAATGGCCTCCTCCAGCACCTATTTTCTATGTTTCTATGTTTCCTAAGTTCATGTGATAAGCGCAGAATTAGGCCATTCGGTCCATCAAGTCTACTCCGCTATTTAATCATGGTTGATCAATCTCTCCCTCCTAACCCCACTCTCCTGCCTTCTCCCCATCTCTGCCTTAAAAATATCCACTGTCTTGGCCTCCACAGCACTCTGTGGCAATGAATTCCACAGAGTCACCACCCTCTGACTTAAGAAATTCCTCCTCATCTCCTTCCTCAAGGTACATCCTTTAATTTTGAGGCGATGACATCTGGTCCCAGACTAAACATAGAAACATAGAGAAAATAGATGCAGGAGGAGGCCATTCAGCCCTTCGAGCCAGCACTGCCATTCATTGCGATCATGGCTGATCATCCACAATCAGTAACCTGTGCCCAACTTCTCCCATATTCCTTGATTCCATTAGCCCCCAGAGCTCTATCTAACTCTCTCTTAAAATCCATCCAGTCAATTGGCCTCCACTACCTTCTGTGGCAGAGAATTCCACAAATTCACAACTGTCGAGGTGAAAAAGTGTTTTCTCACCTCAGTTTTAAATGGCCTCCCCTTTATTCTAAGACGGTGGCCCCTGGTTCTGGACTCCCCCAACATTGGGAACATTTTTCCTGCATCTAGCTTGTCCAGTCCTTTATTAATTTTATATGTCTCTATAAGATCCCTCTCATCCTTCTAAACTCCAGTGAATACAAGCCTAGTCTTTTCAATCTTTCCTCATATGACAGTCCCGCCATCCCAGGGATCAATCTCGTGAACCTATGCTACACTGCCTCAATTACAAGGATGTCCTTCCTCAAATTAGGAGACCAAAACTGTACACAATACTCCAGATGTGGTCTTACCAGGGCCCTATACAACTGCAGAAGACCCTCTATACTGAAATCCTCTCATTATGAAGGCCATCATTCCATTAGCTTTCTTCACTGCCTGCTGTACCTGCATGCCAACTTTCAGTGACTGGTGTACAAGGACACCCAGGTCTCGCTGCACTTCCCCCTTACCTAACCTGACACCATTGAGATAATAATCTGCCTCCTTGTTTTTGCCGCCATAGTGGATAACCTCACACTATAGTGCATCTGCCATGCATCTGCCCACTCACTCAACTAGTGGAAACATCCTCTCCACATCCACTCTATCCAGGCAGAACTGTGCAGTTCGTACTCCCATGGGCTTATTAGGTTGGAAGAAGCAGGATTTAGGCCATTATGATGAAGGAACGAGGTACGTTTTAATTCTGAATAGGGGATAACGTGGTAGGAAACAAGCACGTGATGGTAAAGAAAATTTCAAGTGCTTTTAAAATGTGGTGATGTGAGAAATTCATTCAATTTGTTCACAGCATGAATCCACAAGCTGCCATGAGGAGATAATCAGTTTATATTACTCAGATCTCGTGGAAGATTACAATTCCTGACTTCTTCAAGAATGTGTAATGAGACCTGAGCAAGAAACTTACTATTGGTTGAAAGACCTGGCCCCATACAGTGAGCCCTGTGGTCTGGGTGGCACGGTGGCACAGTGGAGGAGTTGCACCTTACAGCGCCATAGATCCAGGTTCGATCCTGACCACGGGTGCTGTCTGTGCGAAGTTTGCACGTTCTCCCCGTGACCACATGGGTTTTCTCCGGGTGCTCTGTTTTCCTTCCATATTCCAATGCAATTTTGTAAGTTGAATGGCTTCTGTAAATTGTCCCTAGTGTGTAGGATAGAACCAGTGTACCAGTGATTGTTGGTCAGCATGGACTCTGTGGGCCGAAGGGCCTGTTTCCACGCTGTATCTCGAAACTAAACTTAACTAAATCTGAACTAAATACTGCATAGGAACGTCAGTCTAGAATGGGAGTTTGTGGAATGGGAGGTGGACTTTCAATCTGTTCGTTCTGAGAGAAAAAGTGAGTTGCACACTGAGGTGCGATTTGGAGCATTGTAGGCAGTTCTGGTCGCCCCATTACAGGAAGGTGCAGGAGAGGGTGCAGGAGAGGGTGCAGGAGAGGGTGCAGGAGAGGGTGCAGGAGAGGGTGCAGGAGAGGGTGCAGGAGAGGGTGCAGGAGAGGGTGCAGGAGAGGGTGCAGGAGAGGGTGCAGGAGAGGTCTCCCAGAATGCTGCCTCAATTAGCTGGAAGAAGTTGGACAGGCTTGGATTCTTTTCTCTGGAGCATCAGAAGTTGCGGGGAGACCTGATAGAAGTATATAAAATGATGAGAGGCACAGACAACTTGGACATTCAGAACCTTTTTCCAGGGGGGAAATGTCAAAGACTGGTGGACATACCTTTAAGGTGAGAGGGAACGTTTAACGGAGATGTGCGGGCAAGTTTTTACATAAAGTGGGGTGGGTGCTTGGACTGCACTGCCAGGAGTGCTGGTGGGGGCAGATACAAGAGTGGTATTTACGAGGATTTTTGATAGGCACGTGGATACTGTATGTAGGAAATGGATGGATATGGATCATGTGCAAGGAGTGGAGATTAGTTATCTTGGCGTGGACATTGTGGACAGAAGGGCCTGTTCCTGTGTTGTAGCGTACCATGAGCTTTATGAGACACAAACACGCATGCACATGTGCATTGTGCAGAGAGAGAGAGAGAGAGAGAGAGAGAGAGAGAGAGAGAGAGATTGACCTTAGAATCTCTGCCCCTTTGCCATCACATCTACATGTGAACACTTCCTCTGTTCATAGCCCTGATTCTCCGGAATCAAGGGATATGGGGAAAAAGCAGGAACGGGGTACTGAGTTTGGATGACCAGCCATGATCGTATTGAATGGCGGTGCTAGCTCGATGGGCCGAGTGGCCTACTCCTGCACCTATTTTCTATGTTTCTGTATTTCTATGAATGGGTTGAAATGCAGTGAGATGATCTGTACCATAATGATTAGCAAGGACCTGTCTCCTGGTCAGGTTGGAGCTTGATCTGACAGTGTGTTGTTTGGTGATGTATGGAACATGGAGACCCCAATCCTGATGAGATGAGGCTGATGTACAATGGGGCAAACTGCCGTGTGCATCTACAGGTATATCTACCACACATAGCAAACCCACTGCTTACGCCCTTCACATGTAAACGTGCAGCCTCCTGCAGTGTGAGTGGTCCAACCTTGAGTGGTGTGTCACTCAGGGACGGGTCTCACCTTGGCCACTCCCTCTTCTCCCCTCTCCCACCAGGCAAGAGGTACAGAAGCGTGAAAACGCACACCTCCAGTTTCAGGAGCAGTTTCTTCCCAGCTGTCATCTGGCAATTGAATCATCCCACCACAATCAGAGAGCAGTGCTGAACTACTATCTACATTATTGGAGACCCTCGGACTATCTTTGATCGGACTTTACTGGACTTATCTGGACTAAACATTATTCACGTTATTCCCTTTATCATGTAACTGTACACTGTGGACGACTCGATTGTAATCATGTATTGTCTTTCTGCTGACTGGTTAGCACGCAACAAAAGCTTTTCACTGTACCTCAGTACACGTGACAATAAGTGAGGCACAGTGGTGCAGTGATAGTGTTGCTGCCTCACAGCACCAGAGACCCAGGTTTGATCTATGGGTGCTGTCTGTACGGAGTTTGTACGTTTTCCCTGTGACCACATGGGTTATTCTCCGGGTGCTCCAGTTTCCTCCCACACCCCAAAGCCGTACAGGTTTAGAGGTTGATTGGTTTTGGTGTATTGAAAATTGGCCCTTGTGTGTAGGATAGTGCCAGCGTGCGTGACGATCGCTAGTCTGTGTGGACTTGGTGGGCTGTCGGGCCTGATCCATACTGTAACTCTAAAGTTTAAAGTCTAAAAGTCTAAACGAAACTCAAACTCAACTCAACTCAGTAAGTAATCCACTGTATGCTGTTTCCAACATAAAAACATAGAAACATAGAAGATAGGTGCAGGCCATTCGGCCCTTCAAGCCAGCACCGCCATTCATTGTGATCATGGCTGATATGTAAGAATCAGGGCTGTGTATAAGAGGGCAGGTACTACTTTGATGATAATATCTGTGAGTGCAGCATCACATGCATGCAGTTCTGTAGCTTTAGACCCATCAATCCCTATAAAGATTCAATTGAAGAAGGGTCCCAACCTGAAACATCACCTATCCATGTTCTCCAGACATGCTGCCTGACCCGCTGAGTTACTCCAACATTTTGTGTCTTTTTTAAAAACCAGCATCATCTGCTCCATGTTTCTGCATTCTAAGATTGTGATCTGATTTCAAAGTGATTTAAAATTCTCTGTCACAGAAGGCAGTGAAGGCCAATTCACTGAATGAATTTAAAAGAGAGTTAGATAGAGCTCTAGGGGCCAGTGGAATCAAGGGATATGGGGAGAAGGCAGGCACAGGTTACTGATTGTGGATGATCAGCCATGATCACAATGAATGGCGGTGCTGGCTCGAAGGGCTGAATGGCCTGCACATATTTTCTATGTTTCTATGTGACCACGTTGGGGTAATTCAAACGGAGGCCAGCTAGGAGATGGTAACTAACTTCCACGTAGTTGGTGCTTGAGCAGGTAGGCTCCTCTGGCTTCACCCAGCATTCTGTTTCGATGTACACCAAATTCTGTGGAGTAGTGTGATAACACGTTAGAGGCAGGAAACATGTTCCCAATGTTGGGGGAGTCCAGAACAAGGGGCCACAGTTTAAGAATAAGGGGTAGGCCATTTAGAACAGAGATGAGGAAACACTTTTTCAGTCAGAGAGTTGTGAATCTGTGGAATTCTCTGCCTCAGAAGGAAGTGGAGGCCAATTCTCTGAATGCATTCAAGAGAGAGCTGGATAGAGCTCTTAAGGATAGCGCAGTCAGGGGGTATGGGGAGAAGGCAGGAACGGGGTACTGATTGAGAATGATCAGCCATGATCACATTGAATGGCGGTGCTGGCTCGAAGGGCCGAATGGCCTCCTCCTGCACCTATTGTCTATTGTCTATTGTCATAACTGCCTGGCTTTCCTGACATCCCGATGGTGTCCACAGCCCATCTGTCAAAGGCGTATGGGGCTCTAGACATAGTTTGTAACAACTAGCATGGTGGCGCAGCGGTAGAGCTGCTGCCTTACAGTGCTTGAGACCCGGGTTCCATCCCGAGTACGGGTGCTGTCTGTATGGAGTTTGTACGTTCTCCTTGTGACCTGCATGGGTTTTCTCCAGGTGCTCCGATTTCCTCCCACACTTCAAAAATGTACAGGCTTGTCGGCTAATTGGCTTTGGTAACATTTTTAATTGTCTCCAGTGGGTGTAGGATAGTGTTAATGTGTGGGGATCGCTGGTCGGCTAGATGGGCCGAAGGGCCTGTTCCCGCACTGTATCTCTGAACTAAAAATAAACTGAACCCGTAGGGTAGCTCCACCACTCTGTGAATCTCTGCTTCCCTGGTCTGTGACAGTTCTTGGCCATAACTTACAAACATCTAATTCCCTTCATATCCCTGTGTCTTCCTTTGCTTCACTTATTTATCCAATATTCCCTTAATTCAAGCAGTAGTTTAGTGCCTTGACTACTTCCCGTAGTAAACCGTTGCATGCTCCAACAGACCCCAGCTTGAAGACTTTCTCTCAGGGTATTTATCCTCTCTCTTAAGTGACAACATTAATTGATTTCCTAACTAGTCTTTCAATTCACTCGATCAAAATCCTTCAGAATTTTAAAGAACATTCATTAAACTTTCCAGTAATCCTTTATGCTCTGATAAAAAATGTTCCTTTGCATGAAAGTAATTTTTTTCCCATTCTCTGCTTTAATTTTTTAAATAATTATCTTCAATTTGTTCTCTCTCGGAACAACTCACTAAGCAATGGAATCAATCCATCATTATTTACCTTATTACATCCCATAAAAATCTTGAAAATCACGGCTTAATCTTCTCAGCTCCATTGAAAAAGCCCTCAGGATGTCTTTGTGATTAACTCAGCATCACGATGACTTCCTAAAGAATGTAATGCAACTTCTCTTTACTTTGTGTATACAACCCTTAATAGCATGTCCAGAGCTACCACATGCTAATGCAAACTGATGTACACTATAGACAGGTATTGTCAGGAAGGAAAGAGAGAGAGGGACATATTGAATGAACGCTCTGACGCCGGGAGAGAGAGGAGAGACTGGAACAGATGGGGCTGGGTATTGACTGACAGCAAAGTTAGAGGGAAATGTAAATAGGGATTATGTGGCACCAAGTGTGGAAATGTGCAGAAATATATTGAAGGAAGAGAAACTGTCACTGACTTGCTGAGAGGAAGATAGGTCCAGGTGCAACACTTGACAACCAAAGGGATGACTGACTGGGTTGCTCAACAAAGGGCTAGCACAGATTGAGTGGGCTGAACAGTCTATTTCTCCACTATAGTGCTTTGATTCTGTTTTAATCCAAGCTAAGTGCAGATCGAGCACCAAAGAAGGAGAGGGAATGGTTTGTGGCATGGTAGCACAGTGACACGGTGGCACGATAGCACGGTGGTGCAGCGGTAGAGTTGCTTCCTCAGAGCACCAGAGACCCTGGATCGATCCTGACAACAGGTGCTGTAGGAAAATAACTGCAGATGCTGGTACAAGTCAAAGGTATTTATTCACAAAATGCTGGAGTAACTCAGCAGGTCAGGCATTCCTTCTCTCCTGAGATGCTGCCTGACCTGCTGAGTTACTCCAGCATTTTGTGAATAAATACTGACAACAGGTGCTGTCTGTTCAGAGTTTGTACGTTCTCACCGTGACCTGCATGGGTTTTCCTCAATTTCCTCCCATTGTCCAAAGACGTACAGGTTTGTAGACTAATTGGTATAAAATATAAATTGGTCCTGGTGTGTGTTGAATAGTGTTAGTGTGCAGGGATTGCTGTTTGGTGTAGACTCGTTGGGCGTAAGGGCTTGTTTCTGTGCTGTATCACTAAACTAAACCTATCTAAAAGCTGCAGGTGAGGGAAAAGTCAGTAAGGAGGTAGTTTCATTTCTACAGTGTTTCACCGTTCACGTCACTTCAAGGTATTTACTTCAGCCATTGAAGTAAAGTCATCACTTAATTGTAGTCACAACATTGATATTGCAGCCAATTTGTGCCAAGGCAGTGTCCACAGACTATGATGTGATAATGATCAGATAATTTATGCTTCTCGTTGGCTGGTTAGTAATTGATTCCTGGACAGCTGGTGCCTCCAACACAGGCAACCAGCGACCATGTGAACAAAACTCCAGAAACAAGAATCAAGAGTGTTTATTGTCATATGTCACAGATAGAACAATGACATTCTTACTTCCAGCAGCACAACAGAATACGTAAACATTGTAGGTTAATTGGCTGGGTAAATGTAAAAATTCTCCCTAGTGGGTGTAGGATAGTGTTAGTGTACGGGGATCGCTGGGCGGCACGGACTTGGTGGGCCGAAAAGGCCTGTTTCCGGCTGTATATATATGATATGATATGATGATATAGTACACTGTAAACTATATAATAAATGAGAAAAAAAGTTCAGTTTATACATAATATAGACGCACACATAAAAATAAACAAACAATAATAGTGCAAAAAGACTAAACCAATGCACCTAAGTCTTCAGAGCTTATTTGGAGGTTGTAGTGTTGATGGCTGTAGGGAAGAAGGTGTTCCTGAACCTGGACACTAAAGGTGTTCCTGAACCTGGACACTGAAGGTGTTCCTGAACCTGGACACTGAAGGTGTTCCTGAACCTGGACACTGAAGGTGTTCCTGAACCTGGACACTGAAGGTGTTCCTGAACCTGGACACTGAAGGTGTTCCTGAACCTGGACACTGAAGGTGTTCCTGAACCTGGACACTGAAGGTGTTCCTGAACCTGGACACTGAAGGTGTTCCTGAACCTGGACACTGAAGGTGTTCCTGAACCTGGACACTGAAGGTGTTCCTGAACCTGGACACTGAAGGTGTTCCTGAACCTGGACACTGAAGGTGTTCCTGAACCTGGACACTGAAGACATCATCTGCATATGTGGCACTGAACCACAAACTATGGAGCACCTCTTGAGATGGCCTCTATTGGAGCATGAATGGAAGGCTGAGGGCCGATGGCAGGGGTGCAATGAGAGCGTGGCCAGGGTGGTGTGGGTCTCTGATGATGCTGGCTGCCTTTTTGAGGCAGCGACTCCGGTAAATCCCCTCGATGGTGGGGAGGTCAGAGCCTGTGATGGACTGGGCAGTGTTCACCACTTTTTGCAGTCTTCTTCACTGCTGGGCGTTCACGTTGCCGAACCAGGCCGTGATGCAAGCAGTCAATACGCTCTATCTATACTGTACACCTGCAGAGGTTCAAGAGAATCCTCTCTGACATTCCAAATCTCTGCAATCTTCTCAGGAAGTTGATGGGCTTTCCATATAATTGCATTAGTGTGTTGGGTCCAGGAACGATCTTCTGAAATATGATGGTACAGAAACACTGCAGCACCTCTGCATCTGCTGTTGCTGCTGCAGGTAAGCCATATTGTGGAGTTTGGGACTGGACACCCTGATAGCAGTGATACCTTGGAAAGACTTCTTCTTATCGTGTCCACAACATGCTAGATATTGTGTTTCAGCCAAAACTGAACAAAACTCTGAGCAATATCATTGTTCTCTGCGAGGCCCTCAGCCTTCCATTCATGCTCCAATAGAGGCCATCTCAAGAGGTGCTCCATAGTTTGTGGTTCAGTGCCACATATGCAGATGATGTCTTCAGTGTTTACATAACCCCACGTCTTGAGAGTAGCTTTACAACGACCAGTACCAGCTCTTAGTCTGTTGAGGCATTACCATTCAGCCCAGCTTGATTCGGCCCCAGGAGGAAGTTCTTCTTTGGCACTTGTGGACATGGATGTTGTTGATGGGAGATTGGCTAGCCTCTCTTCCCATCAGACTGAACATTCATGGATGTAGAAGCTGCAGCCGAGAGGGGAGGGATAGCCTGAGATCCAGTCCTGTGGTCTACACTGCACCGCAACACGTTTTGAAAAGATTTGTTGCCCAGATTGTGCTCGGGACTTGCAAGTGATTAATTGTTCACAGAGGATGTTATGTTTGATTAATGTCCCTGTGAGACTCCTCAGAAGCTGGGGTGCCAATGCATTAAATCCGATTAGGAAAAACTAGACAGCTCGCAACAATAACAACTTGCATTTATAAAGTGATTTTAACCTTACAAAAGAACAGCATGTCTCGCAGGAATGTTATCAGACCACTGCCAATGAGTGACGTAAGGAGAAATGAGAGCAGTTGGCCAAACCTGCAATTAAACTGATTGAAAGATACAGCACAGAAACAGGCTCTATGGCACCGAGTCCATGCTGAACATCAGCACCCGTTCGCACTGGTTCTATTCTCATCCACTACATACGCACTAAGGACAATTTACAGAGGGCCAATTAACCTTCAAACCCGCACGTCTTTGGGATGTGGGAGGATGGGAGGGGGTAGGGGAGGAGGGAGAGTGGAGGGAAGGGGGGTGGAGGGAGGGAGGTGGAGGGAGGGGGAAGGGGAGGAGGGGGAGGGGAGAGGGGAGGGCGGAGGAGAGGGCGGAGGAGATGGTGCTGAATCAATGCAAGAGGTTTGGGCCCAATGGGTCCACTTGTTCTAGTAACATCCAAAAGCATTAACACATTTAGATAAACGCATTCAAACATTGAAACTCCTCATAGGAAATAAAAAATTAAACCAAACTATAACCATATAACAATTACAGCACGGAAACAGGCCCGTTCGGCCCTACCAGTCCACGCCGACCACTTTCTCTGACCTAGTCTCATCTACCTGCTCTCAGACCATAACCCTCCAATCCCCTCCTATCCATATACCTATCCAAGGTGAACTGTGAATGTTGGAATTCAGAAATAGCAACAAAAACTGCTGGAAAATAATAGATCAGGCAACATCCATGGTAGAATAGCAGTTAATGTTTCAGGGAAGGGATCCTTTATCAGAACTGAATAAGAAAGAAGCAAACAATTCTAGCCAGCAGAGGAGGTATGTGAGATAGAGGGCAATGGTCATAGAGTCAAACAGCAGGGAATCAGGCCCTTCGCCCACCTCATCCATGCTGACCAAGATGCCCCATCTAAGCCATTTGTCTGTGTTTGACCCATATCCCTCAAAACCTTTCTTTTCCATGTACCTGGCCAGGTATCTTTTAAATGTTGTTATAGTACCTGCCTCAACTCCCTCCTCATTCCATATACCCATCACCCTCTGAGTGATAAGTTGCCTTTCAAGTTCCTATTAAATCTTGCCATTCTCATCCTAAAACTATGTCTTCTGGTTCTTTCAGATTATTATTAAACCTTGCCACTCTCACATTAAACCCAAGGTGCTTTTGGTTCCTGATTCCCATACCCTGGCTTATTTATTCTCCTCATGATGTTATACACCTCTATAAGATCACCCCTTAGCCTCCTGCCCCCCCTAGGAATAAAGTCCTAACCTGCCCAACTTTTCCCGATAACTCAGGCCCACGAGTCTTGGCAACATCCTCGCAAATCTCCTCTACACTCTAGCTTAATGACATACTTCACATAACAGGGTGACCAAAAGTGAACATGATGCGGCCTTACCAATATCTTGTACAACTATAACATAACATCCCAACTTTTATATTCAATGCGTAAGAAGGAACTGCAGATGCTGGTTTATACCGAAGATAGACACAAAATGCTGGAGTGATATTTCGGGTGATGTTTTGGGTCAGAACCCTACTTCAGACTGAAGATGGGTTCCAACCTGGAACGTCACTTTTCTTTCCAGAGATGTTGCCTGACCCCAGTGAGTTACTCCATCGTGTGGTGTCTCTCTCTTCTACTCAATGCCCTGACTGAGGAAAGCCAATGATCACTTATGAAGCTTTATCTGAATTTAATTGTTCCCTTAACTTCCACATTACTTGACATGATGAGAGAACCTCCCACTTCTCTCCTGCACTCCCACTGCCAGCTAGTTACTACCCTGCTTCACCCTTTCCCAGCTCTGGTGAAGAGTCCCAGTCACGAAACATTACCCATTTCCATTTCTCCAGGTGTTGCCCGACCTGAGTTTTTCCAGCATTTTTTTTTAATGTCAAGGAAATGAGATTAGCTAACAAACGATTTCAATCAAATGTGTTCAAACTTGCGAGCAGTACTTGGTTTTGAAGTTCTAAGCTGCAGCGATGTGGACAAATACCACGCTTTATTCTGACTGCACAGCATGGAGCCACTTGCCACAAGTGGCCTGGAAACTGCTTGTCTTACTGATACAGACAGCACTTGGTCCCACAACATGGTTATAACTATATTTGTTCAAAATAATTTGTGACTGGCTCTATCACTGACTTGATGAGTATACAAATCTGTGGACAACGAAGCAGCACATTAACATGTGATGAGCGTTTGTTGGCACTGGGCCTGCACTCGCTGGAGTTTAGAAGGATGAGGGGGGACCTCAATGAAACTTACCGGATAGTGAAAGGCCTGGATAGAGTGGATGTGGAGAGGATGTTTCCACTAGTGGGAGTCTAGGACCAGAGGGCACAACCACAGAATAAAAGGACATACCTTTAGGAAGGAAATGAGGAGGAATTTCTTTAGTCAGAGGGCGGTGAATCAGTGGAATTCATTGCCACAGACGGCTGTGGAGACCAAGCCAATGGATAAATGCAAGACTCTAGTCTCTTCAAGTCGCTTTTACAAAGTGTAGAACTGGAACAGCATTTAAGCTGCAACCAAGTGTAAAATCACTGATGGAGTGGAGGATTTGACAATCTAAATATATCCCAGGCTCTCTCTGTCTTAATCGGCGAGGGGCATGTTTTCTCCTCAGGATGACTTTGGTTTAAAGTGCGGGGAACCAACACCACTGTGTTTAACCTGAGGCTCACAATTAAAAAGAGGACTGGGAAGTCACTGTAGCTTTGCTCACAGAATGATCCAACTGTCCCTGGCTGAGCCCGAGGTTATGGGAATGGAGATGTGAGGTGTGATTGCCTCTGGATTGTAAACACCAGACTCCAACACAATCAACCTCAGGGGCCTGGGTTTCCCAGTGGATAACCTGTATGATTCAAGCCTACTGTTCTTGAATGGTATAAGTTTGTGTTGCAAAATTAAATATTTTGTTACTTTGAATGTGTGAAGGTATCAGATCAGCAGATATGGGTTTTTTACAGTGGTGCATCTGGTAGAGCAGCTACCTCACAGCGCCAGAGACCCAGGTTCAATCCTGACCTTGGTTGGTGTCTATATAGAGTTTGCATGTGACTACACTGGTTTCTATTAATTTCCCCTCACACCTCAAAGGTGTGTGGGATTGTCGGTTCGTTGGCCTCTGGAAAATTGTCCCCAATGTGTTGGAAGTGAATGAAAAAGTAGGATAGCACAGAACGAGTGTGAATGGGTGATCAATGTGGAGATGGTGGTCCAAGTGTAAAAGAGCCTGTTTCACTAAAACTAAAACTAAAACAATAGGAGCAGAAGATTCATCCTATCAATTGGCGTAGTGGTAGAGTTGCTGCCTTACAGCGCCAGAGACTCGGGTTCGATCCTGAGTACGGGTGCTGCCCGTACGGAGTTTGTACGTTCTCCCTGTGACCACATGGGCTTTCTCCAGGATCACCGGTTTCCCCCCACACTCCAAAGACGTACAGGTTTGTACGCCAATTGCCTTGGCATAATTGTAACTTGTCCCTAGTGTGTGTAGAATAGTATTAGTGTGCGGGAAACGGCAGTCGACACGGACTCGGTGGGTTGAAGGGCCTGTTTCTGCATTGTATCTCGAAACTAAACTAAATTAAACTAAATTCCATTGCATCTACAACATGTCCTTCAACCACTTCCCTCTCCTTGTCCAATTATCTCTCAACCACAGTTATAATGTTCCTCTTCAGTGTTCTTCCCAGTAACCCGTTATACAGATAGATATAGAAGTTCCACCTGACTTAGGCAATCCATACTTGTCACATACATTCTCCAGGACTTGACCCTTGATCACAACAGGGGATTTTCCTGGATATGTCCCTTAAGATAATCCTGGAGAACCCGCCATCTCTTCTTCAAATCCCCCTTTTAAGTAAAGATAAGCTCACATTTTCACATCCTACACACGACTTTACAATTTTACCTACAAATCTGTATGTCTTTGGAGTGTGGGAGGAAGCTGGAGGCCCTTGGGCCTACTGAATCCACACCGACCAGCAATCACCCAATGCACTTACACCATCCTACACACACTGGGGACTATTTGTAAATTTTACTGAAGCCAATTAATCTACAAACCATGTACGTCTTTGGAGCGTGGGAGGAAACTGGAGCACCCGGAGAAAACCCACATGGTCACAGGGAGAACGTACACACACTGTGCAGACAGCACCCGTGGCCAGGATCAAACCCTGGTCTCTGGCGCTGTAAGGCAACAACTCTACCGCTGCGCCACCCTACTGTACTCACACACTCCCTGCATCAATTACTGCATGGGAGAGGCCATCCACTCTGTCTGTAGCCCGTACCAGGAACAAGAGGAATGATGTAGCACCAATAATACCTCTCAAATATTGGGGATAGTTAAGGTACTAAAATTAGCCCCATTTTGATGAGAAATTAATATTAGAAGTAGTTTTCATTTTGCTGGCTAGTCTTTCTCTGGCCCATTCATTTTCTTTTTAATTTAAAATTTCTAATCTAATCAATAATTATACCTTAATATTTTTATGCTCATCTAATCTGCTCTTTTACAGTAATACTTCACTCCCTTCCATTATCTGATCATTTCCCTGCTAGATGACAGATGCCGTTAAGCTATTGATGCTGCAGAGAGGATTTACTGGAACGTTGCCAGGATTCGAGGTCTGAGCTATAGGGAGAGGTTGGGCAGGCTGGGAGTTTATTTCTTGGACCGCTGGAAGCTGCGGGGGGATCTTAGAGTGGAGGAAATCATGAGGGGAATTGAGAGAGTGAATACACATTTTTACCCAGGTTATGGGAGTCAAGAGCAAGAGGACATAGGTTTAAGTTGAGAGGGAAAAGAGTTAATAGGAACCCAAGGAGCAACTTTTTCCACAGAGAGGGCGGTGGGTGTATGGAACGAGCTGACAGAGAGGGTAGTTGAGATAGGTACAAAAACAACATTTAAAAGACATTTGGACAGGTACATGGATAGGCAAAGTTTGGAGGGATATGGACAAAACATGGGCGAATAGGGTGGTTTTGCAGAAATTGGTTGTGAAAAATTGCAGCAGGATCTTAATCGATTGGCCAGGTGGGCTGATGAATAGTTGATGGAATTTAATACAGAAAAATGTGAGGTATTGGATTTTGGGAAGTTTAACATGGGCCGGGCCTACACAGTGAATGGCAGGGCTCTGGGGAATGTTATAGAACAGAGGGATCTAGGAGTGCAGGTGCATGGTTCCTTGAAGGTGGAGTCGCAGGTAGATAGGGTGGTTAAAAAGGCATTTGGCACATTGGCCTTCATCAGTCAGAGTATTGAGTATAGAAGGGAGGTCATGTTGCAGTTGTATAAGACATTGGTGAGGCTGCATTTAGAGTATTGTGTTCAGTTCTGGGCACCATCTTATAGAAAAGATGTTGTCAAGCTGGAAAAGGTACAAAGGCAATATACAAGGATGTTGCCAGGGCTAGAGGGTCTGAGCTATAGGGAGAGGTTGAGTAGGCCGGGACTCTATTCCTTGAAGCGCAGGAGGATGAGGGGTGATTTTATTGAGGTGTATAAATCATGAGAGGAATAGATCGGGTAGATGCACAGAGTCTCTTGCCCAGAGTAGGTGAATCGAGGACCAGAGGACATAGGTTTAAGGTGAAGGGGAAAAGATTTAATAGGAATCTGAGGGGTTACATTTTCACACAAAGGGTGGTGGATGTATGGAACAAGCTGTCAGAGGAGGTAGGAGTTTAGATGGGGCATCTTGGTCAGCAGGGATACAGTTGTTCAATACGTTTGTGCTATCTGACCCTAGCACCCTAAGACTCTATTTTCAGGTTTCTTTTAGAATTCCTGTCGTATTTTGTTTGTGGACCATTCAGAATGGTTTAGACTTTAGACTTTAGGGAGCATGAAAACAGCCCCTTCAACCCACCGAATCTGCGTCAACTAGCGATCACATTAGGACTATCCTACACACCAGGGACAATTTACAATTGTTTTTACAGAATCCAATTAACCTACAATCCTGTACATCTTTAGAGTGTGGGAAGAAGCCGCAGCACCCGGGGAAAACCCATGCGGTCACAGAGGGAACGTCCAAACTCCGTATAGACAAGCACCCATAGTCAGGATTGAACCCGAGTCTCTGGCGCTGCAAGGCAACAACTCGACCACTGCGCCACCATGCCGCCCTTGCAACTGTTGCCTCAAGCAATTGTTAAGCAGACTGGCAAGTGGATGATAAAACCCACACAGACAGCAGCAGAAGGTTGGATCAAACCAGGAGCCCTGAGGCCATGAGGCAGCAACACTAACCATGTCCCCGACCCAGAAGGGTTGTGTCTCCTAGGCTCACTCGCTCCGTCACTCACTATCCAAATGAAACAGCTGTCATCCTGATAGTTGCTTCCAGCTGCATCTCGGGGTTGATTTCCTCCCGCGTTTATACTAGATGTCCATGCCCTGGGGATTAGCTACTGCCCAGTTAGTACACTCCACGTCCAGAACAACAAGGTATGTGGTCATGGCATCGATGATCCACAGTGCAGTGTGTTGTAAAGGTATGGTGACACTGTGTGGAGATGGAGCTCAGCAAGGCCTTCCTGTGAGGAGCTGCCAGTACTCCATCCAGCAGCCACTTATCTTGTCATTATAACAGTGGGTATCAGCTTCACAAAATTGCATCTGCAATGTCCGTGAGACAGCTGTGCTGCTTGCCATACAGATGTGCTTGGGCACATCATCAGCAGCGACTTCAAGTATACCCTGTCATGTCGAGAGTTACTGTCATTCTTTCAAATAACCTCTCATCGAGATAATTGAGGCTTTGCATGTCTGACACTAAATTTGTAAAAGTTCAGCTTATTCCTCAGTGAAAAATGAAACCAGCTTTCCATTTTCCTTTTCTTTTTGTGACCGGTTGCTAGTGTGGGAACAAGCCCACCCAGTCCACACCGACCATCAATCACTCATTCACACTAGTTCTGTGTTAATCCACTTTCACATTCAATCTCTACATGCGAGGGGCAATTAACTTAGAAATCCGCACGTCTTTGGGATGTGGGAGGAAACCAGAGCACCCAGAGGAAACCCACGCAGTCACAGGGAGAACATGCAAGCTCCACGCAGTGAGGTCAGAATCTCAGGTGCTGTGAGGCAGCAGCACTACCAGGTGCACTACTCTGTCGCCCATGGTTTAGTGTAGAGATACAGCGTGGAAACAGGCCCTTGTGGCACACCAAGTCTGACCAACGATCCCCGCACACTAACACTATCCTACACACACTGGCGACAATCTTTACACATACCAAACCAATTAACCTCCAAACCTGTACGTCTTTGAAGTGTGGGAGGAAACCGAATATCTCAGAGAAAACTCACGGGGAGAACGTACAAACTCCGTACAGACAGCAGCTGCAGTCGGGACTCGATGACTCTATGACCTTGTAACGCTTTATTCAATGAAAATAGTGCAGTTGAACAACTGAACCTGGGCCTTTCTAGATCAGGATGAACCCTCAAGTTATGCAGGACTCTGTAATCATTTGCCTCGGAAGATCGCTGAATAAATGAAGCAATCTGTGTCGGGCAAGAGTGTACACTGCCACTCCAATCCGGTAGTCAATCATCTCATTAGGTTTATGCTATCCTCCGGGATGTTAACCAGGGAAACAATTGGTTAGCCTGTATTGGCTAAGAAACTGATATCTTTTAATGTTGAGCAGTTGAATAATACAAGCATAAAATTCAGGACAACACAATCACTTCAGCTGTAGTAAACATGAATCACTCGGCCCCAGGAGAGTTGATGATAGAAACAGAGAATCATAAAAGCTTTGTAGCAAAGAAGGAGATTATTCAGCACATTGAGCCCATGCCAACTTCTCATAGCATGGTAACTATTCTGGACGGTCATATTTAGTTTAGAAATACAGCGTGGAAACAGGCCCTTTCGACCCACCGGGTCCGCGCTGACCAGCGATCCCCGCACATTAACACTATCCTATACCCACTAGGGACATTTTTTACATTTACCAAGCCAATTAACCTACATACCTGTACGCCTTTGGAGTGTGGGAGGAAACCGAAGATCTCGGAGAAAACCCATGCAGGTCACGGGGAGAACGTACAAACTCCGTACAGACAGCACCCGTAGTCGGGATCGAACCCGGGTCTCCGGCGCTGCATTCGCTGTAAGGCAGCAACTCTACCGCTACACCACCGTGCCAGTTATTCCCTTCAGGGCTCATCGCATAACCTTTGCCTCCAATGCCTCCACATTCTCACCAGTGACAGTTGACCCATTCAACCCTTTTATCATCATTCACAACCCAACGGAATGACACTTGACAACATTATTGCCCATTACAATATTTTTGCAGCTGATTTCAAATGAACTAAAACATTCATTGACACCAAAACCTAATTGGTCTTATTATCTGTGAGAAGAAACTGCAGATGCTGGTCTACACCGATGATGGACACAAAATGTTGGAGTAACTCAATGGGTCAGGTAACATCTCTGGAGAAAAGGAATAGGTGATGTTTTAGGTCAAACCCCTTCTTCATACTAACATTCAGGGTCGAGGGAAACTAGAGGTATGAAAAAGGTTCAGAACAAATCAGAGCCGACACCGATGACCAAGGAAAGATGGAGCCCACAATGGTCCATTGTTGGCTATGGAAGAGGTGATAATGAAGGTATATATGGATGTGAACAGTGGAACCGGCAGGGCGACTGGGCGGGGAGGGGTGGAGAGAGAGGGAATGCAAGGATTACTTTCAATTAGAGGAATTCATACTATTGGGTTGTAATCTGCCCAAGCGAAAAATTTGGTGCTTTTCCTCCAATTTGCGTGTGGCCTCACTCTGATAGTGGAGGAGGCCCAGGCCAGAAAGGTCAGTGTGGGAATGGGAGGGGGGGTTAAAGTGTTTGGCAACCGGGAGATTACGTAGGTCAAAGCGGACTGAGCGGAGGTCATCAGCGAAACGATCGCTCAGTCTGAGCTTGGTCTCATCAATATATTGGTCCACAGTGGAACAGTGGATACAGTAGATGAGGTTGGCGGAGGTGCACGTGACCTGTGCCTCATCTGAAACGACTGTCGGGGTCCTTGGACAGAGTCGAGAGGGGCGGGGGTATAGGGACAGGTGTTGCATCTCCTGCGGTTGCAGGGGAAAGTACCTGAATGTTGATTTCTCAAATTTCAAGTAGCCCCTGCATTCCCTGTGTCTCTCCCATTCCCCACTCCAGTCGCCCTGCCGGTTCCACTGTTGCAGACATACATCCCTTGGTTATCACCTCTTCTACAGCTGACAATGGACCATTGAGGGCTCATCGGTGCCTGCTCTAATTTGTTCTGAACATTTTCATGCCTCTAGTTTCCCTCTCCCCTTAACATCAGTCTGAAGAAGGGTCACGACCCGAAACGTCAGCTGTTCATTTTCTCCAGAGATGCTACCTGACACGTTGAGTTAATCCAACATTTGTCTTTAGTCTGATTATTTAGTCTTATCTTTTGACTATGCAACATTGTTAATTTTCAGCAGTATGAACTAACCTGAATAACATAAGAGAGATGATGAGGCAAGTAAGTAGATAATAGTTGGGTGACACTTTTCGAAGGCTGAACCTTGCAGAAGAGGTAGAGGAATTCAAGTGCTTTAAAGACATGTTAAAGAATGCTTTGGAGGAGAAGAGCTGATGAATATTGATTCCATTTCTGCAAGGTTCCGTGCTTCCCCTGTGATTGAAAAATTGTGAGGGCAATGTCTTCTCAACACGAGTAATGAGAAAGGCAATGGTGCATTTATAACCCTTCAGTTCTGAAAATAGTGGAAAATGTATTCACTGGCATTTACTGTGTGCCTACGCACCATGGCTTTGAAGTGACAAGAAACTGCAGATGCTGGAATCTTGAGCAAAAAGCAAACTGCTGGAGGAACTCAGCAAGTCAGGCAGCATCTGTGGAGGGAATGAACAGATGGCCAGAGGTAGTAGTTGAGGCAGGAACAATAAACAACATTTTGGATAAAACATAGATAGGAAAGGTTTCGAGGGATGTGGACTGAACATGGGCAAATGACGATGAGATGGGGCACGGGCAAGTTGGGCCGAAGGGCCTGTTTCCGTGCTGCATAATGTGGATAATGTGACTGCCGTGATTTTACAAGATTTACGGAGTAAATCATTCAGATTTAGCTTATTTAAAAGACCAAGCAACTCCAATCTTCTTCATTGTTCTGCAAAGCAGCATGAAGCATGAAGATATATTCAGAGATGTTATTCAATAAAAAGCTATCGTGTACTTCGAGTTTAGGTTGTGCCACCTTCTTGTGCCCTGGCAACCGACTCACCGGTGTAGCTGGCTGCCTTGTACAATTGATTCAATATGGATTTGCACATATTCCTGACTTTTAGTTTCATTTAGTTTAATTTAGCGCGTCCCTTCAGTCCACCAATTGCACGCCGACCAGCGATCCCCACAAACTAACACTATCCTACACATACTAGGGACAATCTACACTTTACAGAAGTCAATTAACCTACAAACCTGTACATCTTTGGAGTGAGGGAGGAAACCAGAGATCACAGAGAAAATCCACGCAGGTCACGGGATGAACGTACAAACTCCATACAGACAGCACCAGTGGTCAGGATCGAACCCGGGTCTCTGGCGCTGTAATGTAGCAACTCTACCGCTGTGCCACCAGATGTGGGGAAAGGATCTGAAAATATTTATGTAGTGCTTTTCACAACATCAGGATGCTCACAAAGATTTCTGTTTTGGAGCTATTTAATCCTGCTGCAGACACAAGGAACTGCAGATGCTGGCTTGCAAGTAAAGACACAGAGTGCTGGAGTAACACAGCGGGTCAGGCAGCATTTCTGGAGAACATGGATAGGTGGCAATTCAGGTCGGGACATATCTTCAGGGTTCTCTCCTGGTTTGTGAGTTTCATAAGTTCTAGGAGCATAATGAGGCCATTCAGCCCATCAAGTCCACATGACGGTACCAGCTACACCACTGTGTTGCCTCTAGTGTATGATGATCGGCACAAACTCAATGGACCAAAGGGCCTGTTCCTGTGCTGTATCTCTCAATGACTCCTTGATTGCTGGACCTACAGTAGAATTGACCAATGCAGAGGGCATGCTATCTGTAGCTATTAAGACCAGAAGGCTCTACTGTGCTCACGGAGAAGGTGCTGCTTCAAAAGCTTTTGTTGGACCTCATTGGAACAATTTTCACGAGATTGCGATTCATTGATCCTCTGCGAAGAGAGAAACGATGTCCTTCAGAGGGGAGTAGCACCTCGTATCTCCATTACATGCTTTAAACCAGCTCACTCTCCCTTGGAGAAAAGGTGATGTTTCGGGTCGAGACCCTTCTTCAGACTGAGAATCAAGGGAGAGGGAAACTAGAGAACTCTTCCCTCTCCCCAGACTATCCGTTTCTCACCCACTGAGTTGTCAGGGGTTATGGGGAGAAGACAGGAGTATAGGGTTAGGAGAGGGAAAGATAGATCAGCAACGATTAATTGATGGAGTAGACTTGATGGGCCTAATGGCCTAATTCTCCTGTACACTACAACACTCACCTCAATTCTGCTCCTATCACTTTTGAACATGAGTTACTCCAGTATTTTGTAGCTGTCTTTGGTGTAAACCAGCATCTGCAGTTCCATCCTGCATTCCACATAAAATCTTTGTTCAGAACTATCAATTCACCCTGAATTATCCCCTTGTGTTCAAGGTTACTACTGCAGGTCCACCAACCTGTGTGTGTATTTCTTTTTTAAAAAACTAATCATTACCATGCCTGGGGCATGTGACATCAAAATGAGGGTAGCATCGGGATAAACCATGACCCTGATATTGGAGGAAAGGAAAATAATTAAACATTTTTCAGCATTGACTGGAGCTCGATCTTGAGAATTCTGCTAACTTGATTTTGACAGCTGGAAAACATTGGAGTTGATTATTAAAGAACTAAATCCCAATAAAATGAGTTATTTTAGAGCAATGCACTGCATAATACCTTAAGGCAGAGATAGATAGATTGTTGATCAGTACGGGTGTCAGGGGTTGTGGGGAGAAGGCAGGAGAATGGGGTGAGGAGGGAGAGATAGATCAGCCATGATTGAATGGCGGAGTAGACTTGATGGGCTGAATGGCCTAATTCTGCTCTTGTCATTTATGATATGACCTATGACAATACTCAAACTGAGAATCTTTGGGGCTACGGACAAATTCAGCGTTGATTTTGTCATGGCAGTAATTATGGGAGGCTATTTTAATCCATTCGACATTGAGAAACCTTTACGTTAACATTAATGCATCTTCCATTAATTCAAAACAGTAAAATTTAATGATGTCAAAATCTTTCCAGGTAGTGAGGATGAAATTGCCCCACTAAATACCAAGGTGATGGAATTATACTTTAAAATCATAAGAAATAAAAATTGCAGCAGATGGAGAAAACCTACAGGGAGAACGTACAAACTCTGGCACTGCAAGGCACTGTAACTCCACCGCTGTGCCACCGTGCCTCCCTAAATGATTGGGGTTGTCCAATGGATACAATAGTGTGGGATGTTAACCTGGGATAGGACCCTGATGATGACTCCCTCATCCATCAGTAGTTTTGGAAGACTTTGTGAAGAATTTTATTTCTCCAGAGACTTGAGGTGAGTGTTGTAGTGTACAGGAGAACGAGGATCACTGCTGCAAGGGAGTCCACAAGCTTCATACATACAGGGCCTTGACGTCTCTTCAGCTGGGACAGCCAAAGGTTGTCTTGCTGTACTGAGCGGGGTGGTGAATTTTATTAATGTCTACCTTTTTTGGAGAGTGGTTTCTGAGTTGTGGGAAGTGGTCTGTACCTTTCAGGGAGTCCTTGTGGTTTTCATGGCAGTGAATGGTATGGGGCATTGGGGATAGCAGAGGGTATTTGTTAGTGGATTGGCAGAAGATATGGGCAGCAAAGTGGCACAGCGGTAGAGTTGCTGCCTTACAGCACCAGATACCCGGGTTCAATCCTGACTATGGGAGCTGTCTGTAAGGAGTTTGTACGTTCTCCCCCTTGACCTGCGTGGGTTTTCTCCGGGTGCTCCGGTTTCCCTCCCACACTCCAAAGACGTGCAGGTTTGTTGGTAAATTGGCTTCAGTAAAATTGTAAATTGTCCCTAGTATGTAGGATAGTGTGGATCGCTGGTTGGCATGGGATCGGTGGGCCGAAGGGCCTGCTTCCATGTTGTATCTCCAAAGTCTAAATATATTTGTTTGAGTGGATATAACTGTAAAACACACTCTCTCATTTGCTACCGTGAACAGTCACCACTGATTTCAAGTCTGACCCACATACATGCTCTTATGTAAATATTGTCAGGGAACTACAAACCTATGAGCTAGCATATTACTGAAGAGCAGGGGTAGGCCACTCAGCATCTTGAGCCTGCTCCCTTATTTATAAGATCATTGCTGATCTGATTGTAACCCCTGTTTCCATTCCAGTCTGCTTGACCCGACCTTTCATTCCATTGCTTATCAAGATTCTGACTCCAGCTTAAAAATATTCACCGACTCTGCTACCAATGGCCCTTGAGAGTTGAAAGATTCATGACTCTCTGAGGAAAAATAATTCTCAACTCCATCTTAACAAGGTGACCCCTAATTTATAAAGAGTTCCATTTAACTCGAGATTCCCATGGAAAAATAAACATCCTCTCCACATCCAAGCTGTCAAATATCCCCGACCATCTTTTTTGTTCCTATCAAGCCTTCCTCTTTGAAACTCCAACAGATATGAACTTACCCTGTCCATTATTTTCTCATGGACTAGCTATCTGTTCCAGTTAATAGTCCCGTATGCCCCTTACCTGAACCACGTCCTCTGCATTAGCAACCTTCTTTAGATAAAGACCAACACTGCCCACAGTCTTCCAATTGAGATGCTCTATTTCACTGAAAGCATGCCCTTCCTCCATCAGATTCCATTCTTTTTGCAAAGATCAGTAACCTTCATGATTACGGCCCTTTCTTGTCGCAATGTTCCACGTCGCATCCAACAAACTTGTTCCTTGACTGAAACTAATTTAGAGGATTAATCATTTGCTGTAGTTGCAAACAAATTGTTAAAGGGCAGCACGGTGGCACAGCGGTAGAGTTGCTGCCTTACAGCACCAGAGACCCGGGTTCCGTCCTGATTACGGGTGCTGTCTGTATGGAGTTTGTACGTTCTCCCCGTGACCTGTGTGGGTTATCACCAGGTGCTCCGGTTTCCTCCCACACTCTGGAGACGTACAGGTTTGTAGGTTAATTGGCTTGGTGCAAATGTAAAAATTGTCCCTAGCGTAGGATAGAGTTAGTGTGCGGGGATCGCTGGTCGGTGTGGACTCAGTAGGCTGAAGGGCCTGTATCTGCGCTGTATCTCTAAACTAAACTAAACTCATTGGCCTTTTGTGAATTGTTTGCAAGGACACCCTAATCCCACTGCTTCTCTGAGCTACAAGCTGAGTCTGAAGAAGGGTCTCAACCCGAAACATCACCCCTTCCTTCTCTCCCGAGATGCTGCCTGACCTGCTGAGTTACTCCAGCATTTTGTGAATAAATACCTTCGATTTGTACCAGCCACTGCAGTTATTTTCTTATACTACAAGCTGAGTAGGGAAGGAGGGACATGACTGGAGTGGAGGCAACAAAGGTTGGCAGATTTCTCATTTGTCCTGTACATGAGGTTCAGATCGAAGGGCATTGTGCTGGATGTGAGCTGGAGCATTGCAGCTAGGTTTTGTTGTGGTGATATTACTTTGCTTGACACCATTCTGCACTGTCATCTGGTCTGCTACGGAAACTTAATTTAACATCTTAGCTCACATGCTATTAGAACAGACATGAGCATGGGGTGAATTTCTGATTAGTTTAGCTTAGTTTAGTTTAGAGATACAGCGCGGAAACAGGCCCTTTGGCCCACCGAGTCCGCTCCGACCAGCGATCCCTGCACATTAACACCATCCTACACACACTGGGGACAATTTACAATTAGCCCAAGCCACTTTTCCTACAAACTTGCACGTCTTCGGAGTGTGAGAGGAAACCAGAGATGCCGGAGTAAAACCCACGCAGGTCATGGGAAGAAAGTACAAACTCCCTACAGACAGCACCCGAGGTCAGGATCGAACCCGGGTCTCTGGTACTGTAAGGCAGGAACTCTACCGCTGCGCCACCATGCTGCCCAAAGATAGATGCCAAATATGTGCCATAGGTTTACTCAATGAAAGAACCGAGAAAGGCCATAAAGGGCTGCAGGAGCTACCATCTGTATTTCTTTTGAAGTAGTCATGTTCATAAGTGATAGAAGCAGAATAAGGTCATTCAGCCCATGTTATCCCACTACACCATTCAATCATGGCTGATCTATCGTTTACTCTCAACCCCATTTTCCTGCCTTCTTCCCATAACCCCTGACACCAATACAAATCAAGAATCTATCTCTGCTTTAAAAATATACATTGACTTGGCTCCACAGCCTTCTGTGGCAATTAATTCCACAGATTCATCACCCTCTGACAAAAGAAACGCAGTGTCATGCGTGCAATGAAGAACCACTGGAGCTCTAGATGGATAGAGTCCACACTGCAGTTTGAGAAGCTGGGTCACCAGGAGGAACCGATTGAGGAGGACCCTAGCAATGACCTTTCCTGGGCCAGAGAGCAGGGAAATCCCTCCATCGTGGCCACAGTTAGATTTGTCTCCATTCTTGGAGGAAGATTTAATAGGAATCCGAGGGGTTACTTTTTCACACAGATGTTGGTGGGTGTATGGAACCAGCTGCCAGAGGAGGTAGTTGAAGCTGGGACTATCCCAACGTTTAAGCAACAGTTGGACAGGTACATTGACAGGACAGGTTTGGAAGGTTATGGAGCAAGCACGAGCAAGTGGGACAAGGGTAGCTGGGACATTGTTGGCCGGTGTGGGCGAGTTGGGCCGAAGGGCCTGTTTCCACACTGGAATCTGCGACTCTATGACTCTAAGTCACGTTTACAGCATCTCTGATGTCCTCCGGTAGGTTCCCTTCTTCTGATAGTGATTGAAGTTCCTCGCCATTGAGCTTTAGTGCCTCAGCTGCTGACACTCATGCCATTAAGCAGAGGAATTTATCCCTATTGACTCTCATAAATAATTTCTCGTGGTGTCTCGCATCAAACATACGCCTGATGCGAAAGCTCTCAGGACTCAGTTAAGGCAGATGTTATTTGTCGGGAGATAAATTAACCAAACAATGGGCAGCTGACAGTGATGAAGGATCTGGCTGGGCAGCGCTGACATCTTGATCGGCCAGGTATATGTGCAAACTGTTGATATCAGTCAAAAATATTAACAAGCAGATGCCTATCTTAGAAGAGGATTGACAGAAGAGCACGATGGTTAAAATTCAGGAAAATGTGCAAAGTCTTAAAAGGCAGAGAGTTGAATGGTAATTAAGTTGTAGGGTCATAGATACAGCACGGAAACAGGCCCTTTGGCCCAACTAGTCCATACCAACCAACCTATCCCATCTAAGCAGAGGATTGTGGACGTAGCCCAGATCATCACGCAAACCAACCTCTCTTCCATTGACTCCATGAATACCACGCTGCCTCGGCAAGGCCACCAACATATTCAAGGACCTGTCTCACCCTTCCACTTCTCCCCTCTCCCATTGGGCAAGAGGTACAGAAGTGTGAAAATGCACACCTCCAGATTCAGGGACAGTTTCTTCCCAGCTGTTATCAGGCAACTGAACCATCCTATCATCAACTAGAGAGCGTTCCTGAGCTCCCATCTTCCTCATTGGAGACCCTTGGACTATCTTTAATTGGACTTTATCTTACCCTAAACGTTACTCCTTTTATCCTGTATCGGTACACTGTGGGCAGCTTGATTGTAATCGTGTAAAGTCCTTCTGCTGACTGGATAGCATGCAACACAAAAATCTTTTCACTGTATGTGTTCAGGCCACAATGAACTCTGGGGCTTGGGACACCTCCATGGACTATTGCTTGCCATTCTCGCTTACTGCTGCAGAGCTGTCAGCAACTCTTACATTTTTTGAAGTACACATGAAATAAACTAAACTAAACTAAACTTTCAAACTAAACTAGACTGAACTAGTCACATTTGCCAGTGTTACGCCCATATCCCCTTAAAGGTTTCCTATCCATGTACTTGTCAAATGTCATTTAAATGCTTTTAAAATTTCATGTACAAAACCACACTCATTTGCTTTTAAGCTAGAGAGCAGAGGCTATGGGCAAAGCACGGTTAATGCATAAGGGAATGTTCTGGCCAAGAAGCACCTTGATCTTCAAAAGCACCATTAGAAAAACTGGCAGCTGGTACAAAGTGTTGGAATATGTGAAAGAAAAATCAATAGATGAAAAAACCCACGGAAGTGTACCTGACACCGTGAGTTATTAACAGGACCTTGTCCTCAGGTTGATAGAGTTCCAAAAGGATGTGGGGGCAAAGGGAAGGGCTGTGGGCTGTCTGGTGGTTTGTGTTGATTGGAGCTAAGTGGAGATTGAGGGAGGTAAGTGTTTTCTATTTGGGGTGGGGAGCATTATTCAGATTGAGCCTGAAGTCAATTGATCAAAGACGGACACAAAATGCTGGAGTAACCCAGCGGGACAGGCAGCATCTCTGGAGAGAAGGAATGGGTGACGTTTTGGGTCGAGACCCTTCTTCAGACTGAGAGTCGGGGGAGAGGGAAACGAGATATGGAAGTGTACAAAGAGCATTTAAGGTGTGAGAAGTCAGATCAAAGCAGACGATGATAAGGAAATGTACAACAGTTCATTGTTGGCTGAGGGGAAGGTGACAATGAGGCATGCAAACAGTAAAGGTAATCGGGAGGATAGTGATAGTATTCGGAGAACCAGGGTGAAGCGATGGAGAGAGAGGGAAAGCAGGGATTACTTGAAGTTTGAGGAATCAATATTTATACTGCTGGGCTGTAAGCTGCCCAAGCAAAAAATGTTGTTCCTCCAATTTGCTTTGGGCCTGACTCTTACAATGGAGGAGGCCCAGGACAGACAGGCCAATGTGGGAATGGGAGGTGGAGTTAAAGTGTTTGGCAACCGGGGGATCGCGTAGGCCCAGGCGGACTGAGCAAAGGTGTTCAGTGAAAGGTGTCCGCACTTGGTCTCGCCGATATCAGAGTCCACACCTGGAATGGCGGATACGGTAGATGAGGTTGGAGGAGGTACAAGTGATCACGGTTGTTAATGTAAATAGAGAGTTCAGTAATTCAGTAATGGGAATGTTGAGAAGGATTTGGTGCAAGCAAAGATTGAAGAATTGCAAGGCAGAATTATTAATGGTTAGAGTGAATAACGGGAAGAAAGAAAGTTGATACAGATGACAAGATGGATGGATTTGTACCTTCCTGTGATTTCCTACACAAGCTTGTGAAGTGACAGGCCCCTGTAGTGTCTTGAAATGGGGACAGTTCCAAGCAGCTCATGGGGAATGTAATATGCTTATAAATCATATTTGTACTGAATTAAACAAATCAGAACCTTGATGTTTTAAGTATTTGAAGGACCAAGCGAGAGTTACTGTGTTTGTGCATCAATGTAGACATTTCCATCAGATCTGTCCCCAGAACCTTTCCATCATGAGCGGCTGTAAAGGTGACCTTTTACGACTCGTGGTGTGATTTAAGACCGAGTTATAAGTTTGGAGCAAAGGAGAAAAAATACTTCAAGTGCTAAAAATCTGAAATGAAAATGAAGGATGCTGGATTGTATGGCAAGCTGTCCTGGCACCTGTAAAGATTACCTTTGTTTCTGCATAAGAATTTGGGCGCAGTGGTAGAGTTGCCGCCTTACAACAGTTACAGGGCACGAGATCCTGGTGCATTCCTGGCTGCTGGTGCTTGTCTGTATGGAGTTTGTATGTTCTCCCCATGACCACTTGGGTTTTCTCCGAGAACTTCGGTTTCCAATTAGGTTAATTGACTTGGTATAAATATAAAAAGTGTCCCTCATGTAGGATAGTGTTAATGTGCGGGGATCGCTGGTTGGTGCAAACTCGGTGGGCCGATGGGCCTGTTTCTGCATCGTATCTCTAAACTAAACCAAACTCAGCTTAATTAAAATTGGAAATTAAAGTGTGTGGCACCCTCCCTAGTGGTACTAATGGGATAGGCAAGAGACAAGATGTAATAAACAAAGTGGAGGTTTTAGGTATGAGCTGAATGAGGAAAGGAAAACTTCTGCCAGTTATTGGGAAAGGGAGACCAGGTTGCTGAAGGCATCAAAGGCAGACTCATTAAACATGGTGTGTAGCAAGGAACTGCAGATGCTGGTTTAAACCAAACACAGACACATAAAGCTGGAGTAACTCAGAGGGTCAGGCAGCATCTCCGGAGAGAAGGAATAGGTGACGTTTCGGGTCGAGACTCTCCTTCAGACTGAGCGTCAGGGGAAAGGGAAACTAGAGATATAGACTTATAAATGATTGTAAGTTATGGAAAAACATAACGATGATAAAGGAAACAGACCATTGTTGGCTGTGGAAAGAGTGATGGACCATGGATTGATCAAGAGACCAATGTTGGAGCAGGAATATTTTGGGAATATTTTGGGAGGGTTTTAGGGCAGGGGAGATGAGGCCAGGCAGGGGTTTTACAACAGTGATGTGCATTTTCAAGTCAACATGTTGCTTAGCCAGAAACTAATAGAGGTCACCAAGTCTGGTGGAGGTACCCCACCCGATCACAGGGGAGAACATGCAAACTCCACACAAACGGCATCTGAGGTCAGGATCGAACCCGGCTCTCTGACACCGTGAGGCAGCAGCACTACCAGCTGCGCCATTGTGCCAGGCTTTGCACAGGGAACAAAGGGAAGGCAGGTTGGGAATAGAAATACTGATACACACAGGCATAATCACCTGTGTGGGAGGTAAGAGAAATGCTGAAGAAGGGTCCCAATCTGAAACATTACCCATCCTTTTTCTCCCAAGATGCTGCCTGACCCGCTGAGTTACTCCAGCACTCTGTGAAACGTCACCTATCCATGTTCTCCAGAGATGCTGCCTGACCCGCTGAGTTACTCCAGCACTCTGTGAAACATCACCTATCCATGTTCTCCAGAGATGCTGCCTGACCCGCTGAGTTACTGCAGCATTTTGTGTCTCTGACACAGCACTATAGCAGGGATAATAGTTGTCTCACAGCTCCGGTTATTTAGGTGCAATCCCAACTGCCAGTAATGTCTCCATGGAGTTTGTTTGTTTCTTTTATGTGACCACATTTATTTTTCTCTTTTTTTTCATGTCCACACTTTTTATTCTATTTCTTTCTCCCTTTCCTACTCGGCCTCTTTCTACTTTCGTTCTCTCACCTTCCCCTCTCTCACAGTGACTCTCTCTGCAGTATTTTACTTTTCCTCTTTCATGCTTTCTCTCTCTCGTTCTCGCATTCTCGCTCTCTCTCTCTTCATCTGCTTGACTGTCTTTCCTCCCACTTTCATCTCTATTTCCCCGCTGGTCCCACCTCCAGTTTACTAATATTGCAAACATTCATTTGTTTCCAGGTTGCCTCGCATGCAGCTCGTTAATTATGTTGTTGCTGTAAAATGTTGCCATTATCTCCCGCAAAAAAACCAAAATCAAAGCAATACCCATTAGAGGTGCACTATATCCCGGAGAAATTGTTTGGCAAATGCAGGAGAAACATTAGCTGTGTAATTTTAATCCTGACACTGTGTACAAAAGATGTGACGATGTAAATAATATAATGTGTTTATAAAGAGGAGAAAGGTTTGGTAAGAGGCTTTATTTTGCAGATAATGGCCTCTCGATACTATAGCATCATTGAAGGTTGACAAATATTCCCTTGTCCTGTGTGAGTCCCTACAGAATTTTCAGGACTTATTACAACAGAGGGTAGTATGACAGCTATGCATAACTGTTCTGCTACCTTAAGTGTTTGCTATTTGCATTTTACCATTTTGGAATGTAAATGTGAAACAAATCTCTCTGCTGGATAAATACCCAACTCATTGCTAACTGCCTCTGATTCATTTGGGTGAACTAGAATTAATTAACCCTTTCCCACGCGAGAAGAATGCCTTTGTTTCATCTTTGGTGAACGCCCTTCAACTTTAGTTATATAAATTCATTGAGATTTGGGGGAGGTAAGGTTTTGGACAGACAATTCGACAGTGAATAGTTGGAGGAGGAAGGCAGTAAACAGTGAGGATTTATAGTAGGTGATTCAGAGTAGGTCGGGACTCTATTCCTTGGAGTACAGGAGGATGAGGGGTGATTTTATTGAGGTGTATAAATCATGAGAGGAATAGATCGGGTAGATGCACAGAGTCTCTTGCCCAGAGTAGGTGAATTGAGGACCAGAGGACATATGTTTAGGGTGAAGGGGAAAAGATTTAGTAAGATTCTGAGGGGTAACTTTTTCACACAAAGGGTGGTGGGTTTATGGACAAGTTGCCAGAGGAGGTAGTTGAGGCTGGGACTATCCCAACGTTTAAGAAACAGTTAGACAGGTACATGGATAGGACAGGTTTGGAGGGATATGGACCACACGCGGGCAGGTGGGACTAGTGTAGCTGGGACATGATGGCCAGTGTGGGCAAGTTGGGCCGAAGGGCCTATTTCCACACTGTATGACTCTATAAACAATCAACAACTAGCGTGTGGGGATGAAATGGATGGAAATGTTCAACCAAGCAATAGAACCTCCAAGAATACGCACCATCAGAGTTGACAAAGGTCTCTGCTTGCAGGAATAGGGAGACCATGGAGTCCAAGGGGGAAAGTTTACCTTTGGTCAGCACCTCACTGTAGTCACCAGTAGTTAAACAGGCCTTTCGGTCCAACTTGCCCACACCAGCCAACATGCCCCATCTACACTAGTCCCATCTGCCTGCGTTTGGTCCATATCCCTTGAAACCATTGTCTGTTCAATCTATTGTCTAAGGTACAAGGAATGTAAAAGGAGTGGAAGGATGTGGATCATGTCCAGGCAGATGAGATTAGTTTATCATAGTTTTGTTTAGAGATACAGAATGGACCAGGCCTTTGTCCCACCGAGATTATGCTGATCATCGACCACCCGTTCACATTAATTCCACGTTATCCCACTGCTCATCCATTCCCTTCACATTAGGGGCGGTTTACAGAGGCCAATTAACCTACAAACCCGCACGTCTTTGGGATGTGGAAGGAAACTGGAGCACCTGGAGGAAACCCACGCGGTCACAGGAAGAGCGTGCAAGCATGGTAACAGACCTGCTGCCTCACAGCACCAGTCACCTGGGTTCTAGTCAGATCTTGGGTGCTGTTTATGTGGAGTTTGCATGTCCTCGTTGTGACCAAGCAAACTCCACACAGACAGCACCCAAGGTCGGGCTGGTCACTGGCGAAGTGAGGCAGCAGCTCCACTGTGTTGCCCGTAGCATCATGTTGAGCATTGACATTGTGGGCTGAAGGGCCTGTCCCTGTGCTGTGTTGTTCTTTGTTCTATGATTTCTGGTTGCCTTTCCCCCATGCACTGAGTTCCATCGATCAAACTCTCAGGGATGATGACAGCTGGGCTCAGTGTGTGAAGGTGAGCGATCTCACTGGCTGATACTCCCACATTTGTCTCCCCTTCCCCATCAAAGTCAAATCGCATCTCCTGTGTGCGTGCACCATCAATAAATCTACAAGTAGTGACGAGGTAATTCTAAAGATTAGAGGAGTTAATGTGGTGAGCCATTTCACGTTTCTGAGGCACTACGAAGCAATGTTCTTAAAATGCCATCACTTGCCTGTTATTGATGATCAAATAATCGAGCTCATTTTCAGATAGATGTTCAGAGTGCAGGGAGGGTTGAAGGCTCTGGGGAACAGACAGGGCAGTGGGGCCGAGGCACAGGTCAGAGGAGCCATGATCTAATTGACCAGTGGGGGAGCTATACTGGCTGATTCAACCTACTATGTCTTATCGATTTTATGTTTATACGTTCTTAGTCTAGATTAGTTTACTTTGGTTTAGTTTAGTTTAGTTTAGTTTATTTTAGAAATACAGCGCCAAAACTGGCCCTTCAGCCCACCTATGAAGGGGGATCTTATGGAGGTGTACAAAATCATGAGAGGAATAGATCGGGTAGATGCACGGAGTCTCTTGCCTAGAGTAGGGGAATCGAGGACCAGAGGACATAGGTTCAAAGTGAAGGGGAAAAGATTTAATAGGAATCCTAGGGGTAACTATTTCCACACAGAGGGTGGTGGGTGTATGGAACAAGCTGCCAGAGGAGGTAGTTGAGGCTGGGACTATCCCAATGTTTAAGAAACAGTTGGACAGGTACATGGATAGGACAGGTTTGGAAGGTTATGGACCAAGCGCAGGCAGGTGGGACCAGTATAGCTGGGACACTGTTGGCCGGTGTGGGCAAGTTGGGCCGAAGGGCCTGTTTCCACTCTGTATCACTCCATGACTCTATGACTCCCTATTGTGATATAGTGAGCATTATCCTACACATTAGGGATAATGTACAATTTTTGTAACCAAAGCCAATCTTCTTACAAACCTGTGCGTCTATGGAGTGTGGGAGGAAACCAGAGATACCGGAGAAAAACCACGCAGGTCACGGGCAGAACGTGCAAACTCCGTACAGGCAGAACGTGCAGCCAGGATAGAACCCGGGTCTCTGGCGCTGTAAGGCAGCAACTCTACCGCTGCACCACCGTACGGTGTTAACCAGGGTTGTTATCACAGTGTGAATATTGAAGCCTGGTGTTTCTTCCGTTGATGGGGCATGCGCTGACACTAGAAGCCATGGCTGCCCTGGTATGGGGTGGAAGTGGGTTAAAAAGCAACAGACACCTTCAGGCACAGCACGATGCATTGTCGGGGGAGTTGGTGTGACACTCAGTGAGCTGTTCCTCAGCTCAGTTGATTGGTAACGGAATATTAACTATCATGCCGTAATACCGATGCATGTCTTTAGTGGAGAAAAACATCAGTATGTGTTTTTAAAAACAGACCAAACGCCCCCACAGCCACCTTCACAATGCTTACTCACGCTCAGCATATTTGCTTCCCTTTGTCTGTGCCTCTGTTTAACATTTATAATGTCTTATTCCTGTGAACCATATGTAATACTAGACTGTCACTCATTCTCCACCCTCATCCTTGCCCTCCCATCCTTTCACGGGAGTGGCTCCCGGGATGAAGTTTTCCTCATGGATCAGAGTGAGGGGAATGTGGGGGATAATGTGGGAGATGGTCCGATGATGCTGATGGATTCTGTTTCCCCTTTGCCTCTTCTGCAACAATGTGGCTCTGAGTCCACACAAGAACCAAGGAAATAGTAGGAGGCCCAGGGCCCCCTCCAGTCACAAGTTCACAAGTTATAGGAGCAGAATTAGGCCATTCAGCCCATCGAGTCTACTCCGCCATTCAGTCATGGCTGATCTCTGCCTCCTAAACCCATTTTCCTGCCTTCTCCCCATAACCCTTGACACCCATTCGAATCAAGAAATATCTAATGGAGTCCTGCCCTATATTCACTATGATCATGGCTGATACTTCAGTCCTCGAGTCAAGAATCAGGCAACATCGACAATGGAATAATGCCATTTTCTATTTGCTGCAGCTTAACAGGCCTGTTATATGTGTGTATATTATATATACACACATATATAATAATCAAAAATGCAATAAACTCATAACCATAATATCTGGTAACTATAATGGTGCAAAACCCAAAGTCGCTAGTGCAAGACACAGTCCACAATCCTCCTCTGTGCCCGGTCTCCATCACTCTCAATCCCCAAACATCTCAATAATGTATCTATCTCCACTTTAAATACTTATCATTTAGTTTAGAGGTACAGCGCGGAAACAGGCCCACTGAGTCCGCACCGACCAGCGATCCCCGCACACTAACACTATCCTACACACACTAGGGACAATTAAAATTTATACCAAGCCAATTAACCTACAAACCTGTACGTCTTTGGCATGTGGGAGGAAACCAAAGATCCTGGAGAAAACCCGCAGGTCACGGGAAGAACGTACAAACTCCGTACAGACAGCACCCGTAGTCAGGATTGAACCCAGGTGCTGTGAAGCAGCCACTTTACCGCTGTGCCATCATGCTGCCCTAATGACAGACCCTCACAACTCTCTGGGCCAGAGCTCTCCAGAGATTCACCAATTTCTGTGAGATGAAATGTCTATGTACCTTAGTTGTAAGTAATCTGCCCGTTACCCTAAAACTACACATCCTCATTCGAAACTCCACCAAGGTAAATACATCTCATCCCCTCTCATGCCCCCTTCCGATTGTATATATTTCAATTATATCACCCAACATTCTTCTAAACTTCAAAGAATCCAGAACCATCCTATTAAGCCTCATTTAGACTCACAGTCATACAGCACAGAAACAGGCCCTTTGGCCCAACTTGCTCATAACTAAACTATGTTGCCCACGCTGACTAAGATGCCCCATCTTCACTAGTCCCACCTACTGGCATTTGGCCCTTGTCACTTTAATTTCATGTTTCATGTATCTGGTTGTGTTTTATAACTGTTTGCAGACCAATTTCCCTCTGGTATAAATAAAGATCTATCGCATCGTATCGTATAGTATATCCCGCAAAACCTTTCCCATCCATGTACCTGTCCAAGTGACTTTGAAATGTTGTTATAGCACCTGCCTCAACTACCTCCTCTGGCAGTTTGTTCGATTTACCCACCATCCTCTGTGTGAAAGGACAATCTTGAGAGGATGAGTTTCACCTAAGATTAGCCTGGCTTCCACCCATGGCACCTTCAGTCCATCCAAAAGCTGGTTCAAGTGGTCACAAAGCATTAAAGATACAGGGGCTTTATACTGGTTCTGGAACTACTTATATCTCTTCCATCTTTATTCCGCTTTGTCTCTTCAATCTCTATTCTTCTTTGTCTTTGTCTTTGAAATGATGCTGCTAAACTGGAAAGGGTGCAGAAAAGATTTACGCAGATGTTGCCAGGACTCGAGGGCCTGAGCTACAGAGAGAGAATTTGGGCAGGCTAGGACTTTGTTCCTTGGAGCGCAGGAGGATAAGGGTGATCTAGAGGTTTACAATATCATGAGAGAAATGGATCGGGTAAGTGCACAGAGTCCTTTATCCTTTACCCAGAGTTGGGGAATCGGGAACAAGAGAACATAGGTGTAAAATGAGGGTAGCAAAATTTAATAGGATCATGAGGTTTCTTTACACAAAGGATGGTGGGTGTATGGAATGAGCTAGTTGAGGCTGGGACTATCCCAATGATTAAGAAACATTTAGACAGGTACATGGATAACACAGGTTTAGAAGGATATGGCGCAAACACAGGCAAGTGGGACTAGTGTAGATGGGTCATGTTGGTCGGCGTGGGCAAGTTGGGCTGAAGGGCCTGTTTCCATGCTGTTTGACTCTATGACTATGACCTGTTGCCTTTCCACCATTCACAGTTCTGTCTTCAAATACCTGGTGACAAAGCAATGCAAAAGCCCGTCCTAAGTTCGACAAGTCTCCCCACTTTTTAAAAAGGAAGGGAGAGAGAAAATGGGGAATTATAGACCAGTTAGCCTAACATCGGTAGTGGGGAAAATGTTAGAGTCAGTTATTAAAGATGTGATAGCGTCACATTTGGAAAGTGGTGAAATCATCGGACAAAGTCAGCATGGATTTACCAAAGGCAAATCATGTCTGACGAATCTTATAGAATTTTTCGAGGATGTAACTAGTAGAGTGGATAAGGGAGAACCAGTCGATGTGTTATATCTGGACTTTCAGAAGGCCTTCGACAAGGTCCCACATAGGAGATTGGTGTACAAACTTAAAGCACACGGTATTGAGGGTTCAGTGTTGAGGTGGATAGAAAATTGGTTGGCGGACAGGAAGCAAAGAGTAGGAATAAACGGGTCCTTTTCGGAATGGCAGGCAGTGACTAGTGGGGTACCGCAAGGCTCAGTGCTGGGACCCCAGTTATTTACAGTGTATATTAATGATTTGGACGAGGGAATTGAATGCAACATCTCTAAGTTTGCGGATGACACGAAGCTGGGTGGCAGTGTTAGCTGCGAGGAGGATGCTAGGAGGCTGCAGAGTGACTTGGATAGATTAGGCGAGTGGGCAAATGCATGGCAGATGCAATATAATGTGGATAATGTGAGGTTATCCACTTTGGCAGCAAGAACTGGAAAGCAGAGTATTACCTGAATGGTGACCGATTGGGAGAAGGGGAGATGCAACGTGACCTGGGTGTCATGGTGCACCAGTCATTGAAAGCAAGCATGCAGGTGCAGCAGGCAGTGAAGAAAGCGAATGGTATGTTGGCATTCATAGCAAGAGGATTGAGTTTAGGAGCAGGGAGGTTCTGCTGCAGTTGTACAGAGCCTTGGTGAGACCGCACCTGGAGTATTGTGTGCAGTTTTGGTCTCCTAACCTGAGGAAAGTCGTTTTTGCCTTAGAGGGAGTACAGAGAAGGTTCACCAGATTGATCCCTGGGATGGCGGGACTTTCATATGAGGAAAGACTGGATAGACTGGGCTTGTACTCGCTGGAATTTAGAAGACTGAGGGGGGATCTTATAGAAACATGTGTAGAGACAAAGGCCCGGGAGACTTTGTCATTGAGGGTAGCAGCAAGATAAGGTACCGGCACGGTGGCGCAGTGGTTGAACTACTGCCTCACAGCACCAGCACAGTTCCATCCTGACTACGGAAGCTGTCTGTACAGAGTTTGTACGTTCTCCTTGTGTCCTGCGTTGGTTTTCTCTGGGATCTCTGGTTTCCTCCCACACTCCAAAGACGTGCAGGTTTGTAGGTTAATTGGCTTGGTATAAATGTCAATTGTGTAGAAGACCTTTATGCAAAGTAGGGGAATCAATAACCAGATGACGTAGATTTAAGGTGATAAGGTGGGAGGGGAAAGATTTAAAAGGAACCTAAGGGGTTATTGTTTCACTCAGAGAGTGAAGGGTACATGAAACAAGCTGCCAGAGGTGGTAGCTGAGGCAGGTACGATAACAACATTGAAAAGACATTCGGACAGATGGATAGGAAAGATTTGGACGTATATGGGCCAGATGTGAGTAGATTTATAATTTAGTTTAGAGATACAGCGTGGAAACAGGCCCTTCGGCCCACCGAGTCTGTACTGACCAGCGATCCCTGCACATTAACACAAGCCAACAACATTAGGGACAATGTACACTTATACTAAGTATATAAACCCAAGCCAATTAATCTACAGACCTGCATGTCTTTGGAGTGTGGGAGGAAACTGAAGATCTCGGAGAAAACCTACGCAGGTCACGGGGAGAACGTACAAACTCCCTACAGACAGCACCCGTAGTCAGGATTGAGCTTGGGAGTCCGGCACTGCAAGTGCTATGAGGCAGCCACTCTACTGCTGCTCCTCGACAGGGCTAGTGTAGATGGGGCATCCTGGTGGCCATGGACAAGTTGGGCCGAAGGGCCTGTTTCCGTGTTGTATGACTGACTCCATCACTCTGTGGCTGACTCGATGATTTTCTCCTGGTCTCCATCGATGTTCTCCTTTTTCCTTTAACGTTACTTGTTGTCCACCACAGTTTTTGGTCTTTCTTCATTATATTTCCCTGTCTAATTTTGTTTTATAACGTTCCTGTGAAGTGTGTAAATGATGTCGATGGATGCTGTTTTTGGCCATTTAAAATAACTTTTTTGTTTACTGTGTGTCTATTATATTCCTTGTTTAGAAAGGAACTGCAGATGCTGGTTTTCACCAAAGATAGCCACAAAATGCTGGAGTAACTCAGCGGGCCAGGCAGCATCTTTTAGTTTGGTTTAGTTTAGTTTAGTTTAGAAATACAGTGTGGAAGCAGGCCCTTCGGCCCGCCGAGTCTGCCGACTAGCGATCCCGTACATTGACACTATCCTACACACACTAGGGAAAATTTACAATTCTACCAAGCCGATTAACCTACAAACCTGTACATCTTTTGAATGTGGGAGGAAACTGGAGCACCTGGAGAGAACCCACGAAGGTCACAGGGAGAACGTACAAACTCCATCCAGACAGCACCCGTAGTCAGGATCAAACCCGGGACTCTGGTGCTGTAAGGCCGCAACTCTACCACTGTGTCACCGTGCTGGCTTGGCCATGGCCAGACCCTTCTCAGACACACAACGTCACCCATCCTTTTTCTCCAGAGATGCTGCCTGACCCGCTGGGTTGCCCCAGCACTGTATTTATGTTGATGACTCAGATGAAGCACTTTGACATCTGTGTATACCTTTTGACGTTTGATAATACAGCCTGAATCCTTGTCAAGTGCTCCCTCTGCATGGAATCAGTTCACCACAGGCAACCACAGGATGACTCATGCTTTCAGATGAAGTCGACTTCTCCCAAGCCCCCTTCAAGCTAAAAAAACCTGCATTTGCAATCTTACCAAACGTACCAAACCTCTCACTATGCTAGACACACAATGCTGGAGTAACTCAGCGGGTCAGGCAGCATCTCGGGAGAGAAGGAATGGGTGACGTTTCGGGTCGAGACCCTTCTTCAGACTCTTCGCGTCTGAAGAAGGATCTCGACCCGAAACGTCAGTCTGAAGAAGGGTCTCAACCCGAAACGTCACCCATTCCTTCTCTCCCGAGATGCTGCCTGACCTGCTGAGTTACTGCAGCATTATGTGTCTACCTTCAATTTTAACCAGCATCTACAGTTTTTTTTCCTACACTCTCACAATGCACCCTGCTTCAAATTACCGCCTTGTCTCTGACTCAACCTCATTCTATTTTTTTATCTGATTGAATTTTGACTGATGCACAATTCCAGTGGGAATACGGGTATATTGGATTAGGAACAAATGGGATGGTTAGATTATTGGAATCTTACACTGGAGTGCAGTGGAGGATCCAATTTAGAATTACTGGAATTAATATTAAAACAAGTCCCATTCAAAAGTGTGTGTTCAATTAGTGCGACCAGCAGTAGCTATTATTAATGTTATTGAAGGTGATACTTAAAGGAATTATCAAGGCTAATATTATCTCCTGGATTAGAATCAAGTGCCTAATGGGTTTGGAATGACTATTTTCCCCCCACATTGTTTCAGATTATTTTTGTTCTTACTATCCTTCCCAGAGATGAGATGGTTTTGAGTGGAGTGGAGCATGCACTCTTCAGCTATTTCAATACAGAACTTTATTGTCATTCGGTGCTGATACCAAACGAAATTACACTTCCAGCAGTCACAGAACACAACAAAAAAGAAAAGAACACAGGACACACGACCCCAACACAAACATCCATCACAGTGACTCCAAACACCCCCTCACTGTGATGGAAGGCAACAAAACTTCCACTCTCTTCCCCCCACGCCCACGGACAGGCAGCTCGACCCCTACCAAGGCGAGCGACACGCACAGCCCCCGCAAGGGGATGGAAGGCCCCACGGCCGAACCGCACCGGGCACTGAAACGTCCCGCGGCCGCGCCGGGCGCTGAACCTATTTGAACCGTGTTGGGCAGGTTAATTGGAGAGGAGAGCCTTTGCGTGCCTGCTCCCTTGTTCATGGGTTCATCTAACCCCAGTTGACTCACGCGGCCGCAGAGCTTGATCGGAGATGATTGCCGTGAGAAGCAGCCTCACCTCGTGCCTCCCTCTGTGCAAGTGTGTCTTGTGTCAGGGCTGCACTTTCAGCTTGCCTGCTCCAGCACCTGGTTGTGACAGACCTCAGGAACAGCAAGTGAAAGGGCTGCATCAATCGCTGCCCTGACAGCAAGCAGTGAATAAGGTCAAAAGGTCATACGTGATAGGAGCAGAATTAGGCCATTCGGCCCATCAGGTCTACTCCACAAGAAATTCCTCATCATCTCCTTCCCAAAGGAAAGTCCTTTAATTCTGAGGCTATGACCTCTGGTCCGAGACTCTCCAATTAGTGGAAACATCCTCTCCACACCCCAGCGGTTTGAACATTGACTTCTCCCACTTCAAGTAGTCCCTGCCTCCCCTCTCTATCCCCTCCCCCTCCCAGTTCTCCTACTAGTCTTCCTTTCTCCGTCTACATCCTATCTTTGTCCCACCCCCTTCCCTGACATTAGTCTGAAGAAAAGGTCTCGACCTGAAACGTCACCCATTCCTTCTCTCCTGAGATGCTGCCTGATCCATTGAGTTACTCCAGCATTTTGTGTCTACCTTCGATTGAAATCAGCATCTGTAGTTTTTTTCCTACACATCTCTCCACATCCACTCTATCCAAGCCTTTCACTGTTTGGTAATATTCAATGAAGTCCTCCCTCATCCTTCTAAACTCCAGCGAGTACAGGCCCAGTGCCGTCAAACGCTCACCATATGTTAACCTACTCACTGCTGGGATTATTCTCGTAAACCTCCTCTGGATCCTCTCCCAGGCCAGCATATCCTTCCCCACAGTTGCCCAAAATTACTCACAATACTCCAAATGCAGTCTGACCAGTGCCTTATAAAGCCTCAGCATTAAATCCCTGTTCTTGTATTCTAGTCCTCTTGAAATAAAAGCTAGTTCTGGGGCTGGGCTTCACCCTACCCCTCACTGCCTCATACAGAGAGCAGTAGTGTACGGTTCCAGTCTAGAAATGAAGCCACATCTGTGAAATATTGATGGGAGCCAGTTAGAAGCTGCACATCATTATAGAGAAATTAGAGGTTTAAGAGGTCATGGGTTATGGGGAGATGGCAGGAGAATGGGGTTGAGGGGGAAAGATAAAGCAGCTATGATAGAATGGCTGAGTAGACAATGGGCCGAATGGCCTAAGTCTGCTCATAGTAGTCCTAAGGGCAGCAGAGATGGTGCAGCTGTAGAATTGATGCCTTTCAGCACCAGAGAACCAGGTTCGATCCTGCCAACGGTTGCTGTCTATATGGAGTTTGCATGTTCTCCCCGTGACCTACGTGGGTTTTATCAGAGAGCTTCAGTTTCCTCCCGCACTCCAGAGATGTACAGGTTTGTAGTTTAATTGGCTTGGTATAATTGTAAATTGTCCCTAGTGTGTGTCAGGTAGTGTTAGTGTGTGAGGATCGCTGGTCGGTGCGGACTCAGTGGGCCGAAGGACCTGTTTCTGCGCTGTATCTCTAAACTAAACTAAACATGAACCTATGACTGCAGATGGTGGATTCTGGAGTGAAAAACAAACTACTGGAGGAGAAGGTAGACACAAAATGCTGGAGTAACTCAGTAGGTCAGGCAGCATCTCGGGAGAGAAGGAATGGGTGACGTTTCGGGTCGAGACACTTCAGACTGATGTCAGGGGAGGGGGCAGAATCGCCAGTCTGAAGAAGGGTCTCGACCCGAAACATCACGCATTCCTTCTCTCCCGAGCTGCTGCCTGACCCGCTGAATTACTCCAGCATTTTGTGTCTATCTTAAACTACTAGAGGAATTCAACGGATTAGGCAACATCTGGGAAAGGACATGGACAGAAAATGTTTCAAATCCAGAGGAAGAGTCTCGACCTGAAATATCGACTGTCCTTTTCCCTCCACAGATGCTGCCTGACCTGCTCAGCTCTTCCAGCTCTTTGTATTTTTTCCCTCATAATTAAGCTTGCTAGTGTTATTTGCCAATACAGCTCTCCTTAAATGCCGCAAGACATATTGGTCAGTGTTCCCCAGACAGACACAAAATGCTGGAGTAACTCAGCAGGTCAGGCAGCATCTCGGGAGAGAAGGAATGGGTGCATCTTCGGACAGAAGGAATGGGTGACATTTCAGGTCGAGACCCTTCTTCAGACTGATGTTTCGGGTCGAAACCTTTTTTCAGATTTTTCCCTTCAGAGATGCTACCTGCCCCGCTGAGTTACTCCAGCATTTTGTGTCTATCTTCGGTTCAAACTAGCATCTGGAGAGGGTCCAGAAGAGGTTTACAAGAATGATCCCAGAAATGAGTAGGTTAACCTATGATGAGCATTTGTCAGCACTGGGCCTGTACTCGCTGGAATTTAGAAGAATGAGGGGGGACCTCATTGAAACATACAGAATACTGAAAGGCTTGGATTAAGTGGATATGGAGGATGTTTCCACTAGTGGGAGAGTCTAGAACTAGAGGTCACAGCCTCAGAATTAAAGGATGTTCTTTTAGGAAGGAGATGAGGAGAAATTTCTTTAGTCAGAGGCTGGTGAATCTGTGGATTTCTTTGCCATAGAAGGCTGTGAAGGTCAAGTCAGTGGATATTTTTAAGGCAGAGATAGATAGATTCTTGATTAGTACAGGTGTCAAAGGTTATGGGGAGAAGGAAGGAGAATGGTGTTAGGAGGGAGAGATAGATCTGCCATGATTGAATGGCGGAGTAGATTTGATGGGCTGAATGGCCTAATTCTACTATTCCTTACGACCGTATGACCTGCAGTTCCTTCCTGCACACTCAGCATTCCCTGCTAGTTTCAGTCACTGCATGCTCATTGTTTGAGACATGTCGGCTTTAAAAGTTTAACGTATCACTCCAAAGACTACTTGCTGCTGCAGGTTTGGAACCAGTGATTGTGCTGAACTTTGGGTCAATTGGCTTTGTGCGGAGTTTCATCATGCCTGGCACTGGTTCATTGGTCTGTGCTCCTGAATCCTCCTCGCTCACTGACAGGTTGGAATCTTGTTAGCAACTGTTTTGTTCTTATCTGCCCGTTCTCAACCAAGTTCCATCGTCGTGCCAAGGAGACGCACAGGGTGAGGATTCATGAACATTATAAAAGGAAGCTACACTATCATGTGGTACCTTTCACAACTCATTCTTGCTATTGAGGGAGTGCAGCGTAGGTTTACTAGGTTAAATCCCGGAATGGCGGGACTATCATATGTTGAAAGACTGGAGCGACTAGGCTTGTATACACTGGAATATAGAAGGATGAGAGGAGATCTTATCGAAACGTATAAGATTAATAAGGGGTTGGACACGTTAGAGGCAGGAAACATGTTCCCAATGTTGGGGGAGTCCAGAACAAGGGGCCACAGTTTAAGAATAAGGGGTAGGCCATTTAGAACTGAGATGAGGAAAAACTTTTTCAGTCAGAGAGTTGTGAATCTGTGGAATTCTCTGCCTCAGAAGGCAGTGGAGGCCAATTCTCTGAATGCATTCAAGAGCGAGCTAGATAGAGCTCTTAAGGATAGCGGAGTCAGGGGGTATGGGGAGAGGGCAGGAACGGGGTACTGATTGAGAATGATCAGCCATGATCACATTGAATGGCGGTGCTGGCTCGAAGGGCCGAATGGCCTCCTCCTGCACCTATTGTCTATTGTCTATTGTCTATTGTCATTCCAAAGAACTGGCCAGCAAATTTAGTTTAGTTCAGAGATGCACAGACAGGCCCTTCAGTCCACTGAGTCTGTGCCGACCAGCGATCACTTTACTTACACTATATTATACACACCAGGGACAATTTACAATTATGCCAATGAACCTACAAACCTGTACGTCTTAGGAGTGTGGGAGGAAATAGGAGATTCTGGAGAAAATCCACACAGGTCGTGGGGAGAACATACAAACTCCGTACAGACAGCACCTGTAGTCTGGATTGAACCCAGGTCTCTGGCGCTATGAGGCAGCAACTCTACCGCTGCACCACTGCACTTTGGAATTATAGTTATTGTTGTGTTGTAGGAATCATGGTAACAGAACTGTTGCCTCACAGCAGCAGAGACCCAGGTTCGATCCTGTCCTCGGATGCTGTCTGAGTGGAGTTTGCATGTTCTCCCTGTGACTGCGTGGGTCCCCTCCGGCTACTCCCATTTCCACCCACATCCCAAAGACGTGCGGGTTTGTAGGTTAATTGGCTTCTGTGATTTTCTCCTAGTATTTTGGGAGTGGATGGAAAGTGTGATAAGTGTGAAAATATGATCAAGGACCCACTCACTCGTGTGAGCGGGTCCTTGATGGTGAACATAGATTCAGCGGGACCCGTTCCCATGTTGTACCTTTCAATCGATCAATCAATTTGAATCCAGCAAGCACTGTGATGGTCACCAGTTAATCCGTTTACGTGGTGTGGATTGAGGTGTAACTTGACTACGATAACAAGGCTGACCCCTGTTCTTCCTTGAAAGAGTGTAATGGGATATTTTACATGCATCTGAGATGGCCCAGACAGGAATATTAGTTATATACCTGCACATACACAGTTGTATAGAAACATAGAAAATAGGTGCAGGAGTAGGCCATTCGGCCCTTCGAGCCTGCACCGCCATTCAATATGATCATGGCTGATCATCCAACTCAGTATCCTAATATTCTAATATTCTAACAGTAACTAATATTCCTGTAATCTATATACTAAAACTCTTGTTTGTTATCTTGTTTGTGACTGAACTTCAGCCAAAACGGTACACGATAGCGGCACAATTTTAGGGCCACCTTACTCACCGTCATCACTTTAATGGTAAAAATGATAGTTTTATTGAAATTGGTGTTATAATTTTCAAGTTATTCACATTTTAAAGTTTAAATCTATCCTAGGGATGGAGGGGGGATGGAGGGAGGGTGGGAGGGGGAGGAGGATAAGGGGGATGGTGTGGGGGGGGGGAGGGGGGAGGGGCACAGGAAAGGGGGAGGGAGGGGGGAAGGTGAGGGGAGGGGGAGGGGGAGGGAAGGGGGAGGGGAGGGAGGGAGGGAGGGAGGGAGGGAGGGAGGGAGGGAGGGAGGGAGGGAGGGAGGGAGGGAGGGAGGGAGGGAGGGAGGGAGGGAGGGAGGGAGGGAGGGAGGGAGGGAGGGAGGGAGGGAGGGAGGGAGGGAGGGAGGGAGGGAGGGAGGGAGGGAGGGAGGGAGGGAGGGAGGGAGGGAGGGAGGAAAGAAAGAAAAGGGAGGGGGTGTGGAGGGGGAGAGGGGAATGGGGGAGGAGAGGTTTGGGCTCAATGGGTCCACTTTGTCTAGTATTATATATTAGAAGGACATGAGGAGGGGACTCAGTTGAATATCTTATCTGAAAGGCAGAATCTCCAACAGTGCACGTCCCTGTGTTCTGGGACTGGAAGTGTTGTGGTCACATCTCTGGATGGGAACTTGAACTCTCAATCAGACCGCAAAGTCCAACAATTGAATCTTTTCACGGCCAGCACCACCGATTGGTTTGCTCTGTGCCTTACTCTGCTTCTCACTGAGTATTGAACCTAATCCCATCCCCGCCTCATCGTTCCAGAGACCCAGGCGCTCCGGGTTCCTCCCACATCTCAAAGACGTGCGGCCTTGTAGGTGAATTGGCCTCTGTGAAATGCCCCTAGTGTGTTGGGAGTGGATGCGAATGTGGGATAGCATGGGACTAGTGTGAACGGGTGGTGCGCACTCAGTGGGCCAAAGGGCCTGTTTCCATGTTGCATCTTTCAATCAATCAACTCTATCCAGTTAGAACACAGACTTAACATTTTGGACATGAGATACAAGGGATTGAGAAGAGAAGCCTTTCCCCCAGACGATGGTTATGATCCAGAACTCACTGCCCAATGGGTGTTGAGTCAGAAGCCAAACTAACTTTGGTAAATCGAGTTTCACTGTACCTTAATTGATGCACGTGACAATAAAATACCTTTGAACTCCTTTAAAAGAAGATTAGATAGACATGAGAGAGAAGAGGTTATTGATGGATGGGTGTTGGAAGTGGGGGAGGAACAGAGGAACAGAGGAATGAGATAGATGGAAGATAGACACAAAACGCTGGAGTAACTCTGCGGGACAGGCAGCATCTCTGGAGAGGAGGAATGGGTGACGTTTTGGGCCCAGACCCTTCTTCAGACCCGAAACGTCACCCATTCCTTCTCTCCTGTCCTGCTGAGTTACTCCAGCTTTTTGTGTCTTTCAGTTTAAACCAGCATCTGTAGTTCCTTCCTACACAATGAGACTGACAGAGTTGCCTTGTGCGTCAGCATAGATATGATGGCCACACGTCTTTGATTCAGTCTTTTTTTAATAAAGTTAATGGGGACTATGTGCTCTTGTAACACCCTGGGCAATCTGTTACAAATAATCATTCTTCCCCACGAAGTGTTGAGATCCAAATGGTCTGTTTACATCCCTTTCATGATATGCCATTTAATTCGCGTAGAAAGTCATGTAAAACAAAATATTAGTATTTAGTCACCTCAATAGATTTTTTTTAAAACTTATATTCCTAATGAACTCATTCTGAATTGGAATAATATATCCTCGGGTTAATTACCTGATCAGAGATTTAATTAATTCCAGTATAACTGGTACCAAGATCATACTGGTTACACTCTGAACCATCTTTAAGATTATTGTTCGTGGCAGATGAATGCTATGTGCTACTGTTGCCATACTTGTTGTGCCATTTGCCAGAGAGTCTAGTGACATTTTCTTACTCTGTCTATGTGATGCCAGATCTGAAATCACTGTTCCTCTCTCTCTATCTATTTTGTGTTGTGTTCACATACAAATGAATTATCAATTAATCAATAATGCTGGGTGGAGTGCTAACCATTAATCAAACACTTGATCCATGTCATCTTGTTGACCTTTCAGTGAATTCAGGTCCATTGCATTGAGTGCTGACTCCTGGAGGTCATTCCTCATGAGGGCTCGAACTGTGTTGGGTGTGCTGAGGCTGTCTAGTTCAGTTTAGGAAAGAACTGCAGATGCTGGTTTAAATCGAAGGTAGACACAAATTACTGGAGTAACTCAGTGGGACAGGCAGCATCTCTGGAGAGAACGAATGAGTGACATTTTTGGTCGAGACCCTTCTAAACGTCACCCATTCCTTCTCTCCAGAGATGCTGCCTGTCCCACTGAGTTACTCCAGCATTTTGTGTCTAGTTTAGTTTAGTCTAGTTTATTGTCACATGTACCAAGCAAGGTACAGTGTAAAGCTTTTTTGTTGTGCGCTAAGCAGCCAGCAAAAATATTACACATGATTACAATCTAGCATTCCACAGTGTACAGAGACAGGATAAAGGGAATAAATACCATTTAAAAGAGTGGAGTGGTTGCCATGAATGATAACGGATCCAATGTCGGGATCACCACCAGACCCAGTCAGCTTGCCCACAGAATAGGAAGAATGGAGAAACAAGGAATTGCAGATGTGTGTTTACACAAAAGCATGCCGTGTGCTGGAGTAACGGCACGTCAGGCTGAAGAAGGGTCCTGACACGAAACATCACCTGTCCATTTCTTCCAGCAATGCTACCTGACCCACTGAGTTATTCCAGCACTTTGTGTCTTTTTAAGAATAGGAAGTCCAACTCCGACTGTCAAAGCAGCCACAGCCGGACATAAAAACAGCTTTTATCCACGAGTGCTAGTTCTACTCAATAACCAAAGTCTGTAGTCTCTCTTTTTTGCTCTGGTTTATTTTCACCCACATGTTTAGACCGAAATGATGTAACCTCATTGTTTTGATGTGTTTATGCTTTATTCTTAATTGTTAACTGTATGTTTGTGTTGTCATTTGTGAGCGGAGCACCAAGGCACATTCCTTATATGTGCATATACTTGGCCAATAAACATTCATTCATTCATTCATTCAAATATTGCTTTTGTCCCATTTTTCTCTTTGTCATTGAACTGAATTCGGTTTAGGTTTACATTTATTATTGTCACCTTTAGTTTAGTTTAGTTTAGAGACACAGCGTGGAAACAGGCCCTTCAGCCCATCGACCAGCGATCCCCGCACATTAATACTGTCCTACACACATAGGGACATTTCTTACATTTACACCAAGCTAATTAACCTACAAATCTGTATGTCTTTGGCACAGTGAAAAACGTTGTTTTACACGCAATCCAATCTGATCAGGTAATACTGTACCTGAATACAAGCAAGCCAAACACAAGTGCAATAGGTAGAGCAAGGGGTGCAGAATGTAGTTCTCAGCATTGTAGCGCGCCAGTTCCATCAACAAAGTCCAATGTTCACAATGGATTAGAGGTGAATCGGACAGTACCTGAGCTAATGGAAGGAGCCTGATAACCGAAGGGCTGTTCCTGAGGCTAATGGTGTGCACATGAAAGCTTCTGTTCCTTTTGCCCAACAGGAGTGGGGTGAAGAAGGAATGACCGGGATGGGACGTCTTTGATTATATTGGCTGCTTTTTAGAGGCAGCATGAAGTGTAGATGGAGTCAATGGTGGGAAGCCTGGTCTGTGTGATGGACAACTCTCTGCAATTCCTTGCAGTCTTGGGCAGAGCTGTTTGCAAACCAAGTAGTGATACCCAAGAGTATGAGTGGACCAAGGACCTGAAGTGGCCCAGGATTATCAGTGTTTCTGCCTTAATCCCTCAGTGTTCTGTAAACTGTAGCAGATTTACTGTTGGATGTTGCTGTGCACAGTGGAGGGGTGAGAGATAACTCTGCTGCCATCAGTGGTACAAACTAGAACTAAGGTGCAAACATAAAAATTGTCAGTGAGGCCCTGGCAGTTTTGGACGATCTTGATCCTGAGCTTTTGATCCACTTGACCTGTCAGTAGTCCCATTGGACGGTGATTAATCCAAGAGAGATGAGCAGACAACATTTCCCATTGACTGGATGCCAAAGCTGGGCTGAATATGAATCAATGAGATGTTCCGTTTTCTCATCCATCTTCTTGACACAGACAGAAGAGTTGGCTCAACTGCATTTCCTTTCTCCTCTCTCCTGGAGAGAAACAAATCGAAAAGATGCGCCTCACTGAATCTTGGCACATTTCTGTTTTGGTTCCAATAACGACAGGATGGTTACGGCGGAAACTCTGATGGTACGTACGGTGGCACAGCTAGTCAAGCTGCTGCCTTGCAGTTCCAGGGACCCTAGTTCGATCCTGACCTCGGGCACTCCGTGTGTGTGTGTTTCTCCCTGTGAATAGCTCACAGGGGGAAGTTTCTCCTGATGTGTGTGTTTCCTCTGGGTGCTCCAGCTTCCTCCCACATCCCAAAGATACACATTGAAAGGTTAATTGGTCACTAGAACCTGCCTCTAGCATGGATAAGTGACAGAATCTGGGGCAGTTGATGTGGGGAGAAGGAAAGAAGATAGACACAAAATGCTGGAGTAACTCAGCGGGTCAGGCAGCATCTCTGGAGAAAAGGAATAGGTAACGTTTCGGGTCGAGACCCTTCTTCAGACCCTAATGCATGGACAAACCTAGATTGCTTTCACTGGAGCATCAGAGAGTGAGGGGAGACCTGAGAGAATTATATAAAGTTGTGAGGGGCATTGATCGGGTAGGCAGTCAGAACCAATTTCCCGTGGTGTAAATGTCAATGACCAGAGGCATGGATTTGATGTGAACGGGACAAAGTTTAAAGGAGATGTGTGGGACAAGCTTCTTTTACACAGAGGGAGGTGGGTGCCTGGAAGACGCTGCCAGGGGTGGTGGTGGAAGCAGATACGATGGTGGCGTTTAAGAGGCTTTTAGATAAGCACGTTGTTGTGCAGGGAACGGAGGAAGATGGAGCAAATGTGGGCATGGAGATTGATTTAGCAGCATTATGTTCATGAAACATGGGATGAGTGTAGGATCAGTGGACATGGGGGCCTCATGGTGTGCATGCTGGGCTGACGGGTCTATCCTCCTGCCGTATCATTCCACAAACTTCCATTTGTGGCTTCGTTGTCATGCATTATTTTCAATTTCCTGATAGTTTCTTCCCTCTCCACCACTGCGATCACTATAAAATCCAAGATTACTCTCCTCCCTCATTTCTTTTGAGCTTCCCTGATTTTGATTGTTTCACCTTCAGCTGCATGCAAAACATGTATTTCACTGTACTTGGTACCTGCGACTATGAAGAAACCATTGTACCATTGACCATTGACAGCAGTGCCTTCTGCTGCCAGAACTGTACACTCCAGAATTTCCCCTTCCCAACATTTTAGCGTTTGCTTCTCCATTAATGTGCTCCTAAAAATATATTGTTTTAGCCAAACCTTGGGCTGTCCATCCTGAAATAGGTCCGTTTGTAGCCTTAAGGAGGATCTCGATCCGAAACACCACCTATTCCTTTTCTCCAGAGATGTTGCCTGATCCGCTGAGTTACTCCAGCACTTTCTTTAGTATCTCAGTTCCTTCCCATCCATTTCTAGTTTTGTTTTATCACACAATGAAGATGCTTGGGGCATTCTATTGCAGCAAAAATAGCATTCTGTTGAAATAGCACTTTAACACGGCAATACCTCTGAAGGCAGTTTGCAGAGAAGCAATCAAGGTTTGTCTCTGAAGCTCCCATTGTGATCTGAGGAGGGATGATATCAGGCTGGAAAAGGGACCTAACCCAAAATGTCACCTGTACATTCCCTCCACTGATGCTGCCTGTCCCACTGAGTTCCTCTAGAACTTTGTGTTTTGATCTAAAGCATTCAAATAGGTAGGTTTTGAAGTGGACTTAGGACTTAGAGGTGGACCAGAGGTGGACAATATTTTGGGATTGGCAAGAGGAAGGGTTTGAAGGTTGCTCCACAACGTTAGCCTCGGGTTTTCTGAGGGGCAGTGAGTGCATGGAACTACAGATGTACTGTGGATGGTGTTCGATCGGAATTCATCACAGCTTGGTTTGGCAAAAGCTGCCCAAGGTCACAAGAAACTGCAGAGAACTGTTGATGTAGCCCAGTCCATCGTACAGACCAACCCCCCCCACCATTGACTCCATCTACACTTCAGCCTGCCTCAGGAAAGAAGGCAACATAATCAAAAACTTTTAGAGGTTTTGAGATAGGCACATGGACATGCAGGAAATGGAAGGATATGGATCATGTGGAAGGATAAACAAGATTAGTTTATCTCGGCATCATGTTCAGCACAGACATGGTGGCCTGAAGGGCCTGTTCCTGTGCTGTACTGTTTCATATTCTATGTTCTATTTTCATCCCGGTTATTTCCTTTCCTGTTGGGCGGGAGATACAAAAGTTTAAAAGCACATACGACCAGACTCAGGGGCAGATTCCTCCCTATCTCCCAAACTACCTCATTGTGGACTTGCTCTTTTTTTACCTGCACTTTCTCTGTAAGTAACTCTGTAATGCTGTCACACTCTATTCTGCATGCGGGCATTTTCTCTTTGCACCACCTGTTGTGCTTGTTCAAGCTATAGCTTGATTGGACTCGTGCACAGTATGATTTGACTGTCTAGCACATAAACAAGCCTTCTCACTGTGTCCCAGTGCACGTGACAGTAATAAATGAATGTCTCAATTCAAGCTGGTCCACTTTGTTTTGATTGATTGAAAGATACAGCGTGGAAGCAGGCCCTTTGGCCCATCGAATCCTTGCAAACCATTAATCATTCATTGACACTAGTTGTAATTCCAGGGTGGTCCAGTGTCACAGCGAGTTGAGCTGCTGCCTCACAGTGCCAGAGACCCTGGCTCGATCCTGGCCTCAGGAACTCCCTGTGTTGAGTTTGCATGTGACCACATGGATTGCCCCTGGGCTCTCCAGTTGTCTCCCACCTTCCAAAGTGCTGCGGGTTTGTAGATTAATTGCGGTAGAGTTGCTGCCTTACAGCGCGTGCAGCGCCCGAGACGGGGGTTTGATCCCAACTACAGATGTTGGCTGTGAGGGTTTTCTCCGAGATCTTCGGTTTCCTCCCACACTCCAAAGACATACAGATTTGTAGGTTAATTGGCTTAGGTTTGTACGCTTGGTACAAGTGTAAATTGTCCCTAGTATGTGTAGGACAGTGTTAATATGCGGGGATCGCTGGTCGGCGAGGTCTTGGTGGGTCGAAGGGCCTGTTTCCATGCTGTATCTCTAAACTAAAAAAAACGAAACTAAAGTTGACTTTCCAGTCTGACAAATAAAGTTTCTCAACAGTTATCCTATTTGTCCGTCTTACAATGCATTAATTTAGCTTTGGAGATACTATATGGCTGTTTGGCTCATTGAAGAGAGACACAAAATGCTGGAGTAACTCAGCGGGACAGGCAGCCTCTCTGGAGAAAAGGAATGAGTGACATTTTGGGTTGAGACCCTCCTTCTGACCCGAAATGTCACTCATTCCTTTTCTCCAGAGATGCTGCCTGTCCCACTGAGTTATTCCGGCATTTTGTGTCTATCTTCGGTTTAAACCAGCATCTGCAGTTCCTTCCTACAACATTTCATCTGCAGTTCCTTCCAACACATTTTGTTCAGCTCACCAAGGCCACACTGACCATGTATTGCCTGTCTGTTCACTCTAGTTTTTATGTTATCCCACTTTCTCATCCACTCCCTGTACATTAGGGACAACTTCCAGAGGCCAATTAACCTACAAACCCGCATGTCTTTGGGATGTGGGAAGAAACCGTAGCACCTGGTAGAAACCCACGTGGTCACAGGGAGATTGTGCAAACTCCACACAGACAGCACCTGAGGTCAGGATCAAACCCAGATCTCTGGTTGTGTGAGGTAGCATCTCTGCCAGCTGTGCCACAGCCGTTTTCTGTGTGAACTCTCTCTGTTTCAGGAGAATTGTGCAAGTAGATCAAGCATTTCATTCAAATTAAAGGAGAAAAACAATGCCAGCAAGCTAGAATTTGTCAACTTACGTCAAATGCATGTTAAATGAAAATGTTAATTGTTTGACATATTGTTCAGAGCTGATTATATTTGCATATTAACAGTGTGGAGTTGGTGTTGCCGCAAGGTAACAGTGTTTTGAAACTGTAATTGTGTTTTGATGTATGTCTCTGACTCTCTGACAAAATACTATCGTGTCTGGTACATTTCCCCCCACCCCACCTCCCCCAAAGCCCTCTCCCCAGCCCCCCCCACCTCCCCCCAAGCTCCCTCCCCAGCCCCCTCCCAAGCTCCCGCCCCAGCCCCCCCCCCACCTCCCCCCAAGCCCCCTCCCCAGCCCCCCCACCTCCCCCCAAGCCCCCCCCACCTCCCCCCAAGCCCCCTCCCCAGCCCCCCCCCACCTCCCCCCAAGCCCCCTCCCCAGCCCCCTCCCCCCCACCTCCCCCCAAGCCCCCTCCCCAGCCCCCTCCCCACCCCTGCACCCCACCCCTGTCTCCGGGACCTATTGCCCACATTGAAATAATTGTCCTTGTTGAAATCCCATTGCTGAGGTTTAAGGTGAGAGGGGAAAGATTTAATAGCAGCATGAGGGGCATTTTTTTCACACAGGGGGCAGTGGGTATATGGAATGAGATATCAGAGAGACAGTTGAGGCAGATTCCATAACAATGTAGATAAATAGAGTTAGATAGAGCTCTAGGGGCTAGCGGAATCAAGGGATATGGGGAGAAGGCAGGCACAGGTTTCTGATTGTGGGTGATCAGCTGCGATCACAATGAATGGCGGTGCTGGCTCGAGGGGCCAAATGGCCTCCTCCTGCACCTATTTTCTATGTTTAATATTTAAAAGACATTTGGATAGGTACAAGGATAAGAAAGGTTTGGAGGAATATGGACCAAATGTGGGTAGGTAGGACTAGCATAAGATATCTTGGTCAGCATGGGCATGTTGGGGCGAAGGGGCTGTTTCCATGCTGTATGACTCTATGACTATGATTCTATGACCACTCTGGCATCTCAGAGTGCATCTTTTCTCCCAGACACTGCTGCAATACTGTATGTGGAATATGACTGCTGCCTCCTATTTCATTCATGTAGATCATTACTGAATGGCAACTTCAATACTTTTACACCCAAACCACAGAGCACATAGAACACAGAACAGTGCAGCAAAGGAACAGACCCTTCGGCCCACAATGTCCATGCCGAACATGAAGCCAAGTTAAAGTTAACTCCTCTGCTGGTACATGATCCATATCCTTCCATCTCCTGCATCTCCAGCGTTCTGCAGCTGTGGCTCACCGGCAGTCTCTCTGTCTTTTTTTTGTTTTTGTCTTTGTTATCGTTTAAATGTTTCTTTTGATTTATTTTTAACTCTGTATATGTGGGGGGGTTGGGGGAAACCTTTTTTTCTAATCTCCTCAACGGAGACGCGACCTTTACCGTGTTGTGTCTCCATTCGTGCTACGGCCTAACACCGTGGAGTCGGCGGCCTCCAGCTGGGATCGACCTTGAAGACTCCGGTCGCAGGGCCTGGACTTACCATCTCGGAGGCTTCGGCCGTGGGCCCTGCAGACCGCAACATCGGGAGCTCGCAGGTCCCTGGCTGGCGACCGGCTTTCGGGAGCTCCAGCCGTAGCAGCTTTGACCGCCCCGGAGCGCGAGGTTTGATTGATCCGCTCGCAGGCCCTTCATCGCCCTGCGCGGCTCGGCCGCGGCACTTTCCATCGCCCGGTGGGGGCTCAGGACCTTCATCGGCCTGCTCGGCTCGGCCTTGGGACTTTCCATCGCCCGGTGGGGGCTTCAAAAGTCGGGAGCCTCGATCGCCTCGTGGCACCACGGGAGAAGAATGAGGAGGAGATAAGACTTTTCTTTGCCTTCCATCACAGTGAGGGTGTGCCTGGAGCAATCACTGTGATGGCTGTTTGTGTTAAAAATTGTAATTGTGTGTCTTGTGTTTTTATTGTCTACTGCCGGACCCTGACGTGAGAGGACGCTGGCGCTATTTGTTCGCCGCTTCTCCGTCAGGATAGTTTGTCTGTTTGTTTTTATGTCTTGACTGTTTTTGTAAAGCGTCTTTGAGCATTTGGAAAAGCGCTATAAAAAATAAATGTTTATTATTATTATTATTATTATTATATCCAAGAGCCTATATAAAAGTCTCTGAAATCCCATTAACATATCCACCTCCACCACCACCCCTGGCAACACATTCCAGGCACCCACCACCTGATATTATTAGAAATCCGCTAATATTATTAGAAATCCACTAATATTATTAGAAATCCGCTAATCTGCTAATCTAGCACCTTCTGGATGTGATGTGCTGCACTGGTAGACTTTTCCAGATTATTGGATATTATACCTAAGATGTATCTATTTTAGTTTATTGATGTAATTGGCTTGGTAGAAATGTAAAATGTTAAAAAAAAGACCCTGGTATGTGTGGTAGTTAATGTGCGGGGATCGCTGGTCGGTGCGGACTCGGTGGGCCGAAGGGCCTGTTTCCGCGCTGGATCTCTAAAGTAAACTAAACTAAATCTAAGCTACGAAGAAATACTGAGGGCATTCTGACATTTGGTTGTCTCATCGGCTTTACATCGAGGAGTTGTCTGCCTGTTCCAGTGACTCCTGTGGGTGTTAAGATTGCATCGATCTTCAGGGTCGACACCAAACGCTGGAGTAACGCAAGGGGTCGGGCATCATTTAGCTACACACTTACTGCCCATGCACTCATGACTCAGTGCTTCAGATGGAGTGGCAAGATGAGTCACCCTGTGTGGGCAGCACTGTGGTGCAGCTCGTCGAGCTGCTGCTTCACACCTCCAGTATCCTGGGTACAGTCCTGACTGTGGAGGGCACATCTTCCCCCTGTGCTGTGTGTGTGTTTCCTCGGGGAATACTGCTACCACTCCTAAAGACCTGCCACTCGGTGAATAGCCGGAGTAAGTTTAGTTTAGTTTAGTTTAGAGACACAGCGCAGAAACAGGCTTATCGGTCCACCGAGTCCATACCGACCAGCGATCCCCGTGCACTAACACTGTCCTACACACGCTAGGGACAATTTACATTTATACCAAACCAATTGACCTACAAACCTATCAGTCTTTGGAGCATGGGAGGAAACCAAAGATCTCGGAGAAAGCCCACGCGTACGCGGGGACAACGTACAAACTCCGTACAGACAGCACCCGTGGTTAGGATCGAACCCCTGTCTCTCGCGCTGTAAATTCTGCTAGGCAGCAACTCTACCGCTGGGCCCCTCGTCTGTCCCTGGTGTGTAGCTGAGTGATTGAACCTGGGAGGTGTTGACAGGACATAGACACAGCCAAGTGGGACTGGTGCGAATGCTGTTTGAAGGGCAGTCAGTGGGCCCATGGCTCTTTGACTATCATACGATATCCAGCTTCTCATCCACTTTGGCAGAAACACTATCTTAGTGTGTAGGAAGGAACTGCAGATGCTGGAGTAACTCAACGGGTCAGGCAGCTTCTTCTCAGAGCCTGACGCTCGGTCTGAAGAAGGGTCTCTCTAGAGTATGTGGAGGAAAGAAACAGAAGTAAGAGAGGAATATTTGACCATATTGTCTCACTCTGGATGTGTTGATTGGATTTTTTTGTTATTAAGCATACAAACCATTTCCAGAAATCCGTTCTTACTGACATGAGTTTCATTCCCCATTTAACCACAGATTGTGAATTATGTGATCCTCCTGGTCATTTGACAGCAATTAATAAAAAGTAGCAACTCAGGACCTTGGCTGGACAGTGTCCAAGTGGCCTTCTCCTCATTGACATCCTGGAGGAGATGCCAAATACATGATAAGTTTGATTGGTATGTGGATGAACGGGAGGTTATTTTCTAAGACTGGCATCAATCTCGTCATTTTGAAAGATTCTAGACGTGATTTTTTTTTCGTGGCCCAGTCAGATAATTTCAGTTTGTTGGTCCACAGCCCGGCTCCCATGGAAGCTACACTGCCGCATTATCCAGGAAGGGTAAATATCTGGATGGGATGTCAAGCTGACATTTGGTTGTCTCTTCGGCTTTACATTGAGGAGTTGTCTGCCTGTTCCAGTGACTCCTGTGGGTGTTAAGATTGCATCGATCTTCAGGGTCGACACCAAACGCTGGAGTAACGCAAGGGGTCAGGCAGCATTTGGCTACACATTAGAGACACCACTTACTGCCCATGCACTCATGACTCAGTGCTTCAGATGGAGTGGCAAGATGAGTCACCCTGTGTGGGCAGCACTGTGGTGCAGCTCGTCGAGCTGCTGCTTCACACCTCCAGTATCCTGGGTACAGTCCTGACTGTGGAGAGCACATCTTCCCCCTGTGCTGTGTGTGTGTGTTTCCTCGGGGAATACTCCTACCACTCCCAAAGACCTGCCACTCGGTGAATAGCCGGAGTAAGTTTAGTTTAGTTTAGTTTAGAGACACAGCGCAGAAACAGGCCCATCGGTCCACCGAGTCCACACCGACCAGCGATCCCCGCGCACTAACACTGTCCTACACACGCTAGGGACAATTTACATTCATACCAAACCAATTAACTTACAAACCTGTACGTCTTTGGAGTGTGGGAGGAAACCAAAGATCTCGGAGAAAACCCACGCGGTCACGGGGAGAACGTACAAACTCTGTACAGACAGCACCCGTGGTTAGAATCGAACCCCTGTCTCTTGCGCTGTAAATGTTGCAAGGCAGCAACTCTACCGCTGAGCCACCATGCAGCCCCTCGTCTGCCCCTAGTGTGTAGCTGAGTGATCGAACCTGGGAGGTGTTGACGGGACATAGACACAGCCAAGTGGGACTGGTGCGAATGCTGTCTGAAGGGTCCTCAGTGGGCCCATGGCTCTTTGACTATCATATGATATCCAGCTTCTCATCCACTTTGGCAGAAACACTATCTTAGTGTGTAGGAAGGAACTGCAGATGCTGGAGTAACTCAACGGGTCAGGCAGCTTCTTCTCAGAGCCTGACTCTCGGTCTGAAGAAGGGTCTCGACCCGAAACGTCACCTATTCCTTTTCTGCAGAGATGCTGCCTGACCTGCTGGGTTACTCCATCATTTTGTGTCTGACACCATTTGAATGACTGATCCAATGATGTTTCCGATTCATGGTAAACACAAGACATGGATGGCCATGGAGATAAAAACGGTAAAGTAATGGAATGCTGCAGGAAGGTTATTTAACTCTGTCCTTGAAGATGGCCATTGGCGTGGACTTCTGTGCTATGAATGTGTCTGTTGTAAAATACATTTCTCTGTGGCTCCATTAAGGTTCAGAGTGTGACCTGCGCTGCGAATGGGGGGGCCACTGAGAACGAAGGGGTTACAAGCAGCGGCTGGCCTGGTTCACCGCTGTGAGAAGATAGCATTGTTCGATTAACTTTTTTGTAACTTTGTAAGTGCCAGAAAAATGGCGACTCTTTGTGTACTGCCTAGGTACGATACGATACGAAGCTATACTATACGATACGATACGATGCGATACGATATGAAGTAATACGATACGATACGATACGAAGCTATACTATACGATACGATAGAACTTTATTTATCCCAGGAGGGAAATTGATCTGCCAACAGTCATAAAACACAAGATACATGAAACATTAAATTAAAGTGACAAGTGGAAAGGAAATCTTCCCCCTGCAAAGATTAGAGGGGGAGGAGGGCGGTCAGTCTCAGTCTACCCCACGACAGAAGGGGGAGGACTTGTACAGTTTGATGGCCACAGGGAAGAAGGATCTCCTGTGGTGTTCTGTGGTCTGCTGCATGCTTTTACTGGAGTGTATGCAGAAACAGAGAATGGCACCGTGCCTGGGTACATGAGACAATAAAGTATCATCAGATCATTGAACGTTTGAAAGCAGGCTAATCAGCTGGCTTTCCCCCTGATTGGATTGCTCTTTCTGCTTTGTGGAAGTGGCACTGTGGCATTTCGCTAAGTGTGTCAGCCCCAAAGTGTTTTGAATGAGGATGAAGCACTGCCCCGGTTGTTCAGTGATAACTGGCAGTACAACAGATGAATTGTAATGTCATCATTAAAGTGATGACGGAAGGGTCGGAAACAGCACTTCTCTTCTGAGACCCAAGGAATTGTGTCGGTTACCACCCGTCCAGTTCCCCGTCCTCATCGTACCTGCCTTCAGCGCTGCTGAAAGATCTTCAGAATCAAGAGGCTTTAATTAACAGTAGTTCAGGCAGCATCTCTGGAGAACATGGAGAGGTGACGTTTTGGGTTGGGACCCTACAATCAGTCTGAAGAAGGGTCTCAACCCAAAACGTCACCTATCCATGTTCTCCAGAGATGTTGCCTGACCTTATTCCAGCACTTTGTATTCTTTGTTTTGCAACTCAGCATCTTCATTTCCTTGTGCGTTTAAGGAACTACTATATACCTCATTGGAGACCCTCGGACTATTTTTGATTGGACTTTACTGGCTTTATCTTGCACTAAACATTATTCACATTATTCCCTTTATCATGTATCTGTACATTGTGGACGGCTCGATTGTAATCATGTGTTGTCTTTCCACTGACTGGTTAGCACGGAAACAAAAGCTTTTCACTGTACCTCGGTACACGTGACAATAAACTGAACTCAAGAAGTGGCCAAGAGTGTTTAATTGATGCACAATCAATTAAATCAATTGATGGGAAAGGAACAATGACATTTGTGCTTGTTGCAGCTTCACAGGCCAATTAACGCAAGAACACAACTAATAAACATGCAGTAAACAATGCAAGAAATTATCATTTCTCCTCGGTAACAAGATCATAAGAATGCAAGGAAAGTACGTAATGCAAGCTTCTACAAAGTGGACATTGGTTTGCTGCTCAGGTAGAGTTGAGGTTCGGGGTTTCAGGGTGTTTCAAGTGCTTGAAGGTTGTTGGGAAGATGCTGCTCCTGAATCTGGAGGTCACGGTTTTCAGGCTCCTGCACCTTCTTCTCGATGGTCGCAGTGAGATGAGAGTGTGGCCAGGGTGGTGTGGGTCAGTGAGAGTGTGGCCAGGGTGGTGTGGGTCAGTGAGAGTGTGGCCAGGGTGGTGTGGGTCAGTGAGAGTGTGGCCAGGGTGGTGTGGGTCAGTGAGAGAGTGGCCAGGGTGGTGTGGGTCAGTGAGAGTGTGGCCAGGGTGGTGTGGGTCAGTGAGAGTGTGGCCAGGGTGGTGTGGGTCAGTGAGAGTGTGGGGGGGTGGTGTGGGTCAGTGAGAGTGTGGCCAGGGTGGTGTGGGTCAGTGAGAGTGTGGTCAGGGTGGTGTGGGTCAGTGAGAGTGTGGCCAGGGTGGTGTGGGTCAGTGAGAGTGTGGCCAGGGTGGTGTGGGTCAGTGAGAGTGTGGCCAGGGTGGTGTGGGTCAGTGAGAGTGTGGCCAGGGTGGTGTGGGTCAGTGAGAGTGTGGCCAGGGTGGTGTGGGTCAGTGAGAGTGTGGCCAGGGTGGTGTGGGTCAGTGAGAGTGTGGCCAGGGTGGTGTGGGTCAGTGAGAGTGTGGCCAGGGTGGTGTGGGTCAGTGAGAGTGTGGCCAGGGTGGTGTGGGTCAGTGAGAGTGTGGCCAGGGTGGTGTGGGTCAGTGAGAGTGTGGCCAGGGTGGTGTGGGTCAGTGAGAGTGTGGCCAGGGTGGTGTGGGTCAGTGAGAGTGTGGCCAGGGTGGTGTGGGTCAGTGAGAGTGTGGCCAGGGTGGTGTGGGTCAGTGAGAGTGTGGCCAGGGTGGTGTGGGTCAGTGAGAGTGTGGCCAGGGTGGTGTGGGTCAGTGAGAGTGTGGCCAGGGTGTTGTGGGTCAGTGAGAGTGTGGCCAGGGTGGTGTGGGTCAGTGAGAGTGTGGCCAGGGTGGTGTGGGTCAGTGAGAGTGTGGCCAGGGTGGTGTGGGTCAGTGAGAGTGTGGCCAGGGTGGTGTGGGTCAGTGAGAGTGTGGCCAGGGTGGTGTGGGTCAGTGAGAGTGTGGCCAGGGTGGTGTGGGTCAGTGAGAGTGTGGCCAGGGTGGTGTGGGTCAGTGAGAGTGTGGCCAGGGTGGTGTGGGTTCAGTGAGAGTGTGGCCAGGGTGGTGTGGGTCAGTGAGAGTGTGGTCAGGGTGGTGTGGGTGAGTGAGAGTGTGGCTGATCATCTAAAATCACAAAGCACAAAGGAGCAACTCATTTAGTTCGAAGATATACCCAAAATGCTGGAGTAACAGCATCTCTGGAGAGAAGGGATGGGTGACGTTTCGGGTCGAGACCCTTCTCAGACTTTTCTTCCTACACAGCTCATTTAATTTCCTCCACACACAGTGGCTTAAGATATTTCTGCAAAATGTGCGAAGCATTAAAAATCATCGCATAAATAAAAGTCCTTTAAATGGCAAGCGCTATTTTTATGGAAAAGACAATTTGATAACTGATGGTGTTGTCTAATAACATTTGCAATTATTACACTGCACTGAAGGCTGTGCATTCTTTGGCAAACTATTTGAAAGTAGCATTTATTTCTGCAAATGGTTTGTAAATTAAATCACACAAATAGCAATGGCTACTTGCCAAACTGCCAGCTCCCACTGGTGTTCCAAGATATTCAACTGAACGGAGCGAGTTAGATCATCAGACATACAACAATGCAGCAATAGAGCAGGCCCATCTGCCCCCATTGGCTGTGTGAACATGATGCTGTTAAACCAATCTCCTTGCCCACATTTGCTCCATCTTCCTCCGTTCCCTGCACAACAACGTGCTTATCTCAAAGCCTCTTAAACGCCATCATCGTATCTGCTTCCACCACCACCCCTGGCAGCGTGTTCCAGGCACCCACCTTCCTCTGTGTAAAAGAAGCTTGTCCCACAAATCTCCTTTAAACTTTGTCCCGTTCACATCAAATCCATGCCTCTGGTCATTGACAATTTCCACCACGGGAAATTGGTTCTGACTGCCTACCCGATCAATGCCTCTCACAACTTTATATAATTCTCTCAGGTCTCCCCTCACTCTCTGATGCTCCAGTGAAAGCAATCTAGGTTTGTCCATGCAATAGGTTCTAAAGACGGGTCTCGACCCGAAACGTCACCTATTCCTTTTCTCCAGAGCTGCTGCCTGACCTGCTGAGTTACTCCAGATTTTTGTGTCTAACTTAGGTTTGTCCAACATCTCTTTGTATCTATTATCCTCTAATCCAGGCAGCATTCTGGTAAATCTCATCTGAATTCTCTCCAAAGCCTCTTCATCCTTCCTGTAATGGGGTTACCGGAACTGCAGAACGAGTTGTTTTAGCTTATCTATACAAGGTCATTCGTGACCCTTCAATGGTGGGTATTGTTGCAGCACCATCCAACCAACTCAACCCTCATTTTTGATGATATTCCTCATGTGTTGCTTTGGACCATTTGCGTTTTCTGACAAGCAGACTGCAAAAATATATATATTTTTTAAACTGCAAATCTGAATTAAATAATAAAAATGCTGGAAACACTCAGCGGGTCAGGCATCATGTGGGGAAAATATAACAGGTAACATTTCAGGTGAAAGGTTTACGAGGATGTTGCTAGGACTAGAGGGTGTAAGCTATAGGGAGAGGTTGGGCAGGTTGGGGCTCTACTCCTTTGAGTGCAGGAGGATGTGGGGTGATCTTATTGAGGTGTATAAAATCATGAGAGGAATAGATTGGGCAGACGCACAGAGTCTCTTGCCCATAGTAGGGGAATCAAGAACCAGAGGACATAGGTTTAAGGTGAATGTGAAATATTTAATGTAAATCTGAAGGGTGACTTTTTCACACGGAGGGTGGTGGGTGTATGGAAGAAGCTGCCAGAAGAGGTAGTTGAGGCAGGGACTATCACAATGTTAAAGAAACAATTAGATGGGTACATGAATAGGACAGGTTTAGAGAGATATGGGCCAAACGCAGGCACTAGTGTAGCTGGGACATGTTGGTTGGTATGGACAAGTTGGGCAGAAGGGCCTGTTTCTTCAGTGTATCACTCTCTGACTCTAAGAGAGTCAGAACATCAGAACATTCAACTGAGGGTATGGAAAAGACCAATTTAAGCTTTGGCACGCTATCCATGGGACATTTTGAAATTGTACCAGTTAAATTCATACAACACAAGTGGAAGCATTAACTCCTTCAGTACAATATACCGATTTGACCTGAAGATGGGTCCTGACTCAAAATGCCATCTGTCCAATCTCTCTAAGATGCTGCCTGACCCATTGAGTTCCTCCAGCTATTTTTTTTTTCCTTAAGATTCCACCATCTGCATTCTCTCATTTCTATTTGGTCATTGGTGCTAAATACCTACAAGGGTAGCAGCTCCTAATTTGTGCAGAGATACCAATTTTAATGGAAGTTGTTTGGTGAGAAACAAATTAAATCAGCAATTGGTGTGTAGTGCCTTCAGAGGCATGGAGCAAAAGAGAAGGAAGATGTTGCCACAGATAAGATTGGAGGCTTCCCACATTCTCAGCAAGGTTTAGCAACATCCACAGGGGTACAATAGACAATAGACAATAGGTGCAGGAGTAGGCCATTCGGCCCTTCGAGCCAGCACCGCCATTCAATGTGATCATGGCTGAGCATTCCTAATCAGTACCCCGTTCCTGCCCTCTCCCCATACTCCCTGACTCCGCTATCCTTAAGAGCTCTATCTAGCTCTCTCTTGAATGCATTCAGAGAATTGGCCTCCACTGCCTTCTGAGGCAGAGAATTCCACTGATTCACAACTCTCTGACTGAAAACTTTTTCCTCATCTCCGTTCTAAATAGCCTACCCCTTATTCTTAAACTGTGGCCCCTGGTACCTTGGAACATTGCTCCTGAAATCTTTCACCTTTGTTGTCAAGGGGAGGATGACCTCATTTAAAGTGACCTGCTCCTGGGTAATCCAATTGATGATGATGGTTCCTCATTTAAAGTGTCCTGCTCCTGGGTAGTCCAATTGATGATGATGGTTGAAGAATGCCCTATGTATTCATGACTTCAACCAGTCATAGATTCAAACAGCGCAGAAACAAGCACCTCGGCCCAAGTCATCCATGCCGACCATAAAGCCTCATCTCGACTGGTTCCATTGACCTGCATTTGGCCCATATTCCTCTAGCGCATGTGGGGAAAAGAAACAGAAGTAAGAGAGGAATATTTGACCATATTGTCTCACTCTGGATGTGTTGATTGGATTTTTTTGTTATTAAGCATAGAAACCATTCCCAGAAATCCTTTCTTACTGACACGAGTTTCATTCCCCATTTAACCACAGATTGTGAATTATCTGATCCTCCTGGTCATTTGACAGCAATTAATAAAAAAGTAGCAACTCAGGACCTTGGCTGGACAGTGTCCAAGTGGCCTTCTCTTCATTCACATCCTGGAGGAGATGCCAAATACATAAGTTTGATTGGTTTGTAGATGAGTGGGAAGATGTTTTCTGAGACTGGCATCAATCTCGTCATTTTGAAAGATTCTAGACGTCATTTTTTTTCTTGGTCCAGTCAGATCATTTCAATTTGTTGGCCCACAGCCCGGCTCCCATGGAAGCTAAACTGCCGCATTATCCAGGAAGGGTAAATACCTGGTTGAGTGATGAAGATCATTCAGCCGAAATAGAAAGGCTTGCATTATCTATATGTCACTCCTTTAGTGTTATTACAAATGCATGTACTTCTATTAAAACCCTAAAACAAACTCCTTCACTGCCAGAATAATCTTCAAATCTCTGTCTCACATTTACTTGAGAGGCTAAATTGAGCTTTGGTTTAATGTTCTGTTCCATATTCTAATATTGGAGCTTTTGGAAGTTCTACTTACAATGACATAAAAAGAGACAATGTGCTGGAGTAATTCTAAATAGAAAGAAAGTGCGGTTCAGGCACAAGGGACTGTGGATGTTGGCTTACAAATAAAGACACAAAGTGCTGGAGTAACTCAGCGGGTCAGGCAGCATCTCTGGGGAACATGGATAGATGACGTTTCACAGAGTGCTGGAGTAACTCAGCGGGTCAGGCAGCATCTCTGGGGAACATGGATAGGTGACGTTTCACAGAGTGCTGGAGTAACTCAGCGGGTCAGGCAGCATCTCTGGGGAACATGGATAGGTGACGTTTCACAGAGTGCTGGAGTAACTCAGCGGGTCAGGCAGCATCTCTGAAGAATATGGATTGGTGATGGTTCATGTTGGGACCCTTCTTCAAACTAATTGTGGGAGGAGGGAGGCTGGAAGGAAACTGGAAGTAATACAAAGCCTCAGAGGGGCGGGGGGGGGGGGATTTATTTTTCAAATGGTTGGACAAAAACCAGAGATGAAAATACGAAAAGTGTGAGATTAGGAGATACGGTGAGAAGAAATGTGAATTGCGAAGCCATAGAAAGGAACACAATTGGCAGGGAAGGGGGGTGGGGAGGGAGTATTTGGTGTGAATCCAGGTGGAGTACAGGGAAAAGAGGAAGATACAAAGGGGGGGGGGGGGGGGGAGTGGAACTGTTGTAGGTTAGTTACCTAAAATTGTGATACCTAAATTAGTTACCTACGATTGTGTCTTATGAGATTGGTCCAAATGCAGGCAGGTGGGACTAGTGTAGATTGGGCATGTTGGTCAGCATGGGCAAGTTGGGCCAAAGGACCTGTTTCCATCTTGTATGACTATGACACTAAGGAAATCAGGAATGCAGAGAGAGACAAGGTGAAGGCTCAATTCAGTCAACCAGATGCAGGTGACTGGCAGAGCCTGAATAGCAATATGGACAACAAGCCGAAATGGGGAGAAATCTCTGTCAACAATATATTTCTACTGGATGTGCTCCTTTTATGCCCGTTCTGAACATGCAATCAAAGTCGCACCTTGGCTTGTTCTCCCATCCCCCGCTGGCTATATCCATATATCTCTGTGGCAGAGTCAGGTCTACTTTCATGCAGGTAACTTCTCAGGAGGTGGCTGGACTGGATGGAGATCCCAGATAGGCCACATTCTTAGCCACATTCTTCATCAACATCTTCATTCCATCACTTAAATTGTCTTGTCTCCTCAACTTCAAGGAAACCTCCATCATTCCAGTCCCCAGGAAAAATAAAGTGACCTGTGTCAATGACTACTGTCCAGTAACCCTAACGTTGATCATAAGGAAGTGCTTTAGAAATGGCCCAGATTTGTGTCAGTCTGACAAGACAATTTAGTGTAGGAAAGAACTGCAGATGCTGATTTAAACCGAAGATAGCCACAAAATGCTAGAGCAACTCAACGGGTCAGGCAGCTTCTCTGGAGAATAGGAATAGGTGAAGTTTCAGGTCGAGACCCTTCTTCAGATCATTTAGCCCTGTTCAATGTACATACAGGAATCATTGATCTCCGAAAGTTGCCATCTCGCTTGCAAAACCTCCAGCCCTGCATTACCTTGACAGTAAGAACACCTACGTCACAGTGCTGTTCATTGACTACAGCTTTCAATACCATGATATCAAATAAGCTCATCCCTCTACCGACCTTAGTGTTGGGGTCTTCATTAGCAACTGGCTTCTGGACATTTTAACTGGCATGGATCAGTTGGTTAGAATTAGTGTAGGAAAATAACTGCAGATGCTGGTACAAATCGAAGGTATTCACAAAATGCTGGAGGTATTTATTCACAAAATGCATTTTGTGAATAAATATCTTCGAGTTGGTTAGAATTGATCACCATGGTTAGAATTATGTTGGAATGTTTGAATGGTTAGAATTAACTACCAGTCAGAGGGTAGTTAATCAGTGGAACATTGCCACAGAGGGCTGTGGAGGCTACGTCAGTGGATATTTTTAAGGCAGAGATAGACAAATTCTTGCTTAGAACAGATGTCAAGGGTTATGGGGAGAAGGCAGGAAAATGGGATTAGGAGGCAGAGATCAGCCATGATTGAATGGCGCAGTGGAATCAATGGGCCAAATGGCCTAACTTGTGAATTCTATTGTGAATAACTTGTGGACTCCTATAACTTGTGAATTCTACTCCTATAATAACCCTATCCTTATCAACGGAGCTGCTGTGCAGATGGTCGATGGGTTCAAGTTGCAAGGCCTCCATGTCACCTAGCAACCTTCACAGTAATGCAGTGATCACCAGCATATTTACTTTCATAGGCATCTGAAAATATCTTGCATGTCCACGAGGATTCTCTCGAACTTCTACAAATAGTCTGTAGAAAGTCTTCTGACTGGATGCCTCAAAGCCTGGTTTGGCAACTGCTCCACCCTTGACCGGCTGAACCTGCAGAGAGTGGTGAACACAGCCCGGTCCATCACAGGCTCCCCACCACCTTCCATCCAGTCCATCTTCACGGCACGTTGCATCAGGAAGGCAGGAGGTATCGTCAAGGGTATCCGCCACCCTGGCCACTCCCTTTCTCTCTTCAACTTTCTGGGAGAAAATGCAGGAGTTTGAAAGCCCAGATTTGCAGACTTAAGAACAGCTTCTTCCCCACTCTTAACAGGGACCGAGACCAATCACTTCTTTCACACCACATTCCCAGAGACACTGCAACGTATTCTTACTCTTACTCCTACCTCATTCTGTTATTCCATTATTGTACTTTAAATTATTTTGCACTATTTGGTTTTTGCACTGCAATCTTGCACCAGCCAGTCTGTTGTTTGGCACTTCTTCTTGTATTTGTTGTTGTATCTGTCATTGCTACATATATTGTTCACTCAGTGAGCTTCTTGTGAAGATGGCATTTCATTGCACTTCTGTGTTTCTGACCTGTGTTCTGGCGCAGGATGTGTGCTTGAAACAAGGGTGTGTCTCCAAACTCACAAACATGGTGCCTGCATAAGACCATATGCCTTCACGTCCGCTACCCACATGAATCCTCTACATAGCTGTGCCAAATTATAGGAAGGATTTCGACAAAATGGAGAGGGTACAGAGGAGATTTACTAGAATGTTGCCTGGGTTTCAGCACTTAGGCTACAGAGAGAGGTTGAACAGGTTGGGTCTTTATTCTTTGGAGCGTAGAAGGTTGAGGGGGGACTTGATAGAGGTTTTTAAAATTTTGAGAGGGACGGACAGAGTTGACATGGGTAGGCTTTTCCCTTTGAGAGTGGGGAAGATTCCAACAAGGGGACATAGCTTCAGAATTGAGGGACAAAGGTTTAGGGGTAACATGAGGGGGAACTTCTTTACTCAGAGGGTTGTGGCTGTATGGAATGGACTTCCGGTGGAAGTGGTGGAGGCTGGCTCGATTTTATTATTTAAGAGTAAATTGGATAGGTATATGGATAGGAGGGGATTGGAGGGTTATGGTCTGAGTGCAGGTAGATGAGACTAGGTCAGGGAGAATGGTCGGCGTGGACTGGTAGGGCCGGACAGGCCTGTTTCCATGCTGTAGTTGTTATATGTTATATGTTATATGTTATATGAAGCCTTTTCTCTTTTACGAAAATAAATAAGTCAACAGTCATTACAGATTCAGACCATTGACTGGCTTACTGAGTGGATTTGACCTCCGCAACCGCGCACTTTGGTTTGACATTATACTTGTTCCAGGACCTCATGACAGCAATGCCACGACTCTTCAGTAATTGTTGACACCACATCAACATCACGAATAGATTTGTTATTGTACCGAGTCAACTGGGACGTCTCTTGCTGTGAACATTTCACCTGCATCGACATTTCCAATCCGAACAAGGTCTCTTTTTGGATGACAGATCTGGCCACCCACTGCCGATTTTTGTCTCTGATCGTTGATCTTGTGACCCTAATTCTCTCACTCTCTAAGGAAAGTGTTTCTCTTCCTCTCCATATATTGCCTTATGCTTCAAATGCTGCCTCTTTACTCTCCCTTCTAGCTACGGCTAGAATTACACCACTAAATATGTGAGGACAAAGCATTTATCACTCTGCTCGGGTAGGACCAGACTTAAGGTGCGGATTTGCAGGGAATTTAAATAAGAAGTAAGCCAATCGACGACCCATCCTGAAGCTACAACAACCTTGAAACAGTTGCTTCTTCAAGGCTACTTTAAACGCTTGTAAAGATTTCAGCTGTCTCTTCAGATGCAGAGTGATGAAGAGGAATCAATAAATGTTCAATGCCATTAGATCACAGAAAATTCTTAAGTAAATTTAAAGTGAACTGTGATCCATTGTTGGACATTAGTTCAGGTGGTGTTCTACGCATAGCGATGATCCATCTCACTACTGCACTGGTGCATTGCGCTCCTCTGCATGTCTGATCCCAATCCACCTTGCCTGTCCCCCTTATGACAAAATGGACACATTGGAATGGCCAAGTCAGCCATTTCCCTGGTGCTGGTGCATCTGGTAGTACTGTTCGGATTGCTGGCAAATTGTCCACTTGAGCACAACTGTGGGCGGAAAAATATCATGTGGAATCTGGGAATTACTTTCAGAACAAACTCATTATTACAATTTACCCAGTTTGGGACTTGAGTGTCCTAGGACTGATGCTCTCCTGCTCTAGGGAATATGCTCTCAGATACAGTAGCGATACGGTAGAGTTGCTGCCTCACAACACCATAGACCCGGGTTCGATCCTGACTCTGGGTGCTGTCTGTATGGAGTTTGTACATTCTCCCTGTGACCTGTGTGGGTTTTCTCTGGGATCTCCAGTTTCCTCCCACACTCCAAAGACCTACGGGTTTGTAGGCTAGTTGGCTTGATAAAATTGTAAATTGGTCCTAGTGTGTAGGATAGTGTTCATGTCCCAGGATCGCTGGTCGGTGTGGACCAAAGGGCCTATTTCTGCACTGTATCTTTAAACAAAACTAAACTAAGTACAAAGCAAATGTCACTTTTTACACTACCCCATATCTACATTTTCCCTCTTCTGAAGTCTGTGGCGATGTTGCTAGGCAGAATTGAAGCATGGACTGACTTAAGGTCATAGGAAGGAACTGCAGATGCTGGTTTAAATTGAAGATAGACACAAAATGCTAGAGTAACTCAGCGGGACAGGCAGCATCTCTGGAGAGAAGGGATGGGTGAAATTTCAGGTTGAGACCCTTCAGTCTGAAGAAGGGTCTCAACCCGAAACGTCACCCGTTCCTTCTATCCAGAGATGCTGCCTGATCTGCTGAGTCACTCCAGTATTTTGTGTCTATCTCTGACTTACCAGGTTTGAGTGAGGTCCCTGACTCAGGCATGAGGATCATCTTACACCTTGGGCTGATCTGCCTTAACTCACTGTCCACTTTAAGCCATTATCTACCTTAACCCGTTGTGTCTCTTTACAACACCTTTCACCTATTCTTTATCTTGTGCTTAGCTATTATACAAAACTTCTGGCAAAAAACTTCATATTGACAAACCCAGTGTGTTAGGCATATAACTCATCTATAACTCAGCGATGAAGGTCACCTATGGCCACCCTTGGCCAGGCCGACCCTGAAATGCCACCAGAACATCGGGCCTTCATGGTCATGTGAAGAACTCTAAACCCCTGTAACAATCTGGCAACATTGTATACTCATACTGTATGCACTCTGTATATCTCAGTGTACCACTGCTATACACTTTACTGTCTCTGAGATGCTTATCTAAGATATATCTAAGTGCTGAAGATAGACACAAAAAGCTGGAGTAACACAATGGGTCAGGCAGCATCTCTGGAGAGAAGGAATAGGTGATGTTTTGGGTCAAGGCCCTTCTTCAGACTGAGAATCAGGAGAAAGGGAAACGAGAGATATAGACGGTGATATAGAGAGATACAGAACAAATGAATGAAAGATATGTAAAAAAAACAATGATGAAAGAAACAGGCCATTGTTAGTTGTGGGCTAGGTGAAAACGAGTTACAGACAATGAGACTCAACAAGATGGCTTTGAAGCTGGTATGACTTGGGTGGAGGAGGGATGGAGAGAGAGGGGATGTAAGGGTTAATTGAAGTTAGAGAATCAATGTTCCTACCGCTGGGTTGTAAGTGCTTATGTGGTACTTGTACTGAACAAAATAGAATTTCACTGCAGCTCAGCACATGTAATAAATAAAGTACCATTAAACCATTGAACCAAAATTCTTTTCCTGGGAACGCTTGAATAGACTATTCAATGTCCCCAATCTGCAGCGTGATGGGTTCCCAATATTTCACATCTGCAGTGCTGGCGGCACGGTGGCGCAGCGGTACAGTTGCTGCCTTACAGCGCCAGAGACCCGGGTTCAATCCTGACTACGGGTGCTATATTTATGGAGTTTGTATGTTCTCTCCGTGACCTGCGTGGCTTTACTCTGGGTGCTCCCGTTTCCTCCCACACTCCAAAGCCATACAGGTTTGTAGGTTAATTGGCTTTGGTAAAATTGTAAATTGTTTCTAGTGTTTGTAGGATAGTGTTAGTGTGCGGGGATCGCTGGTCACGGCGCAGGCTCGGTGGGCTATAGGGCCTGTTTCCACGCTGTATCTCTAAGCTAAACTAAACTAAACAGTTATAAAGCTTCATTTGGTCATTTTTCCAAACTAGTCCATCCTCTTAAAGTGCCTTCAACAGTGGACCGATGGCGGAGGCTGTTTCTGGGAAGTATCTGTCAGGAAATGGCAGTCTTGACAATCAAACTGATTCATGCAGCTATCTGCACAGCCCATCAGCTGCTACGTTTAGCTTTGATCAGTTGTATTATTAGATTCTGACAACAAGGCTGTTCAACAGCCCACCGTTGTGCCAGTAAGTGCCTGTGATCAGACAGACCGATGGAGCAGCTTCACACTGCAAATAATTGCTTGCACTGCTTTCTGTCTCTGTATGTATTTTTGTTTGACTTTGTTGAGAGAGCATGAAGCAATTCCAATAGGTTGTTCCATCACCTAGAACATGGCAGCAATGTGAAAGTGGAGACATCATATATTAGCTCTAATGTTCTTGTCATATCATCGTGAACCCATAGAAAGTTGTTACACAAACTGCACTTATGTTGACATAGAGCATTCTGTTGTTGATCAGTCCAATTCTATTTCTCACTCTGCTGAAGATCGTGATGTGGAGATATAGGCGTCCTCAACCAGGACTTTGTAATCGTGTTCAATGATTCCCAGAAAAGAATAGAGCTCTGCAACTTTTCTTTGCTCTGAAGCCAGGGTCATTCTGAAGAAGGGTCTCGACCTGAAATGTCACGCAGTCCTTCTCTCCAGAGATGCTGCCTGTTACTTCAGCATTTTGTGTCTATCCTCAACCTTGCCTTTAGCAGGTTTCAGTCCTTTAATGGAGACACAGGGAACTGCAGATGCTGGAATCTTGCGTAGAACACAAAGTGGTGGAGTAACTCAATGGAGTAACTAACTGGAGGGTGTAGAGAACGATGTTGCCAGGACTCGAGGGCCTAAGCTGTAGGGAGAGGTTGAGCAGGCTGGGTCTCTATTCCTTGGAGTGCAGGAGGATGAGGGGTGATCTTATAGAGTTGTACAAAATCATGAAAGGAAAGATTGGATAGATGCACAGATTCTCTGGCCCAGAGTAGGGGAAACGAGAACCAGAGGCCATAGGCTTAAGGTGAGGGGGAAAGATTTAATTGGAACCTGAGGGGTAACTTTTTCACACAAAGGGTGGTAGGTGTGTGGAATGAGCTGCTGGAGGTGGTAGTTGAGGCAGGTATTATCTCAACATTTAAGAAACATTTAGACAGGTACATTTAGACAGGTTTGGAGGGATATAGGTCAAATGTAAGCAGGGGGGACGAGTGTAGATGGGGCATGTTGGCCAGTGTGGGAAAGTTGGGCCGAAGGGCCTGTTTCCATGCTGTAAGACTCTATGACGCTATGACATGATAGGCGATGTTTCGGGTCAGGACCCTTCTTCACTCTGATACGAAGCATCAGATATCCTTGTCCTCCAGGGATGCTGCCTGATTAAGTTACTTTCTGAGTTATTTGCTGAGCTACTCTCATTTTGTGCTTCGTCAATTAATGTCTACCTTCAGATGTTGATACAGCTGACTGCATCAGCAGGTGCTTGGACTGTTTTAGTTTCATGAGGTGTTGGTGTAATGGTGTTGATCAGAAGATCTATTTGATTTCATAAGCAGTTGTCAATGTCCTGCAAGGCCTCGTGGAGGTAATGATCTGTGTGATGATTTAGCTCGGTACTGCAACCTTCTGACTGTACTTATCCATATTAAGCCAACTGCATGTGATGAGCAACTAATCAAGGTTCATAAACAAAATACTTGGAGCCCATTAACTGTGCACACTGGGAAATAGTTTATCAATAACAGTCATGTTTAACAGGTCTTATAGTCCCCACGCAATCTTACTCGTTATCTGTAATCAATGACATATTATTTTCCATCACTTTGATGCAAAGCATCTTCTCCAATTTGTTCAGTTCTTCTTCCACTTGGCTCTCCAATGAATAATGAGCTGCCCTTGGCTTTGGCGGAGATTTATGTGTTACTCGTTCCAACCAATCTATTGCCTTGTATCTTGTAATTCCTGTTTTGCCATTTTTGAAGATTCTTTGAATTTGGAAAAATAAGCCTCCAGGTGTGATTTTATCTTACAGGTGGACAAATAGTCAATGCACCCCCTCAAAAGGAGTTTCAGGCCAGTGCCTCCCATCAGAACCTGATGCTTGGTGCAGTCACCACAACTGTGGGAGGTTCTAGGTTCTGCCCTCCGTTTTGTATTTATATTTATGCTTTGTATTTATGTCAACATTTTCAAAACTTGTCCTAAAAACATCCAAATACTGACTTTGTTTTTTACTCTGTGTGGGAAAATAACTGCAGATGCTGGTTCAAATCGAAGGTAGACACAAAATGCTGGAGTAACTCAGCAGGTCAGGCAGCATCTCAGGAGAGAAGGAATTGATGACATTTCAGGTCGAGACCCTTCTTCAGACTGAGAAGGGTCTCGACCTGAAACGTCACCCATTCCTTCTCTCCTGAGATGCTGCCTGACCCGCTGAGTTACTCCAGCATTTTGTTTTTTACTCTAATATAATTGGCTCATATGTGACCGTACTTATGTGAGAGCTGTCTGCATGCTGTGTCAAACTGCTCCCCCAATAGCTATAGACAATAGACAATAGGTGCAGGAGGAGGCCATTCAGCCCTTCGAGCCAGCACCGCCATTCAATGCGATCATGGCTGATCACTCTCAATCAGTACCCCGTTCCTGCCTTCTCCCCATACCCCCTCACTCCGCTATCCTTAAGAGCTCTATCCAGCTCTCTCTTGAAAGCATCCAACGAACTGGCCTCCACTGCCTTCTGAGGCAGAGAATTCCACACCTTCACCACTCTCTGACTGAAAAAGTTCTTCCTCATCTCCGTTCTAAATGGCCTACCCCTTATTCTTAAACTGTGGCCCCTTGTTCTGGACTCCCCCAACATTGGGAACATGTTTCCTGCCTCTAATGTGTCCAATCCCCTAATTATCTTATATGTTTCAATAAGATCCCCCCTCATCCTTCTAAATTCCAGTGTATACAAGCCTAATTGCTCCAGCCTTTCAACATACGACAGTCCCGCCATTCCGGGAATTAACCTAGTGAACCTACGCTGCACGCCCTCAAGCTATCCATCAGTTAGGACAATAACTCTAACACTTTTGTGTCTCACACTGCAGTTGGGTGCAGTATGTGTGCATTACATGCTAAACTCTCTCATGATGACTGTAATGGAGTGTGGATGCCCTGCTTGTGACTTCCTGTAAGAAACTAGAGGTTCCAGTAAGAAACCACAACTAGAGAGCAGTCCAGAACTACCATCTACCTCATTGGTAACCCTCGGACTATCTTTGATCGGACTTTACTGGGTTTACGTTGCACTAAACGTTATTCCCTTTTCATATATCTGTAAATGGCTCGACTGTAACCATGTACTGTCTTTCTGCTGACTGCTTGGCACGCAACAAAAGCTTCTCACTGTACCTCAATACACGTGACAATAAACTAAAGGAACCAGGGGCCACAGTTTAAGAATAAGGGGTAGGCCATTTTGAACGGAGATGAGGAAAAACTTTTTCACTCAGAAAGTTGTAAACCTGTGGAATTCTCTGCCTCAGAAGGCAGTGGAGGCCAATTCTCTGGATGCTTACAGATAGAGCTCTTAATGATAGCAGAGTCTGGGGGTATGGGGAGAGGGCAGGATGGGTACTGATTGTGGATGATCAGCCATGATCACATTGAATGGCGGTGCTGGCTCGAAGAGCCGAATGGTCTCCTCCTGCACCTATTGTCTATTGTCTATTGTCTAAACTGAACTGAAACTGAAGGTTGATCTCCCTGAACAAATCACAAAGTGCTGGAGTAACTCAGCAGGTCAGACAGCATGTGGAGGCAATGGATGGGCAATGTTTCAGGTTGGGACCCTTATTCAAACTGACTTCAAGTCCATCTGTGTTCCTCCAGCACTTTCAGTTGGAAGTGAGATTCCAGATCATGGACTGACAACATTCCAGATCTGCACTTACACAGAACATAGAACATAGAACATAGAACATAGAACATAGAACATAGAACATAGAACATAGAACATAGAACATAGAACATAGTACAGCACAGGAATGGGCCCTTCAGCCCACAATGTTTGTGCAGAACATAATGCCAAGTTAAACTGACCTCATGTGTAGGAAGGAAGTGCAGATGCTGGTTTAAATCGAAGATAGACACAAAGTGCTAGAGTAACTCAGCAGGAACGGCAGCATCTCTGGAGCGAAGGAATAGGTGACGTTTCAGGTCGAGACCCTTCTTCAGACTGACCTTATCTGCACTTTCTTGTGCCTCGCTGTTGTTGTTGAATTTGAAATGCATGATCCTTGATTTGTGTTTCGCCTTACAAGCCTTTACTATATATACTTTTATTTTGAAATGAGCAGCACTTCGATTTTTGAAAAGGAGAATTCATCGGGGAATGGCTGCCAGTATATCACTGCCACCAATTCACGCCATAACCTGCTGCCTTTGATTCTGGGCCTGGGTTTCTGGACTTGTCCTTTGACTACAGCGTTACTGTTGCATTTAGGAGCTAGCAATGGATACAAGGCCACAGTCAGTTTGCCCAATACTGTGGCTGCCATGCCCATGAAAATTGCAAACTTCCACGCCAAGTAATTTCTCATACATTCTCCCAGCTATCGCTTGTGCTTGACCACTGTGTAGCTCCTCAAATAGCACTGTTGCCCTATTCTTCCAAATTCAGAAACATCTCCACAAATGAAGTTAGACACAAAACGCTGGAGTAACTCAGCAGGACAGGCAGCATCTCTGGAGAGAAGCAATGGGCAACGTTTCGGGTCGAGACAACTTCTTCCGACAGGGTGAAGATGAGGGAGTGGGGGCCTAGAAAACGGAAGTCATTGAAGAGACGAAGGGCGTGTGAGGTGTCTTGGACATGGGTAGGGAGGGATTGGACCAGTGGGGATAGGATGGAGTCGAGGTATATGGAGATTAATTCAGTGGGACAGGAGCAAGCAGAAACAATGGGTGTAAAGATGAGGGAGTGGGGGCCTGGAAAACGGAAGTCATTGTACAAAGATGAGGGAGTGGGGGGAAATGAAGTATGATACAAATGAAGTATCTGTCGTTCTCCGAGGTATTACTAACGTATTGTGTGTGAAGTGCACTTCAGGATTGATTTCCACGTGTAATATTGCTTTCTCTCGGTAACCAATGCCTATATGTTTCTCGCTCAAGCTCCAGAGCATTATTGACCCTAAAAGATATCTGCACACTTTCCGTTTAGGTTGTGAACACGTCACAGGCCGTGTGAAGCCTGCTTGCCATTTTAATTTGGTATTGGTGTATTCGCTTTATTATTGTCACATGTGCCGAGATTCATCCAAAACGTTTTGTTTGCATGCTATCCAATCAAATCGCACTATATAGGAGCAAAACCATGCTGTTCACAAGTGCAACAGTAGAAAGAATGAAAAGCAGATACTGGTTTATTGAGGTAAGACATCAAATGCTGAAGTAACTCAGCAGGCCATGCAACATCCCTTTATAACATGGATAGGTGACGTTTCGGTTCAGAACCCTTCTTCAGTCTGACGATGTGAGAGAGAAAAGATTTAAACGAACCTGAGGGAAAAGTTTATAAGAAAATAAATAAAAAATGTAAACAAACTGTGAATGTTGGAATTCTGAAATAACAAAAACTGCTGGAAAATAATAGATCACGCAGCATCCATCTCGAGCCGAAACATCACCTTTTCCTTTTCTCCAGAGATGCTGCCTGACCCACTGAGTAACTCCAGCATTTTGTATCTATCTTTGTACATCCAACTTGATTGATTCCAGAGCTGATACCATGTTGAGAGCAACTGACTTGCCTCAAACATAAGATGAAAGGGGTGTACATGACATAGACAATAGACAATAGGTGCAGGAGTAGGCTATTCGGCCCTTCGTGCCAGCACCGCCATTCAATGTAATCATGGCTGATCATTCTCAATCAGTACCCCATTCCTGCCTTCTCCCCATACCCCCTGACTCCGCTATCCTTAAGAGCTCTATCTAGCTCTCTCTTCAATGCATTCAGAGAATTGGCCTCCACTGCCTTCTGAGACAGAGAATTCCACAGATTTACAACTCTCTGACTGAAAAAGTTTTTCCTCATCTCCGTTCTAAATGGCCTACACCTTATTCATAAACTGTGGCCCTTGGTTCTGGACTCCCCCAACATTGGGAACATGTTTTCTGCCTCTAACGTTTCCAACCCCTTAATAATCTTATATGTTTCGATAAGATCCCCTCTCATCCTTCTAAATTCCAGTGTATACAAGCCTAGTCGCTCCAGTCTTTCAACATACGACAGTCCCGCCATTCCGGGAATTAACCAAGTAAACCTACGCTGCACGCCCTCAATAGCAAGAATATCCTTCCTCAAATTTGGAGACCTAAACTGCACACAGTACTCCAGGTGCGGCCTCACTAGGGCCCTCCCTGTACAACTGCAGAAGGACCTCTTTGCTCCTATACTCAACTCCTCTTGTTATGAAGGCCAACATTCCATTGGCTTTCTTCACTGTCTGCTGTACCTGCATGCTTCCTTTCAGTGACTGATGCACTAGGACACCCAGATCTCGTTGTACGTCCCCTTTTCCTAACTTTGAGCTGTGCTCCTAACAGAAGCTGAGACCACCTTGGTTTTAAATCCATAAAGTACAATATTTGAATTACCGGTGATGTACCCCGGCACAGTTGATGTACTTAAGTATCCCGGCATCAATGAGCTTTCGATGTTTATTAAAAAATCTTCCTCACATATGAATGCAATCCTATTGGCAACACTAGCACTGTACTGAGGGTGGGCCTTTTAGACATAGACCAGCTGCTTATGAATTCATTGGATTAACAGCAGGGAAAGGTTACTTGTTCACTATTGGTTTAGTAGACCATGCGTTAGATTTACGCAGGCAAAATCAACAAAGGCAGCGTGGAAATTTACCAACTGTCGTACCAGGAGCTTCCATTTTCCACCTGGAAATGTGTGGAAATTGGGGGATTACTGGGATTTCAAGCATGCACTTGGCCACAGATACTGAGCAAGTATTTAGAAATTACGTGCCTGTCAGGAAAATATTTGCCTTGCAGATTTGAAGGAAAACTTACATGGATGTCCTACATATTAAATAGTAAGTCAAATCTTCTGAAAGAATGGAAATGAATTTGGGGGATGCAGTGTGTTAAAAGTTGGTTTCGTTTAGTTTAGTTTAGAGATACAGCGCGGAAATAGGCCCTTCGGCCCACTGGGTCTGTGCCGACCAGCGATCCCCACACAATAACACTATCCTGCACACACTAGGGACAATTTACAATTAAACCAAGCCAATTAACTTACAAACCTGTACGTCTTTGGAGTGTGAGAGGAAGCCAAAGATCTCAGAGAAAACCCACGCAGGTCACAGGGAGCACGTACAAACTCTGTACAGACAGAACCTGTAGTCAGGATCGAACCAGCGTCTGCAATGCAACAGCTCTACCGCTGCACCACCGTGCTGTCTAAACTGGATTAAAACAGAAAGTGCTGGAGGAACTCAGCAGGTCAGGCAGCATCTGTGGAGGGAATGGATGGATGATGTTTCGGCTCACCCGACCTGTAACATCCACTCACTGCAGCGATCCTTTGGCACTTTCTGTTTTGCTGAAGATTCCAGTATCTGCAGTCAGTCGTGTCTCCATTTAAAAACTGGACGCTCAATACAAACAACTGGGCTCTGGTCCTAACACAGATCCTTCGGGACCACTTTACAAATTGACAAAACACATTATCCATTTGACCTTCTCCGTCACATTCATGCACTGGATCCGGTCCAGTTGCAGGGACCATGGCTCTCCCTCTCTCTGCTCCCGGGTGTGATCATTAGATTTGGTCTGTGTGTCCGTGAAGCCGCCGCCAGTGAGCTGGGAGATGGGCTTGGCTCTTCCATCTCGCCCTTACACTTCAATCTCAAGGAAATCAGCTGAGCTTGGCTTCAACAAGGCCAACACTTCAGCAAAAGCATAATATGCTTTGTTCCATTATTAAAACAAAATGGAACACAGCCAGTTGGAAGTTCCACCACAATGCTGATGTAGTTGGAGACACAAGAGACTGCAGATGCTGGAATCTGGAACTGAACATCAGATGCCGGAGGACTCATTTCCCAGCAGTTTGATGTTGATACTTTCCTGCCGCATTAAGTCTTTGTGCAAACCCCTCTTCCTCTATCTGTCTCATGTTCCGCACTCTTTCTTTAATAGTCTCCTCTCTATACCATTCATTCACCTCTCTTTCATGTCAGTGCTTCGTACATCTCTCTCTTTCTTGGATTTCCACCTTCCTCTCTTCATCTACCTGCACCCAGTTCTCAAGATCTTTGTGAACTTCTTTCTGCTTCTCACTTCTCTTCCTAATTATATTTTCCATCTTTACCTCTCTTTGGCACCATTTCCCACCTCCTCTCTTTCACGCTTCCCTCTGACTTACCCCCAAGTGACGTGGTTTACTCTGCCTTTTACGCTAGATAAAAATAAGGAATTGCAGAAAAAATACAACGTGCTGGAGTAACCCAGTGAGCCAAGCAGCATCTCTGGAGAACATGATTAGACAACATTTCGGGTCAATATGAAGAAGGGTCCCAACCCAAAATGTCACCTCTGACACTGTTTATGTAGCTTCTGTAATGGCTTCTTTGAACAGGCAGTGTTTCAGATGATGATCCCAAATTCACCTTAAACCTGTTTGCAGTTCTCCATACTGACTGTGGAAGTGCAAGATACCGGCTGACCAAAATACTGTCTGGATTAGCGGGTATTTGCTAGAAGGATAGGTTGGACAAATTGGATTATTTTCTCTGGAGCATCCAGGCTGGTAGAAGTACTTGGATAGGTTCGTGGAAAGGAAAGGTTCAGAGGGATATGGGCCAAATGCGGGCAAATGGGGCACCTTGGTTAGCATGCACGAGTTGTGCCGAGGTGCCTGTTTCCATACTGTATGGCTCTACGACTATGTATAAGATTAAGAGAAGCATTGTTAGGGTAGACGGTCAGAATCTTTTCCGCACAATGGAAATGTCAAAGACTAGAAGGCATGGTGAGAGGGGCAAAGTTTAAGAGAGATATACCGGGCAACTGTTTTTACATGGAGGGTGGTGGGTGCCTGGAACACACTGTCAGGCCTGGTGGTGGAGGCAGGGATGATAGTGATGGAGTGTCTCAAGCCAAAACACAGATGTAATACTGAGGCTCCACAAGGCGCTGGTCAGACCGCATTTGGAGTATTATGAGCAATTTAAGGCCCCATATCTGAAAAAAAGATGTGCTGCCACTGGAAAGGGTCCAGAGGAGGTTTACGAGAATGATCCCAGGAATGAGTGGGTCAACATATGATGAGCGCTTGACGGCCCTGGGTCTCTACTCACTGGAGTTTAGAAGGAGACGGGGGGACCTCATTGAAACTGATTGAATAGTGAAAGGCTTGGATAGAGTGGATGTGGAGAGGATGTTTCCACTAGTGGGAGAGTCTAGGACCAGAGGTCACCAGAGCCACAGAGTAAAAGGACGTACCTTTAGGATGGAGATGTGGAGGATTTTTTTTAATCACAGGGGGGTGAATGTGTGTAATTCATTGCCACAAAAGGCTGTGGAGGCCAAGTCAATGGATATTTTTAAGGTAGGGATAGATAGATTCTTGATTAGTACGGGAATCAGGAGTTATGGGGAGAAAGCTGGAGAATGGGGTTAGGAGGGAGAGATAGATCAGCCATGATTGAATGGTGGAGTGGACTTGATGGGCCGAATGGTCTAATTCTGCTCCTATCACATGTGAACAGCGACTATTCCTTTCCCCCAACAGGTGCTGCTCGGCCCACTGAGTTCTTCCGGCACTATGTTTGTTGCACTCACTGTGGGAGATTTGTGAGGAGCTGTTTATTGGACAAAGAAGTAACTTGCTTCAGAACACACAGCAGCGGATATTCAAAAGATGGGATTTGATAGGAGATGGGAAACACTTTCAAAAATAATCTTATTCCGTGACAACATAAATCCCTTCAGGGAATATATTTTTGCTTGGATTCTTGAAGCATACAGTTATCAACATTTTGCAAAAGGACAATTGTAAACATTGTTTTGCAATAATACATGGACTGCCGTCCCTCAGAACTAATGGTGCTTCACGTTACTGAATGCCAAGAAATTGCCCATGCTGTTCTACATTTAAATTATGGTTATATTAATAGGTAAAAGAGGGAGTTTGCCTAATGGTTGAACAAGTTACACAAAAGCAGTGACTGGGAACGAAATTACCCTTTTATCTCCTTATCTCTGGCCTTTGTTATTTATACCACCCATCTGCCAATCGAACCCACCCTCACCAGCATCCACCTATCACTCGCCAGACTTTGACTCACCCCCACTTCATGTGGTCGGAAGGTCATGTGATAGGAGCAGAATTAAGCCATTTGGCCCATCAAATCTACTCCGCCATTCCATCACGGATGATCTACATCTCCCTCCTAACCCCATTCTCCTCCTCCCCTGACACCTGTACTAATCAAGAATCTATATTTCTATGTTTCTATCGATCTCTGCCTTAAAAATATCCATTGACTTGGCCTCCACAGCCTTCTTTGGAAAGAATTCCACAGATTCACCACCCTCTGACCACCCACTTCTCTTTCCCGCTTTCTCCCTCCCAGTACAATCAATCTGAAGAAATGTCCCAGCTCTAAACATCGCCTATCCATTTCCTCCACAGATGCTGCCTGACCCGTTGAGTTCCTCCAGCACTTTGAGTTTTGCTCTTTGCATTTTTGCGTTTTCAAAGGAAATGCAAAAGAAAATTATTTTGCTGTTTCTGAAGACTTTTGTTCCTTCTCCGCCTCTTTTTCTGCTCAAAGGGAAGCATGTGCTTCTTTAAATCCAGCCGTGGTGTCTACAGTAATAATGGGCTATCACCTCTGGCAGTAATAATGCCCGGCTTAATATGATACAATATTCCTCTAGGCACTATCTTAATTTATTTATTGAGCTATTCATTTGAATGTGTCAACCCTGCCAGGGTATAACTATGTGTCTGGCATTTTCCAGATAAATACAGATTTTTCTTGACACACCATGTCAGCGGTGATATCAGTGGATTTTGAAAGGTTTGCATGTGTGTGATGGACCTTTGACTTGGCCATTAGTGTCAGTCCTGCAAATAGCCACAGATACCTTGATTGCAGGTACTCTGTACTTGAGATCATTTGGGTTTTGTAGCTTCTATTGGGGATGTAGTGTCCAAATCAGTCAGAATGATAAACCAAACTCTGTGAGACTTTATTCAGTTCTCAGTTTGACCTGATTCCACATTTCTTTCTACCACAAGTTCAAAAAGTCACTTCTTAATCTTACACTCGCGTAAAACGAAAAGTGATGAGGCATCGTGAAGATGATTATCCATTAATGAATGAGTTTTGAATAGGGAAACACCCCGAAGGGTCTCGACCTGAAACATCACAAGGTAGTTGAGGCCAGTTCATTGGCTATATTTAAGAGGGAGTTAGATGTGGCCCTTGTGGCTAAAGGGATCAGGGGGTATAGAGAGAAGGCAGGTACAGGTTACTGAGCTGGATGATCAGCCATGATCATATTGAATGGCGGTGCAGGCTCGAAGTGCCGAATGGCCTACTCCTGCACCTATTTTCTATGTTTCTATGTTTCTATCACCCATTCCTTCTATCCAGAGATGCTGCCTGTCCCCCTGAGTTACTCCAACATTTTGTTTCTATCTTCAGTCTAAACCAGCATCTGCAGTTCCTTACTACCCATTCCTTTAAATGTGTTAACTCACTTGGCCCAGGTATCACCCTTCAACCCACCTTCAACTTATTCTTATTCATTCATTCATCAACGTCCCTGTGATGTTCTGCATAAACTGTACTTCCGAAATGGGAATATGCAAATCTTTACCATACAATTGTTTAGTCTGCCTCTACATCGACAATGCTTGTGGTAACCCTCAATAATTCACTCCACTATCCAATCTCACCATTGTTATTTATTAGCAAGTGTGGAAATTTCGTAAATTGTATCAATTGACATTAAATTGTTTAGTTTAGTTTAGTTTAGTTTCGAGATACAGCGCGGAAACAGGCCCTTCGGCCCACCGAGTCTGCACCGACCAGTGATCCCCGCCTACCAACGCTATCCTACACACACTAGGGACAATATACATTTCTACCAATCCAATTAACCTACAAGCCTATATGTCTTTAGGATGTGGGAGGAAACCAAAGATCTCGGAGAAAACCCCCGCAGGTCACGGGGAGAACATCCAAACTCTACAGACAGCACCCGTGGTCAGGATCAAATCCGGGTCTGTTTGCGCTGTAAGGCAGCAAATCTACTGCTACGCCACCATGCCACCTTTACACAAAGGAGCCTGAGGATAACACTGAAGATAGACACAAAATGTTGGAGTAACTCAGCCACACAGACAGCATCTCTGGAGAGAAGGAATGAGTAACGTTTTGGGTCGAGAGATAAGGACGATGATGTAGAAAGATATAGAACAATGAAAGAAAGATATGCAAAATAGTAACGATGATAAGGGATGTTTGTTGGGTGAAAACGAGAAGCTGGTGCAACTTGGGTCAAGTTATGGAGACAAAGGGAATGCCGGGGTTACTTGTAGTTAGAGAAATCAATATTCATACCAGTGGGCTGTAAGCTGTCCAAGCGAAATATGAGATGCTGTTCATCCAATTTGCATTTAGCCTCACTCTGACAATGGAGGAGACCTAGGACAGAAATGTCATTGTGGGAATGGGAAGGAGAATTCAAGTGTTTAGCAACCGGGAGATCAGGTAGGTCCAGGTGGACTGAGCGAAGGTGTTCAGCGAAATGATCGCCCAGTCTATATTTGGTCTCGCCGATGTATAAGAGTCCACATCTTCAACAATTGATGTAGTAGTTGAGGTTGGAGGATAACAGTGATTGGAATTATAACTTTTACACTGATGTGCAGGGATGATCTTCTAAAATTGGTGAGGAGGCATACTGTTACAGAAGTTGGAGTATTTTGTGCAGTTCTGCTCACCCCATTACAGTAAGGATGTGGAGGCTTTGGAGAAAGTGCAGAGGAGATTGAGGGGGAGGTTTACCAGAATGATGCCTGGATTAGGTGGTGTTAGCAACAGACTTGGTTTGTTTCCTCTGGAAGGCCAGATCTGATAGAAGTATATAATGTTGAGAGGCTTGGACAGGATACACAGACAGAACCTTTGTCCCCAGATGGAAATATCAAAATAGTAGAGGGCACAGCTTTAAGATGAGAGGTGCAAGTATAGAGGAGATGTGCGGGGAAGGTTCTTTTTACGGAGAGGGTGGTGAGTGCCTGGAACGCAGTGCCAGGATGGTGGGGATGGCAGGTACAATAGTGGTGCTCAAGTTTTTGGATAGGCACTTGGAGGGAATGGAGGGATATGGCTTATGTGCAGGGAGGAGCTGGTCTTGGCATCTTGTTCGGCACAGTCATTGTGGGCCGAAGGGCCTGTTCCTGTGCTGCACTGTTCCATGCTCTAGGTTCTAAAAGGAACCTAACCGCATGCATCCTCTCTGTAGTACAGAAGCAAGTCTCCTGATTAAAGTCTGCATCTGTAGTCAAGGCTTGCTCAGTTTATGATCAGCGTTTGCATCGTGAAAATAACTTCACACAAACGACATCAGTAATATATTACCTGCCATTTAATGCCACTACAATGTGCATTTGACATGTGATATTTATGCAAATTTCAACAATTTCCTGAGGGGAGAATATAATAAAAGCGGAGATTGGCAGATTCTTGATTAGTAAAGGGGTCAAAGGTTCAGGGGGAGAAGGCAGGACAAAGTGGATGAGAGGGAAACATCAGCCATGATTGAATGGCACAGGAGACTCGATGGGCCAAATGGCCTTATTCTGCTCCTATGACTTATGAAATTATGCATTGCACGGAAAACCGCCAGGAAAATATATTCCTGGGAAGTTTCTGGCTATCCTCGGCAGCATTATTCTGACGCACTTGGAGTGCTGTTTATGGGGATTATGTAGAATGGTTGAGTTTAATTCAGTTTAGTTTAGAGATACACCGCGGAAACAGGCCCTTTGACCCACTGAGTCTGTGCCGACCAGCTAACCCCGCACACTAACACTATCCTACAGACACTAGGGACAATTTCACATTTATACCAAGCCAATTAACCTACAAACCTGTACGTCCTCGACATCGTTTTCTTCGAAATGTGACGGTCGATTTTTATGATGGGGTAATGACTTTAGTAGGATGTCCGATCCACATTGGTATGCCTGCCTGCAGTGCGCTGCCAGTGTGAGATGTGCTCTTTGCTGGTGGGGACGGTGTGAAGCGTGATGTGGCGTGCACTGAATGGGTCTCCAGTGAAGGGCATCGCTGAGAATTGCAGCCTTTAGATCAGATGGAAAACCAAGCTCCAAGTGCCCTCACAAGGATGTAAGATCCATGGCTTTGCTAAATGAATAGACTTTAGACTTCACTTTAGAGATACATTGTGGAAACCAGCCCTTCGGCCCACCGAGTCCATGCCAACCAGCGATCACCCTGCACACTAGCACTATCCTACACACTAGGGATAATTTACTATTTTACCGAAGCCAATTATCCTACAGACTTGTATGTCTTGTATGTCTTTGGAGTGTGGGAGGAAACCGAAGATCTCAGAGAAATCCCATAGGGTCACGGGGAGAACGTAAAACTCTGTACAGATGGCATCCGGATTTGGGATGGAACTTGGGTCTTTGGTGCTGTAAGTGCTGTAAGGCAGCAACTCTACCGCTGCACCACTGGGCCCGGTTATTTACCCAATTCCATGACCCCTTCATTCTTTCCTATTGCAATCTTAGCAAAGACTCCATGCACACCACATCTCACTTTGTTTAAGTCTGTCATCTTACCCTCTCAACCCCATTCTCCTGCCTTCACCCCATCACCCCTGACACTCTTCCTAATCAAGTAATTACCCGATCTCTTTCTTTAATTAAAAAAACGCTTCATATTCTTCCCACATCAGTGCAGCGAGGTATTTGATACACCAGCACATTGTACCATGCCTTCAATGTTCATTCCATTGAAAGAAGTGTACACTGTCAACACCAGAGACAGTAAGTCGATGACGCCACTGGATAATGTATTTGGCACCAGAGTATGGGGAAAAGGTTTAAGCAATCGTCCAGGGACCATTTCCATGTTTCCTGTGCAGGTCTATTCTCTGGAACCCAGTCATGTACCTCCTTGGGTTTCTACCTCTTCTGTGAGTGTTTGTTACACCACATTTTGCTCTCCACTGGCACAACTCACCTCTCGTACTTTCATTTGAGTTTATTTAATCTCTCATCCTGCTATTCATTGTCAACTTAGGGTTTACTTCGATCAGTGAAGTCAAACAGCACTGAAACTGGCCCTTCGACCCAACTCGTCCATGCCGACCAAGATGCCCAATCTAAGCTAGTCCCATTTGCCTGCGTTTGGCCTATCTCCCTCTAAACCTTTCCTATCCACGCGTCTTTTAAATATTATTATAGAAACTGCCTCGACTACCTCCTCTGGCAGCTCGTTCTATCCACCCACTACCCTCTGAGTGAAAATGTTGCCCCTCTGGCAGCACGCTAGAGTTGCTGCGTTGTGGCGCCAGAGACCCGGGTTCAATCCTGACTAGGGGTGCTTATCTGTACGGAGTTTGTACGTTCTCCTCATGACCTGTGTGGGTTTTCTCCAAGATATTCGTTTTCCTCCCACACTCCAAAGATGTACAGGTTTGGAGGCTAATTGGCTTGGTATGAATGTAAATAGTCCCTAGTGTGCGTAGGATAGTGTTAGTGTGCGGGGATCGCTGGTCAGTGCAAAATTAGTTGGTCGAAGGGCCTGTTTCCGTGCTGTATCTCTAAACTAAAAAAACAAAAATCTCAGGTACCTATTAAATCTTGTTCCACTCACCCTAGACATATATCCTCTTGTTTTTAGATTCTGCTAATAGCTTCCCCATTATCCTTTTTAGTAATACAGCATGGAAACAGGCACTTTGGATCACCGAGTCCACACCCAGCGATCCCCGCACATTAACACTATCCCACACACACTAGGGACAATTTACACGTATACCAAGCCAATAAACCTACAAACCTGTACATCTTTGGAGTGTGGGAGGAAACCGACAAGATCTTGGAGAAAACCCACATGGTCATGGGGAGAACGTACAAACTCCTTGCAGACAGCACCCATAGTCGGGATTGAACCTGGGTCTCTGGCGCTGCAAGCGCTGTAAGGCAGCAACTCAACCGCTGCGCCACCGTGCCACCCTTCCTTGAACCTAAAACAGCACTAGATTCAGCATCCACACATTTATGAAGGAAACTAAGGATGAATAACACGCTTGATGTTTTCTCCAATACTGTAGTTTGATGCTTGATTGGCATAACAGGTACTTCATCACTGCTTAACTTTAGTATTGATGTTTACTTCCTCGAATGCTCGCTTATCCTGTAGCAGTGAAACACATGTATTGACAGCACAATTATTTTAAAACATGTTATTGAAACGGCGAGATGAGGTCCCTGCGAATATTCCGACTGCCTTTGAAGAGGAGGAAGAGAGGCTTGGTGACCAATACCACCACGTGCTTTAATCTCCCGGTGTGCATTACTGTATTCCAAACACAATACGATACCATACAATAGAACTTTATTTAGCCAAGGATGGAAATTGCTTGCCACCAGTCAGAGAACCGTACAGAACTAATATGTTCATAAATTCAGAAGTCATAGAAGCAGAATTAGGCATTCGACCCATCATGTCTACTCCGCCATTCATCATCAAAACATAGAAAATAGGTGCAGGAGGAGGCCATTCAGCCCTTCGAGCCAGCACCGCCATTCATTGTGATCATGGCTGATCATCCACAATCAGTAATCTGTGCCCAACTTCCCCCCATATCCCTTGATTCCACTAGCCCCCAGAGCTCTATCTAATTCACTCTTAAATTTTTCCAGTGACTTGGTCTCCACTGCCCTCCGTGGCAGAGAATTCCACAAATTCACAACTCTCTGGGTGAAAAAGTTTTTTCTCACCTCAGTTTTAAATGGCCTCCCCTTTATTCTAAGACTGTGGTCCATGGTTCTGGACTCGCCCAATATTGGGAACATTTTTCCTGCATCTAGCTTGTCCAGGCCTTTTATAATTTTATATGTCTCTATAAGATCCCCTCTCATCCTTCTAAACTCCAGTGAATACAAGCCTAGTCTTTTCAATCTTTCCTCGTGTGACAGTCCCGCCATCCCAGGGATCAATCTCGTGAACCTACGCTGCACTGCCTCAATTACAAGGATGTCCTTTCTCAAATTAGGAGACCAAAACTGTACACAATACTCCAGATGTGGTCATAGCAGGGCCATATACAACTGCAGAAGAACCTCTTTACTCCTATACTGAAATCCTCTTGTTATGAAGGCCAACATGCCATTAGCTTTCTTCACTGCCTGCTGTACCTGCACGCCAACTTTCGGTGACTGGTGTACAAGGACACCCAGGTCTCACTGCACCTCCCCCTTGCCTAACCTAACACCATTGAGATAATAATCTGCCTCCTTGTTTTTGCCGCCAAAGTGGATAACCTCACATTTATCTATATTTTACTGCATCTGCCACGCATCTGCCCACTCACTCAACCTGTCCAGGTCACCCTGCAAACATCCTAACATCCTCTTCATAGTTCACACTGCCACCCAGCTTTGTGTCATCTGCAAAGTTGCTAGTGTTACTTCGATCATGGCCGATCTCTCTTTCCTTCTCAACTACTGGCATGGAGAACGTTCATTCCAGTCAAAGGACAGCTACCTGGCTGTGTCCAACGTTCCAGCATTTGATCCTTCAGGGTGGCACGGTGGTGTAGTGATAGAGTTACTGCCTTACAGCGCCAGAGACCCAGATTCGATCCTGACTATAGGTGCTTATCTGTGTGGAGTTTGTATGTTCTCCCCATGACCTGCGTTGGTTTTCTCTGAGATCTTCAGTTTCCTCCCACACTCCAAAGATGTGCAGGTTTGTAGATTAATTGGCTTGCTATAAATGTAAAATTGTCCCTAGTGTGTAGGGTAGTGTTAGTGTGTGGGGATCGCTGGTCATAGAGTCAGAGAGTGACACAGTGTGGAAACAGGCCCTTCTGCCCAACTTGCCCACACCGGCCAGCAATGTCCCAGCTACACTAGTCCCACTTGCCTGCGCTTGGTCCATAACCCACCAAACCTGTCCTATCCATGTACCTGTCTAACTGTTTCTTAAACGATGGGATAGTCCCAGCCTCGACTACCTCCTTTGGCAGCGTGTTCCATGCACCCACCACCTTTGTGTGAAAAAGTTACTCCTCGGATTCCTATTAAATCTTTTCCCCTTCAGCTTGAACCTGGTCCTTGATTCCCCTACTCTGGGTAAAAGTCTCTGTGCATCTACCCGATCTATTCCTCTCATGATCTGATACACCTCTATAAGATCACCCCTCATCCGCCTGTGCTCCACAGAATAGAGACCCAGCCTACTCAACCTCTCCCTATAGCTCACACCCTCTAGTCCTGGCAACATCCTCGTAAATCTTTTCTGAACCCTTTCAAGCTTGACAATATCTTTCCTATAACATGGTGCCCAGAACTGAATACAATATTCTTAATGTGGTCTCACCAACATCCTATCCAACTGCAACATGACCTCCCAACCTCTATACTCAATACTGATGAAGTGCCAAAAGCCTTTTTGACCACCTTATCTACCTGCAACTTGACCTTCAAGGAACCATGCACCTGTACTCCTAGATCCTTCTGCTCTACAACACTACCCAGAGGCCTACCATTTACTGTGTAGGTCCAGCCCTTGTTTGACATCCCAAAATGCAACACCCAACACTTCTCTGTATTAAATTCAAGCAACCATTCCTCCGCCCACCTGGCCAATTGATCTAGTTCTTGCTGCAATTGTTCACAACCATCTTCACTATCTGCAAAACCACTCACTTTTGTATCATCAGCAAACTTGCTAATCTTGCCCTGTATGTTCGCATCCAAATCATTGATCGGTGCGGACTCGGTGGGCCAAAAGGCTTGGTTCCACGCTATAACTCTAAACTAAACTAAACTAAAAGGTCACAGCTCGATAAGTACACGTGTAGGTTAATACTCCATGTCAGAGAGAATGATTGGCAAAAATTAACCCATTAGGGGTTTATAGACTGAAATGTTCAACCCTTATTCTGACAAATTTTGCTATTCAATGCATTTCACTGATGTCCCTTCCAACTGAAGACAGTGGTTACTGCAGACTTGGACAGAAATGTTTGAATATTTTAGTTTAATGGTGCATTTTCCTATTGTCTGGATTTCCTCTGCTGTTCTTGAAATCCGCACCACTCTTTAATGGCAATGGATGCCTCAAGGGGCAGGAGTAAATTGTAATCTCTACTGCCTGGACTTTAAGATAGTCCTGCATTAAACAGTAAAGAATATTGGACATGACCATAGAACTCATCTGCTTAATTTGTGTTAATCTAAATAGAAGGAACGTCTGGTACAAGGAAGAGAAAGGAGGTGAGGAAGGTGAGGCAGATATTACTTTAAATTAAAATTAGAAGTATTAACATTGGAGAATTTGATTTTCATCAGTCTAAGGGCCCTGACCCGAAACGTCACCCAATCTTTTTCTCCAGAGATGCTGCCTGACCTGCTGAGTTACTCCAGCACTTTGTGTCTTTCTTCGGTATCAACCAGCATCTGCAGTTCCTTCCTACACACTCAATGTTCATGCCTTGTGGTTGTTAGCTACCCAAACAGAATATGAGGTGCTAAGTTTAGAAACATAGAAAAATAGGTGCAAGAGTAGGCCATTCGGCCCTTCGAGCCAGCACCGCCATTCAATATGATCATGGCCAATCATCTAAAATCAATACCCTGTTCCTACTTTTTCCCCATATCCCTTGATTCCATTAGCCCTAAGAGCTAAATCTAACTCTCTCATGAAAACATCCAGTGAATTGGCCTCCACCGCCTTCTGTGGCAGAGAATTCCACAGATTCACAACTTTTTGGGTGAAGAAGTTTTTCCTTATCTCAGTCCTAAATGGCCTACCCCTTATTCTTAAACTTATTGACCGATCCTGTCACTGCTATTCAAATGTCCCATTATAAGATCTTTAACAATCGACTCAAGCATCTTCCCCACTACTGATGTGAGGCTAACTGGTCTATAATTCCCTGTTTTCTCTCCCTCCTTTCCTAAAAAGGGGTTACATTGGCTTCCCTCCAGTCCACAGGAACTGATCCTGTCGAGAGAACATTGGAAAATGATCACCAATGCATCCATGATTTCTAGGTTACCTTCTTGAGTACTCTGGGATGCAGACCATCAGGCCCTGGGGATTTATCTGCCTTCAATCCCAACAGTTTACCTAACACCATTTCCTAATTCCCTTCAGTTCCTCCCACCCACTAGATCCTCAGTTACCTACTATTTCTGGAAGATTGCTTGTGTCTTCCTTAGACTGATGAAAATCAAATTCTCCAATGTTAATACTTCTAATTTTAATTTAAAGTAATATCTGCCTCACCTTCCTCACCTCCTTTCTCTTCCTTGTACCAGACGTTCCTTCTATTTAGATTAACACAAATTAAGCAGATGAGTTCTATGGTCATGTCCAATATGTGTCTTCCTTAGTGAAGACAGAACTAAAGTACTTGTTTAACTGTTCTGCCATTTCTTTGTTTCCATTGTAAATTTACCTGACTCTGATTGTAAAATGTGACAATCACTAATCACTTCACTAATCTTTTACTTTTTACATATCTAAAGAATCAGTTTTTATATTCCCCACAAGCTTTCTTTCATGCTCTTTTTCCCGCTCTTAATTAACCCCTTTGTCCTCCTCTGTTAAGTTCTAAATGTCTCCCAGTCCGGTTTGCTGCTTCCTCTGGACAATTTATCTGCCTTTTCCTAGGATTTAACACTATCCTTGATTTCCCTCGTTAACCACAGTTGAGCCTCCTTCCCAGTTTTATTTTTTCACCAGACAGGGATGAACAATATTTGGAGTTCATCCATGCGGTCTTTAAATCTTTGCCATTGCATCTCCACTGTCAACCCTTTAAGTATAATTTTCTACTCCATCCTAGCCAATTGCCATCTCATACCTTCAAAGTCTCCTTTCTTTAAGTTCAGGACCTTAGTCTCTGAATTAACCATGTCACTTTCCATCCTAATGCAGAATTCCACCATATTATGGTCACTGTTGCCCAAGGGGCTTTGCACAACAAGATCGCTGACTAATCCTTCCTCATTACACAATACCCAGTCTAGGATGGCCTGCCCTCTAGTCGGTTCTTCTACATATTGGTTTAAAAAACCATCCCGTATACATTCCAGGAAATCCTCCTCCTCAGCGCTGCTACAAATTTGGTTGGCCCAATCTATATGTAGATTAAAGTCACCCATGATAACTGCTGTATCTTTGCTACTCGCATCCCTAATTTCCTGCTTGATGCACTCCCCAACCTCCCTACTGCTGTCTGGTATTTATTCACAAAATGCTGGAGTTACTCAGCAGGTCAGGCAGCATTTCAGGAGAGAAGGAATGGGTGACGTTTTGGGTCGAGACCCTTCTTCATTCTCTCCTGAGATGCTGCCTGACCTGCTGAGTAACTCCAGCATTTTGTGAATAAATACCTTCAATTTGTACCAGCATCTGCAGTTATTTTCTTACACTACTGCTGTCTGGTGGTCTGTACACAACTCCAACAAACGTTTTCTGCCCTTGGCTATTTCGCAGTTCTACCCATACCGATTCTACAGTATCCATGCTAATGTCTCTCCGTGCTATTGCAGTAATCTCCTCTATAACCAGTAATGCCACCCCACCACCTCTTCCTTTCTGTCTATCCTTCCTGAATATCGAATACCCCACATGTTTAGCTCCCAGCCTTGGTCACCCTGGAGCCATGTCTCCGTGATTCCAACTATATCATATTCCTCAACTGCACATTCAATTCATCCACCTTATTACAAATGTTCCTCACATTAAGGCACAAAGCTTCTGTCCTCCTTTTATGTCCCTCTGTCTCCTTGCTTTGGTTCCCACCCCCCTGCCCTGTTAGTTTAAACGTGACCTTTCCTACATGCTCTTTCCCGTTAACTGCATGCATACACTACCACGTTGTTGACTCCATCCCCCCACGGTTTAGCTCAAACCCACCTGTGTAGCACTAGCAAACCTGCCTGCCAGAATGTCAGTCCCCCTCCAAATAAGGTGCAACCCGTCCCTTTTGTACAGGTCACCCCTGCCCCAGAAGAGATCCCAGAGATCTAGGGTGTTGAGATGGATAGAGAATTGGTTGGCAGACAGGAAGCAAAGAGTAGGAGTAAATGGGTCCTTTTCAGAATGGCAGGCAGTGGCGAGTGGATTGCCGCAAGGCTCAGTGCTGAGGCCGCGACTATTCACCATATATATTAATGATTTGGATGAAGGAATTAGAAGTAACACTAGCAAGTTTGCAGATGACACAAAGCTGGGTGGCGGTGTGAACTGTGAAGAGGATGTTAGGAGGTTGCAGGGTGACCTGGACAGGTTGAGTGAGTGGGCAGATGCGTGGCAGATGCAATATAATGTAGATAAATGTGAGGTTATCCACTATGGCGGCAAAAACAAGGAGGCAGATTAATATCTCAATGGTGTCAGGTTAGATAAGGGGGAAGTGCAGTGAGACCTGGGTGTCCTTGTACACCAGTCACTGAAAGTTGGCGTGCAGGTGCAGCAGGCAGTGAAGAAAGCTAATGGCATGTTGGCCTTCATAACGAGAGGATTTCAGTATAGGAGGAAAGAGGTTCTTCTGCAGTTGTATAGGGCCCTGGTAAGACCACATCTGGAGTATTGTGCACAGTTTTGACTCCTAATTTGAGGTAGGACATCCTTGTAATTGAGGCAGTGCAGCATAGGTTCACGAGATTGATCCCTGGGATGGCGGGACTGTCATATGAGGAAAGATTGAAAAGACTAGGCTTGTATTCACTGGCGTTTAGAAGAATGAGAGGGAATCTTATTGAGACATAAAATTATAAAAGGACTGGACAAGCTAGATGCAGGAAAAATGTTCCCAATGTTGGGGGAGTCCAGAACCAGGGGCCACAGTCTTAGAATAAAGGGGAGGCCATTTAAAACTGAGGTGAGAAGGAACTTTTTCACCCAGAGAGTTGTGAATTTGTGGAATTCTCTGTCACAGAGGGCAGTGGAGGCCAAATCACTTGATGAATTTAAGAGAGAGTTAGATAGAGTTCTGGGGGCTAGCGGAATCAAGGGATATGGGGAGAAGTTGGGCACAGGTTACTGATTGTGGATGATCAGCCATGATCACAATGAATGGCAGTGCTGGCTCAAAGGGTCGAATGGCCTCCTCCTGCACCTATTTTCTATGTTTCTACCCCTGTCCCAGAAGAGATCCCAGTGGTCTAGAAATCTAAATCCCTGCCCCTGCACTAACTCCTTAGCCACACATTCAGATCCCCTATCTCCCTGTTCCTACCCTCACTGGCACGAGGTACTGGAAGCAACCCAGAGATAACCACCCTAGAAGTGCTGCTTTTCAGCCTCTACCTAGTTCTCTATGCTCACGTTGCAGAACCTCCTTCCTCTTCTTACGCACGTCATTTGTGCCTACGTGCACAACTACCTCCGGCTGCCCACCTTCCCGCTCGGGGTGCTGGTCCTTCAGTGTGCATGTGGCCTCATTCTACCAATGGAGGAGTGCAAGGACTAACGTTCAGTGAGGGAATGGGAAGGGTCGTTGAAGCCCTGTATCTGTACACTGTGGACGGCTTGATTGTTCCCATGTATAGTCTTTTTGCAGGCTGGTTAGCACGCAACAAAAAGCTTTTCATTGTACCTCGGTACACGTGTCAATAATAAACGTAACTAAAATGGTTAGCAACCGGGAGATCCGGTAACCTCACTAAGGCAATGGAGGAGGCCAAGGACCAGAAGGATGGTATGGGAGGGGGAGTTAAAATGATCAGCAAGCAGTAGCTGAAAAAATAGTGAAGTTGTAATGGCCCCAATGGAAATGATGCCCGCTTCTATAACATTATCATTAAGTGTGGTAATTAGCCTTTAGTTCCCTGATACTCCCTAGTTATTTCAGGTATTCTCAATACAAAATCTAATCTAACATTGGTCTCACAACTCGTGGTCTCCTGTGTTGAGAAGCAGCCGCTGATTAACTTTCCGAACTGGTTTATGTTTTCATGCATCAGCGATTTGCCCACTTCTCCTGCGGGAAAATGCAATCATGAGTGATTATCACGTTGCAATTCCCTGCTGCCTCTTATTCGCTTAAACAGATTTGTTATTGACCCACCTAATGGGAATGAATGATTACTGCTAATGATGCTAAACTGCAAGCTAAACATTCAACGTAGGCCGAACACAATGGAACGTACCCCTCGGTGGAGGGAAACAATGCTGCACTTCAATAGAACATGTTACATGCTTTCCCAAATATAACGAACCACTTTACAGTCAATAAGGTGCTTCTGCAGAGTTTAGAGTTTAGAGATACAGCGTGGAAATAGGCCCTTGGCCCACCAAATGTGGCATCTGCCAGTGGTATTGAGGGTGTGGTGACACCTTTGCCATTAATTCCTCCCTACAAACTAGTTTTATTTTAGATTTTAGATTTTAGAGATACAGTACAGAAACAGGCCCTTCGGCCCACTGAGTCCACACTAACCAGCGATCCCCGCACACTAACATTATCCTACACACACTAGGGAGAATTTTACAATTTTACCAAGTCAATTGACCTGCAATTCTGTATTTCTTTGGAGTGTGGAAGGAAACCGAAGATCTTAGAGAAAACCCACGCAGGACACGAGAAGAACGTACAAACTCCGTATAGACAGCACCCGTAGTCGGGGTCTCTGGTTGCTGCAAGCACTGTAAGGCAGCAACTCTACCACTGTCCTAGTCTGCCATGCAGTCTGGTGATTGTAGAATTTGCAAGTTTTCACAAAGGACAAAGTAATGATATCCACAATGTTTGTTGCTTTAGGGGTAAATAGTGGCTGGAATACCTTGTTTGAAAGATGGTGGTGGTGGGTAGATGTAACGAACTGCCAGAGGAAGGAGTAGATAGATAGATAGATAGATAGATAGATAGATAGATAGATAGATAGATAGATAGATAGATAGATAGATAGATAGATAGATAGATAGATAGATAGATGGATGGATGGATGGATGGATGGATGGATGGATGGATGGATGGATGGATGGATGGATGGATGGATGGATGGATGGATGGATGGATGGATGGATGGATGGATGGATGGATGGATGGATGGATGGATGGACAGACAGATAGATGCACACATAAAACAAACAAACAATCAATAATAGTGCAAAAAGACGAAACCAATGCCCCCAAGTCCATGCAGTTCAGAGCTTATTTGGAGTTGTGGTATTTAATAGCCCGATGGCAGAAGCAGAACAGTTAATCTATTTGATGGTTACTTCTGGATTGGGTGTAATGTAACTAGATCTAGTCAGGGTGTGCAGACAAAACTGCAAAACACAAACATTAGGCCGGTGGAGTGTTCTGTTAGTGGTGAGAGACTGATTAAAGTCGGGGTTCAAAGGGACCTGGATGTCCTTGTACTCAAGTTACTAAAAGGTTAACATGTTAACAAGAGATACAAGTGACTGCAGTTCAAAAACCTTGAGCAAAAAACAAATTGCTGGGGAGAATTTCAGTGAGTCAGGCAGCAAAGAATATGTTAACCTTTATTGCAAGATGACGTGGGTAGAGATACTCTGGTGATACTATATTTGAAGTGTTGTGTCTAATCTCCAGACTCCGTATACATGCGAGGAACTACAGTTATGGTTCACCGGTTTGATTTCTGGGATGCCGGGTTTGTCAGACCGAGGGAGATTAAGCAGACGAGGTCTGCATTCTCTTGTGTATAGAAAATTGAAAGATGATCTCGTTGAAATGTGCAATATTCTTACAGGATGGCAGCTGATGTTTCTTCAGCTCGGGGTCACAGCTTCAAACTCAGGACATTTAGAACAGAAATACAAAGACATGTATTTGCCACATTTTCGAAATTCACTACCTAAGAGGACAGTGGAAGTTCAATCGTTGAATGTGTTTAAGACAGAGGTGGCTCGGTGGCACAGCGGTAGAGTTGCAGCCTTACAGCACCACAGACCCAGGCTCAATGCTGACTATGGGTGCTGTCTGTACGGAGTTTGTACGTTCTCCACGTGACCTGCGTGAGTTTTCTCAGAGATCTTTGGTTTCCTCCCATCCTCCAAAAACGTACAAGTTTGTAGGTTAATAAATGTAAAATTATCGCTAGTGTGTGTAGGATAGTGTTAGCGTGCGGGGATCGCTGGTCGGCGCGGACTCGGTGGGCCCAAGGGCCTGTTTCCATGCTGTATCTCTAAAACTAAAACTAAAACTAAAAAAAAGATGAATAAATATTTAAGGGAATGAAGAGATATTCTCTCAATGGTGTCAGGTTCGGTAAGGGGGAAGTGCAACGAGACCTGGTTGTCCTTGGCAACCAGTCACTGAAAGTAAGCGCGCAGGTACAGCAGGCAGTGAAGGCATGTTGGCCTTCATAACGAGAGGATTTGAGTATAGGAGCAAAGAGGTCCTTCTGCAGTTGTATAGGCCCCTGGTGAGATCACATTTGGAGTATTGTGTGCAATTTTGTTCTCCTAATTTGAGGAAGGACATCCTTGCTATTGAGGCAGTGCATCGTAAGTTCACGAGATTAATCCCCAGGATGTTGGGACTGTTATATGAGGAAAGATTGGTCAGACTGGGCTTGTATTCACTGGAGTTTAGAAGCATGAGAGGTGATCTTATAGAGACGTATAAAATTATGAAAGGACTGGACAAGCTAGATGCAGGAAAAATGTTCCCAATGTTAGGGGAGTCCAGAACTAGGGGCTACAGTGTAAGAATAAAGGGGAGGCCATTTAAAACTGAGGTGAGAAAAAACTTTTTCACCCAGAGAGTTGTAAATTTTTGAGGATGTGACAAGTAAAATGGATGAAGGGGAGCCAGTGGATGTAGTGTATCTAGATTTTCAGAAAGCCTTTGATAAGGTCCCACACGGGAGACTGGTGAGCAAAATTAGAGCACATGGTATTGGGGGTAGGGTGTTAACATGGATAGAAAATTGGTTGGCAGACAGGAAACAAAGAGTAGGAGTGAACGGGTCATTTTCAGAATGGCAGGCAGTGGCGAGTGGAGTGCCGCAAGGCTCGGTGTTGGGGCCGCAACTGTTTACCATATATATTAATGATTTTGAAGAGGGAATTGGAAGCAACACTAGCAAGTTTGCGGATGACACAAAGCTGGGTGGCGGTGTGAACTGTGAAGAGGATGTTAGGAGTTTGCAGGGTGACCTGGACAGGTTGAGTGAGTGGGCAGATGCGTGGCAGATGCAGTAAAATATAGATAAATGTAAGGTTATCCACTTGGCGGCAAAAACAAGGAGGCAGATTATTATCTCAATGGTGTTAGGTTAGGCACCAAAGTTGGTGTGCAGGTACAGTAGGCAGTGAAGAAAGCTAATGGCATGTTGGCCTTCATAACAAAAGGATTTCAGTACAGGAGTAAAGAGGTTCTTCTGCAGTTGTATAGGGCCCTGGTAAGACCACATCTGGAGCATTGTGTACAGTTTTGTTCTCCTAATTTGAGGAAGGACATCCTTTTAATTGAGGCTGTGCAGCGTAGGTTCACGAGATTGATCCCTGGGATGGCGGGACTGTCATATGAGGAATGATTGAAAAGACTAGGCTTGTATTCACAGGAGTTTAGAAGGATGAGAGCGAATCTTATAGAAACATATAAAATTATAAAAGGACTGGACAAGCTAGATGCAGGAAAAATGTTCCCAATGTTGGGGGAGTCCAGAACCAGGGGCCACAGTCTTAGAATAAAGGGGAGGCCATTTAAACCTGAGGTGAGAAGGAACTTTTTCACCCAGAGAGTTGTGAATTTGTGGAATTCTCTGCCACAGAGGGCAGTGGTGGCCAAATCACTGGATGGATTTAAGAGAGAGTTAGATAGAGCTCTAGGGGCTAATGGAATCAAGGGATATGGGGAGAAGGCAGGCACGGGTTACTGATTGTGGATGATCAGCCATGATCACAATGAATGGTGGTGCGTACAGGCTCGAAGGGCCAAATGGCCTCCTCCTACACCTATTGTCCATGTTTCTATACAGGCATGTCCCCAATGACTCTTGCAAAAGCTCTACAGATGCACTGTAGAAAACATATTGTCGGGTTGGTTTGGGAACTGCTCGGTCTGAGACTGCAAGAAATTGCAAAGTCGTAGCTGCGGCCCAGTCCATGACACAGACCGGACATCCCACCATTGACTGCATCCACACCGTGCTGCATTGGAAAAGGGGCAACATAATCAAAGACGTCCACAATGGTCATTCCTTTTCCTCCCCGCTCTCCTGAGGCAGAAGCTACAAAAGTTTGAAAGTGCACACCACGAGACCCAGGAATAGTTTCTTCCCTTTTGTTGTTAGGCTTCTGAGCAGTCCGTCCATAAGCTCAGGCACTGTCTGGTTCTAAGGATAGACACAAAGTGCTGGAGTAACTCAGCCGTTCAGGCAGCATCTCTGGAGAAAAAGGATGGGTGATGTTTCGGTTTGGGTCCCTCCTACAGAGCTGCAGTTTCTTGTTCCTACGTTCTGTCTGATTCTCCTCTTTCTCTCTCAAAGTGTACATTGGACTTTATCTCTGGGATTGACATGCTCCAATACTATGAACTATATCCTGCACTCTGTGCTTCCCCTTTGCTTTACCTATTGTACTTGAGTTTGGCTTGATTGTATTTATGTATCGTCTTATCTGATTTGAATGCAGAACATACAGAACAAAGCTTTTCATTGTACTTCAGCATCAGTGACAATAATAATCATAAACCTTAAAAGTAGTTCCACTGTATCACAATTGCTGCGTGCTATAGAAAATTGTGTTATAGAAGTGATTGTCAGTTTCAATAGCCACCCATGGTTAAAGTATTAGTTATGTTCTGATACCATTATACCTACGTGCAGGAGGGAACTGCAGATGCTGGTTTATACTGAAGATAAACACAAAAAGCTGCAGTAACTCAGCGGGACAGGCAGCATCTCTGGAGGGAAGGAATGGGTGAAGTTTCGGGTCAAGAATGAAGGAACTGAAGGGAAAGGGTGACGTTTCGGGTCGAGACCCTTCAGTCTCGATCCGAAACGTCACCCATTTCTTCTATCCAGAGATGCTGCCTGTCCCGCTGAGTTACTCCAGCATGTTGTGTCCATCTATGGTATCTGCAGGGAGGTTATAGGCAAACAGAGTCTTCACCCTCCATTTTGTTTAATTCCAATTAAGCTTTTATTTCTGCTTGTCAATTTCTGAAGTAACTTTTAAGTGATTCTCTAGCTCCTGATCAAAATCTCGTTATAACCAATTCAGCCTTCCTAATGAAAGTGGTGTTTCCTAATTCAGCACTCACGTTATAGCTAATCTGTGTTATGGAAACATGTGTTCTGGCAGAGGAAGCTGTAAAGGGTGTTGCAAGAAAGTTAGTAAAGGGCGGCATGGTGGCAGAGCGGTAGAGTTGCTGCCTTACAATGTATACAGTGCTGGAGATCTGGGTTCCATCCCGACTACGGGCGCTGTCTGTACGGAGTTTGTACGTTCTCCCAATGACCTGCGTGGGTTTTCTCCAAAATCTTCGGTTTCCTCACACACTCCAAAGACGTACAGGATTGTAGGTTAATTGGCTTGGTAAATGTAAAAATTGTCCCTCGTGGGTGTAGGATTGTGTTAGTGTGCGGGGATCGCTGGTCGGTGCGGACCCCGTGGGCCGAAAGGGCCTGTTTCCGTGCTGTATCTCTAAACTAAACTAAACTAGTACTGAGTTGAAAGATGGAGCATGATCTTATTGAATAGTGGGGCTGGCAGTAGTGTCTGAGCGACCCACTCCTTCCATGAAGAGAGGCATGAGTGTTTAAGATGGAGCATGATCTTATTGAATAGTGGGGCTGGCAGTAGTGTCTGAGCGACCCACTCCTTCCATGGAGCATGATCTTATTGAATAGTGGGGCTGGCAGTAGTGTCTGAGCGACCCACTCCTTCCATGAAGAGAGGCATGAGTGTTTAATTGTGGTATATACCCACAACGGAACTATGACATTCTTGCTTGCTGCTTAATAGTGAACACAGTAATGGGGGAGGCAGATGGAAATCGCTGACACCTTCTTGTCATTGTGTGCACTGTATCTAGGTACCGTCACACAATGCAGTAGAAACATGTAGCTGACCTCACCTACGCAGTACACAAGTGTGGCCACATTCTGGTGCCGACAAAGTTATAAAAGTTACATACTTTGTTAAAGTTACATACAGGGAGAGGGCAGGAACGGGTTACTGATTGCGAATGATCAGCCATGATCACATTGAATGGCGGTGCTGGCTCGAAGGGCCGAATGGCCTCCTCCTGCACCTATTGTCAATTGTCTAAAAGTTCACTGAACAGTCCCATCTACGGCCTGCCGTCGCATGTGGTTACAGGCCCCCCACTCCTCCACCCTCCAGCTCCCCCCTTCATTCTCAGTGGCCCTCCTCGCTCACCCACGGCCCCCTCTCGCTCTCTCTGACGGCCCCCCCCTCTCTCTTCGAAGGCCCCCTCTCGCTCACCCACAGCCCCCCCTCTCGCTCTCCCGCGGCCCCTCTCCCTCTCTCTGACGGCCCCCCTATTCTCTCTCCCACGGCCCCCTCTTGCTCACCCGCGCCCCCCTCTCTCTCTTCAACGGCTCCCTCTCTCTCTTCGACGCCCCCCCCCTCTCTCTCACCCACGGCCCCCCCTCTCGCTCACCCACGCCCCCCCCCCTCTCTCTCACCCACGCCCCCCCCCCCTCTCTCTCACCCACGGCCCCTCTCTCTCTCCGACGGCCCCCTCTCGCTCATCGACAGCTCCCCCTCTCGCTCTCCTGCGGCCCCTCTCCCTCTCTCTGACCCATTCTCTCTCCGATGGCCCCCTCTCGCTCACCCACGGCCCCCCTCTCGCTCTCAGCGGTTGCTCGCGGCCTCCTCACCCTCTCGGTGCAGGCCCAGGGTGGGAGTGCCGTGCCTACCGAGCTTACAGGAGGGGCTCCGGTTGTTGAGAACACTCCCGGTGCTTCTGGGAAGTTATGGACATACTGCGTTACCAATAATGAGAGTGTCAGGGCGGCATCAACTCACCCAGAGAAGGCAACATGTATACAGGCAACCCCTATGTTACTAGAAAACCGGCCATACCTGTATCGCAATGCCACATCGTCTGCACGTGCATCTAGAAACATTTTGTATTGATTTATTTACGTTCTTTTTCACATAAATTCCATGAGAGCGAATTTTATTCCACATCTCAAATATGTGTGTGGTGATTTGTGAATCCTTTGAAGGTGAATTGGCCATTATGCATGGAACACTGCATAGTGGATGAATTAACACTGTTTACAAGGTGAATGTTGTTTTGATAGAAAATGGATTTCACCTCTTTTTGCTGCAAGATGCAGTCATTGCATTTCGTAAAGAGCCACAATGTGCCCAATAAACATTTGAAGTAAGAGTAGGTTGTTTTGCATCCTGAAAGATTCACAGAAACAGTGCCTCGATATTTCCAAATGTGGCCAATTCAGTTGAACACAGAGTTTTCTGTGCACATTAAAGGCACACTGCAGCAGCACAAAGTGTAGGGAGGAGAGGCTACAGGCAATGGTTTCTACAGTCACTCAAAGGGAAGATAGACACAAAATGCTGGGGTAACTCAGCGGGTTAGGCCACATCTCTGGAGAAAAAGGATGGGTGACATTTCGGGTTGGGACCCTTTTTCAGACTGGGTTGAGTCTGACGAAGAGTCCAGACCCAAAACGTCGCCTATCCTTTTACACCAGAGGTGCTGCCTGACCCGCTGAGTTACCCCAGCATTTTGTGTCTATCTTCGGTATATACCAGCAATTGCAGTTCCTTTCTTCATTCAAAGGTACATGGAAGTTTGAAGTTAATAGCACGATAGACAATGGAGGGTCAGTGGATGTTGTTGACTTGGATTTCCAGAAAGCCTTTGATGAGGTGCCGCCCATGCGGCTACTGCAAAAGATGAGAAGTATTGGGGAAGATACGAGCAGTGACAGCAGGTTGGCTGGATGGCAGAGGCAAAGAGTGGGATTAAAGGCGGCTTTTTTTGCGTGGTTAGCGGAGTTCCACAAGGGTCGGTGCTGAGGCTTAGATAGATAGATAGATAGATATCTATATAAATAGAGCTCTAGGGGCTAGTGGAATCAAGGGATACGGGGAGAAGGCAGGCACGGGGTATTGATTGGGGACGATCAGCCATGATCACAATGGATGGCGGTGCTGGCTCGAAGGGCCGAATGGCCTCCTCCTGCACCTATTTTCTATGTTTCTATGTTTCTATGTTTACTCTTCACGTTGGATTGAAGGTTTTGTGACCAAGTTTGAGGATGGTACAAAGGTAGGTGGAGGGGCAGGTAGTGCAGAGAAAGCAGCCACTCTGCAGAAGGATTGGACAGGTTGGGAGAGTGGGCAGAGAAGTGGCAGATGGTAGCAAAGTGTGGAGTCATGCATTTTGGTGGCAGAAATAAAGGCATAGACTATTTTCTAAATGGGGAGAGAATTCAGTAGTCATATTGAGTTGTAGTCACATTGAATCTACTCCGCCATTCAATCACCGCTGATCGATAAACTGGGGTTGAGAGGCAAAGATAGATCAGCTGTGATTGAATGGTGGAGTAGATTCAATGTGGCTACAACTCAATATGACTTGTTAGGAACAGAACTTCTGAACTTATTCCAAACCAGAGGCGTAGCTATGGGCACTCGCATGGGCCCTAGCTACGCCTGCCTCCTTGTCGGGTACGTCGAACAATCCCTATTCCAGATGTACACCGGCCCCATCCCCGAACTCTACCTCCTCTACATCGACGACTGCATTGATGCTACCTCTTGTACCCATGCAGAACTCACTGACTTCATACATTTCACCAATAATTTCCATCCTGCTCTTAAATATACTTGGACCATTTCCGACATCTCCCTACCGTTTCTGGACCTCACCATCTCCATCACACGAGACAAACTAGTGTCTGACATCTACTACAAACCCACCGACTCGCACAGCTATCTGGACAACACTTCTTCCCACCTGGTCTCCTGCAAAAAGTCTATCCCCTACTCCCAATTCCTCCGTCTACGCCGCAACTGCGCCCGGGATAAGATGTTTCACACTAGGGCATCAGAGATGTCCTCATTCTTTAGGAAACGGGGCTTCCCCTCTTCCATTATAGATGAGGCTCTCACTAGGGCCTCTTCTATATCCCGCAGCTCCACTCTTGCTCCCCCTCCTCCCATTCGTAACAAGGACAGAATCCCCCTCATTCTCACCTTCAACCCCACCAGCCAGCGGATCCAACATATCATCCGCCAACATTTCCGTCACCTACAACGGGACCCCACGACTGGCCATATCTTCCCATCCCCTCCCCTCTCTGCGTTCCGCAGAGACCGCACCCTCTGTAACTCCCTGGTCCACTCGTTCCTTCCTATCCAAACCACCCCATCCCCGGGCACTTTCCCCAGCAACCGCAGGAGATGCAACACCTGTCCCTTTACCTCCCCCCCTCAACTCCATCCAAGGACCCAAACAGTCTTTCCAGGTGAGGCAGAGGTTCACCTGCATCTCCTCCAACCTCATCTATTGTATCCGCTGTTCCAGATGTCAACTTCTCTACATCGGCGAGACCAAACGCAGGCTCGGCAATCGTTTCGCTCAACACCTTCGTACAGTCCGCCTTAACTAACCTGATCTCCCGGTGGCTGAGCATTTCAACTCCCCCTCCCACTCCCAGTCTGACCTTTCTGTTATGGGCCTCCTCCATTGTCATAGTGAGGCCCACTGCAAATTGGAGGAACAGCACCTCATATTTCACTTGGGCAGCTTGCAGCCCAGCGGTATGAACATTGACTTCTCTAACTTTAGATAGCTCCTCTGTCCCTCTCTGCCCCTCCACCTTCCCAGTTCCCCCACTGTCTTCCTGTCTCCAATTACATCCTTTCTTTGTCTCACCCCCCCGACATCAGTCTGAAGGGTCATGACCCGAAACGTCACCCATTCCTTCTCTCCAGAGATGCTGCCTGACCCGCTGAGTTACTCCAGCATTTCGTGATACCTTCGATTTGTACCAGCATCTACAGTTATTTTCCTACACTCCTTATGAACTTATGAAGTCCTGGCCAATGAGATGCAAACCAGGAGAAGGTCTAGCAGGCCATTGTAAGGAGAGTTTGACAGGAATTACCTTCTCCGAGTATTAAATCCTCAAACCATGAAGCAAAGCAAAAATAAACCCCGAGGGATGAGAGTGTGACCTGCACACCACTGAAGATAGTTGGAGTGAGCATTTCTGTATGTGGATCAGGAATTCACTTGTTGATATGAACAAAGAACATAGAACAGTATAGCATAAGAACAGGCTCTTTGGCCCACAATCTCACTGCCAAACAAGATGCCAAGACCATCTCTTATCAACCTGCACATTATCCATATGCCTCCATTTCCTGCATATCCATGTGTCTATCAAAAAGCCTCTTATACACCACTATCGTATCTGCCTCCTCCACCACCACCACCCCCGGCAGCAAGTTGCAGGCACCCACCCCCCTCTGGGTAAAACACTCGCTCATCTCTGTTAAATGCTCAGCTTGTAGCTATGCCCTCAAGCATTTAACGTTTACATCCTGGGATAAAAGTTCTGAATGTTATCGTTAGAGGTTCTGACTGCTGTTATAATCAGTGCCCATGGATCTGTGAGGCAGTATCTGAGGAGTGTTGATGCCAGGCCTGGAATCCACCATCATTGCTGGTGTGCGATGCTGTGTTAATAGCTGAAGTGTGGAGGGGCTTGTGGTTGTACATTAGTGGTTTATGATATTCCAGCATTGTTACAAGCTGCATCTCCAGCATGGCGGCACGGTGGCACAGCGGTAGAGTTGCTGCCTCACACCACTTACACCTCCAGAGTCCCGGGTCCATTCCTGACTGTGGGTGCTATCTGTGCGGAGTTTGTACGTTCTCCCCATGACCGCAGGGGTTTTCTCTGAGATCTTCGGCTTCCTCCCACACTCCAAAGACGTCCAGGTTTGTAGGTTAATTGCCTTGGTATGAATGTAAAGTGTGTGTACCTAATAGTGTTAGTGTGCAGGGATTGTCGGCCGGTGCGGACTCAGTGGGCCGAAGGGCCTGTCTCCGCGCTGCATCTCTAAACTAAACTATACTAAACTAAATAGGGGTAACTCTTCTAACCTGTATGTGTGCAGTGCCTCCACTCGACCAGCCAATGAAGCTTCAAGTCAGGTCATTTGCCAAGTATCAGAGCATCCCTTTAAATACTGAGAAAGATAACAATGTTCTAGTTCCATTTAAGCAAGATAGGACATTGTAGTTTGGTTTAGTTTAATTTAGTTTAGTTTAGTTTAGTTTAGAAATATAGCGTGGAAACAAGCCTTTTGGCCAACCGGGTCCGCGATGACCAGCGATCGCTGCATATTAGCACTAGCCTACGCACACTAGGGACAAATTTTACATTTGCCAGTGGTTGGCATGGACGAGTTGGGCCGAAGGGCCTATTTCCATGCTGTCTGACTCTATGTGTTCCTAGTTCTACTGAGATTACTCCTGCTGTGCACAGTGTGGCAGGTTTTCTCCGGGTGCTCCAATTTCCTCCCACATTCCAAAGTTGTACAGGTTTGTAGGTTAATTGGATTCGGTATAATTCTAAATTGTCCCGTGTGTGTGTAGGATAATGTTAGTGTGCGTGGACCGCTGGTCGGCGTGGACTTGGTGGGCCGCAGGGCCTGTTTCTGCACTGTACTTTGCGATTGGCATGATTTCATCCAGGAATGATTGCGAGCATTGTTTACTCTTGGTAAGATTGAAAGTTGGGTTGTTCCTCAGTTCCTCAGCATTTGTTCTTCAGTGCTAAACCATCTAATTTCTAGGTAGTAGTTCTTCATAAGTTCAAAAGTGATAGGAGCAGAACTAGGCCATTCGGCCCATCATCTACTCCGCCATTCAATCATGGCTGATCTACCTTTCCCTCCTAACCCCATTCTCCTGCCTTCTCTCCATAACCCCTAACACCTGTACTAATCAAGAATCTATCTATCTCTGCCTTAAAAATATCCATTGACTTGGTCTCCTCAGCCTTCTGTGGCAATGAATTGCACAGATTCACCACCCCTCTTTCTTAACAGGAAAAATGAAGTCAAAGGCATTTTGAGCCTCCCATAAATGCAATGTGCCTCAGGGCTGTACAACGTATTAAAACCCTTGTCTTAGACAATAGACAATAGACAATAGGTGCAGGAGTAGGCCATTCAGCCCTTCGAGCCAGCACCGCCATTCAATGCGATCATGGCTGATCACTCTCAATCAGTACCCCGTTCCTGCCTTCTCCCCATATCCCCTCACTCCGCTATCCTTAAGAGCTCTATCCAGCTCTCTCTTGAAAGCATCCAACGAACTGGCCTCCACTGCCTTCTGAGGCAGAGAATTCCACAACTTCACCACCCTCTGACTGAAAAAGTTCTTCCTCATCTCCGTTCTAAATGGCCTACCCCTTATTCTTAAACTGTGGCCCCTTGTTCTGGACTCCCCCAACATTGGGAACATGTTATCTGCCTCTAATGTGTCCAATCCCCTAATTATCTTATATGTTTCAATAAGATCCCCCCTCATCCTTCTAAATTCCAGTGTATACAAGCCCAATCGCTCCAGCCTTTCAACATACGACAGTCCCGCCATTCCGGGAATTAACCTAGTGAACCTATGCTGCACGTCCTCCATAGCAAGAATATCCTTCCTCAAATTTGGAGACCAAAACTGCACACAGTACTCCAGGTGCGGTCTCACCAGGGCCCGGTACAACTGTAGAAGGACCTCTTTGCTCCTATACTCAACTCCTCTTGTTACGAAGGCCAACATTCCATTGGCTTTCTTCACTGCCTGCTGTACCTGCATGCTTCCTTTCATTGACTGATGCACTAGGACACCCAGATCTCGTTGAACTCCCCCTCCTCCTAACTTGACACCATTCAGATAATAATCTGCCTTTCTATTCTTACTTCCAAAGTGAATAACCTCACACTTATCTACATTAAACTGCATCTGCCATGTATCCGCCCACTCACACAACCTGTCCAAGTCACCCTGCAGCCTTATTGCATCTTCCTCACAATTCACACTACCCCCCAACTTAGTATCATCTGCAAATTTGCTAATGGTACTTTTAATCCCTTCGTCTAAGTCATTAATGTATATCGTAAATAGCTGGGGTCCCAGCACCGAACCTTGCGGTACCCCACTGGTCACTGCCTGCCATTCCGAAAGGGACCCATTTATCCCCACTCTTTGCTTTCTGTCTGTCAACCAATTTTCTATCCATGTCAGTACCCTACCCCCAATACCATGTGCCCTAATTTTGCCCACTAATCTCCTATGTGGGACCTTGTCGAAGGCTTTCTGAAAGTCGAGTTACACCACATCCACTGACTCTTCCTTGTCAATTTTCCTAGTTACATCCTCAAAAAATTCCAGTAGATTTGTCAAGCATGATTTCCCCTTCGTAAATCCATGCTGACTCGGAATGATCCCGTTACTGCTATCCAAATGCTCAGCAATTTCGTCTTTTATAATTGACTCCAGCATCTTCCCCACCACTGATGTCAGACTAACTGGTCTATAATTACCCGTTTTCTCTCTCCCTCCTTTCTTAAAAAGTGGGATAACATTTGCTATCCTCCAATCCACAGGAACTGATCCTGAATCTATAGAACATTGAAAAATGATCTCCAATGCTTCCACTATTTCTAGAGCCACCTCCTTAAGTACTCTGGGATGCAGACCATCAGGCCCTGGGGATTTATCAGCCTTCAGTCCCATCAGTCTACCCAAAACCACTTCCTGCCTAATGTGGATTTCCTTCAGTTCCTCCATCACCCTAGGTTCTCCGGCCCCTAGAACATTTGGGAGATTGTGTGTATCTTCCTCAGTGAAGACAGATCCAAAGTAACGGTTTAACTCGTCTGCCATTTCTTTGTTCCCCATAATAAATTCCCCTGCTTCTGTCTTCAAGGGACCCACATTTGCCTTGACTATTTTTTTCCTCTTCACGTACCTAAAAAAACTTTTGCTATCCTCCTTTATATTATTGGCTAGTTTACCCTCGTACCTCATCTTTTCTCCCCTTATTGCCTTTTTAGTTAACTTTTGTTGCTCTTTAAAAGAGTCCCAATCCTCTGTCTTCCCACTCTTCTTTGCTATGTTATACTTCCTCTCCTTAATTTTTATGCTGTCCCTGACTTCCCTTGTCAGCCACAGGTGTCTCTTACTCCCCTTAGAGTCTTTCCACCTCTTTGGAATAAATTGATCCTGCAACCTCTGCATTATTCCCAGGAATACCTGCCATTGTCATGAGGTATGAGGACAGTTGAAATCCTCTGAGTTCAACGTGCTGAAAGCTAACCAAATATTATTCTCCTTTTGCTGAGGAACAAGGCTGCCTATTCCTTTGTGGGAACATTTCATCTCAGATTCTTTGAGGTGAATTCAAAGCCACTTCCAGCTATATATATTTTTTCCCAAACTTGTTGGGGATTGGGAAACCTGTGCTTTCATATTCCGACTGTTGAGTGGTTTTACCGACACCACTTGCTTCTGTAACCAGCCAGAGCTCAGCAATGGAAGCTGTCCTGGTAGACACATCGACCTGTTCATAGAGGGTGATCATAGGAAACAAGAGAAGGTGTCAATAGTCAATAGTCGTTTATTTGTTACATACACATAAATGTGTAGTGAAATGAAACATTACCCGCAGTTGAACAATAAGACCAATAAGAATAATCAATAAAAATGCAATAACACATACAATCACAAACTAACACCAAACAAAAAGAAACATCTATCACAATGAGTCTCCTCCAGTCACCTCCTCACTGTGATGGAAGGCCACAATGTCTTTTCTCTTCCCTGCCATCTTATCCCGTCAGGCTGTTGGAGTTGCCACGTCGGGGCGGTCGGGGCTCCCGACATTGAAGCCCCCACCGGGTGGTGAAAGGTCCGCGGCCTATTTCAGGCCGCGCCGGACGGTGAAAGGTCCGTGGCGGGCCGACCCAAGCCCCGCGATTCGGGGCGGACGAACACGCTGCCGCTGCCGGAGGTCCCGATGTCGGCCCCCACCCAGGAGCCTTGGGGCTTCCGACGTCCACGCGGCCCGCGCCGGAGCCTCCGGAGACGAGTCGCAGCCGCTCCCGCAGCATCCGCAGGCATCCAGCGCCGCAGGTGGTGAGTCCGGGCCACGGGCTCTGCGAACCAGAGCCCCAGGTGGTCCCAGGTGCATGGCCGGTGGTAGGCCGCAGCGGGAACGGAGACACGACACAGAAACAAAGGTCGCGTCTCCGTTCGGGAGAGAGAATTTTACAGTTCCCGTTCCCTCCCACCCCCCCCCCACAACATAACATACAAACACTACACCATATTAAAACTACAATTCAGACAAAAACAACAAAAAACACAAAAGACAGACGGACTGCAGGCAAGCCGCAGCTGCGACGGCAGCGCTGGCCAATAATTATTTTTCCTCATGATCTTTTCTTTGCCATAAACTATCAGATTTATTGCGTTAAAAGTCATGTTCTTGTGGTGGGATTTGAACACTTACCTTCCTGACAGAAGGTTTTTGCACAGGTTTCCGTGATTCTATTGGAAGTGGCAGTGTGATGAAAGTGAGCATCGGAATCTCGCTGAACACCTGCACTCAGTCCGCCTAAACCTCCAGTATCTCCCCCTCCCATTCCCACACTGACCTTTCTGTCCTGGCCACTGTCAGAATGAGACCCAACGCAAATTGGAGGAACAGCACCTCATATTTCGCTTGGGCAGCTTACACCCCAGCGGCATGAAGACTGACTTTACTAATTTCAAGTAACTGTTCCTTTCTCTCTCTCTCTCTCTCTCTCCATCCCTTCCCTATCCTAGTTCTCCGACTAGTCTGACTGTCCTCCTGATTAAATTTGATCTTTGTATGCTTCGTTGTCACTTTCTCCTAGCTAACAATAATCTAACATACTAGCAGGAAGGTTTGCTAATGCTACACGGGAGGGTTTAAACTAGATTAGCGGGGGGTGGGATCTCATGCAGGACAGAGGCAAGTGAGAGGCTAAACGTTGGTATGGAGGATGGTGTGGGAAAGGTTATTGGACAGAATAGGCAGGTGAAAGGCAGAGAACGAGGAAAGAGGGTTGGTTTAAACTGCAGGTATTTTAATGCAAGGGGCCTGACGGGTAAGGCAGATGAGCTCAGGGCATGGATAGGTACGAACGACTGGGACGTTGCAGCCATGACTGAAACCTGGTTAAGGGACGGGCAGGACTGGCAGCTCAATGTCCCGGGGTACAGGAGCTTCAGGAGAGTCAGGGGTGAGGGATAAAGAGGGGGGGTGGTTGGATTGGTGGTTAAGGAGGATGTCACGGCTGTGGTCAGAGGTGACATTATGGACGGTTTGTCTAGTGAGACTATATGGGTGGAGCTGCGGATGATCACCTTGTTGGGAGTGTACTACAGACCCCCGGATAGTCAACGGGGATTAGAACAACAAATGTGCCGGGAGATTGCAGACAGCTGCAGGTCAAATAAGTTTGTTGTAGTAGGGGATTTTAACTTTTCCCTATATAGACTGGGAACGTTTTCAAATACACGGGACGTGATGTTAAAATCCAAAGTGCCAACTCTCAACTTGCTCCCGGTGGTGACGGGAGGCTAAAGCACTCACCTACGCTTCTCCGATGTTGAGAAAGGCTGGGCAGACACGTCATTGGGGTTATCAAGTGGGCTCCTACTTTCATCGACGTTTCGCTGACTGGGCCCACGACGTCTCCAGTAAGCTCAGAACCACCCCCCTCTGCATCTGCCTAGCCGGCTTATGTGGGAGACCAGGTGGGGTCTTTCCTCTTCAGCCAGAGCCACTGGCTACTCCGCTCTGCAACCCCTGATGTTTCCTTGATGGCCTGGCGTAGGGTTTGCCCGCTGATCCCCAGGTCCTTCATCAGTCTTACAGTTGATGTTGCCATGAAGCCCCGACTCCAACTTCTACCGGGCAGATCTTTGCTCTCCAGCCCGCTGTTCTGCCTCCGCTGCAACCTCTGTATATCGCAGTTTCTTTCTTTCGAAGGCTTCCTGCACAGCATCCTCCCAAGCGACTATGAGCTCCACAAAATACACCATGCGCTGAGAGTTGGACTAGAGGACAAGATCAGGCCTCAAGTTGGTGATGGCTATCTCTGATGGAACTGTAAGCCGTTGGTCCACGTCCACCAGCATCTGCCAATCCCGGGCTGCCTCCAGCTGTCCAAACCTTGTCCTTGGTGGAATTTTCCGTTGCCTTTGTTCTCCCTTCCGAACAAAGGCAATTGGCATAACTGGGTTGGTTGTTCTGGGCGGCAGGGCATTGTTGGTTGCCAGGCGTTTATGTCTCCAGGTGTACTGTCCTATGGAGAGGCTCACTTTACACCCAGTGAGGATGTGCTTAAGCGTGGCTGGTGTTGAACACAGGGGGCATGATGGATCTTCGCCCAGCCATTGGTTGAGATTTTTTGGGCTAGGAAGGACATCATAGGTTGCCCGAATGAGGAAGCTTATCCTGCTCGCCTCCATCTCCTACATGTCCTTCCAGCTGATCTTCCGCTTCTCCACACTCTCCCAATGAAAATCATAGCGTAAAGGGTTCAGATGGGGTGTAATTCTTCAAAAGTGTTCAGGAGAGTTTCTTAAGCAGTATGTGGAGGCCCCCACACATGAGAGGGCAACGCTGGATCTAGTATTGGGAAATTGGGAAGGGCAAGTTAACGTGGAGGAGCCTTTTGGGACAATTGACCACAGTTCGATTAGGTTTAAGATAGTTATGGATCGGGACAGAGAAGGTCCACGTGTTAAAATGCTCAACTGGGGTAAGGCCAACTTTGAGGGTGTGAGAGAAGGTCTCGCTCAAGTTGACTGGAGCTGGTTATTTGAGGGGAAAGGAACATTGGCCAAGTGGGATGTTTTTAAAAGTGTACTGAAGAAAGCTCAGGATGTGTACGTCCCCGTTAGAGTGAAGGGTAAAGCAGGCAAACGTAAGGAAGCTTGGCTGACAAGGGAAATTGAGACATTAGTCAAAAACAAGAAGGATGCATGGGACAGGTACAGGCAGCTGGGATTAAGTGCATCCCTGGAGGAGATTCGGGAACTAAGTAGTAAATTAAGAAAGGAGATCAGAAGGGCAAAAAGGGGCTAGGAGATAGCTCTGGCGGATAGCATTAAGGACAATCCCAAATGATTTTATAAATACATAAGGGGGAAAAGGGTAACTAGAGAGAGAGTGGAACCTCTCAGGAATCAAAGCGGTCACCTCTGTGTGGAGCCACAGGAGATGGGCAAGGTTCTCAATGAGTATTTCTCTGTATTTACCGAGGAGAAAGACAGTAGGACGGAGGAAATTGGAGCAGTCACTGGAAGTGTCTTGAGAGCAGTCAGGGTTATTGTCGAAGAAGTACTGAAGGTACTGTCGTGTGTGAAGGTAGACAAATCTCCAGGGCCTGATCAGATATATCTGAGGACATTGTGGGAAACTAGAGAGAAAATTGTGGGAGCCCTGGTTGAAATTTACGAGTCGTTCTTAAGTACAGGAGAGAATGGAGGACTGGAGGGTGGCAAATGTTGTGCCTCTTTTCAAGAAAGGCTGCAGGGAAAATGCTGGGAACTATAAGGGCGGCACGGTGGCGCAGCGGTAGAGTTGCTGCCTTACAGCGAATGCAGCGCCGGAGACCTGGGTTCGATCCTGACTAGGGGTGCTGTCTGTACGGAGTTTGTACGTTCTCCCCGTGACCTGCTCTGAGATCTTTGGTTTCCTCCCACACTCCAAAGACGTATTGGTTTGTAGGTTAATTGGCTTGGTAAATGTAAAATTTGTCCCCAGTGGGTATAGGATAGTGTAAATATGCGGGGATCGCTGGTCGGCGCGGACCCGGTGGGCCGAAAGGGCCTGTTTCCGCGCGGTATCTCTAAACTAAACTATAGGCCGGTGAGCTTAACATCTGTAGTTGGTAAGTTACCGGAGAGTATTCCGAGGGATCGGTTATCCAGGCATTTGGATGGGCAAGGGCTGATTAGGGATAGTCAGCATGGTTTTGTACGTGGGAGGTCGTGTCTCACAAATCTGATTGATTTTTTTGAAGACGTGACCAAAAAGGTTGATGAGGGCAGAGCAGTAGATGTTGTGTACATGGACTTCAGTAAGGCGTTCAACAAGGTTCCGCATGGTAGGCTGCTCTGGAAGGTTAGATCCCATGCGATCCAAGAAGAGATAGCTGAATGAATAGCAAATTGGCTCCATGGAAGGAAGCAGAAGGTGATGCTTTTCAGACTGGATGTCTGAGACTAGTGGTGTGCCTCAGGGTTCGGTGCTGGGACCGTTACTGTTTGTCATCTACATCAATGATTTGGATGAGAACACACAGGGCAAGATTAGCAAGTTTGCTGATGAAACAAAAGTAAGTGGTTTTGCAGATAGGGAAGATGGTTGTGAACGATTGCAGCAGGATCTAGATCGATTGGCCAGGTGGGCGGAGGAATGGTTGATAGAATTTAATACAGAAAAGTGTGAGGTGTTTCATTTTGGGATGTCGAACAAGGGCAGGACCTACACAGTAAATGGTAGGCCTCTGGGTAGTGTTGTGGAGCAGAGGGATCTAGTCGCAGGTCGATAAGGTGGTCAAAAAGGCTTTTGGCTCTTTGGCCTTTATCAGTCAGAGTATAGAAGTTGGGAGGTCATGTTGCAGTTGTATAAGACGTTGGTGAGACCGCATTTGCAGTAGAATATTGTGTTCTGTTCTGGGCACCATGTTATAGGAAAAATATTGTCAAGCTTGATAGGGTTCAGAAAAGATTTATGAGGATGTTGCCAGGACTAGAGGGTGTGAGCTATAGGGAGAGGTTGATTAGGCTGGGTCTCTATTCCATGGAGCGCAGGAGGACGAGAAGAGATCTTATAGAGGTTACAAAATCATGAGAGGAAAGGAGTCTTTTGCCCAGAGAAGGTGAATCGAGGACCAGAGGACATAGGTTCAAGGTGAAGGGGAAAAGATTTAATAGGAATCCAAGGGGTAATTTTTCACACAAAGGGTGGTGGGTGTATGGAACAAGCTGCCAGAGGAGGTAGTTGAGGCTGGGACTATCCCATCATTTAAGAAACAGTTAGGACAGGTTTGAAGGGATATGGACCAAGCGCAGACAAGTGGGACTAGTGTAGCTGGGACATTGTTGGCCAGTGTGGGCTAGTTGGGCCGAAAGGCCTGTTTCCACACTGTATCACTCTATGACTAAGACTCAATTCTACATTTTCCTTGATCTTTGTCGCCTTTTATCTCCCGGTTTCACACCCTTATCCTTACATATCTCTGTGTCTCCCTCTCTTCTGACTCTTAGTCTGAAGAAGGGTCTCGACCCGAAACGTCACCCATTCCTTCGATCCAGGGATGCTGCCTGTCCCTTGCGGGTCAGGCAGCATCTCTGGATCGAAGGAATGGGTGACGTTTCAGGTCGAGACCCTTCTTACTCCAGCATTTGGTGTCTATCCTCAGTGTAAACCAGCATCTGCAGTTCACGTCAGAAGCTTGCTCTTGGAATGAGAGAACACTCTGCCTCACTGCCCAGGGGCTGGTCCGAGCCTGGAGGGTCTATGCTGTGAAGCCCATTTTGGGAGGGAAAGGAAAGTCGGCCAAATGAGTCAGTGCCTTTCACTGCAACAGTGTGGCCTGTGGAGCTGAGCTCATGGCTCTTCACACCAGAGGCCTATTAGCTTGAATGATACATCTTTCACTCGCCAGCATATTAAAAGCAATTGATAGGTAACTGCAGATAAACATACGCTGGTCATTCCAGCACTTAATAGCTGATTGCATTGGATCATTGGGATTGCTTGTGTTCAGATTGCTTTAGTATTTAATAACTGCACTGATATTATTTATGAGTTATTTGACAACAGAAGATATTGTGTGTGTGTGTGTGTGTGTGTGTGTGTGTGTGTGTGTGTATATGTGTGTGTGTGTGCGTGTATGTGCGTGTGTGTGTGTGTGTGTGCATGTGCGTGTGCGTGTGTGTGCGTGCGTGTGTGTGTGTGTATGTGTGCGTGTGTGTGTGTGTGCGTGTGTGTGTGTGTGTATGAAGAAGTATGCATGTATGTGGGTGTCCGTGTGTGCATGAGTGCATGTGGTGTATGAGCATGTGTGTGTGTGTGTGCTTATAAGTGGGAGTGTGAGTATGTACATGCACGTAAGTGTGCATTGTACTTGTGTGTGTGTGTGCAGTTAGTGTGTGTGTGTGTGTGTGTGTGTGTGTGTGTGTGTGTATATGTGCCTGTGCATGTGCGTATGTGTATTGCAAGATGGACACAATGTGCTGGAGTAACTCAGCGGGTCAGGCAGTATCTGTGGAGAAAAATGATGGGTGACGTTTTGGGTCGGGATCCTTCATCAGACTGAAGTCTGAGTGACTGAAGTTGAAACGTCACCCATCCTTTTTCTCCACAGATGCTGCCTGGCCCGCTGAGTTACTCCGGCACTTTGCGTCTACCTTCGGTATGTACCAGGATCTGCAATTCCTTTCTGCACATTTTGCTTGCACGTATTATATTGGTTGTAGAATTACTGGTATATTCTTGTGCGGGTCTGTATGTGTGCTTCATATTAATCGGCAGTGAAGTTTGATCATCTTGCTGCTCCCTGCCCAATCATGCCGTTTACTCTCAATGATTTGCTGTAATATTGACCATAAAACCATGACATGTTCAGTGAGTGAGAGTGAGAATATTTGAGATATGTCCCCGTACATCCAACTCTCCAAGGTCTGGTGGACAAAGCCTCGTGCCTGAGTGGAGAGAGGTTGCCCTCATACATGAGCTCACTCAGGCAACGCAGTCTTGCCGTTAAATAATAGCCATCGAATCATTGGGGAATGAAGTTATTCCGCTTCAGAGGTATCAGAGATCAGACGCAGATATCGCTGAGCATGTGGTCTATATTTAGCTTCCAGCAAAGGCAACAACATTAACAGACTCTCCCAAATGCACCAGGGAATCAACTGTTCTGCAGTCATTAATCGATGGTCAGCATGGGCTCAGTGGGCCGAAGGGCCTGTTTCCATGCGGCATCTCTCAATCAATCAAAACACCAAGTGCTGGACAAAAGTTCAGCAGATCAGACAGCTTCTGGGGAGAGAGAGACTGAATTAATATTTGAAGTAGACTAACTATTGACCTAAAACATCAACAGCTCCACCGATAGTATAAGAAAATAACTGCAGATGCTGGTACAAATCGATTTATTCACAAAATGCTGGAGTAACTCAGCAGGTCAGGCAGCATCTCGGGAGAGAAGGAATGGGTGACGTTTCGGGTCGAGACCCTTCTTCAGACTGATGTCGGGGGTGGGACAAAGGAAGGATATAGGTGGAGACAGGAAGATAGAGGGAGATCTGGGAAGGAGGAAGGGAAGGGAGGGACAGAGGAGCTATCTGAAGTTGGAGAAGTCGACGTTCATACCACCGGGCCGCAAACTGAGGTGCTGCTCCTCCAACTTCCGGCGGGCCTCACTATGGCACTGGAGGAGGCCCATGACAGAGAGGTCAGACTGGGAATGGGAGGGGGAGTTAAAGTGCTGGGCCACCGGGAGATCAGTTGCGTTAATGCGGACCGAGCGCAGGTGTTCAGCGAAGCGATCGCCGAGCCTGCGCTTGGTTTCGCCGATATAGATAAGTTGAGGCTGACTGACCTGCATGAAACATTTTCTGTGTTCGGTTTATATGTGTATTTAGTTTAGATTAGGGATACAGCATAGAAACAGACCACCGGGCTGCCTCAACGACCTCCTCTGGCAGCTCGTTCCATACACCCACCACCCTTTGTGTAGAAAAATATCCCTCAGGTTATTATTAGATCTTTCCCCCTCATCTTAAACCTATGTCCTCTGGTTCACGATTCCCCTACTCTGGGCAAAACTAAATGACTGTGCATTTACCCAATCTATTCCTCTCATGATTTTGTACACCTCTGTAAGATCACCCCTCATCCTCCTGTGCTCCGAATAGATCCTAGCCTACGGAACCTCTCGCTATTGCTCAGACCCTCAAGTCCTGGCAGCATCTTCGTAAATCTTCTCTGTTCCATTTCCAGCTTGACAACATCTTTCCTATAACATGGTGACCAGAACTAAGCACAATACTCTAAATACGGCCTGACCAATGTCTAGCACAACTGTAACATGATCTTCCAACTTTTATACTCCAAACTATGAAGGCCAATATGCCAAAAGCCTTTTTGACCACCTTATCTACCTGTGATACCACTTTCAAGGAACTATATACCTGCAATCCAAGAACCCTCTGCTCTACAACACCCCCCAGAGCCCTACCATTCACTGTGTAGATCCTGCCCTTATTTGACTTCCCAAAATGTAACACCTTGCATTTCTCTGTCAACCATTCCTCAGCCCACCTGGCCAACCGATCAAGATCCTGCTGCAGTTTTTGATAACCATCTTCACTATCTACGACGTCACCCACTTTAGTGTGTTCTGCAAACTTGCTAATCATGTAGGTTATGTAGGTTAATTTGTATGTAGGTTAATTTGACTGGGTAAATGTAAAAAATGTAAAAAATGTAAATGTTAATTTGACTGGGTAAATGTAAAAAATGTGAAAAATGTAAAAAATTGTCCCTAGTGTGTGTAGGATAGTGTTAATGTGCGGGGATCGCTGGGCGGCGCGGTCTTGGTGGGCCGAAAAGGCCTGTTTCCGCGCTGTATATATATGATATGATATGATATGATATGATGCCTTGTACATTCTCATCCAAATCTTTGATATGGATGACTGAATAGATTAATTGTATTTATGTATAGTATTATCTGATTTCAGTGGATAGCATATAAAACAAAGCTATTTAGAGGGATATAGGCCAAAGACAGGCAGAAGGACGAGCGTAGATGGGGCACGGAGGGCAAGCTGGGCCAAGCTTTATGCCTCTATGTCTATATGATGCAATAAGATCCATCAATTAATAATGTTTCTGTACCCAACCCAACCTGCCCTTCAATGTGAATGTAACAATCCCAAACATGCCTTTCATTTCATGCAACAGGAAACACCGCATATTGATGAGGAGCTTTAGATTTTTTTAGATTTAGAGATACAGCGCGGAAACAGGCCCTTCGGCCCACCGAGTCCGTGCCGCCCAGCGATCCCCACACATTAACACTATCCTACACACACTAGGGACAATTTTTACATTTACCCAGTCAATTAACCTACATACCTGTACGTCTTTGGAGTGTGGGAGGAAACCGAAGATCTCGGAGAAAACCCACGCAGGTCACGGGGAGAACGTACAAACTCCGTACAGACGGCGCCCGTAGTCAGTATGGAACCTGAGTCTCCGGTGCTGCATTCGCTGTAAGGCAGCAACTCTACCGCTGCGCCACCGTGCCGCCCGTAAATTATTTCTGCAGGAGGGGAATACAGAGGGAATACAGAGAGAGCTCATGGTAATTCTGAGTAGATCATTCAAGCATACCGAGTGTGATCCTTCCCAATCCAAGCAGATGCCAAGCGTTCCATCAGAACACGAGTCCGATCCAACCTATCTTGATTCGTGGCATTGTGTCCGATCCTCGACACATCACATAACCTGGCTCCACCACTTCTGACTGGTGGTCCATGCAGGAAACCCAATACTAAAACCCACCCAGCTCAGCTTTGGGGCTGGTGTAGAAGATGGACACAAAGTCTGGAGTAACTGGAGGGCGGCACGGTGACGCAGCGGTAGAGTCGCTGCCTTACAGCGCCAGAGACCCAGGTTCCATCCTGACTACGGATGCTGTCTGCATGGAACTTGTACGTTCTCCCCGTGACCTGCGTGGGTTTTCTCTGGGATCTCTGGTTTCCTCCCACCCTCCAAAGATGTACAGGTTTGTAGGTTAATTGGCTTGGTATAATTGTAAATTGTCCTTCGTGTGTCCAGGATAGTTTAAGTGTGTGGGGATCGCTGTTGTGCAGATTCGATGAGCTGAAGGGCCTTTTTCTGTGCTGTATCTCTAAACCAAACTCAGCGGGTGAGACAGCATCTCTGGAATAGATGACGTATTGGGTCGAGACACTTCGTCAGATGGCAAAGTCTCCTCAAGGTATGCTTACTTTGCAGAAGTTCTCCTCCTCCTCTCTCCGACGAGGGTGCTGTTACACCCTCCTTCGCTGGGCCCCTCTGTGATTCCTCCTCCTCTCTGGCAGTCTGAAGAAGGGTCTCGACCCGAAACGCCACCTTTTCCCTCTCTCCAGAGAAGCTGCCTGTCCCTCTGAGTTACTCCAGCATTTTGTGACTGTCTTCGGTGTAAACCAGCATCTGCAGTTCCTTCCCACACATTCGGTCTTGGCATCGATGGGCAGAGCGGCCTCTTTCAAAGCGGTAAAACACCCTTTAATCTTTGCCAGCAGTTGCTTGTAACCTGACGTACCTGAGATGTGGAAAAACATTGATCTCTCTGTCCTTTGCAATACAGCTCTTGTTTAATTATTCACAAAGTGGGGGCGTTACTGACGATGACAGGATTCATTGTCCATCCGTGATTGCCCCTGACCAGGTGGTGGCCTTGTTCCCACTGTGCTGTCGATCGGGAGCTCCAGCATTTGAACACAACCTCACTGTGGCAACATGAACTTGTTGCCACCCTGATTGTGAGTGACGGGGGAGGTGGACATGTTCCGAAGCCCCTTGACCGCTGAGGTGACGGGGGAGGGGCTGACAAACTGCTGCTGTGCATTTTGTAGATGGTGCACACCGCAGCCCGAGTGCACTGGTGATCGAGGGCCACAGTCTCAGAGTAAAGGGAAGGCCATTTAAAACTGAGCTGAGGAAAAACCTTTTCACCCAGAGAGTTGTGAACTTGTGGAATTCTCTGCCGCAGAAGGCAGTGGATGAATTTAAAAGAGAGTTAGATAGAGCTCTAGGGGCTTGTGGAATCAAGGTGATATGGGGAGAAGGCAGGCACGGGTTACTGATTGTGGATGATCACAATGAATGGTGGTGCTGGTTTGAAGGGCCAAATGGCCTGCTCATGCACCTATTTTCTATGTGTCTATGCATCACAATTAGATCAGCGTTCCTGCAGTGACACGTGGTGTAGACAAGGACTCACAGCCAGACTGCACCTGCCCCTTTAACCCATTCCACCCGCTCCCATCCCATCACAATATTCCCCTTGTCCTCCCCAACCCTCACACAAACTTAAGCTTGCCTTTTAAAAAACCCAGGTCATTGTAGGGGCTTCGACTTGAACCAAAAACTCTATTTGACTTTTCACAGGTGCTGCCTGACCCGCTGAGTGTTTCCAGCATTGCCTAGTTTTGTTTCATAAGTTTATAAGTTCTAGGATGCAGATTTAATCCATTCGGCCCATCAATTCTACTCGTCCATTCAATCATGGCTGATCTATCTCTCCCTCTCAGCCCCGTTCTCCTGCCTGCTCCCCATAACCCCTGACACCCGAACACCTTTACTAAGCAGTTAGTTTACAGTTTGGGTGGGAGCTGTACAAGGAGAAGCAGCTGGAGAGATGCATTAGTTTAATTTAGTTTAATTTAGAGATACAGTGCGGAAACAGGCCCTTCGGCCACCCAAGTCCACACCGACCAGCGATTCCTGCTCACCAACACTATCTTAAACACGAGGGACAATTTACAATCACACCAACACCAATTAGCCTTCAAACCTGTTTGTCTTTGGAGTGTGAGAGGAAACTGGAGATCCCAGAGAAAATCCACACAGGTCGCTGGGAAAACGTACAAACTCCGTACAGACAGCGCCCGTAGTCAGTCTCTCACGCTGTAGGGCAGCAGCTATACCGCCACGCCACAGTGCCACCAATTCTTCAGGCACAAGTCTGCATAGCCCTTCACAAAAAAACATGGTGTGCATGTTTTGATAACACCTTGTGTCTTTTCCAGTGGATCACTCATTCAGATTCAATCTGATAACTATTCTTCATTGGCATGCATTGCTTCTTATCTCATTTGACAGGATTTTAATTTCCTCGGCCTACATGTGGGGGCTCACTCTGATCTTTCAAGCTTTCATTTGAAATATTAAAGTGTTATCTTCCCTCCTGGAATCACTTGCACAATTTTGGCTTTTAATGTGCAGATTTCATTCAGTTAATGACGGGGGTAGCATAAAAATTACACAATTAGCACAGCGTAGTTGACCCCTGCCACACAGAGGTGTGCACAATTAGCACAGTGTAGTTAACCCCTGCCTCACAGAGGTGTGCACAATTAGCACAGTGTAGTTAACCCCTGCCTCACAGAGGTGTGCACATCTTTGCATTATCCTTCACCCCACAGTGTGGCTCCATTGACGGGCGCTCCATGCACTGGCGCACAATGTTACAGTGTAATGCGGAACAGAGACTTTAAGCCATTGAATTAAAATTTTCCTCCTGCCTTCCTCACTCCAGTGTGTTCCGCAGCCCACCAGGGGACCGTGCCTGCATTTCCATGCGCAGGTGATAATTGGACAAACTCCAGCAAGTTTACTGCCGTCACCATGGTTTCCTGTGCTCTTGGTGAATTCCAAGTGTAGGTTTGGCCCTCGGCTGTGGAATCCCATCGTGGTCAGAGTGCAGGCACCACAGGGATAAAGGGGAACACCAGGAATTGCAGCAGGGATTATGGTGGGCGTACTTGGGATGTAGAGTCATAGAGTCATACAGCAGGGAAACAGGCCCTTTTGCCTGACTCATCCATGCTGACCAAGATGCCCCATCTAAGCTAGTCTCATTTGTCTGTAGATAGACACAAAAAGCTGTAGTAACTCAGCGGGACAGGACCACTCCAGCTTTTTGTGTCTACCTTCAGTTTAAACCTGCATCCGCAGTTCCTTCCTACCTATTTGTCTATATTTGGCCCATATCCCTCTAAACCTTTCCTACCCCTGTGCCTGTCCGTTTCTTTTAAATGGTGTTATAGTACCTGCCTCAACTATCTTCTCCAACAGCTCGTTCCATACACCCACCACATTCTTAGTAAAAAGTGGGCCCTTCGGGTTTCTACTAAATGTCTCCCTTCTCATCTGAAACCTTTGGTTCTTGATTTCCCTACCCTGGGCAAGTTGTACAGGGCCCTAGTGAGACCGCACCTGGAGTACTGTGTGCAGTTTTGGTCTCCAAATTTGAGGAAGGATATTCTTGCTATTGAGGGCGTGCAACGTAGGTTTACTAGGTTAATTCCCGGAATGGCGGGACTGTCCTATGTTGAAAGACTGGAGCGACTAGGTTTGTATACACTGGAATTTAGAAGGATGAGAGGGGATCTTATCGAAACGTATAAGATTATTAAGGGGTTGGACATGTTAGAGGCAGGAAACATGTTCCCAATGTTGGGGGAGTCCAGAACCAGGGGCCACAGTTTAAGAATAAGGGGTGGGCCATTTAGAACAGAGATGAGGAAAAACGTTTTTAGTCAGAGAGTTGTGAATCTGTGGAATTCTCTGCCTCAGAGGGCAGTGGAGGCCAATTCTCTGAATACATTCAAGAGAGAGCTCTTAAGGATAGCGGAGTCAGGGGGTATGGGGAGAAAGCAGGAACGGGGTACTGATTGAGAATGATCAGCCATGATCACATTGAATGGTGGTGCTGGCTCGAAGGGCCGAATGGCCTACTCCTGCACCTATTGTCTATTGTCTATAAAAGACTCTGTGCATTCACCCAATCTATTCTCCTCATGACAATCATCCGAAAAGATCTGTAAGGTCACCCCTCGTCACCTGCGCTCCAAGGAATAAAGTACCAGACTGCCACCTTCTCCCTGTACCTCAGGCCCTCGAGTCCTGGCAACATCCTGGAAAATCTTCTCCACATACATTTCAGCTTAACAGCATCCTTCTTATCCAAAACTGAACACAATAACTCCAAATGCAGCCTCACTAACGTCTTGTATAACTGTAACATAGCATGTCTACTCAGAAACAGACACAAAGTGCTGGAGTAACTCAGCGGGTCAGGCACCATCTCTGCCGTAAAAGGATGGATGACGTCTTGGGTTGGGACCTTTCTTCAGACTGGAGGTAGGGGGTGGTGGGGGTGGGAGGTGAAGAGCTGGAGGTGAGAAAAGACCAGGAGCAATGAAGGCCAGCTACAAATAACCTCAGGCAGCATGGTGCCTGGTGGGCCAACAGTGGGCTCGGGAAAGTGTGATCTCAAGAGGAAAACAATGTGGAGAACTGTGGAAACAATGTGGACAACAATGTGTCTCTTGCTTTCTATCGAATCAAGCCACATACCAATGGGCCGCCACCTTCACAGTGCTGTGCATCAGCTTTTGTATGGGATCGACACACACTGAAAGACTGTCTCTCCAGCCTGGCGCTGGTTGAAACATCACTGGAATCGGAGGGGGTGGGTGAAGGGTTTTGCCTGTGTCCACAATTGGCGCAGCGGTAGAATTGCTGCCTTACAGCGAATGCAGCGCCGGTGACCCGGTTTCCATCCTGATTACGGGAGCTGTCTCTATAGAGTTTGCATGTTCTACCCGTAACCTGTGTGGGTTTTCTCCGAGATCTTCGGTTTCCTCCCATACTCCAAAGACGTACATGTATGTAGGTTAATTGGCTTGGTAAATGTAAAAGTTGTCCCTAGTGGGTATAGGATGGTGTTAATGTGCGGGGATCGCTGGTCGGCGCGGACCCGGTGGGCCGAAAGTGCCTGTTTCCACGCTGTATCTCTAAACTAAACTAAACTAAACTAAGTTGGCTCACTTCATAATCCAAAACAGAATAATCCATTGGTAGAATCAAAGACTAAGGAAGGACGGGAAGATGAAATTGGCTGCCGTGAGGAGGTTGGAGTTGGGGCGGTGGGTGGGTTTAGGGGCGAGGAAGGGTTGTTGTCATCTCTGCAAGGATGAAGCAGATGGGCCAAATGGCCTTCTCATCTGACATTTGGCCTTTGAGCTGCACTTTACCCACATGATGAGTGTTTGACGACACTGGGCCTGTACTCACTGGAGTTTAGAAGGATGAGGGGGGACCCCATTGAAACTTACCGAATAGTGAAAGGCCTGGATGTGGAGAGGATGTTTCCACTAGTGGGAGAGTCTAGGACAAGAGCCTCATAATAAACAAATGTACCTTTTGAAAGGAGCCGAGGAGGAATTTCTTTAATCAGAGGGTGGTGAATCTGTGGAATTCATTGCCACAGACAACTGTGGAGGCCATCAATGGATATGTTTAAGGTGGAGAATCTTGATTAGTGCGGGTTGTCAGGGGTTATGGGATAAAGGTAGGAGAATGGGGTTGAGAGGGAAAGATAGATCAGCCCTGAATGAATGGCGGAGTGGACCTGAATGGCCTCATTCTGCTCCTAGAACATATGAACGTATGAATTTCTGAACACTCAGGACAGGTCCTTGAGGGACATTGTTGTCCATTTGAGACTGAAACGAACATTACCAACTTGACTATATTCTCCCAATCTTTGCAAGTGGTCAAAATGCTGAACTCTCTCTCCGAGCCGGACTCAGTGTGATTCCCATCACAGCACAGACGTGCCAGCGGTGAGCTGGGGAGCATTCACCAGTTTACTCATCATAATTCTGCTTGAAGATCACTCATCACGGGTGATTCTATGGGAACCACTTCAGATTCGAGCAAAGCCACTGACAGTTCTTGTTTATGGTGACTTTGTCAAGCGATAAATTAAAAATGACTCGGAACTATCTTCGCTATAGTCACTCTGCTATAGTTTCCAATCTTATTTTGTGCAATATTAATATAATTTCAGTTTGTGATGGAGGAACTGCGCCGTTAAAAAGTGCTTTGAGGGATGGGAAATGTTTCTGAGCTATTTCACGCTTTTCACAATGACTATAATGGAGCCATTTTTTTTGCCAGTTTAGCTCATTCACCATAATTATAAGCCCTGCAGTGTATTGCAGCTGGCTCTTGAATGTTTCTGTGGTTCCTGGTGGACACAAAAAGCTGGAGTAACTCAGCAGGACAGACAGCATCTCTGGAGACTAAGAATGGGTGACCTTTCAGGTGGAGACCCTTCTTCAAACCCTGTTCAGTTTCTGGTTCCTCTCTACACTCCCCCCAAACACCCCGCTGCCTTCTCTTGAATGTTTCCGTGTTTGAAGAACTTCTTCTTGTCATCTGTCTTAGAATTTCCTTTCAACTGTGCTCTTTCGATTGGTTTGTCATCGATTGGCGAGCCCTGGATTAACCTTACCTGCAGTACTTAAAGCCTTGTTCCCACCTGCACTGTGCTGGCTTGCAAATATAGCAATGTGATATTGACCAGATAATCTGTTTCTTTGACATTGAGTGGAGCCAACAGGTCAGGCTAGGTATCGGGGATTATCCCACGGTCTTCAACGAAATAATGCCATGGGCTGTTGTGTTTTCAACTGGGACCCTTCACTTCAGAACTTTAGACTTTAGAGATCCAGCACGGAAACAGGCCCTTCGGCCTACCGAGTCCACGTCGACCAGCAATCACCCCACTATTCAACACACTAGGGACAATTTACAATTTTTACCGAAGCCAATTAACCTGCAAACCTGTACATCTTTGGATCGTGGGAGTAAACTGGAACACCCAGAGAAAACCCACAAGGTCATGGGGAGAACGTGCAAACTCCCTACAGACAGCACAGAATCGAACCTGGGTCTCTGGCACTGTAAGGCAGCAACTCGACCACTGCACCACCGTGCCACCCTCGACACTTCCTGTAAAGCACGGCTCTTCCAAACTCCAAGCACCCCTCACCTGCACTAGATAATCCGCTGACATCTCTCCACTAAAGTTTGTGGAATGGGACTGGGGGCCACGACCTTTTGCCCCGGCAACAAGGGGTCACAAGCCGCAGCTCATTAGGATGCAGGGTTTTGATTGATCGAAAGATACAGCATGGAGTAAGGGCCTTTGGCCCACCGTCCACAACGACCATCGATCATCAGATGATGGATTGTTGAGCAGAACAGTGGCCCAGCGGTAGAGTTGCTACCTTACAGCACCAGAGATCCAGGTTTGATCCTGACTACTGGGTGCTGTCTGGACGGAGTTTGTACATTCTCCCTGTGACCGCGTGGGTTTTCTCCAGGTGCTCCGCTTTCCTCTGACACTCCAAAGACGTGCAGGTTTGAGGGTTAATTGGCTTAGGAAAAAATTGTAAATTGTCCCTGTTGTGCAGGATAGTGCTGGTGTACGGGGATCGCTGGTTAGCGTGGATCCGGTGGGCCGAAGGGCCTGTTTTCCGCGCTGTAAATCTAAATAACAATAGTTCTCTGTTGTCCCTCTTTCACGTCCACTCCTGACACATGAGGTTTTGGTTTTTGGCCCCCGATGGCCCCCTTGCCACAGCGGCCTGGCACTGCTTGAATGAATTGAGCCTCCAGTCTATTGTGGAATCGTCTCCTGGCATCCCCGATACCCTTGGAGAGGTTACACTCAGTAACCGGAATGCAGGATACTGGCACCAGCCCGACTCTTAGTAGGGGCTCCTGTGTCTTGCACTTCAGTTGAAATAAAATCATTTGGGTTATAGCCTTGGAAAGTGTTGGCTTTGCACAGTTCACAGCCCTGCAGGGAATCTCAAAGGCACAACCTCCCCTCAGTAAAATACATCAGTTGCCTAGAATCACCTGTAATGTTTTGTAAAATCACCATGTGTGGGGAGGATATAGGGAACGAGCAGCACTTTGTGAAGCCTGATCTCCAGACTACAAACACGGTTCTATTGGCACTGCTGCCATACCAGATTCTATTGACGTCTTCTGCCGTAATTATCATCATTCCTGGTCCCGAAGGTATATTAGTCCGCGGAGACACAAGGAACTGCAGATGCTAGAATCTTTAGCAAGAATGCAGGAGGAACTGAACAAGTCAGGCCGCAGCTGTGGAGGGAATGGAAACACAGTGTTTGAGGTCAGGACTCTTCTTCAAGTTGTAATCTGTTGATATGATCCAAGATGGCGCCCAACCCAGGCAGCTCTTTGTGTGCTGGTCACAGATGTGAACCTGTAATCACCCTTTACGATCGCTCCACTCTTTAGAATCTCTACTCCAGCAACAACATTTCTTACTTTAAGTAACAATTTCTTAAATCTCTTCTCCCTTTATTGTGTATCTGTACACTGTGGATGGCTTGATTGTAATCATGTATTGTCTTTCCGCTGACTGGTTAGCACGCAACAAAAGCTTTTCACTGTACCTCAATACACGTGACAATAAACTAAACTAAACTCAACTCAACCTTTCATGACAATAATTTATTCAGTTCCATCACGTTTTCAATGAGTTTCGGTTCATAACAAGTCTGGGTCTAAAACAGTTTCCTCACACTAAAAGCACAAAGTGCTGGTGGATCTCAGTGGGTCAGGCAGCATTTGTGGAGGAAAATAGTTAGATGATGGGACAGGATTTCCAACCTTCCACCTTCCATCGGTCTGAAGAAGGGTCCCGACCTGAAACATCACCTGTCCATTGCCTCCACAGATGCTGCCTGACCTGCTGAGTTCCTCCAGCATTTTGTGTTTTATATTTTAGACAGTGTTGAGCTTCCCCATTATCTGTTATAATGTGTCAGAAGGAACTGCATATGCTGGTTTACACCAAAGGTGTTTACAAATAGCTGGAGTAACTCAACGAGTCAGGCAGCGTCTCTGGAGAGAAGGAATAGGTTAGGATTCAGGTCGAGATCCTTCATCAGCCTGAGAATCAGGGAGGGGGACATAAGAGGTACGGGAAGTTACAGAACAAAGAAAGCCTACGTCAATGACTCGGGAAAAGTGGAGCCCACAATGGTCCATTGTTGGCTGGTGATGAGGTGCAGGCTTTGTTTTGTTGTGTACCTTCCCACCTCTTTCTCTGACTCTCAGTTTGATGAAGGGTCTTGACCCAGAACTTCACCTGTTACTTTTTGCCAGAGATGCTGCCTGACCTGCTGAGTCACTCCAGCATTTTGTGTCCATCTGTTACATTGTACGATCTAATATCAAATGACCTTGAAGTGCCTGTTAGTCAGAGGAGCTAACCCCACAGTGTAGTCATTCACGGCCACGGTGGCGCAGCGCTAGAGTTGCCGCCTTACAGCGAATGCAGCGCCGGAGACCCGAGTTCGATCCTGACTATGGGTGCTGTCTGTACGGAGTTTGTACGTTCTCACCGTGACCTGCGTGGGTTTTGTCCGAGATCTTCGGTTTCAAAGGCGCACAGGCTTGTAGGTTAATTGGCTTGGTAAATGTAAAAATTGTCCCTAGTGGGTATAGGATAGTGTTAATATGTGGGGATCGCTGGTCAGCTTTGACTCGTTGGGTCGAAGGGCCTGTTTCCGCGCTGTATCTCTAAACTAATCCAATGATAGTTTGGGTACCAGCTGATATACGTATGCTAAGGAGTCTTTGGAGAGGCACCAAATTGGGTTTTCCATCACTGTTTCAGTTGTCAAAGAGCTGTTTAGATTGTAACTTGACCAAAACTGAAATGAGATGACAGTTTGAGCCCGATCTCCAATAATTTCAGTCATCGTCTGACTGAAAGAGCTGCTGCCAATTCTCCTGATTCGCAGCACTCTCTCCTTAATCCCAGAGCAACAAGGTGATGGACAGAGTTTGGTCGCTGATCTGTCCAGATTGTCAGAAGTATATAAAGTAATGGAAGGAATCGATAAGGTAGACAGTCAGAACCTTTTCCCTTTCTCTAGTTATTGAAAATCAAATACTAGAGGGCATAGTTTTCAGGCGAGAGTTTAGTTTAGTAACCCACGCGGTTACGGGGAGAACGTACAAACTCCGTACAGGCGGCACCCGTAGTCAGGATCGAACCCGGGTCTCTACCGCTGCGCCACCGTGCCGCTCGAAATCTGGGCTTTGTGTTGTGAACTTTTGGTCATGCCTCTCATTGGACTTGAATAAACACGGCCTAAGATCATGAGATGATCTTAACGTGCAGTAAGACCCCCAAGATGAAGTACAGTTGCTGGATTATGAGCTCCACTTGTTAATTCCAGCAGAGGTCAAAATGGCCTTCAGATTCGCAGATGCAAACAAATTGTACTTAACATTCCAATCAAGGAATCCGGATTCCTTTATTTAACACTGCTCTAAATTGTCAATATCTTTCTGTGCGCTTCAATCCACATCTGGCAATTATCATGTCAAAGGATGTCAGCTCAGTGCTGTGTTTTACTGATGAATTTAGGATTAGACAACCAGTTTACAGGAGCTGCAGGAATCCGCCCATGTTCTCTCTCATTGTGTCTCCCTCACTCTCGCTCTCATGGAAACATCTTGTCAATTTGACATTTGGTAAGATCATACATGATAGGAGCAGAAACTAGGCCATTCCGCCCATCAAGTCTACTCCGCCATTCAATCATGGCCGATCTATCTCTCCCTCCTAACCCCATTCTCTTGCCTTTTCCCCATTGCTGACACCCGTACGAATCAAGAATTGATCTATCTCTGCCTTAAAAATATCCACTAACTTGGTCTCCACAGCCTTCTGTGGCAAAGAATTCCAGATTCACCACCCTCTGACTAAAGAAATTCCTCCTCATCTCCTTCCTGAAAGAATGTCCTTTCTGAGGCTATGCCCTCTAGTCCTAAACTCCCCCACTTGTGGAAACATCATCTCCACATCCACTAGTGCCAAGCCAAGTAAGAGCAGAGAGAGATAGAGTTTGTGGCCTAAATATTGCAAGAAACTATGGGCAAAGTGTGTTAGAGTCATGATGGAAAGGAGAAGTGGTGTTGTCAAAGTAATATATTGTGTATACATATGTGGGAAGGAACTGCAGATGCTGGTTTAAACCGAAGTTAGACACAAAGAGCTGGAGTAACTCAGCGGGTCAGGCAGCAACTGGAGGAAAGGAATAGGTAACATTTAGGCTCGAAACCCTTCTTCATTCAGGAGCACGCAAAACCTAGGAAGAAATGCCGGATAGAATTTGCATACTGCTGGGCCTCAGCTATCAGGAGAGGCTCATAGGCTAGGACTATTCCTTGGAGCACAGGAGGCCAAGGGATCTTATAGAGGAGTCTAAAATCATGAGGGGAAAGGGTGAATGCATAGTCTACCCAGGGTAGAGGAATCAAAAACCAAAGGACATAGGTTTAAGGTGAGAGGATAAAGGTTTAATGGGAATCTGAGGGGCAACTACCTCACGCAGAGGATGGTGGGTGTATGGAATGAACTTCCAGAGGATGTAGTGGAGGGAGGTACTCAAGCAACATTTAAAAGACACTTGGACACGTATATGGATGGAAAGGTTTAGAGGGCTATGGTCCAGAGCATATGGTTTAGAGGGCTAAGGTCCAGGGAGTATGATTTAGAGGGATATGGTCCAAACTTGGGTAAATGAGACTAGCAGAGAGGGTACCTTTGGTCGGCATGGATGAATTGGGCTGAAGGGCCTGTGACCATGTTGTACGACTCTGTTCCTACAGTTCCTGTTAGCTGGGGATAGGCACAAAAAGCTGGAAAAGAAGGAAGTGCAGATGCTGGTTTAAACCGAAGATAGACCACGAAGAGCTGGAGAAGGAAAATAACTGCAGATGCTGTACAAATCGAAGGTATCACAAAATGCTGGAGTAACTCAGCAGGTCAGGCAGCATCTAGGAGAGACGGAATGGGTGACGTTTCGGGTCAAGACACTTCTTCAGACTCACAGTCTGAAGAAGGGTCTCAACCCGAAACGGCACCCATTCCCTCTCTCCTAGATGCTGCCTGACCTGCTGAGTTACTCCAGCATTTTGTGATAGCCAAGAGCTGGAGTAACTCAGCAGGACAGGCAGCATCTCTGGAGAGAAGGAATGAGTGATGTTTCGGGTCGAGACCCTCCTTCCTTGTTAACTGGGTATCTAATCCCAAAATGGATCCCCACAAATTGGTGTGGGATTCCAAATCCCTCTCTGAAACACAGCAGTGTGGAGCTGTCACCTTTGAATTAAGGTTTCATTTGCCTGGATGCAGCTGTGCACAAGCAAAATGCTACCTGGAGAATTTAAATAGATTGTGTATGCGTTTTGTGTTTCTGTTTTCTTCAAAATTGGCAGTGTGATGTGGTGGGGCAGTGGGAAGTTGTGTGATGAAGCTCCCAGGCTGATAATGGCAGGCTGGGGTTCAGCAATCCAATCTTCCCAAAATCTTTATAAGAAAATAACTGCAGATGCTGGTACAAATCGAAGGTATTTATTCACAAAATGCTGGAGTAACTCAGCAGGTCAGGCAGCATCTCAGGAGAGAAGGAATGGGTGACGTTTCGGGTCGAGACCCTTCTTCAGACTGATGTCAGCGGGGTGGGACAAAGGAAGGATATAGGTGGAGACAGGAAGATAGAGGGAGATCTGGGAAGGTGGAGGGGAAGAGAGGGACAGAGGAACTATCTATAGTTGGAGAAGTCGATGTTCATACCACTGGGCTGCAAGCTGCCCAAGCGAAATATGAGGTGCTGTTCCTCCAATTTCCGGTGGGCCTCACTATGGCACTGGAGGAGGCCCATGACAGAAAGGTCAGACTGGGAATGGGAGGGGGAGTTGAAGTGCTCGGCCACCGGGAGATCAGTTTGGTCAATGCGGACCGAGCGCAGGTGTTGAGCGAAGCGATCGCCGAGCCTGTGCTTGGTTTCAAAGATGTAAATAAGTTGACATCTAGTTGGCCCAAAATCTTTGAGCGTTTGCTGGTATTTCTTTTGAGATACAGCATGGAAACAGGTCCTTGGGTCCACTAAGTCTACGCCGACCTTCGATCACCCATTGGCATTAGTTCTAGGTTATCCCATTTTCTCATCCACTCCCTGCACACTAGGGCCAATTTACAAAGGCCAATTAACACAACCCCACACCTCTTTCAGATGTGGGAGGAAACTGGAGTACCCAAAGGAAACTCTTGCGGTCACGGGGAGAACATGCAAATTCCGCATAGACAGCACCTGAGGTCAGGATCGAACTTGGGTCTCTGACGCTGTGAAGCAGCAGCTCTACCATCAGCATTACTGTATCTTATGGAAAACACCACCAACTGGATCAAAATTACAGATGTCCAATGATTTCTGTGGAATTTTGTAGTTGGAACCAAGTCTTTCAATCCTTCTCCCCGATATATCAATTGGGCATTCAGAAGCAGCTGTGACAACTCTTCTTTAGTGTCTGAAGAAGGGTCCCGACCTGAATCGTCACCCATCCTTTTTCTCCAGAGATGCTGCCTGGCCTGCTGAGTTACTCCAGCTTTTTGTGTCTAATTTTGGTTTAAACCAGCATCTACAGTGCCTTCTATACACTGAAAGGGTTAACATGCCTTAAACCTTCAATCAAAGGATATCGACTGCTGATTTGATGGGAGATTACTAATGAGGCTTTGGGGGAAACTAAGTATTAATTCTTCTTTCTGAACGACACTGGGATTAAATTATATCCGCTATTTTCTCCATTTGATTATAAAGGAGAGAAACAATTATCACTTACGAGTTAAATGTAAGAAATGTAAGAAAATGTATTCTCAGAGAGATGAGGCATGTTGTTAAACTGCTCCATTTGCCAAGTGTACAGTGGACATTCTGGACGGGTTACAGTCTCACCATTCATTCTGCACCTCAGGTTTCACACACCTGCATTGAGCAAGCTGCATGCACATCTCTGCATGGGTGCTGCAGGGGGCTCCTGCTGTCTCCAGGGACGCTAATGTGTACCTCATCATTTATAGATCAGGTGTTCAGCGAGTCAACCTGTGATGGCAGTCCCTCAGTACATCCCATGCTTCACAGGTATGGGATAAGGACATTTGAAGGTCAGCTGAAATGCTAGGAGTTATTGTTCTCCTGCGATCTTAGTCATAGAGTCATAGAGATATAGAGTCTTACAGCATGGAAACAGGTCCTTCGGCCCAACGTCGGCCAACATGTCCCATCTACACTTGTCCCACCTGACTGCGTTTGGCTCATATCCCTCTAAACCTGTCCTATCCATTTACATGTCTGAATGCTTCTTAAACATTGCGAGAGTCCCAGCCTCAACTACCTCCTCCGGCAGCTCATTCCATACATCCACCACCTTTTGTTGAAAAAATGACCCCTTGGGTTCCTATTAAATCTTCCCCCCCCCCCCCACCTTAAATCCTTGTCCAGTAGAGTTCTTGCAAATCACGGACACAGCAATGAGACAGTCAACCCCATCCATTCTAGCAGCAGAGAGGAATATTTCCAGTGCAGCCTGTCACATTGTGGATCCGATCAGTAACGAGGTCCTTGGCCACTCAATCATGTTGCTTGGAGTTTTTTGTTTCCATGAATGCTGAAAATCTGAAATAAAAACAAAAATGCTGGAGATATTCTTCAGGAAGGTCAGCAGCTATGGAGAGGTTGCCATTTTTTAATGTTTCAAGTTAGTGACATGGAAACATAGAAAATAGGTGCAGGAGTAGGCCATTCGGCACCACCATTCAATATGATCATGGCTGATCACCCAGAACCAGTACCCTGTTCCCTTGACTCCGTTAACCCTAAGAGCTATATCCAACTCTCTCTTGAATACATTCAGTGAATGGCCACTGCCTTCTGTGGCACAGAATTCCACAGACCTTACATCAGAACGGGGAAAGTCCTCCCACATCCCAAAGACATGCGGATCTGTCGGTCTTCTTCTTGCGTTTGAGGCAGCAGAAGTTATGAAGCTGCTTCTGCTTGTGCTGTCTCTGTTTGTTGTTGTTTGCCTAACTGAGGTCAGTGGACAAGGCTCACAGGGGAGGTCGACAACGTGAGCCCCATCTGTAGTTTATTTGGCCTCTGCAAATTGTCCCTAGTGTGTAAGGTAGTGGATGAGGAAGTGAGATAACACAGAACTAGTTTGAATGGGTGATCAAAGGAAGGGATTTGGTGGGAAGAAGGCCCAGGTTTCTATGCTGTATCTGTAGAATGTCATTCCATCTTTGTCCCGCCCACTCCCCTGACATCAGTCTGAAGAAGGGTCTCGACCCGAAACGTCACCCATTCCTTCTCTCCAGAGATGCTGCCTGTCCCGCTGAGTTACTCCAGCATTTTGTGTCTACCTTCGGTTTAAACCAGCATCTGGAGTTCTTTCTTATACAGTGAAGTATTAGTTTAGTTTGGAGATACAGCACGGAAACAGGATCTTCGGCCCTTCGAGTCTGTGCCAACCAGCGATCCCCACACATTAACACTATCCTACACACGCAAGGGACAATTGACATTTTTACCAAGCCAATTAACCTACACGCCTATACGTCTTTGCAGTATAGGGAGGGAACCGGAGATCCTGGAGAAACCCATGTACAAACTCCGTACAGACAGCACCCGTAGTCAGGATCGAACCCTGGTCTCTGGTGCTGTAAGGCAGCAACTCTACCACTGCTCCACCGTGCCACTGTTATCTAACTAAAGATGGGAAAAGTACAGAGAGATTGAGATATTCATGTGTACAAATAGCAAGAAGTTTGTGGGCAGTTACGAAGACAAATGTAATATTGTTTTTTGCAGCAGGAAGTTTTGAGTTTAGTAATGAAGGAGTATTGTTACAACTTTAGTGGTACTGGTGAGGCACACTCAGAGTTCTGTAGCATCCTTTTGGTCTCCTTATCTTAGAACGTACATGATGCCATTGGAGGTGCTGGTGCTGTAGGTCAGCAACTGTATCGCTGCACCACTGTGAGAATCACATTGGGTGGCATTGTATCTCAAAACTAAACTAAACTAAACTAAACATTGGTGGGTAGAGTTGGTTTGAGGGGCCAACAGGCTTGCTATTTTCTGATGTTTCTTAAGCAAAGTTTTCATCTGTGGTGAAAGGCTGGAAGGATGAACGGGAATGTGTAGGAAGGAACTGCAGATGTTGGTTTACACAAAATGCTGGAGTAACTCAATAGACAATAGGCAATAGGTGCAGGAGTAGGCCATTCGGCCCTTCCAGCCAGCATTGCTATTCACCGTGATCATGGCTGCTCATCCACAATCAGTACCCCATTCCTGCCCTCTCCCCAAACCCCTTGACTCCGCTGTCATTAAATCTAACTCTCTCTTGAAAACATCCAGAGAATTGGCCTCCGTTGCCTTCTGAGGCAAAGAATTCCACAGCTTCACAACTCTCTGAGTGAAAACGTTTTTCCTAATCTCCGTTCTAAATGGCCTACCCCTTATTCTTAAACTGTGGCCCCTTGTTTGGGGCTCCCCCAACATCGGGAACATGTTTCCTGCCTCTAACGTGTCCAATCCCTTAATAATCTTATATGTTTCAATAAGATTCCCTCTCATCCTTCTAAATTCCAGAGTATACAAGCCCAGTCACTCCAGTCTTTCAACATGCGACAGTTCCGCCATTCCGGGAATTAACCTCGTGAACCTACGCTGCACTCCCTCAATAGTAAGAATGTCCTTCCTCAAATTTGGAGACCAAAACTGCACACAGTACTCCAGGTGCAGTGTCACCAGGGCCCTGTATAACTGCAGAAGGACCTCTTTGCTCCTATTCCCAACTCCTCTTGTTATGAAGGCCAACATTCCATTGGCTTTCTGCACTGCCTGCTGTACCTGCATGCTGCCTTTGCAGGAATATGGGAATATTTGCGATAGGATGGACAAATGGGGCAAGGCCGATGGATACAAGCAGTGGGGCTGCTCAAAGTGGGTGGTGACTGGATGGCCAAAACAACTTTAAAGTGGAGGAGAGGAATGAAATGTTTAATATTGGAAAAGGAGATAAAAAGATGTGAATACTGGAAATGTGGCAAACAGGACTGAAAAAGCTGATTAACTGAAATTGGTGAATTCAATGCTGAGTCTTAAAAGCTGTCAGGTGTTTTGGTGTAATCTTCTATTTATGCAATTAATACGTATGTTAGTGATTTATGGATCAAATGTGTTTATCAGGTCACAGATTGTTGTTCCCTCAGTATGGTTTATGTTTCACATGAAGTTGATGAGCACATTTGGCCACCCAATTAGAGATGCAATTTGTGGAAATATCTCTTGTCTATTGTGCTGAACCCATCTGTGTTAATGAGGGAGATAAGGCAGGAGCTTTGGTGCTGAATGTGTCTCTTCTTCAGTGGGAGACTGTGATTAACGAGCCTGCTGTCACTGGAGATGCCAGGCCGATGAGTAAAAGACCTTCAGTGAACAAATTAAGTGATTTATAGCTGAGATGATGCTAAAATAACCATGGATCTTGGTTGTCCAACTGCAAGGAATAACTGAGGCTGTGATTCAGTTATGATTGTTACTTGTCATAAAGTCAAAGAGTGATACAGCATGGAAACAGGCCCTTCAGCCCAACGTGCCCATACTAGCCAACATGCCCCATCTACACTAGTCTCACCTGCCCGTGTTTGGCCCTCTAACCCTTTCCTGTTCATGTATCTGTCCAAATGTATTTTAAATGTTATATTACCTGCCTTAACTACCTCCTCTGGCAGCTCATTCCATATCCGCACCACCCTCAGCATGACAATGTTGCTCCTCAGGTTCCTATTAAATCTTTCCCCTCTCACTTTATTTAGTTAAGAGATACAGCACGGAAACAGGCCCTTCGGCCCACCAGGTCTGTGCCGACCAGCGATCCCCGCACACTAACACCTTGCACACCCTGACCTGCGCGAGATAACCACTTCTGAGGTGTTTGTGCAGCAATCAACCAGAACCAGAACCTACACCACACTCGGGACATTTTTTACATTTGCCCAGCCAATTAACCTACAGACCTGCACGTCTTTGGAGTGTGGGAGGAAACCGAAGATCTCGGAGAAAACCCACGCAGGTCACGGGGAGAACGTGCAAACTCCGTACAGACAGCACCCGTAGTCAGGATCGAACCCGGGTCTCCGGCGCAGCAAGTGCTGTAGGGCAGCAACTCTACCGCTGCGCCACTGTGCCGCCCTGTAGAGTCCACTGGTTCTTGATTCCCCTACCCTGGTTAAAATAGTCTGAGCATTTACCCTATTTATTCCCCTCATGATCTTATGCACCTCTATGAGATCACCCCTCAGCCTCCCGCGCTCCATGAAGTAAAGTCCGAGCCTGCCCGACCTCTCCCTGTAGCTCAGGCCCTGACCCTCACAATATCCTCGTAAAGCTTCTCTGCACTCCTTCCATCTTAACGACATCTTTCCTATTGCAGTGTGACCCAAACTGAGTGTAATGCACTAAATGTGGCCTCACCATCATCTTGTACAACTGTAACATAACATCCCAACATACCCTGACTGATGAAGGCTAATGTGCTGACAGCCTTCTGACCCATCATATCTACCTGTGTCTTGCAGGCTCCATGATTTCTATTAACATTTGTGATTTTTGATGATCTCCGTAACTTTTAAGAAAAACACATTTTTTAATGTTCTTTGTGGGAGCTGTTCCTGCATTTGATTCTCCAGATTTTATTTAGGAAGAAGGGTCCCAACACAAAACATTACCCGTCCACTTCCTCCTTAGATGCTACCTGGCTCACTGAGTTCCTCCAGCACTTTGTGTTTTATTTCTGAGTAAACTTCCTGGTGAGCGAGGTGGGTTTGTCAGTTGAATTATCTTTGGAATGATCCTCGTTATATCCCTATGGTTTATTGCCTGTTGAACTGTTTTTCCCTGATTTACTGTGATTGCTCGGTTATTTAATTACAAACTGTCAGGAAGAAAATCCAAGCCGTATCAACAACCAACCTCAATCACCGTAGGGGCTTAGAACCAAATTACACGGCCTATCATCCCACCTGCCAACATTTGGCCCATATCTCTCTAAACCTTTCCTATCCATGTACCTATCCAAATTTAAGGTAGACACAAAATGCTGGAGTAACTCAGCGGGACAGGCAACATCTCAGGAGAGAAGGAATGGGTGACGTTTCGGGTCGAGACCCTTCTTCAGACTGATCCAAATTACTTTTTCAGACCTATCCAAATTACTCCAGTGTTATTATAGTTCCTGCCTCAACTACCTCCTCTGGCACCTATCACCATCATCCTGTGTCCTCTGGTTGGTGATTCCCCAACTCTGGGGAAAGTACTCTGTGCATTCACCCTATCTATTCCCCTCATGATGTTATCCACCTCTGCAAAATCGTGCCTCAGTGATAGGTGGATAAAGGTGAGGGAGGGAATAGGGGGGTTAATTGGCAGATGGGTGGGCAAAGGGGAGAGATGAAAATGAGACTGAAGGAGATGGGGTTGGATTTGTTGGCTGAGGCAGGGCTGCATCTTCTGCCTCATGGGAACAGGTCATTTCCATGTGCCTTCTCTCCCCACCTTCTCTCCCCATCTTCTCTCCCCACCTTCTCTCCCCACCTTCTCTCCCCACCTTCTTCCCACCTTCTCTCCCCATGTTCTCTCCCCACCTTCTCTCCTCATCTCTCCTCTTCCCGTCTCACCAGCAACAGTCGTGGGCTGTGTGGAGGCGAGCAGGGAGCAGGGAGCAGGGAGCAGGGAGCAGGGAGCAGGTTTGGGAGCAGGGAGCAGGGAGCAGGGAGCAGGGAGCAGGGATGGGAGCAGGGATGGGAGCACTGGGCAGACCCACTTGCTCACTCAGAGAGTCAGTGGGACCGGCAAAAGGCTGCTCTCCCTCTCTCCCATCACTGCTGTTCCACAGATCCTCTCCCACACATAACTTGATTTTCTTATGATCATAAATGATAGGAGTAGAATTCAGCCATTCGGCCCATCAAGTCTGCTCCGCCATTTAATCAGGCTGATCTATCTCTCCCTCCGCAACCCCATTCTCTTGCCTTCGCCCCATAACCTCTAACACCCGTGCTGATTAAGAAATCCTCTCCGACTTATAGAGGAGGTGGGAGAAAGAGCAGGGTGACCAGGGTGGTGGGAGATGGTGGGAGAAACGTGTGCGCATAGTACAAAGGGTGACCTCTCCTTTAAGAGAGGGGAGTAGTATTTGAAACACTGTTGGGTTGTAGGCGAGAGAGTCAAGACTATTTAATTGTCATACGTACTGGCAGCAGAACGGAACAATGAAACAAAAACAGAAAAATGAAACTAATGCAAAGCTCCAGAGATGTTATCTGACCCCTTGAGTTACTCCAACTTTTTGTGTCTCTTCGGTTTAAACCAGCATCTGTAGTTGCTTTCTACACAAATAATTGTTTTTGTTGTTGCACAGCATAACAAGTCTGTAAACACAATGCACAAAGGTGATATATAATAATATATCCCACGCAGGTCATGGGGAGAACGTACAAACTCTGTACAGACCGGGATCTTATAGAAACATAAAATTATAAAAGGACTGGACAAGCTAGATGCAGGAAAAATGTTCCCAATGTTGGGCGAGTCCAGAACCAGGGGCCACAGTCTTAGAATAAAGGGGAAGCCATTTAAAACTGAGGTGAGAAAAAACTTTTTCACCCAGGGAGTTGTGAATTTGTGGAATTCTCTGCCACAGAGGGCAGTGGAGGCCAAATCACTGGATGAAGTTAAGAGAGAGTTAGATAGAGCTCTAGGGGGCTAGTGAATCAAGGGATATGGGGAGAAGGCAGTCACGGGTTATTGATTGGGGACGATCAGCCATGATCACAATGAATGGCGGTGCCGGCTCGAAGGGCCGAATGGCCTCCTCCTGCACCTATTTTCTATGTTTCTAGACAAGCACCCGTAGTCAGGATGGAACCCGGGTCTCTGGTGCTGTAATGCAGCAACTCTATCGCTGTGTCACCGTGCCATCATTGCTGCGGTAATTGAAATAAAACAAAACTTTCTGGTGCCATTTATCAGGACAGTCAGCATCTGCTGAGAGAGAAGCAGAGTGAATATTTCAGATGGATGACCCTTTGTTAGAACTGATCATTAGTAGTGCTGGAAAGCCACTGAGTTGAGACATGATCTGCTGCTCTCTACACAGCTTCTGAGCATTTCAAGAATGTTCTCTTATTTTAGATCTCTGGGATATCTAGACGTTTGCTTTTTGTGTGCGCGGTGGTAGATGCTGGACTAGATGTTTTATCAGATGTCAGGTGAAAGGCACAATGATAGGGTCTGTGAGGAAGACTATATTTACGCAGACACCAGGAACTGCAGATGCTGAAACTCTGTGGAAAACACAAAGTGCTGGAGTAACTCAGTGGGTCAGGCAGCGTTTGTGGAGGGAAGTGATAGGCGATGTCGCTGAGCAGGTTCCTTCTTCAGCTTGCACACAGTACACACACTCTTACACACAGTCAGCTCATGGCCATCTGTGCAGGGCATGGAGTGGAACATGTTAGGTTGAGATCCTTCTTCAGACTGATTGTAGTATAGAGGGACTATGACACGATAACAGGGTTTGAAAGACACTCAGAACTCAGAATGATTCAGGAAGATATGGGCCAAACGCGGGCAGATGGGACTAGCTTAGACGGGGCATCTTGGTTGGCATGAAAGTATTGGACAAATAGGCCTGTTTCCATGCACTATGACTCCACTACAATCAGTCTGAAGAAGGATCCCAACCAAAAATGTTGCCATTCCACGATGCTGGCTGTGTAGGAAAAAACTGCAGATTGCAAAGTGTGGGGATAAATGGGTCCCTTTCAGAATGGCAGGCAGTGACTAGTGGGGTACCGCAAGGATCGGTGCTGGGACCGCAGCAATTTACAATATACATTAATGACTTGGATGAAGGGATTAAAAGTACCATTAACAAATTTGCAGATGATACAAAGCTGGGTGGCAGTGTGAACTGTGAGGAAGATGCTATGAGGTTGCAGGGTGACTTGGACAGGTTGTGTGAGTGGGCGGATGCATGGCAGATGCAGTTTAATGTGGATAAGTGTGAGGTTATCCACTTTGGTGGTAAGAATAGGAAGGCAGATTATTATCTGAATGGTGTCAAGTTAGGAAAAGGGGACGTACAATGAGATCTGGGTGTCCTAGTGCATCAGTCACTGAAAGGAAGCATGCAGGTACAGCAGGCAGTGAAGAAAGCCGATGGAATATTGGCCTTCATAACAAGAGGAGTTGAGTATAGGAGCAAAGAGGTCCTTCTGCAGTTGTACAGGGCCCTAGTGAGACCGCACCTGGAGTACTGTGTGCAGTTTTGATCTCCAAATTTGAGGAAGGATATTCTTGCTATGGAGGGCGTGCAACGTAGGTTTACTAGGTTAATTCCCGGAATGGCGGGACTGTCATATGTTGAAAGACTGGAGCGACTAGGCTTATATATGCTGGCATTTAGAAGGATGAGAGAGGATCTTGTCGAAACGTATAAGATTATTAAGGGGTTGGACACGTTAGAGGCAGGAAACATGTTCCCAATGTTGGGGGAGTCCAGAACAAGGGACCACAGTTTAAGAATAAGAGGTAGGCCATTTTGAACGGAGATGAGGAAAAACTTTTTCAGTCAGAGCGTTGTCAATCTGTGGAATTCTCTGCCTCAGAAGGCAGTGGAGGCCAATTCTCTGAATGCATTCAAGAGAGAGCTAGATAGAGCTTTTAAGGATAGCAGAGTCAGGGGGTATGGGGAGAAGGCAGTAACGGGGTACTGATTGAGAATGATCAGCCATGATCACATTGAATGGTGGTGCTGGGTCGTAGGGCCAAATGGCCTACTCCTGCACCTATTGTCTCTTGTCTATTGTCTATTGCTGGTTTAAATCGAAGGTAGACACAAAATACTGGAGTAACTCAGCAGGTCAGGCAGCATCTCAGGAGAGAAGGAATTGGTGACGTTTCGGGTTGAGACCCTTCTTCAGACTGGTGTGAGGTGATGTCATCAGTCTGAAGGAGGGTCTCGACCCGAAACGTCACCCATCCCTTCTCTCCCGAGATGCTGGCTGACCTGCTGAGCTACTCCAGCACTTTGTGTTATATTTACGCTGTGACAATGATCATGAGCTCACCATGTGTAAGAGTGTGTGTACTGTGTGCAAGCTGAGGCTGGTACAGGCTTCAACATGGAATTCGATAAGTTGAAGGAAAATGGGCACAGTGCTGTGGGGAAACCGTGGGGGCTGGACTTGAATGAATTGCTTCCTGGAGAGCTAGTATGGACTTCATAGGCTGAGTATCTTCCTTTTGTTCTGTTACGATCTTATTATTGTATGATTCTCTCTTGCAACATGATTCTCCTACACCACTCATAGTTCTCAATACAAAGGTGGCAACCTTGACTTTCATGTAAGCTCATACACTCATAGATCATAAGTTAAAGGGGCTGAATTAGGCCATTCGGCCCATCAATTCTACTCCGCCATTCAATCATGGTTGATCTGTCTTTCCCCTCAACCCCATTCTCCTGCTTTCTCCCCATAACACTGACACCCGTACTAATCAAGAATTTATAATCTCCACCTTAAAAGTATCCATTGACAGCCTCCATAGCCGTTTGTGGCAATGAATTCCACAGATTCACCACCCACTGACTGAAGAAATTCCTCCTCATCTCCTTTGTAAAGGTAGGCCATTTTATGCTGAGGCTATGGTCTCTGAACTTAGACTCTCCAACTAGTGGAAACATCCATTTCATGGTGAAGGACCATGAGTCTGAAGAAGGGTTTCAGCCTGAAACGTCACCCATTCCTTTTCTCCAGAGATGCTGCTGTCCCACTGAGTCACTCCAGGTTTTTGTGTCTTATCTTAGAATGGACATGTGTTATTTTCTGTCCTCTGCTGATGGCCAATTGATTCATGCTGAACGCAGTATGGATTTTACATTGTATATTAAAACATGGTTGTCAACTGATTAATCAACTAGTTAAAATAAATTCCATACATTTACAGGATAATTGACAGCATTAGCAGAGTAAAGTATTATTAATGGATTGGGAATACATATTAAGAGCCTTTGTGTGCAGTTGGATGGATAGTCTTACATGTCTTCAACACTCTGCTATCTATTATTTACGGATTAAATCCTGTTAAAGGCAGAATTTGCTTTGCCACGATAGTTTATGTTGTCCATGGTAATCGTTACAGCTGCAAGTCTAATGGTATCTTAGATGAGCCTCCTTAGTTGGAAGAATTTCATTTTGGCTTTGACATTCCATGCTGAATGAACAATAAATCGGTTTGCTTTCCTCGTATTTTTACATCTGATTTTTACCCGTGCGAAGGTGGACTTTTAACATTGGAAACTAGAGATCACCATTGGTTTTAATATTAAGGCGGCAATAATATTTTTGAGTCAGAGAGTTAAGCAGCACAGAAACAGGCCCCTCGGCCCAATGCTTCCATGCCCACCGAGCTATCTTCCTGAGCTAGTCACATTTGTCTACATTTGGCCCATATTCCTCTAACGCTTTCCTAACCAATTATCTTTTAGATGTTGGAATTTCCACCAAGATGCAGGACAGAAAGCTACAGGAGATCCTTCTTCCCTGCGGTTATCAAACTGAGACTGACTCCCCCACCCCCCCCCCCACCCCCCCCCCCCCCACCCCCCCCCCCTTGCACATCCCCAAACTTTCCACTTGTCACTTTAATTTAATGTTTTGTGTAGTATTGTTTTTTGCGTTTTTATGACAGTTGGCAGATCAATTTCCCTCCTGGGATAAATGAAGTTCCATCGTATTGTATGGTATCATACCAATCTCTACCACCTCCTCTGGCAGCTCATTCCACACAGCCACCACCCTCTGTGTGAAACACTTGCCTCTCAAGCCCCCTTTAAATATTTCTCCTCTCACCTGATGAAAAGTGTTTTCACAAGTTCATAAGGAGCAGAATTAGGCCATTCGGCCCATCAAGTCTACTCCGCCATTCAATGATGACTCATCTATCGTTCCCTCTCAATCCCATTCTGCTGCCTTTGCCCCATAACCCCTGATACCCTTACTAATCGAGAATCAGTCAATCTCCGCCTTAACAATCCATTGACTTGGCCTCCACAGAGGTCTATTTTTGGCAATAGTAAGAGGGAAGTGGCACAAAGGCCCCAAGATTCGACAAAGCAGTCTCTGTTACCTCAAAGATTCCCCCCTTATTTTAGCCCCTGGACTTTACTGCGTGGTCTATATTACACTGAAGTTTCCTCTTGATTTTATGCTTCTGTCAATTCCAGACCACAGGAAAATCTGGTCGATTGAGCTGATTGCTTCTTAAGACTTCATCAAAGAATGTTTTCACACAAAATACCTTCTTAACTTTCCCCAAATGAACCCGCACGTCAGGACTGTGAGATAATCACCATGGTGAAAGAGACAGCAGCTCTGCAAAGAAACTCCCTCAGCTATCAGAAGGAGTTTAATCGGCATTGGTTTTACAATCCCCGGTTGAATCTGAGCGCTGGCATCAAACCTTCGCTGGATTGCTGGTTATCCAGTACTTACCCAGCCGTGCCCCTGAGCAACCCAACAGCAGCATATAAAGGGGACAGGGAGATGGAGACCACCACGACTGGATCTGTGCAGCAAGATCGCCAAACTCTAGTAGCATCTGACTGCGTTCCATAGGTTTATTGTTTTAATCAAAAGTCGATGACACGTCAGAATGCATCAAGGTTTCTGTCAGTAAATGGGACCCTGGTGTTGTCAGTTTCAGTCTCTTTACAACCTTTTAACTGCTAATAAAATACCGCAAAGCGGTATTATTTCAGGAAAAATTGGCCAGGCGTCTCGTGTCTGATTGTTAAGGTGTACTAGTTACAACATTGTACTAGTGCAAAAGCAAGCCATTCAGGCTATTGACCTTATTAAGACTCCCTGTTGATCAATTCCATTAATAGAGTCATAGAATGATACAGTGTGGAAACAGGCCCTGCGGCCCAACTTGCACACACCGACCAACATGTCCCAGCTACACTAGTCCCACCTACCCGCGTTTGTCCCATATCCCTCCAAATCTGTCCTATCCATGTACCTGTCTAACTATTTCTTAAACGTTGGGATAGTCACTGCCTCAACTACCTCCTCTGGCAGCTTGTTCCATTTACCTTCCATTTACCTTTGGGTAAACAAATTACCCCACAGATTCTTATTAAATCTTTTCCTCTTCACCTTAAACCTATGCCATCTGGTCCTCTATTCACCTACCCTGGGCAAGATAATGATCAATCCTTGCAGGGCTCTGACACATCTTTGTTGTAACTACCACCTTTAGGTTGTAACTACCATTGAACATTACCCATCATGCTCCTCATTCCCTTGACAGATCTTCTCTCTATAATTTCCAATTCTGGAACAACCCCATCCTCACGCCCACCTCTGCCCAAGATCCACAACCACGACTGGACACAAGCTCTTGTCCCACTGAGCTTATTCCATTCTCTCTCCCCTAGTCCAGACCCTCCCAACGTACACAGTGTTGTGTCGGAGGGAACTGCAGATGCAAACCGAAGACAGACACAAGCAGCTGGAGTAACTCAGCGGGTCAGGCAGCATCTCTGGAGAGAAGGAATGGGTGTCGTTTCAGGTCAAGACCCTTCTTCAGACACAGTTGTGCATCTGCTGGAGCTGCTGCCTCACAGCACCAGAGACCCAGGTCTGATCCTGACCTCCGGTGATATTGGTGTGGAGTTTACACATTCTCTCTGCGATTACATGGGTTTCCTTTGGGCACTCCAGCTTCCTCCCACATCCCAAAGATGTGCAGACTTGTTAGTTACTTTGCCTCAGTAATTTTATTCTAAAGTTCAGGAAGTGGATGTGAAGGAAGGAAGAACTGTTGTGAATGGGCGATCGATGGTTGGCATGAACTTGGTGGGCCGAAGGGCCTGTTTCAATGCTCTAACTCTAAACTAAACTAAACTGAACCTAGATCTGTGATCTGTTCGAACTACTTCCTGTCTGTTGAACTACTTCCGTCTGTTTGAACTACTTCCATCTGGCAGATGTTACAAGGCCTTCTACGCCCGCACCTCCAGACTAAGAAACAGCTTTATTCCTAGAGCTATAGCTGTTCTGAATCGGTCCTGCTGAGAGCCCCCATGATCTGTCTCTGCCCCCAGGGTCATCTGGCACAACTGACCCCTGCATGAACCTTTTTTTTTGCACTTTACCTCGTTTCCCCATTTTTTCCCCCCTTTTTTTGTTTTTGCTGTGATTTATTTATATATTTTATAGCATCGATATGCAAGTGACATTCTCAATCTCGTTGTACTTGTACAATGACAATAAAGATATTGCGTATTGTATTGTATAGTAACACTTTATCGATACCATGTCAAGAGTTTCCAGTTCTGACAACGAATCTCCAACCTGACACATTATCTGTTTCTCTTTCCACGGATGCTGACTGCCATGCTGAGTGTCCACAATATTTTCTGTTTTATATAGTGGCCCAATCTTCACCCACATCCCTGCCGGTTATGGGAGAGTCTAGGACCAGAGGCCATAGCCTCACAATAAAAGGACGTATCTTTAGGAGGAAGATGAGAAGGAATTTCTTTAGTCAGAGGGTGGTGAATCTGGGGAATCCATTGCCACAAACAGCTATGGAAGCCAAGTCAGTGGATATTTTTAAGGCAGAGATTAACAGAATCCTGATTAGTACAGGTGTCGGAGGTTATGGGGAGAAGGCAGGAGAATGGGGTTGAGAGGGAAAGATAGATCAGACATGATTGAATGGCAGAGATTGCTCGATGGGCCGAATGGCCTAATTCTGCTTCTTGAACCTATGAATTTATGAACTTATGAAGTTCTTATTCCTGTGTTCAGTTGCCTTCTGTCCTCAGATAAGTCTCAAGTTTGAAATTGTCACATTAAACCACGAACCGTAACTGAACAGGTTCTGATCCCTTCATTTATTGCTTGCTTTTACAGACACATTGAGAATCAGAACAGCCTGCAGACTTTGAATCCGTTGGACATGGAACCTTACATTGGACTGCAGAATCTGTAAGTAAACGAGCAGCACAGAGGTGCTTCGTAAAAGATTGCTTTTGTGAAATAGTGCTCACTGCTAATAAAATAGAAAAATTGTGATTCAGAGTTATTGGTGCTCAGCTTATTGGGCATTGATTGAAGTCAGCTGTGCGGCTTGGTGAATCTACAACAACTGTGATCAATTCTATTTTTTTTTCACAATTGAGCTCTGCTCCAAAGAACAAACTGACTTTGAGTTGATTATTTAATTTGTCATCTTAAACTTGAAGCCAGATGTGAAAGATTTTACTTCTCTGATTCAACACCATATCCCAAGTAGTAAAACTGGCAACAATACAGCTAGAGTCCCCTTCTTAGTGATTCACTTTGGTCAAGAGATACCAGCTAGATCTCTTGTGCTCTGTTTGGTTTCTCTTCTTAATTGAGTGGAGGTCTGAGAAAAGAAAAAAAATGGGAAATCCTTAGCCAAACATCTTGGAGACCATCTTCAGTGTTTGAATTATCCCATGGAGATGAAAGCATTGACCACCACAGATCTTTAACCATGTTCCAATGCTTGTGCTTTCTCCCAGATCATGCTCAATCTGCTTTTGGTGGCACAGTGGCATAGCGGTAGAGTTGCTGCCCAGCAGCGCCAGAGACCCGGGTTCGATCCTGATTACGGGTTCTGTCTATATGGAGTTTGTACGTTCTCTCTGTGACCACGTAGGTTTTCGCTGGGTGCTCCAGTTTCCTCCCATATTCCAAAGGCTTGTAGGTTAATTGGCTTCTGTAACTTGTCCGTAGTGTGTAGGATATAACTCGTATGAATGGGTGATCGCCGATCAGCATGAACTCGGTGGGCTAAAGGATCTGTTTCAATGCTGTATCTCTAAACTAAACTGAAAAAGCAGATTGAGCATGATTTTACACCAGGAGTAAAGCCTCCGAGATTCTTTTGTCATCTGTGTTCCTTCAGCACCAGATCACATTCCAATGAGCTCCCTGCAGCATCAATTGTGTCCCAGAGCCCTCCCGCCTGGTTCATGAACTGAAGCTGTTTTGCAATAACTGTAACAATATTTGAGTTGTGAATTGGTTCACAGCCTGCAGACGTCAAGTCTTCACAGATCGACTGCAGTTGAACCAGCTGTCAATGTACTGAAAATGCCAATTGCTTTTAACGCTCAATAATTAATGCTTGTATAATTTCAATGTGGAGTCGGAGTGGTGGTGCAGGGTAGAGTTGCTGCCTTACAGCGCTTACAGCGCCAGAGACCCAGGTTTGATCCTGCTCTGTACGGAGTTTGTACATTCTCCCCGTGACCTGCATGGGTTTTCTCTGAGAACTACGGTTCCCTCCGAAGACGTACAGCTTTGTAGGTTAATTGGCTTGGTATAAATGTAAATGGTCCCTAGAGTGGGATAGTGTTAATGTGAGGGTTCGCTGGTCGGTGTGGAGCAGGTGGGCTGAAAGGGCCTGTTTCCATGCTGTGTCTCTATACTAAACTAAACCGACTGGTTTAAGACAGTTAAAAGCTGGTAAATGCCTTAAATCTGGAGTTATACTCCGTGCAGGAATATATGCAATGCTCTCGAAAGGCTTCTCCCCAACTCACCGAAGCTTTTTCTTCAATACATTGCCTGGATTGATTGTGGAGAAAACTAAGATAATCAGAGTGTCTGCTGCATTATGAGATGGAGGAGAAGTCCTGGCTATCTGATTCAACCAGGGTCCCACTTCCTTGGTTTTGACTGAGAGTCCTTGATGACTCATTCCAGCTGAATGATACAGTGCACAATGTACTAATATTAATCTAAGATGCTTGGCAGGGACGAGTACCAAAGTGAACAAACTGAACAAAGAATCTATTCATGGCTTTGATCTGAACTCATCAAAGGTACTTTTCATTTTTAATAAATGCTGAGGTTTGTTTCTTGCAGTCACAGTGGATGTTTAAATTTGTATGGAACACAAGGGCTGTGGTATCGAGGGTTTATCCAATCCACCTTTCTGATCAGGTGTACAATAAATCACTGTTATGAGCACGCAGAACTTGTAACCTTTTGCATTTGTTCTCATTTCCAGGACAATCATAAATTCGGGATTACGGTCGATTGCACCAAGAGCATTTGCCAAAAACCCTCACCTTCACTACATGTAAGTCATCTTGAGCTTAGATTGGTCTTACAGAGGGTTAGGTGCTGAGCGTTTAAATTCAGATGCTGAGGTAATAAAGATTACACCACTCTACAATCTATTACTCTGGAGCCTGAAAACGTCAATGGCCCAGAAGCTTATTTCTTTTTGTTAAATTAACATCCTTAAGATACACAGAAATTTGAACGAGCTCAGAAAGATTTGTGAAAAAAGGACCTTGGAGGACCCACAAGCTTGTTTGTGCTGTAAAAAAAACCTGTATAATGGAATATTGTTTATTTATGAGAGAACAGGGTAACTCTAACTTATAGATATTCTGCAGGCATCTGCTGTTTCAGGAGAAAGGTTACGATGCTCTGAACGTTCCACGTCTCTATGTGAGAAATGTGCAGCCTGAATTTCAAGAGCTAAACGCTCTTTGCCATTATTGCCAGAGTGGAGGGCAATCAGTCAGCGTTAATGAGGAAAAATGCTATCAATTACAGCCTTTGAGAAAATTTGGTGAGAGCATTGTTCTGCAGCACGCCAACTCTGATCCGAGACCTGCTCTTGCTACCAGTGCTAGCCCTGGGGTAAACACTGGCCTTCTGCAGCCGCACAGACCACACCTCACCCTGGGCCATGAGTGGATGGAGTGACTGGGAATAGTAACTCCCTCCCCCACTGGCAGTGATGCCCCGCCCACTGCCAGTGATGCCCCGCCCACTGCCAGTGATGCCCCGCCCACTGCCAGTGATGCCACGCCCACTGCCAGTGATGCCCCGCCGACTGCCAGTGATGCCCCGCCCACTGCCAGTGATGCCACGCCCACTGCCAGTGATGCTCCGCCCACTGGCACTAATACCCCACTGACTGGCACCAATACCCCGCCCACTGGCACCAATACCCCGCCCACTGTGGCTGATGCCCCACCCACTGTGGCTGATGCCCCGCCCACTGCCAGTGATGCCCCGCCCACTGACACCAATACCCACCACACTGGCACCAATACCCCGCCCACTGCCAGTGATGCCCCACCCACTGACACCAATACCCCGCCCACTGGTCCCAATACCCCGCCCACTGTGGCTGATGCCCCATCCACTGTGGCTGATGCCCCACCCACTGGCAGCAATGCCCTTCCCACTGTGGCTAATGCCCCACCCACTGTCAGTGATGCCCCTCCCATGTACAAATGCCCCGCCCACTTTCCACAACGCTCCGCCCACTGGCACAAATGCTGACTGTGGGTGGTGTAACACTGAGTACAGTGTCTACAGGATGGTTTCTTCAAGCAGCTTGTAGTTGAGCCCACCAGGGCAAAGGCACAACCCACTGACTGAGAGGCCAGAGCAAAGTGCGTATCATCAACTCCACTTGTTATGGAACACTCAATGCTGAGTCCATGGACAGAGCCACAACATGGATGTGCCTCATCAACGTTTTTTAAACATGCTTGTTAACATGTAGGTGGCTGATTATTGTATATGGAGTTAATTATTGTCATTAGTATAAGTTTGTATAATTAATTTAGACAGTACTTTGGCTTTGGGCTTGATTGACATTTTAGCAAGTACGTTGTGTTTTAATTGTAATTCCCACTTGTGTTTGGAAATGTGGATGGGTGCTCTGCATCCTCACGACTACCTGTGGACTCCCTCAGCACCCGGGGCGTGTGCAATCAGTGTGTGCAACCTAACTGGCCACAATCAATGAGATGCTGTGCCACAGGTTTCTTTTGCAGCAGTGGAATCTTTTAGGTTAGGATTTGACTGCAAAAGTTTCCAAGGTCTTCGTTCAGGCCAGCAATGGTTGTTACTTCTCCGTGAAGTTATTCTGCTGCGGCTCTTGGTTAAAATATGCTCCAGTATTAAGTACAGGAGGTACACTGTGTGAATGGTTTACCTGTCTGCAACTTGAGGACTTCACATGTACGGTCAGAATGATTACCTCAAATCGTTCAATTTGTTTTGGCATCTCAAAGGCTGTAATGTGCCTTTTTGGAAAATGATATCTCGTTTATATTAAGGTTAAACTGGAATAAAGGCGGAAAGCAGAGACTACAAGGCAGGTGGGCTGGAGAATTCACGTGACAGCTGTTGGGTCATCCCAGTGTGGATGGGGGTGGAGATGTTCCACAAAATGCCATTAATGCACAATGTGTAATCGGTGAAAGTAGATGAGACCAAATCATGAGCAGCAAATTGGAATAAATCACCACTTCACCTTGAAATGTGGGTTCTTGGACAACAGGATGGGAGGACATTAAAGGTCCAGGTGTTGCATCTACTGCTGTCACCTTGGGAAGGTGTTTTGGGCATTGGCAGGAGTGGAAGATTGGACCAAAGCATCATGGAGAAAATCTTCAAGGAATACTGAAGTGGGGAGAAGTAGAGATGCTTGAGAAAGGGTCCTGATCCAAAACGTCACCTATCCATATTCTCAAGAGATGCTAGACACAAAAAGCTGGAGTAACTCAGCGGGACAGGCAGCATCTCTGGAGAGAAGGAATGGGTGACTTTTTAGGTCGAGAACCTTCTGACCCATTCTCAAGAGATGCTGCCTGACCCATTGAGTTACTGCAGGACTTTGTGCCAGGGGAGGACAAATGAGATATTGTAGAGAAAGCAGTTTGTTTAGTCCTTATTAGAGTCATGGGTGTTTTATTGTTGCATCTACCAAAACAGACCAAGTACATTCTTACTTGCGGCAGCAGAATAGGTTTGTAAACACAGTAGCCAATAGATAATATAATAGAAAAACACATAAATAGTTCAATAAATAAAAAATAAACCAATATAGTGCAAAAGAAAATAACAATGCCTTGAGTCCCTCGTGCAAGCAAGGACATTCGTAGTTTGGAGTTTAGTTGGAGTTCATGATGTTCATGAGCTTGAACATTGGGAAGAGACAGTTCCTGAACCTGGGTGATACCATTTTCAGGCCCCTATACCTTCTTCCCAAAGCACAAAAGGCACAAAGGGTGGTACTCAAAGTGAATGGAACTATATTTCCATGTGTACATCTGTCAGTCAATTAGTATCGGAAACCAAGCAAGTTCAGGATAAAGTCATAGAGTGATACAGTGCGGAAACATGCCCATCGGCCCAACTTGCCCACACCGACCAACAGGTCCCATCTACACGTGTCCCATCTGCCTGCGTTTGGCCCATATCCCTCTAGTTTAGTTTGTTTTAGTTTAGAGACCCTTCAGCCCACTGGGTCCACAGCGACCAGCGATCCTCGCATATTCACACCATCCTACACCCACTAGGGACAATTTTTACATTTACCAAGCCAATTAACCTACAAACCTGTACGTCTTTGGAGTGTGGGAGGAAACCGAAAATCTCAGAGAAAGCCCATGCAGGTCACGGGAAAAACGTACAAACTCTGTACAGACAGCACCCGTAGTCAGGATGGAACCCGGGTCTCTGGTGCTGCATTCGCTGTAAGGCAGCAACTCTACCGCTGCGCCACTGTGACCTCTACCGCTACGCAACCTGACTTATACATGTACCTGTCCAAATGTTTCTTAAATGTTGCGAGACTACCTGCCTCAACTACCTCCTCCAGCAGCTCGTTCCACACACCCACCACCCTCTGTGTGAAAGAGTTACCCCTCAGGTTCCTATTAAATCTTGCCCCGCTCACCTTAAACCTATGTTCTCTGATTCTCAATTCCCCAACTCTGGGAAAGAGACTGTGTGCGTCTACCCGATCTATTCCTCCCATGATTTTGTACACCTCTGCTAGATGCCAATAGAGATCGAGGCATCAATGGCTGGTTCCTGCACTGGATGAAACCCAATGCAATCCATGGTGTTCCACTGACTGCTGCTCCTGTTTAGTTTAGTTTAGAGATACAGTGCAGAAACAGGCCCTTCGGCCCACTGTATCCGCGTCAACCAGTGGTCCCCTCCCCGACACACACCAGGGACGATTTATATTTATAGAAAGCCAATTAGCCTACAAACCTGTACATCTTTGGAGTGTGGGAGGAAACCGAAGATCTCGAAGAAAACCCACGCAGGTCACGAGGAGAGCGTACAAACTCCGTACAGACAGCACCCATAGTCAGGTTCGAAACCAGGTCTTTGGCGCTGAAAGTGCTGTAAGGCAGCAACCCTACCACTATGCCACTGTGCCACCCTGTTGTGGAGCAGGAGAGGGAAGCAGACCACTGCCCACAGTCATCGATGCGATGTATTGCTGTTCCACATACGTGGGTATAATGTTCTTCGTGTTTCTTAACAGGTTTTCTTTGATTGAAAATTACACAGCACAATAGTTTATTTGTGATGAAGTCATGGTTTATAATTACAGCTGCACAATTCTTCAAACCCTGTCACTTCCTCTGTTAATCTGCAACCTGATTAGTTCTCACAACAAAATTAATTGTCTGCCAAAATAAGCAGGGTTGGATGTGATCGTTCAGCGTGGGCTGCACACTTCCTCTCTCTGTCTCTCTGTGCTGTCAGCCTGATGTGGCTCACAACACTCTCCATGATAGTCTGTCTAGCAGGACCTCACCTTTGGAGAAAAGGAACGGGTGGCCTTCCGGGTAGGCACCCTTCTTCAGACCCAAAACGTCACCTATTCCTTCTCTCCAGAGATGCTGTCTGACCCGCTGAGTTACTCCAGCATTTTGTGTTTATCTTTGGTTTAAACCAGCATCTGCAGTTCCTTCCTACATAGGACCTCATGTGTCAGCTGTCGGGGAGAGGCTGGAATGAGCGAGTGTGGCCAGGCCAGAGGAAGAGCACTTGTGACCAAAATGGCAATGTACATCTGTGCAAGTGTAACTCACTGGACCAATAAGCCTTCTGTTGGAGAAACTCACTGGTTCGACCAGCATCTGTGATGGGGAAGAAAATGCCGATGTTTCGGGTTGAAACGGTGCATTAGGTTACATTGGGTTTCACTTAACTCTGACTGTTGCTTTAGTTCCCTAAACAATAAGGAAAATTGATTGATTAATTGGTGGCGCAGCGGTAGAATTGCTGCCTTACAGCGGCAGTAGACTCTGGTTTGATCCCGACCCCTCACCTTAAACCTATGTCCTCTGGTTCTCGATTCCCCAACTCTGGGCAAGAGACTATGCGTCTACCCGATCTATTCCCTTCATGATTTTTTCTTCTGAGGATTGGTTTGCTCTGGTGCATTCAGCACTTGTAGAGGATTAGGCCACCTAATTGCAGTGTCTGTGCAGGAATAGGTTAATGCAGGCAGATGCTTGCATAGCTGTACAGTTGCCAAGCACACAATGATCTGCACAGAGCAGAGATGGGCAGGTATACTAAGCAACCTCTGAAATGCAAATAAGCCGGTTACATTGAGGAATTAATAAATCTGAAACATGCTAAAACCATAACCAGCTTTGACAGCTCTTCTGGGCCTTAATTTTCTTGTCCTCCTCTTCAGTGCGTTGACAGTTTTTTCTGAGTATTGATTTTGTTCTCTGTCACTGCACCAAGAGCTCTGAATCTGGTGGCGTAGGAGTTCCATCTGGAGCCTTGTGTCGTTCTGTGTGTCCATTCCCAGCCCATCGCAATGGCAATCCCACAGTACTAGCCTTCCACCCCACATCTGAGGGGGGACCTCATTGAGACTTACCGAATAGTGAAAGACCAAGGCAGAGTGGGTGTGGAGAGGATGTTTCCACCAGTGGGAGAGTCTAGGACCAGAGGCCACAGCCTCAGAATAAAAGGACGTACCTTTAGAAAGGAGATGTGGAGGAATTTCTTTAGTCAGAGGGTGGAATTCATTGCCACAAACAGTTGTGGAGGCCGTCAATGGATATTTTTAAGGCAGAGACAGATTCTTCATTAGTACGGGTGTCAGGGGTTATGCGGTTCAGAGGAATATATAGATCAGCCATGATTGAATGGCAGAGTAGACGATGAGCCGAATGGCCTGATTCTGCTCATAGAAATTATGAACTTATGAATTTATGAATCTGCATCCTCACATCTGCAACCTCCCATCTCCAGGTAAGAGGAGCAATGTTTCCAGGAGATGTGTGAGGCACGTTTTTGTGCGCAGAGGGTGGTAGGTGCGTGGAATATGCTGCTGGGCTATTGGAGACAGATGCAATAGTGCTATTTGAGAGAGGTTTGGTTAGGCATATGGATATGTGAGGAATGGAGGTTTATGGATTTTGTGCAGGTAGATGAGAGTTGGTCTTGGCATCATGTTTGGCACAGACATTGTGGACCAAATGGCCTGTTCCTGTGCTGTACAGTTCTATGTTCTATGTTCTATGTAGTAACATATACAGAAAAGACAATGGTGATCTAATGACAGGCATACAGAAATCCAATGACACCACATCTTAAAATGTGGGACAAGCAGCTGAAATCATGGACAAAAATGAATATTAACATGCAGTGCCATCGACATTAATTGTTTATTGAACGTGCAAACAGAATAAATGTGAATCTTCTTTGGTCCTATTTGGTGGAATTGCATTTAGGGCGGCACGGTGGCGCAGCGGTAGAGTTGCTGCCTCACAGGGCCAGAGACCTGGGTTCAATCCTGACTCCAGGTGCTGTCTGCATGGTGTTTGTACGTTCTCCCCCCGACCGTGTGGGTTTTCCCCAGGTGGTCCGGTTTTCTCCCACACTTTAAAGACATAAAGGTACAATAATAATAATAATCCATTTATTTTATATAGCGCCTTATCACATGCTCAAAGCGCTTAACAAAAACAATTAACATAGAAACAAACAGACAAACTATCCTGACGGAAAAGCGGCGAATACTCAACGCCAGCGTCCTCTCACGTCAGGGTCCGGCAGTAGACATTAAAAAGCACAAGACACATAGATATAATTTTTTACACAAAACAGCCATCACAGTGATTGCTCTAGGCATACCCTCACTGTGATGGAAGGCAAAGTCTTATCTCCTCCTCATTCTTCTCCCGTGGTGCCACGAGGTGATCGAGGCTCCCAACTTTTTGAAGCCCCCACCGGGCGATGGAAAGTCCCAGGGCCGAGCCGAGCAGGCCGATGAAAGTCCTGAGCCCCCACCGGGCGATGGAAAGTGCCGCGGCCGAGCCACGCAGGGCGATGAAGGGCCTGCGGGCGGGTTGATCGTACCTCGCGCTTCGGGGCGGTCGAAGCTGCTACGGCTGGAGCTCCCAAAAGCCGGTCGCCAGCCAGGGACCTGCGAGCTCCTGATGTTGCGGTCTGCAGGGCCCACGGCCGAAGCCTCCGAGATGGTAAGTCCAGGCCCTGCGACCAGAGTCTTTGAGGTCGATCCCAGCTGGAGGCCGCCGACTCCACGATGTTAGGCCGTAGCGCGAACGGAGCTACGACACGGTAAAGGTCGCATCTCCGTTGAGGAGGAGATTTGAAAAAAAGGTTTCCCCCAACCCCCCCCACCACCCCCCTACATACACAGAATTAAAAATAAAACAAAACGTACATTTAACAACGACAATGACAAAAAAAAACGAAAAAAAAACGGAGAGACTGCCGGTGAGCTGCAGCTGCAGAACACAGCCACGCCCCCAATATGTAGGTTAACTTGGCTTTGGTCAAAATTGTAAATTGTCCCTAGTGTGTAGGATAGTGCTTGTGTACGGGGATCGCTGGTCGGTGTGGACTTTGTGGGCCAAAGGGCTTGTTTCCGCGCTGTATCTCTGAACTAAATTAAACACAAGAACAGCGGATGTTGGTTTACAAAAATTGACACAAGGTGCTGGAGAATCTCAACGCTGAGTTATTCCAGTACTTTGTTTAGTTTAGATTAGTTTAGGGATGCAGCATGGAAACAGCCCTACGGCCTATCGAGTCCACGCCGACCAGCGATCCCCGCACTTTAACACAACCCTACACACACTAAGAAAAATGTTGCATTTACATTTTTGCCAATTAACCTACAAACCTGTACGTCTTTAGTGTGTGGGAGGAAAGCGAAGATCTCGGAGAAAACCCATGCAGGTGACGGGGAGAACGTACAAACTACACACCTGTATTCAGGAGTGAACCTGGGTCTCTGGCGCTGTAAGGCAGTAGCTCTACCACTATGTCGCCATGCAGCCCTGTGTCTTTTTTGCTTTTGGGCAGCATGTTATGGCCCACTGATGGCCACTGCACTGCCCAGGACTGGCTCGCTTCCTGCCAGGACTGGCTCGCTTCCTGTACGATGAATTGAGATACAACACCAGTGAGCACCAACCTCAACTGGAGACCAGGGGGATTTCACTGCCAGTACATTGACAAAAACACATTTCACTTTGCCAGGTTCAGTGATTAATTACATTTCAAGAACTGGATCCATAAAGAATGTAATCTCTTCTCCTGCAGCCGTTACCTAGAGCAACATTTTCATGTGCGGCACAATGGTACAGCTGGTCGGGTTCCCGTGACTTAGGATCAATCCTGACCCCTGGTGTTGTGACTGCATGGGTTTCTGCAGGTGCTCCAGGTTCCACTCCCTGCTCAAATGCCTTTACTCTGACTGGTTAGCACGCAACAAAAGCTTGGCACTGTACCTCCATACATGTGACAATAAACTAAACTGAACTAAACAAACAATGTGGGTTGGACTTGGTGTACAGAGACTTGGATTTGGTGTACAGGTGACATATTTGTCACCTGTACACCAAGTCCAAGTCTCTGGAGCTGTGAGACAGTGATAGAATCTGGGTGTTGGGGAAGTATGAATATAAGGTCGATGAGTATAAATGACTGCTTGATGACCTGTGCAGACTGATAAAGTCAAAGAGTTACCGAGAGATGCTGCACAGAAACACTCCCTGCCATTCACCATCCGCCTTTTACATTAACCCTCCATTGATCCCAAAGTTTTTAATTCTACTAACATTCTCATTAAGAAACCCCCACAAGGATTCACCCACACCATAGTTCCGCTGGCCAAATGGCCTGTTTCCATGCACATCTGCATGTGCCTCTATTGTTCAAAAGGGCCACACTAATGACTTTAAGATACCCGTGCCCATTACTTGTGAAGATAGACACAAAAAGCTGGAGTAACTCAGCGGGTCAGGCAACATCTCTGGAAAGAAGGAATAGGCGACGTATGGGGTCGAGACACTTCCTACCTATTATTGGTGTGCCTACCTTACCCTGTGACTAATGACTCTGCCACCATGAGCTCCAGGGAACGAGGAGTAAACATCTTCCCACCTCACTGTGGCGTCTCCATCTCACCAGACGTTTGCTCCCAGGATCAAGGTCCACACCTGAGCATCAATCGTACCACATTTGGTAGCTACCCAGTTTGTGTGTGGAGGTTCAATGTTTGAACCCTCAGTTCACATTGTGAGCCTTCCATTCACCCCTCAGGCCAAGTGCATTTGACACCATTGTTAATTCAGTATTTAAAGTTCAGCTACTGAAAGATTCATAGTCCACACATACAGGGGATTTTCAAACTTTGATTAGACTTCATGAAGGAAACACATTGATGTATTTCCCCATTATATGTCTGAGCTTTATAGAGGCATGGGCCAGGACCAGGCAATCCATCCCCTGCGGCCTGAATGGCCACTCCATTAGATCCATTAGACTGAACTGTGCAATAACCAAATCACCTGCCTTTGGTCCACTTCCTCTAATACCTCTGCTGACAGAATTTTCGTCAGTGTTAATGCTGAAGATTTCAGTTGCCTGAACATCAAATGCCACCTTGGGGAAATCATTTCATATCAGTCTGAAGAAGGGTCTCGACCCGAATCTCCCATTTCTGATAACATTCTCCAGAGATGCTGCCTGTCCCACTGAGTTGCTCCAGCATTTTATGTCTATCTTCGGTGTAAACCAGCATCTACAGTTCCTTTCAACACACTTCATATTTGCATCAACTGTGCTCTTCCACTGAGAGCAGTAGAAGCACAATATTTAATCATCTTAAGGCTGAGGTAAATGGGTGAGTTCGAGTCATACAACATACAACAGTTTCATACAACATGGAAACTGGCCCTTCGGCTCAACCTGCTCACGCCAACCCAGATGCATCATCTACACTAGTCCTGCCTGTTTGCATTTGACCCATATCCCTCTAAACCCTTCCTTTCCACTTACCTGCCCAAATGTCTTTTAAGTGTTGCTACAGTACCTGACTCAACTAATACCTGCCTCAAATCCCTCAAACTAGTTGATAAAGCTAAGAGGCCGAAGATTATCAGGAATGGGAGAGAAGACAGAATAGTGCATACATCAAATGATATTACTGAACAATGGAACAGGAACATATTTCCTTATAAATCAGTTCGTGGAGAGAAGTTGTTTCTTACTTTTAATTCCAAATGGTCAGTTTTACACTTTTAAATCACAACCCATTTCTCTGGCTTCACCAGCCAGATTTTATTGGCTACAGCATCGAGTCCCTTGTGATATTTGTTGCAACCTTCTAAACTTCAGGAAATACATATTACGTTTCCACAACCTGGTGCCGCAATTTAACTCAGCAAGACTGGTAACATTCCGGCAAAGCTACGGTGAAATCTCACTAAGCCAGCACCTCACTGACATAAGCACAGCCCCAGATAACCAAGGTCAAGGTCACTTCCTCCAACTCTTACAATGCAATGGGCAAGTTTTCATTGTACCTCATGATTATTTTTGTGTCCATGCACTAACCTTTCTCTCAATTGTGTACTCAGACACACGACTGTACAGTGTTCCTGTGTACTCAGAGCATAGTGGTGGTGCAGCAGGAGAATTGTTCCTTACAGCACTTACAGCATCACAGACCCAGGTCCAATTCCGACTACGGGTGCTGTCTGTGCGGAGTTTGTACGTTCTCCCCTTGACCACGTTGGTTTTCTCCGAGATCTTCGGTTTCCTCCCACAATCCAAAGACATACAGGTTCGTAGGTTAATTGGCTTGGTATAAATGTATAGTGTCTGTAGGATGGCATTAATGTGCGGGAATCACTGGTCGGTGAGGACTCGGTGGGCCGATGGGTCTGGTTCCTCGCTTTATCTCTAAGCTAAACTAAACTAAACCTTCATGATCAAGAGAATTCTCCATTTTGTTTTTCCATGGTCTAAAGTTGATGATCGTACACTTCCCTACACTAACTTCTATCTGTTCACTAAGTCTGTATTCCTTTGTAACATCAACACAGCTTGCTATTTCTCCCAACTTACCATCATGTGTAAACTTGGAAATACAAAATAGAGAAAGAGAGGGAGAGAGAGGAACTAACATTGTGTCAAGGCTCCTTGCAGAAAACAGCAGTTTCACAATGTTAACCTCATACATGCTTTAATACCCTGTCTATATGTACTGTATTGTATCGCACTGTCTAATTGTATGGTACTGTATCGTATTGTACTGCGCTATCATCCCCTGTCTATATGTTTTGTATTTGTATTGCACTATGGCCCCCGGAGGCACTCGGTTTCATCCCATTCATTGCATGATCTGTAAGCAGTGGAATGACAAATAAACTTAACTAACTAAACTAACTATACAACCTATTCCCCATCAAAATCTGTGCACCAACATGTTGTCTTAACAATTGCCAGGTAACTTGGGGACTCACATGTTATTGGACATACTAGATGTGTATATTCAAGGCAGGCCAATACATTTTTGTGTATCGAGGGGATCAAGGGATGTGGGGATGGTGCATCTCAGTGGACCTCAGGTAGAAGATCAGTCATGATTTTATTTAAGGGGTGTCCAGGCATAATTGGCTTTCTCCATTTAGACAATAGACAATCGACAATAGGTGCAGGAGTAGGCCATTCAGCCCTTCGAGCCAGCACCGCCATTCAATGCGATCATGGCTGATCACTCTCAATCAGTACCCCGTTCCTGCCTTCTCCCCATACCCCCTCACTCATGGCCAAAGTTTTCCAATGTGCTGATGCAGATGTCACACTTCTTTCAGTGTAACGTGTCACTTATTTCACAACTGAACACTGTACCATTTTTTCACTTTTCAGTCTGAAGAAGGGTCCCAACCCAAAACATCACTCATCCTTTATCTACAGAGATGTTGCCTGAACAGTTGAGTCACTCCAGCACTTTGTGTCTATCTTTGGTAAAAACTAGCATCTGCAGTTCTGTGTTTTTATACTCTTTCATGGAGCCTTTGAGAATTTTAGAACATCCTTGAATTTTTTTTCTTTGTACATCCAATATTCTCTTTCCATTACTGATCTTAGAACAGATTGTCTGTTTCTGAAGCCTAGTGGATAGACACAAAATACTGGAGTAACTCAGCGGGTCAGGCAGCATCCCCGGAGAAAAGGAATAGGTGATGTTTCGGGTCGAGACCCTTCTTTAGACTCATCTGAAGACTTCAGCCTCCTGAAGCCTAGTGTTGGACATGTGTATGTTGTAGCATGCCCATCAGAGATCATTGTGTGTGATTAGTGCCTCAGTGCTTGGGATTTTGGCCTAGGAGAGGACACTGCTGTGGTTTGCTTTTCCTGCCAATGGATTTGAAAATGTGTATGTATTGGGGAACAGCATCAGTCGTACCTCTCTGTCTTTGGGGTGCCAGTTGTGGAGAGTCCATGTCTCTAAAGTGTACAGGAGGGAGGGATGAACACTGCCCTGTAACTGCAAGCTCTATGTTAGGTTTGGCATCTTGATGTTTGCCACAGAAAGCTGTGGAGGCCAAGTCAATGGATATTTTTAAAGGCAGAGATAGATATGTTCTTGATTAGTGAGGGTGTCAGGGGTTGTGGGTAGAAGAGGGAAAGATAGATCAGCCGTGATGGGCTGAATGGTCTAATTCTGCTCCTAGAACTTATGAATGATCTTCAAGCACCGTGTTCCTCAGATGGCTAAAGACTCTAGTCAGTGGTGACTTTAATCATTGAAAGGGATGACTACCTCCATTGAAGTTTGGTGCCTCAGAGAGGGAAAGTGTTCCACATTTTGGTCAAGGAAATTTATTGTTGAAGATATTTTCAGCAGGGCCAAGTTTGCAAAGGACTTCTGTTTGCAGATGTGAATGTTAACATTCACCCTCACATGCCATGTGAATAAGATGAATGAGATCAGCAAAAGCTCAGCATCTATCTATATATCACTAAAACTCTCATCTTGTTGTTTGGCCGTGCGTACCCGAAATACAGCCAAAATGGTAGACGATAGCGCAACTATTTCTGGCCCACCTTACTCACCATTGGCCTGCAGTTAAAAATGGCTGTTATAATTTAAAAGTTACTAACTTTTTAAACTTCAAAAAATTACTGTTTAAACTTTAATAAATTTGATTGGCTCTACCACCTCCCCCACACGTGGGGTCAGGCGCGTCCTGATTGGCTCTACCCCTCCCCCACACATGGGGTCCGGCGCGTCCTGATTGGCTCTACCACGTGGGGTCAGGTGCGTCCTGATTGGCTCTACCACGTGGGGTCAGGTGCGTCTTGATTGGCTCTACCACGTGGGGTCCGGCGCGTCCTGATTGGCTCTACCACCTCCCCCCCATGTGGGGTCCGGCGCGTCCTGATTGGCTCTACCACGTGGGGTCCGGCGCGTCCTGATTGGCTACCTCCATGTTTGACATCAAAATGGGAACCCAACATCCGCATGGCCAATGAGGGTCGAGGGCGGGATGGGATCTGACCAATGGGAGCTCGGAGGGAGGAGGGACCTGCCCGAGTTCCCCTCCATCTCCTCCAGTGGCCGCTTCAACGACGGCATCGTCGAGTCCCCGCTCCCACCCGGCCCCAGCACCCCGGACTACAACCCCCAGCGGGCAGCCTCTTCTCCTCCCGCATCTCCTCCAGCGCCCGCTTCAACCGATGGCGTTGTCAAGTCCCCGCTCCCGCCCGGCCAGGACTACAACCCCCACATACACACATGGTAATAATAAAATTAATAATGATATAATAATAATAATAATAATAATAATAATAATAATAATAATAATAATAATAATAATAATAATAATAATAATAATAATAATAATAATAATAATAATAATAATAATTAGAGGATTGCACGTCAAGTCGTAAGGTCAAAGCGCGTGGCGCAGGGAGTCGCTCAAGCCATCTGGAGGTCATGGCAGCTTACGGCACACGTTACCAACACCTGCACCAGGTACATTCTTACCTTTAAAAGGTGGCCAAAAGGCCAATTTTTGTGCTGTGAAAAATGAGAAGGTGGAGGATTTGGCGAAGGAAGAGTAGAAGGGCTGCCAAGCCCGCAGACACAAGGAGCAGCTGGGAAGACGTCTGGCCAGCCGGCGGGAGAAGGGGAAACGCGGCCGGGAAGGGAGGCAGGAGAGCAAGGCCGAGAAGCAGAGGGCCACCGACCGGGGGGAGAAGAAGAGAAGAAGGAGGAGGAAAGGAAGGGGTTGAGCGAGCTGGGAGAGGAGCAGCAGGAAGAACCCGAGCCGAGGGGCCTGGTGGTCTGCAGTGGCAAAAGCAGCGAGCGCTGAAGGTCGTCGACCCGCCTAAGGGCGAAGGGCCCGGGGGGAAAGGCTCGACGGCTCGAATTTGGAGGAGGAGCGGAGTGCCGAGCCCGCAGAGGAGGAGGAAGAGGACTGAGGAGAGGCCGATCGGCAGCGGAGGCCGAGCAGTAGCGAGAGCTGGGCTGGCCCAGGCGCTGGGCGCTGAGGCGGCGGACCAGGCCACGGCTCTGCTCGGCGGCCCCAGCCTCGAGGTGTTGAGCACCGGCCAAGTGGAAGCGGACCCCGGCTGACGGAGATGGCGAGCGGGGAGAAGGCCTGGAGGGCCAGCAGGAGTGGCGAGGGGCCAAAGAGCCGCAGGAAGCGAGGCGCGGAGCAGGGGCGCCAGGGTACATCCCAGGGTACTTAAGGAGGTGGCTCTAGAAATTGTGGACGCATTGGTGATCATTTTCCAATGTTCTATAGATTCAGGATCAGTTCCTGTGGATTGGAGGGTAGCTAATGTTGTCCCACCTTTTAAGAAAGGAGGGAGAGAGAAAACGGGAAATTATAGACCTGTTAGTCTGACATCAGTGGTGGGGAAGATGCTGGAGTCATTTATAAAAGACAATTGCGGAGCATTTCGATAGTAGTAACAGGATCGTTCCAAGTCAGCATGGATTTACGAAGGGGAAATCATGCTTGACTAATCTTATGGAATTTGTTGAGGATGTAACTAGGAAAATTGACAGGGGAGAGCCGGTGGATGTGGTGTACCTCGACTTTCAGAAAGCCTTCGACAAGGTCCCACATAGGAGATTAGTGGGCAAAATTAGAGCACATGGTATTGGAGGTAGGGTACTGACATGGATAGAAAATTGGTTGGCAGACAGAAAGCAAAGAGTGGGGATAAGTGGGTCCCGTTCAGAATGGCAGGCAGTGATTAGTGGGGTACCGCAAGGTTCGGTGTTGGGACCGCAGCTATTTACAATATACATTAATGACTTGGATGAAGGGATTAAAAGTAACATTAGCAAATTTGCAGATGACACAAAGTTGGGTGGCAGTGTGAACTGTGAGGAAGATGCTATGAGGTTGCAGGGTGACTTGGACAGGTTGTGTGAGTGGGCGGATGCATGGCAGATGCAGTTTAATGTGGATAAATGTGAGGTTATCCATTTTGGTGGTAAGAATAGGAAGGCAGAGTATTATCTGAATGGTGTCAAGTTAGGAAAAGGGGACGTACAACGAGATCTGGGTGTCCTAGTGCATCAGTCTCTGAAAGGAAGCATGCAGGTACAGCAGGCAGTGAAGAAAGCCAATGGAATGTTGGCCTTCATAACAAGAGTTGAGTATAGGGCGGCACGGTAGCGCAGCGGTAGAGTTGCTGCTTTACAGCGAATGCAGCGCCGGAGACTCAGGTTCGATCCTGACTACAGGTGCTGCACTGTAAGGAGTTTGTACGTTCTCCCCGTGACCTGCGTGGGTTTTCTCTGAGATCTTCGGTTTCCTCCCACACTCCAAAGACGTACAGGTATGTAGGTTAATTGGCTGGGTAAATGTAAAAATTGTCCCTAGTGGGTGTAGGATAGTGTTAATGTACGGGGATCACTGGGCGGCACGGACTTGGAGGGCCGAAAAGGCCTGTTTCCGGCTGTAGATATATGATATGATGATATAGGAGCAAAGAGGTCCTTCTGCATTTATACAGGGCCCTAGTGAGACCGCACCTGGAATACTGTGTGCAGTTTTGGTTTCCAAATTTGAGGAAGGATATTCTTGCTATTGAGGGCGTGCAGCGTAGTTTCACTAGGTTAATTCCCAGAATGGCGGGACTGTCGTATTTAGAAAGACTGGAGCGACTAGGCTTGTATACACTGGAATTTAGAAGGATGAGAGGGAATCTTATTGAAACATGTAAGATTATTAAGGAATTGGACATGTTAGAGGCAGGAAACATGTTCCCAATGTTGGGGGAGTCCAGAACCAGGGGCCACAGTTTAAGAATAAGGGGTAGGCCATTTAGAACAGGGTTGAGGAAAAACTTATTCAGTCAGAGAGATGTAAATCTGTGGAATTCTCTGCCTCAGAAGGCAGTGGAGGCCAATTTTTGGATGCTTTCAAGAGAGAGTTAGATAGAGCGCTTAAGGATAGTGGAGTCAGGGGGTATGGGGAGAAGTCAGGAGCAGAGTACTGATTGAGAATGATCAGCCATGATCACATTGAATGGTGGTGCTGGCTCGAAGGGCCGAATGGCCTACTCCTGCACCTATTGTCTATTTCTATGAGGAGGGGGCTATAAGGGAGGTTGAGGGGGGATGGAGTGGGTGAGTGGGAGGGAAGGGTGGGTGGGGGGAGGGGGGAGAGTGGGAGTGGGGAGGGGAGGGTGCTAGACCAATGCAGGATAGCTTTGGGCCCAGCGGGTCCACCCAGTTCTAGTTAGTTATAAAATGCAGGTGAAAGTAAGAGCAGTGTTTGGTGAATTGAACAAAGTTGTGAACTGAGCACGTCAATGAATGAAAGAGAAAGTGAACTATATTTCTGGGAAGGAAAATTATTTTAAACCTGAACGAGCGCAGAGAAGATTTCTGAGGATTTTGCCAAGACTCAAATAGCCTAAGCTATAAGGAGAGTTTTGACAGACAATAGGCAGATAGGGTAAATGCACAAACTGTTTTCCCCTGGGTAGGGGAATCAAGAACCAGGGGACATAGGTTTAAGGGAATGATTTAATTGGAACTTGAGGGGCTACTTTTCCAGTGATGGGTATTTGGAACGAGGTGCCAGAGGAGGTAGTTGAAGCAGGTACTATAACAGCATTTAAAAGACACTTGGGACAGGTTTTGAGGTTTTGAGGGATACGAGCCAAATGTGGGCAAATAGCTCCATCTTAGATGGGGCATATTGGTCAGCATGGATGTTGGGCCGAAGGGCGTTTCTGTGCAGCATGACTCCATGAGAAAATGATTCAGACTTGAGCGAGTTAGCGTATCGTGTAATAACTTTGGAGCTGTGGGGGATTACAGCTCATCAATGCTCCACTGTGTCACTGAACCAGAACATTACTGGGTTCATGCCAACCCTGACCCAGCACAAAGCCTGGGAGGTTCAGAGGATTTCTGCAAAGTGTCGACCTCAGCCTGTTCTCCTCCTGTGAGAGTGCCCTGGACCACAATGCTGGGCGCAGTGCAGATAGACCAGTCAAACATACGCCTACCACTGCTGCAGAAGCTCACTCCGACAAAACATTAATCGTGGGTTGAGCGGAGGAATTGAACGGGACAAAGGTATGAGTGTGCAGCTGCAATGATGGTGCATCACTGATGTAAGATGAAGCAAGAGCTTATCGCTTTTGAACCAGTGTTAGATCGATTTGGAGCGACCGGTCTGTGAGTTGCAGTGGAGGCTGTGCTGGGCAATAAGTGAACCACTTGACTTGGTGAACAATCAAAGAGCACGCTGCCCCCTTGACTGGTGGGGGAATGATTTTCACTACGCACGGCTGATTCAGATCCCGCACCAATCTGATATTAGAGAGACATGAGTACGGTGGCTGACACAAATCATAAAATCAACGGGAGCAAGCTGGGGCAGAATTAGATAATGATTCAGATAGCTCTGGTTGCTTTAGTGAGGAACACAGATCAATGAATCGCTAACAGAGTGACCAACCTAGAGATTCGTTATCTGGAACATTCTCACGGATAATTTAATGTATTCTGCTGGAATCGATCATATCTTTGTGCTTATTCAGATAAGAAGGTGGAACTAAGGCTGGGAATAATTTAGGCAATGAGGGATATTTAAGATTACTGCATTGGGGATTTCTGTCTTTACATCAGGCAATGGTCTTCAAATGCTTCATATAAAATGCAAGCTGAATTTCCTTACATCTAACATCAGGTCAACAAAGCAGCTTGCAGATTGGCACCATCCACTTCCCCAGCCATCCTCACCAGTGCTACCACTGCACAGACCCTACAGTGTGTACTATTTTCCAGCTGCCATCTTCCACTAAGTGCAACCTCACCAATATCCTACACTTCCAATTATACAAGACATTGGTCAGGCCACACTTAGAGGATTGTCACTGTCGTCCTGCTAGTTTCACTGTTTGTATCCATATGTTAGCACCTCTTCACAGCCAACAATGGGCCATTGTGGGCTCTACCTTGGTCATCATTTCCAGCTATGACTTGTTCTGAACCTTTTCATACCTCTAGTTTCCCTCTTCCGTGACTCTCAGTCTCTATTCCTTTCCTCCAGAGACGCTGCCTGACCTGCTGAGTTACTCCTGCATTTTGTGTCTCTCTTCGGTGTAAGCTAGCATCTGCAGTTCCATCCTACACTTGGAATATTGTGTTCAGTTTTTGGTCAACCTGCTACAGGAAGGATGATGTTAATCTGGAAAGAGTGTAGAGAAGATTTACAAGGATGTCGCCAGGACTTGAGGGCCTGAGCAATAGGGAGAGATTGGGCAGGCTGGGACTTTATTCCTTGGAGCACAGGAGGCCCTGGGCTGCTCTAATAGAGGTGTATGAAATCATGAGGGGAATAGGTAGGGTGAATGCACAGAGTCTTTTACCCAGAATAGGGGAGGCATAGGTTTAAAGTGAGAGGGGAAAGATTTAATAGGACCCCGATGGGCCATCTTTTAACACAGAGAGTGGTGGGTGTATGGAACAAGCTGCCACATGAGGTAGTTGGGGCAGAGACTATGACAACATTTAAAAGACACTTGGACAGGTACATGGATAGGAAAGGTTTAGAGAAATATGGACCAAATGCAGGCAGGTGGAACTGGTGTAGATGGAGCATCTTGGTTGACATGGGCATGTTGGGTTGAAGGACTTGTTTCCATGCTATATGGCTTAGAATTGTCATAGACTCATACAGCGTTGACACAAGCCTTCCGGCTCAACTTGCCCATGCCGATCAACATGCCCCATCTACACTAGTCCCATGTCTCTGGTCTTGACTCCAAGACTCTGTGACTCTTATCTGCAAATTGCACTGCAATTACTCACCTAGATTGCTTCAACGGCACATCTGAAACCCATGTAAATCTAACACCAGTACAGCCAAGCACAACATGCATGCTCTCCTCTAACCCCCACATCTCCTACTTGGAAAAAGATCACACCTGCATTATTGTTCCTGGGTCCAAATCCTGGAATGTAAGAAGACCTTGTCCAGAAAGACCAGTATGTCTGCCTTGTCTTCTCAATGGCAGTGAGGAGGGACAATTAATGATGGTCTTGTGACCTACACCAATCCCCTAAAGAAGTGTATGACTAAAAGACACATATTAAAATGCAAATAAGTAGCAAAATTGCTGGAATTGCAGATGCTGGAATATTGCATAGAGCACAGAGTGCTGGAGTAACTCAACGTGTCAGGCAGCATCTCTGGAGGACATGGATAGGTGATATTTTGGATCGGGACCCTTTTTCACATGAGTGGTCCCATAATTGGCAAGATTGTGGCCAGATAGTTGTTGTTAAAGTTCCCATCAGTTACTCCAGGTATCAGAGTTGGTGCCAATGGCCTGAAGCAAATATGAGAAAATGGGATTGGAATATTTTGGGATTGAAAAGTTTAGAATATCTGCTGATTTGCACCTCATGCAATGATTGCCAAATTGAATCTTTTAGCACGCATTGCCAAACAATTGGGGAGTTGAGAAAGTTTGAGGATGGTTTTGCATCGAAAGGCTGCCTTCATGTGTTGGTTGCCAACAGGAAAATTAAGTTTTGTGGAAGGGCCAGGAAGTTTCCATTTCCTATGCACTTTGTGAGGATCTGCAAAATCTACTTTCATCCAATTCTGTTGATTAGGACACAGTATCTGGAATGTGTTCCGATAATGCTTGGCCCGCTCCCTGTAGATTACATCTTATTGTTTTCAAATTATTACGCTCTTTGTTTCTTGCTGTTTCCCTGATTCTGCAGATTAATCAACTGCGAGGAAAGCTATTAGTTTGAGCTTCCACATATTAGCCTGACTGAGAACACCTTTGGAGACAAAAGCATGTAGCTTCTCTGCATGACCTCCAGGGGTTGATAACATGATTAGGGGGAACTGACCTGTGTTATGATCATGGAATCATGGAAATCACTGCATGGTGGTTTACCATTCAACACAAGGTGCTGCAAACGTGTTTGCAGGAGTGAATTACATCTCCATTTCCCCTGTCCCCTTTTTTATTAATAGAGTCCTACAGTTAGAGACCCATACAGCATGGAAGCAGGCCCTTCAGCCCAACTAGCCATGCTGACTGAGATGCCCCATCTGGCAGCTCCAGAGCAGGACTATATATTATTAGATAGAGCCAGCGCCAAGATTAAGGATAGTGCCCCACCAGAATATACTGTGTATATATGTTGTCCCGGCAGCTCAGTCTTACTTTTCAAAGGAAGAGGCGTGGTGATTTCAGGCGTCGCCGTGCAGTTCACCCTTGGCTTGAGAGGAGGCGCTGGCAGTCTCAGATTTATCCTGGCAATCTTAGCTTTATCCTGGCGGCTCAGCTTTGCGTCTTGAAGAGCCAATGCTGGCTGTCCTGGATTATCCCGGCAGCTCAGTCTTTTCTTCTGTGTCCATGGGCAGGTAGAGGCATTGGCATCTCAGGCTTGCCCCGGCCACTCAGTCTTGCCCTCAGTAGAGGAGCTGGCGGTCTAGGGCTTCTTCCCGGCAGCCCAGTCTTGACCACATGGTGGTCTTGGGTTTGTCCCAGTAACTCAGTCTTCCTCAAACCTGTGACAGGGGAACACAGCTAGCAGGAAGGTTTCCCCTTCTCCCACACCAATTCCCCCCTCTTCCCCTCTCCCCCTTGTTGCCTCGTCCCCTCTCTCCTGGCTGGGATGCCTAGGTTTAGAGGGAGCAGGCTGCCACGGTTCAGGTGGCCAAACCAATACCAGCTACTTGGACCCTGCCGCTACCACTGATGCTGGGGATTGGTCTCTCCTGGCCTGTCAACCAGTGATAGTCTCAGTCTGAAGAAGGGTCTCGACCCAAAATGTCACCTATTACTTCTCTCCAGAGATGCTGCCTGTCCCGCTGAGTTACTCCAGCATTTTGTGTCCATCTTCGGTGTAAACCAGCATCTGCAGTTCCTTCCTACACAGCCAGTGATAGGGATCGGAGCCATATCTGAGGGAGGGATTGCGATCACAATACTTATATATAGCGTCATTTTAAATCTCCTTTCAGATATTCCCAATACTCAGGTACATCATTGTTGAAATTTGGGAAATATAGCAGCAGATACAAACTAACGGGATTTTACAATAATCAGACATTGTTTGAGAAATGCAGGCTCACAGAGGCTGGAAGAGCCAAGATTTCCCAACTTTTCTTTGAAGCACTGTTTATCATCTTTTTCATCGCCATGCAGTTAAACTGCATCCATGTGGTAGCTCCTGCAATGGGGCAGCACTCTTGCAGTACTGCACTGGAGGGTTGGCTGAAATTAGTGGTGGCATGGGTGGCGTTAGAATGCACGATCTTACATATTACAATCAGGAGTGCTACCATCAAAACCTGCTGAGTAAGAAGATTATCTATTTGAATCAAGAGAATTCATTCAAGAATCACATAATTAATTGCCACAGTAGGCTGTGGAGACCAAGTCAATGGATATTTTTAAGGCATAGATAGATTCTTGATTAGTGCGGGTCTCAGTGGTTATGGGGAAGAATGGGGAAGATAGATCAGCTATGATTGAATGGCAAAATAAACTTGATGGGCCAAATGGCCTAATTCTGCTCCGAGAACCTATAAATTTATGACCTTATGATCATGTTTCAGAAACAAGGATTCTTGTGAGTGATCACATCCGCAGCGAACCTTTCGGGTTGTTGCTGGAGACACCTGTGGTTAAAGCATTGAATCACAAGGCTGACATTTCAAGCTCCATTCTGGGTATTGAGAACACAGATCTATAGGACTTTGGTTAGGCCGCTTTTGAAGTATTGCATGCAGTTCTGGTCACCCCATTGCAGGAAGGATGTGGAGGCTTTAGAGAAGGTGCAGGGGAGGTTTACCAGAATGCTGCCTGGATTAGAGGGTTTCAGCTACAAGGAGAGGTTGGATAAACTTGGATTGTTTTCTCGAGAACGTTAGAGGCTGAGGCAAGACTTGCTCGAAGTAAATAAAATTATGAGAGCGATAGAAAGGGTAGACAATAGGAACAATTCCCCAGGGTGGGAATGTCCAACAGTAGGGGGCGTGGCTATAAGGTGCTTGGTGAATGTTTAATGGAGATTTGCTGGGCGAGTGTTTTACACAGAGTGGTGGGCCTGGAACGCATTGCCAGGGGTGGTGGTGGAGCAGGATACCATCGTGACATTTAACAGCCTTTTAGACAGGCACAATGGAAATGCAAGGAATGTAGGGATATGGATCATGTACAGGTAGTTAGATCAGTTTAACTTGGCAAAATGTTTGACACAGACATTGTGGGTTGAAATGTTCCTGTTCCATGTTCTATGTTCTACGATCTATGATCTATGTTCTATGATCAGTATCGCACAGTGCACATTGGGGCTTATCAGTAGAGTTGTTGCCTTACAACGCCAGAGACCCGGGTTCGATCCTGACTACGGGTGCTGTCTGTGCGGAGTTTGTATGTTCCCCCCATGACCTACGTGGGTTTTCTCCGAGATCTCTGGTTTCCTCCCACACTCCAAAGACGTACAGGTTTGTAGGTTAATTGGCTTGTTATAAATGTAAAAATTGTCCTTAGTGTGTGTAGGGTAGTGTTAATGTGTGGGGATTGCCGGTTGCTGTGGACTCAGTGGGCCGAAGGGCCTGTTTCCATGCAGTATCTCTAAACTAAACTAAACTAAACTCACAATGGCTATGCCATATATGACTTGAGAAAAAAGTATTGGATGGCTCTTTAGATTCCAGATTAGTTTATTGTTTAATACATCAGGGTGCAATGAAATTCCTTGCTTATATGAGCTCACAGCAGAAGGATGCAAGATTGCAGTGCAATCTGAAGTGGTTCCAAAAGTACATTAAAGCACTATAACAGAATAACGGAATGAGGTGCAGTTAAGAGCACGAGTATCTGGCATCGCCACTGGGAAGGCGGTTTGAGGAGATGATTCAGAGCGGTGGCACAGCGGTAGAGTTGATGCCTCACAGCGCCAGAGACCAGGGTTCGATCCTGACTACGGGTGCGGTCTGTACGGCGTTTGCACGTTCTTCCTGTGACCACGTGGGTTTTCTGCGTTTGCTCCGGTTTCCTCCCACACTTCAAAGACATGCAGGTTTTTAGGTTAATTGGCTTAGTAAAATTGTAAATTGTCCCTCGTGTGTGTTGGGTAGTGTTAGTGTACGAGGATCTCTCTGGTTGGCGCGGACTCGGTGGGCCGAAGGGCCTGTTTCCACGCTGTATCTCTAAACTAAACTAAATGGAGCCTGATGGCCATGGGGAAAGTAGCCGTTCCTAAGTCTGGACATCAGTGCACTAATGCTGTGTCCGAGGAGTTGGCTTCAGGTGAGCGGAGTACCCGATCTTCCCAGTAGAATTCAATTAATCCTTCAGCACAATTTGAAGCAAGGAATGCTACAAGATGATGCTTTCCTTTGTTAGCCTTGGCAGTTATTCATCGGTCTTGCTTCATGCTTGCTATTTCTTTGTGTTCTTTCTGATTTCCTCTTTGCATCCTTGCTATATAGTCAGTTATTGTTTTCTTTCCTCTATTACACTGTATTGATCATAAGCTCATCCCTTATTTCTAGTTTATTCACCCTCTGCAGTCGTTGCCTTCCTGATATATATCTTCCACTTATGCTCCATTGTGAAAGTAATGTTGTCCTCTCCCTCCCCCTCCACACCATGGTGTATTTTTTAATTAACTAATTTTGCAGTGCAACATTTTTAACTTGACTCCTCCTTGCTACGATTTAAAATCCAAAGTAGTTCCATCCTGATTACTGTTCAGTTTAGTTTAGAGATACAGCATGGAAACAGGCTCTTCGGCCCACCGGCCATTGATCGCCCGTACACATTAGTTCTACGTTGTCACACTTTCTCATCCACTCCCCACACACGAGTGGCAATTTGCAGAGGGTCACGTACCCTACAAACACTTTGGGATGTGGGAGGAAACCGCAGCACCCAGAGGAAACCCACGCGGGAAAGAACAAATCAAAGCCAGCAGCAATGATCGAGGAAAGGTGGAGCCCACAATGGTCCATTGATGGCTGTGGAGAAGGCGATAATGAGTGGATACAAACAGTGAAACAAGTAGGATGACTTGGGTGGGGGAGGGACGGAGAGAGAGAACATGCAAGGGAAGGTATATATTCACAAAATGCTGGAGTAACTCAGCAGGTCAGGCAGCATCTCAGGAGAGAAGGAATGGGCGACGTTTCGGGTCGTGACCCTTCTTCAGACTGAACATGCAAGGGTGTCGTTTCATACCTCCAGTTTCCCTCTCCCCTGACTCTCAGTCTGAAGAATGGTCTCGACCCGAAATATCACATGTTCCTTTTCTGCAGAGATGCTGAGTTACTCCAGGTATTTGTGTCTATCTTCAGTATAAACCAGCATCTGGTTGGCAGTGGTGCAGTAGAGCTTTACAACGCCAGAGACCCGGGTTCAATCCTGACTACGGGTGAAGTTTGTAGGTTAGGTCCCCATGACCTGCGTGGGTTTTCTCCTCGACCTTCGGTTTCCTCCACACTCCAAAGACGAACAGGTTTGTAGATTAATTGGTTTGGTATAAATGTTCATTGTCCCCAGTATGTGTTGGATAATGTTAGTGTGTGGGGATCGCTGGTAGGTGCGGACTCGGTGTGCCGAAGGGCTTGTTTCCGTGCTGTATCTCTAAACTAAACTAAATTAAAAATAATCTCTGGTTCCTTCCTACACATCATTGAAATCACTATATTCTAAATTCAGGAGAGTAGTCTCCTCCATTGTCAGAGTGAGGCTAAGTACAAATTGGAGGAACAGCATCTCATATTTCGCTTGGGCAGCTTACAGCCCAGTGGTACGAATATTGATTTCTCTCACTTCAGGTAGCCCCGGCATTCCCTCCCTCTCTCTCTATCCCTCCCCCACCCGAGTTGCACCAGCTTTGAGTTTTCACCCAACAAACAGCTCACAATGGCCTGTTTCCTTTATCATCGTTACTGTTTTGCTCATATCCTTCACTCATTGTTCTTTATCTCTCTGCATCATCGTGTATATGTCTCGTTTCCCTTATCCCTTACCAGTCTGAAGAAGGGTCTCGACCCGAAACGTCACCCATTCCTTCGCTCCAGAGATGCTGCCTGTTCTGCTGAGTGACTCCAGCTTTATGTGTCTATCTTCAGCAGTGCCGGATTAACCTAGTAGCAAAAGTAGCCCATGCTACGGGCCCCGCATTTTCAAGGGCCCCGCACTAAATGCTTCTTCAGACTGAAGATATTTTAAAAACGAAAATACTTTATTTCTGAGTGTTGTTTTGCACAAGCCAACCTTACCCTTCCCACCCAGCCCCACAACAGTCCCGACTGAGATTAAACGGCCCCTGTAACACACGGCTCAGTTTGGGCACGGCGATCTGCGGACAGTCTCGGTCCCCAGCGCTGTGCGGGCCGCTCCATCCCACCAGTCGCTCCACACTCCGTCCCGGCTCAGCAACGCTTCCGGTCCGGGCGCCGGCTTCTCCTGCGGCCACTTCGCCTCCTGCTCCTCGGGGCTCTCTGAAGCCCCAGTCCACACTGACGGGCTGCCCGGCCAGCTCCGACCCGTTCAAACCCTCCATGGCCGCCTGTGCCTCCGTGTAGCCTAGGTCTCGTACTCCACCGGAGTGCAGCCCTTGAGGTAGCCGGTGCGCCGGGCCAGGCTGAGGTGCAGGTTCTTGATCTCACCGTACTCGGCAAACATGTCGTGGATGTCCTTCCTCCTCGGGGGCTTCCTCGTGGACCCCGGTCACAAACAGGACCCACCCCCCCACTGAGCGTTGGTCCCACCCCCCCACTGAGCGTTGGTCCCACCCCTCCACCAAGTGTTGGACCCACTGAGCGTTGGACCCACTGAGCGTTGGACCCACCCCCCCACTGAGCGTTGTACCCACTGAGCGTTGGACCCACCCCCCCACTGAGCGTTGGACCCACCCCTCCACTGAGCGTTGGACCCACCATCCCACTGAGCGATGGACCCACCCCCCCACTGAGCGTTGGACCCACCCCCCCACTGAGCGTTGGACCCACCCCCCCACTGAGCGATGGACCCACCCCGCCACTGAGCGTTGGACCCACCCTCCCACTGAGCGATGGACCCACCCTCCCACTGAGCGATGGACCCACCCTCCCACTGAGCGATGGACCCACCCTCCCACTGAGCGATGGACCCACCCTCCCACTGAGCGTTGGACCCACCCTCCCACTGAGCGTTGGTCCCACTGAGCGTTGGACCCAACCCCCCACTGAGCGTTGGACCCACCCCCCCCACTGAGCGTTGGTCCCACTGAGCGTTGGACCCACCCTCCCACTGAGCGTTGGACCCACCCTCCCACTGAGCGTTGGTCCCACTGAGCGTTGGACCCACCCTCCCACTGAGCGTTGGTCCCACCCTCCCACTGAGCGTTGGTCCCACTGAGCGTTGGACCCACCCCCCCACTGAGCGTTGGTCCCACTGAGCGTTGGACCCACCCTCCCACTGAGCATTGGACCCACCCTCCCACTGAGCGTTGGACCCACCCTCCCACTGAGCGTTGGTCCCACTGAGCGTTGGACCCACCCCCCCACTGAGCGTTGGACCCACCCTCCCACTGAGCGTTGGACCCACCCCCCCACTGAGCGTTGGACCCACCCCCCCACTGAGCGTTGGACCCACCCTCCCACTGAGCGTTGGACCCACCCTCCCACTGAGCGTTGGTCCCACTGAGCGTTGGACCCAACCCCCCACTGAGCGTTGGACCCACCCCCTCCACCAAGTGTTGGACCCACCCCCCCACTGAGCGTTGGTCCCACTGAGCGTTGGACCCAACCCCCCACTGAGCATTGGACCCACCCACTCCACCAAGTGTTGGTCCCACCCCCCCACTGAGCGTTGGTCCCACCCCCCCACTGAGCGTTGAGGGCCCGGCTCGTCGCCGTCTTGCCGCACGGACTCATGGTCTTCTCGCAGCCTTCCCCAGAGCCAAATCCTCGCCCCTTCGTCTTCTTCACCTTCTCCTTCAGTTTGTGGATACTCTCAGTGCTCTCGTCATCCATGGCGGTGCTCGCCACCCGCCTCATGGAGGTCCAGCAGAAGATGGGTGACGTTTCGGGTGGAGACACTTCGGAAGGGTCTCGACCGGAAGCGTCACCCCTTCCTTCTCTCCCGAGATGCTGCCTGATGCATCTGCAAACTGCAAATACTGGTTAAAATCTGTGCCTACCTTCCGGAGGTCGGAACATTATAGGCCTTGGTGCCGCCTAACGGAAGTTGCAAAGCAACCCGCCTCCCGGCCCGGGCGGCCGCTCGCTGGGTGAGGTCATGTGGGGCGTGGGGCGGTGACGGCACATTGTCCTGTATTTGGGAGGGAGGAAGTTGGCAACCCTGACTACAGGCCCCACACTAGCTTAATCCGGCCCTGATCTTCGGTTTAAACCAGCGTCTGCAGTTCCTTCTTACACATAGTAGAGGCTCTGTCTTCTTACTCGGGATTCAATGTGTTCTGATCTTAGATTCACAGAGATACAGCACAGAAAAGCATCAAAGAGGCTTTTTGACAGGCATGAATTTGTAGGGATGAAGGGGTGTGGATCACGTGCATCCTGAGGAGTTTAGTTTATTGTGGCATCATGTTTGGCACAGACATTGTGGGCCAAAGGGCCTGTTCCTGTACTATTCTATGTTCTATGAACATCTACTAATAGTTTCTAGGAAAATATCTGCAGATGCTGGTACAAATCGAAGGTATCAGAAAATGCTGGAGTAACTCAGCAGACTGAACCAGGGTCTGAAGAAGGGTCTCGACCCGAAACGTCACCCATTCCCTCTCTCCTAGATGCTGCCTGACCCGCTGAGTTACTCCAGTATTTTGTGATACATTTAGCTAATAGTTTCTGCTCATCTGGCATTAATCCTATTTTTAAATTCTCCCCACGTTCTCATGAATGCCCTTCAGATTCCACCACTCACTTACACACAAGGCGCAATTTACAGAGATCAATTAATCTGCCGATGTGCGGTTTTGAAATGGGAGAGAAAACTGAAACATTGGTAGGAAACCCACGCAGTCAAAGGGAGAACGTGCAAACTCAGCAGAGACAGCACCTGAGGCGAGGATCGAACCGGGGTCTCCAGTGCTGTGAGACAGTGGCTTCACTTGCTGCACCACTGTGCTGCTCCAGCAGTGGCCCTGGGAAACCCTAGAGTCAGAGTCACAGAGTGATATAGTGTGGAAACAGGCCCTTCATAGAGTCACAGAGTGATACAGTGTGGAAACAGGCCCTTCAGCCCAATTTGCCCACACTGACCAACATGTCCCAGCTACACTAGTCCCATCTGCCCTCGCTTGGTCCATATCCCTCCAAATCTGTCCTATCCATGTACCTGTCTAACTGTTTCTTAAATGTTGGGATAGTGCTCAACGACCTCCTCTGGCAGCTCGTTCCGTACACCCACCACCCTCTGTGTGAAAATGTTCATCGTGGGAAGGGTGGTGGTCACGGGCAGTTGTCTCCCACAGGTCGTGTCAATGTTCCACTTCTCATGATGTCTCGGCAAGGCTTTCAGTGGAGTTTTCAATAGTAGGCTAATCAAGTGACATATGATTAATGCAGGGAGAGTGGTGTAAATGTCAGGGATCAGCCATGATCAGAGCAAGTAGTGGAGTGGGCTGCACCCATTAAAGGCCAGCGCTCGCTTATATTCCTTCTGTTCTCCACAATGTGACAATCGCCAGTGCAATGTAAATCAAGCTCTTGTACCCAGAGGGAGACAACTTGATGAATATTTTTAAAAAGGTCAAATTTCTCATTTCAAGATACTCGCCTCCCTGTCCTCATTCCCCTGCCTTCTCCCCATCAATCTCCACCTTAAAAATATCCATTGACTTGGCCTCCACAGCCGCCCACTGGTTCACCACCCTCTGACTAAAGAAATTCCTCCTCATCTCCTTCCTCCAGGTCTGTCCTTTTACTCCGAGGCCGTGACCTCTGGTCCTAGACTCTCCCACTAGTGGAAACACCTACACCACATCTACGCTATCCACGGCCTTCACTATTCCGTACATCTGTGAGCTTTCAAAGGGCTTGCAGTCATTGATAGAGTGGCACAGCATGGAAACTGGCCCTTGCCCATGTCTCCCAGTCTGTTGGAACTTAGGCTCAATGTTCTAAAACCCAGGGTTGGGATTCTACATGTTGGCTAGCAGATGATGTCTGACCCGAGCCACAGCCTGTGATTGCCTCCCCCACTCCCAGTCCCATTCCCATTTGATTCCAGACCAAGGTGGGCTTGGTACTGGTGATGTCCCACATGTGGAATAGTGTGTAAGGGACAAGGTTCACCCAGCAGTTCTGGACTCAACACGGCTCTCACTGTCAGTCGATTAAAGCAGTCACGATCCACTTGAATAACTTAAAACATTTAACAAATTAATTTAATCAAATAAAGAAAAATGGACAATAAAACTTGGCTAAACATAATTAAAGCAAGCAGCTGCTCTATTCAAATGAATGGGGCTTTGATTGTAATGTTAATGCTGAGAGCCATTGAGCTGATGGGCCAGATATGAAGTGTTGTGGCCTTAAGCTCAGTGAAGAAGGGTCTCGACCCGAAACGCCACCCATTCCTTCTCTCCTGAGATGCTGCCTGACCCGCTGAGTTAGTCCAGCATTTTGTGTCTGCCTTCAGCTCAGTAATGTATGTAGGTCTGGACTCTCTGACAACAAACAGGGCAGCACGGTGGCACAGCGGTAGAGTTGCTGCCTTATAGCACCAGAATTTCGGGTTCGATCCTGACTGCAGGTGCTCTCTGTACGGCGTTTGTACGTTTTCCTTGTGACCTGCGTGGATTTTCTCCGGGATTTCTGGTTCCCTTCGACACTCCAAAGACGTATGAGTTTGTAGGTTACCTGGCTTAGTTTAATTGTAAATTGTCCCTAGCGTGTATAGGAGAGTGTTAGTGTGCGGGGATCGCAAGTCAGCATGAACTCGGTGGGCCGGTGCCAGTTTCTGCACTCTATCTCTAAATGAAACTAAATTAAAAGGGTGTACAGGTGACCCCTGTTTTATGGCTCAGGGTGGATAAGAGTCTGCAGGACAATGTGCCATCACACATAACCACGTCATCTGTGCATGGGTCAAGAAACACGTTAAAATAAGATAGAGTTTGTATTTATTTATTGTACTTTTTTCACATGATTTACTTAGAGCAAATTTTATTCAGTACCTCAAATGTTTGGGTGGTGATTTGTGATTTTTGCATGGGAGAATCCCTACTACTGAATGATTGTAACACGGTATGTAGGAAAATAACTGCAGATGCTGATACAAATCGAAGGTATCACAAAATGCTGGAGTAACTCAGCAGGTCAGGCAGCATCTCTGGAGAGAAGGAATGGGTGACGTTTCAGGCCGAGATCCTTCTTCAGACTGATGTCAGGGGGGGCGGGAAAGGATGTAGTTGGAGACAGGAAGACAGTGGGAGAACTGGGAAGAGGGAGGGGAAGAGAGGGACTGAGGAGCTATCTAAAGTTAGAGAAGTCAATGTTCATACCGCTGGGCTTTAAGCTGCCCAAGTGAAATATGAGGTACTGTTCCTACAATTTGCAGTGGGCCTCACTATAGCACTGGAGGAGGCCCATGACAGAAAGCTCAGACTGGGAGTGGGAGGGGGAGTTGAAGTGCTGAGCCACCGGGAGATCAGGATGGTTAAGGCGGACTGAGCGAAGGTGTTGAGCGAACCGATCGCCGAGCCTGCGTTTGGTGTCGCCGATGTAGAGAAGTACGTGTTCCAGATTGTGACACGGTGCTCACCTGTACTTGTAGTAAAGGGAAGACAACAAAGATTCGCCGGATCGATGCAAAAACCACACTGGGTCAAGCAGCACCTGAGGAGGGGAACGGGATTATCAATATTGTGGATCAAGGGCGTCCTGCTAGTTGTATCCCTTCGTTAACATCTCTTCCCCAGCCAACAATGGACCATTGTGGGCTCCACCTTTCCTTGGTCATCGGTGCCGACTCTGATTTGTTCTGTACCTTTTCATAGCTCTAGTCTCCCTATTCCCCGACTCTTAATCTGTAGAAAGGGTCTCGACCCGAAACGTCACCTACTCCTTTTCTCCAGAGATGTTGCCTGACCCGCTGAGTTACTCCAGCATTTTGTGTCTATCTTCGGTGTAACAGGACTGCCAGGTCGGTTCTGAGATGCCGTGTGTTATCAGAGGAGAGATTGAGCAAACTGGTGCCCTATTGTCTGCAGTTGAGAAGAATGAGAGAAACCAATCCAATCAAGGAGCTTTCCGCCCCGGTCATTCTTGCTTCTGCGCACTCCGGTCAGGCAGAAGGTACAGAAGTGGAAAGTGCGCACCACCAGTCTCAGGAACACCATCTTCCCCTGTTATCAGGCTTCAGAACAGTCCATCCAGAAGCTACAGTGCTGTCCGATTCATCCGTATCCCATTGCAAACATTGGTACATTTTTTCAATTAAGTAATGTGACAATGCTAAACCTAACCCTGAATCTGGATGATCTAATTGAAATCTAGAACATTCTTATTGCGCACTGCAGGGTAGAGGCAGAAATGACCTTTCCTCTGGCTGGGATGCCTTGCATCCAGGATCATTCATAGGTTCTAGGAGAAGAATTAGGCCATTCGGCCCATCAAGTCTATTACACCATTCAATCATGGCTGATCTATCTTTCTCTTTCAACCCCATTTTTCTGCCTTCTCTCCATAACCCCTGACACCCTTACTAATCAAGAATCTGTCAATCTCCACTTTAAAAATACCCATTGACAGCTTCCACAGCCATCTGTGGCAATGAATTCCACCGCTTTACACCCTCTGACTAAAGAAACCCCTCCTCATCTCCGTTCTAAAGGAAGGTCCTATGATTCTGAGGCTGTGGCCCTCTGGTCCTAGACTCTCCCACTAGTGGAAACATCCTGTCCACATCCACTCTATCCAGGCCGCTCACTATTCGGTAAGTTTCAATGAGGCACTGATTCAATGAGATACCGGTTTAGGATGGAGAATGAGAAGAGTTTCACTGGGTGGTGAATCTTTAGAGTTTCCACACAAGGGGACTGGGGTCACTGAACGAAGTAAAGATCTGTGGAGTTTTCAATATTAGGCAAATCAAGTGACTATGATTAATGCAGGGAGAGTGGTGTAAATGTCAGGGATCAGCCATGATCAGAGCAAGTAGTGGAGTGGGCAGCACCCATTAAAGGCCAGCCCTCGCTTATATTCATTCTGTTCTCCACAATGTGACAATCGCCAGTGCAATGTAAATCAAGCTCTTGTACCCAGAGGGAGACAACTTGATGAATATTTTTAAAAAGGTCAAATTTCTAATTTCAAGATACTCGCCTCCCTGTCCCTGCCTTTTTTTTCCACCCTATTTTGACATGATTTAATTCCAATCTTTTCTGTTAGGTTTTCAATAGTAATCCTCATTGGTTGAGCATGGTGGCACAGCGGTAGAGTTGCTGCCTAACAGCGCTTGCAACTTCAGAGACCCGGGTTCGGTCCTGGCTACGGGTGTTTGGCTGCACGGAGTTTGTACGTTCTCCCCGTGACCTGCGTGGGTTTTCTCCGAGAAGTTAGGTTTCCTCCCACACTCCAAAGATGTGCAGGTTTGTAGGTTAATTGGCTTGGTACAAGTGTAAATTGTCCCTAGTGTGTGTTGGATAGTGTTAATGTGCGGGGATCGGTGGTCGGTGTGGACTCGGTGGGCCGAAGGGCCTGTTTCTGCATTGTATCTCTAAACTAATCTAAACTAAACTAATGACTCTGACCCAATCATGCACCACGTTTCTAGGTTCACTATCTGGTCATCCATGCCTGTTTCTTTGACCAGATGTCTCACCAAGACTACATTGACACAAAACGCTGGAAGGAGTAACTCAGCAGGTCAGGCAGCATCTCTGGAGAAACTGTCCCCAACTGTCTTACCGAGACTGTTTAGTTTACCATTTGGTTTAGAGACTCAACATGGAAACAAGACCTTTGGCCCAGTGAGTCCACACCAATCATCGATCACCTGACCACGCTAGCTCTATGTTATCCCACTTCCTCATCCACTCCCTGCACTAGGTCAAATTACAGAGAACAATTAACCTCCAAACCCACACGTCTTTGGGATGTGGGAGGAAACCAGAGCACCCGGAGGAAACCCAAATGGTCACAGGGAAAATGTAAAAAATCTAAACCGACAGCATGTGAGATCAGGAAGGAGCCTGGCTCCCTGGCATGCGGCAGCAGCTCTACCAATTGGCCACAGTGCTGCCCACTGTGAGCCATTTCCCCAGACTAGACTTCCCAATCCACCAAGACACTTCCCTCCAGCTTCTCAACATCTCTCTGTTTATTTATTGGCAATTGTCAACATGACATTAATTGCCTCATTTTTGCACCAAGTTAACTCACTCTAACCTCCCCTCATCAAAACTTGCAGCCTTCCACTCACCAAGGATCAAGCCGAACATTGCCATCGAATCAGGCAACAAGGAAGGCTGAGCGAGGATACTGTGGCTTTGATGACGGACTTCTGCTCTCATCCCATCTCCAACCTAAAGGACAGGACTCTCCTTGTTTCTCTTTCTAACCCCACCGGCCCCCACATTCAGTTTAGTCCAGTTTAGTTTAACAGCACAAAACAGGCCCTTCGGCCCACCGAGTCCACACTGACCAGTGATCCCCGCAAACTACCACGACCCTACACACATTGGGGACAATACCAAGCCAATTAGCCTACAGACTTGTACCACTTTGGAGTGCGGGAGGAAACCGAAGATCTCGGAGAAACCACGCAATAGACAATAGACAATAGACAATAGGTGCAGGAGTAGGCCATTCGGCCCTTCGAGCCAGCACCACCATTCAATGTGATCATGGTTGATCATTCTCAATCACGCAGGTCACGGGGAGAATGTACATACTCTGTGGTCAGGATTGAACCCAGGTCCCTGGCGCTGTACGGCAGCAACTCTATGCTGTGCCACCCACGTGTGTTATTTACCATAATCTCTGCTGCTTCAGTGATATTCTGCACCAGACACCTTTGCCCCTCCTCTCCACTTTCACATTGGCTCGATGTCACCCTTGCTCCACTCTTTCATGCCCACCATCGTTCCCCCGTCTCACAGCACTTTCCCAGTAGCAGGAGATCCAGCAGCTGGCCCTCCCACCATCCAGCACTCAGCCCCTTCCAGGTGAAGAGCGATTCTCTTCCACTTCTTCCAATTAATTCCAGTGCATTCCGCACTCACAATGTGGTCCCGACAGCACTGGAGAATCTAAATCAAAATGTCAAGCATATTCAGTTGTCATGGGCACCGAACGTGAACCGAAACGATGCAATGTTTGCCCGCTGCAGCTGTACGATAGGGGAGGTCAATTAGCATCGCTCCAATGATCCCCAACTTCAGCTCACGGTTACACTTCACCTCTATCTGGCCATGTTAACGCCCTCAGGACTCAATCTCTAATTCAACAATTGGAGGCAACTACCCAATTTCTCTCGTTTCCCTCTCCCCTGACTCTCAGTCTGATGAAGAGTCTCGACCTGAAACGTCACCCATTCCTTCTCTCCAGAGATGCTGTCTGACCCACTGAGTTACTCCAGCTGTTTGTGTCTATCTTCGGTTTAAACCAACATCTGCAGTTCCATCCTACACGTGCCCTGTTTTCTTCATGCTCCACAGAGGCAGCTGGACATTTGTTATTTAATTTGTTTTGCTTTCCATTTCTGCTGCTTTCCAACTGCTCATTTTCTAAGTGATGGTTACCGTGACAACGTTGGTCTGCATGGTATTACAGACATTGCCTCTCCTCTCTCCACTTCTCTCCCTCTCTGCATTGTAACACACTTTGTGTGTTGACTGTTCCAGTTCAGAGCAAGGGGCCGTGACCGGAAATATCACCTGTTTCTCTCCCCACTGAGGCCGCAAAGATACTTTAGTTTAGAAACTTAGAAACATAGAAAATAGGTGCAGGAGGAGGCCATTTGGCCCTTCGAGCCAGCACCGCCATTCATTGTGATCATGGCTGATCATCCACAATCAGTAACCCGTGCCTGCCTTCTCCTGATTCCACTAGAGATGCAGCACGGAACAGGCCCTTTGGTACACCGAGTCCATGCCGACCAGTGATCCCTGCACATTAATACTATCCTACACACACTAGGGACAATTTACAATTATACCAAGTCAGTTAGCGTATAAACTCCTCTGTCTTTGGAGTGTGGGAGGAAACGAGCTCCTGGAGAAATCCCACGCAGGTCACGGGGAGAACGTACAAACTCCATACAGACAGCATCCGTAGTCAGGATCGAACCCGGGTCTCTGGCGTTTTAAGGCAGCAACTCTACCGCTGTGCCACCGTGCCGCGGTTATTGAACTAAAGATGAGAAAAGTACAAGAGGGATCGATATTCCTGTGCACAAATAGCAAGAAGTTAGTGGGCAGTTACGGAGGCGAATGACATATTGGTTTTTGCAGCAGGAAGGTTAGAGTTTAGTAATGGAGAAGTATTGTTACAACTGGTACTGGTGAGGCACACTCAGAATTCTGTAGCATGCTTTTGGTCTCCTTATCTTAGAATGTACATGCTGGCATTGGAGTGGAGTGCGGGAGGAAACCAGAGCACCACCCTTTGATTCCTTCTATGAAGCCCATGCTGTAGCCAGTTTGCTAGCTCTTCCATGCATCGCACGCGATCTAACCTTCCAGACCAATCGACCATATGCAGGGGCATTGCGGCTGTCTCCCACATCTCAAAGACATGCAGGTTTACAGTTTAATTGACCTCTGTAAAACTGTCCCTAATGTGTAGGGAGTGGATGTGAAAGTGAGATAACATAGAACTAACGTGATCGGATGCTCGATGGTTGGCATGGACTCGGGGGGCAAAGGTCCAGTTTCCATGCTGTATCTTTGAACTAAAACCAAAATGAAACTTCTTAATGGATGTGGAAGCCTCCCCTTACAGGAGAGTCTAGAACCAGGGGACCGTGCTACAAGAATAAAAGTCATCAATTAAGAACAATTTCTTTTCTGGGGGTCTTAAATCTTTGGAACTATTTCTCAAAGGACTTTGGAAAGAGTGTCTTGGAATATTTTTAAGGAGTTAGTCGGTTGGTTCTGGGCAATAGACAATAGACAATAGACAATAGGTGCAGGAGTTGGCCATTCGGCCCTTCGAGCCAGCACCACCATTCAATGTGATCATGGCTGATCATTCTCAATCAGTACCCCGTTCCTGCCTTCTCCCCAAACCCCCTGACTCCACGATCATTAAGAGCTCTATCTAATTCTCTCTTAAATGCATTCAGACTTGGCCTCCACTGCCTTCTGAGGCAGAGAATTCCACAGATTTACAACTCTCTGACTGAAAAAGTTTTTCCCCATCTCTGTTCTAAATGGCCTACCCCTTATTCTTAAACTGTGGCCCCTGGTTCTGGACTCCCCCAACATTGGGAACATATTTCCTTCCTCTAATCCCTTAATAATCTTATATGTTTCGATAAGATCCCCTCTCATCCTTCTAAATTCCAGTGTATAGAAGCCTAGTCGCTCCAGTCTTTCAACATATGACAGTCCCGCCATTCCGGGAATTAACTTAGTAAACCTACGCTGCACGACCTCAATAACAAGAATGTCCTTCCTCAAATTTGGAGACCAAAACTGCACGCAGTACTCCAGGTGCGGTCTCACTAGGGCCCTGTACAACTGCAGAAGGACCTCTTTGCTTCTCTACTCAACTCCTCTTGTTATGAAGGCCAACATTCCATTGGATTTCTTCACTGCCTGTCATCCTTCTAAACTCCAGGGAATACAAGCAAGTGAGGGAGTGAAATGTTCCAGAGATGCCAGTGAATGGGATTGTTGATCAGCCTTGACAAGATGGGCTGAAGGGCCTGTTTCTGTGCTTCATGTCACCAAGATATGTGTGCAATGTTCTGTTGTCTGAGTATAACCAAACTCTTTAGGGATCATGGATTCGTTGATAACCAGGATCATGGTCGATCCTCAACCCACATTACACCAAGTTCCTACCAGTTCCATTATGTTGGCACAATGGCACAGCTGGTAGAGCTGCTGACTCACAATGATACAGACCGAGGTTCTATTCCCACCTTGGGTGCTGTCTGTGTGGTGTTTGCACATTCTCCCTGTTTCCTTCGGGTGCTCCAGTTTCCTCCCACATCCCAAAGACGTGTGGGTTTGTAGGATAATTGGCCCTCTGTAAATTGCAAAAGTGGGACAACAGAACATAGGCACAGGGCCTGCACTCGCTGGAGTTTAGAAGGATGAGAGGGGACCTCATTGAAAACTACCGAATAGTGAACGGCCTGGATAGAGTGGAAGTGGAGAGGATGTGGGAGAGTCTAGGACCAGAGCCCACAGCCTCAGAATAAAAGGTCATATCTTTAGAAAGGAGATGAGAAGCAATTTCTGTCGTCAGAGGGTGGTGAATCTGTGGAACTCATTGCCACAGACGGCTGTGGAGGCCATCAGTGGATATTTGTAAGGCGGAGATCGACTGATTTGTGATTTGTGTCAGGGGTGATGGGGAGAAGGCAGGAGAATGGGGTTGAGAGGGAGAGATAGATCAGCCATGATTGAATGGCGGAGTAGACTTGATGGGCCAAATGGCCTTATTCTGCGTCTAGAACATATGAACTAGTGTGAGCAGGTGTTCGATACTCGTGGATTCAGTGGGTCGAAGGGCCTCTTTCCATGCTCTATCTCTAAAATAAATTAAATATACACCAGTTGTCAAGCCGTCAGCAACAGAGGAGAAGGCAATGAGTGAATCGTAGGCTGCATTTGCCGCATCAGCATGCATGGGTGGTTGCATGATGGCCCCTTGCAAGCTGACAGCACAGTTGTTAACGACGGTTTTCTCACAAGCAAGGCCCAGCATCTGCATTTCCCTGCATTATTATGGAACGTGGGAATAAAATATGCCAGGTTTACGCAAAATCAGAGATTAATTGATCGGGGTCTTGGCAACTGAACAACATTCAGCTCCATCAGAGAATTGGCTCAGGAGTTTTAAAGTTATTCCAATCATTGATAGGTTGATTCAACAAACACTAGCAGGATTTCAAAGCCTGCCATGGTATCAATGTAGTTAATCCCACCGTGGCAATGCAGTATTTAATACACTAACGAGTAACCCATTCCTGGATCAGAGCTTTCTGCTCAAATCCCACCAAGGAAGTTGTGGAATTTAGAGAAAAAGATAGTCAAGAGTCAGGGTGAGCATAAAGCCACAAGATTGTCAGAAACGGTGGCGCAGCGGTAGAGTTGCTACCTTACAGCGCCAGAGACCCAAGTTCGATCCCGACTACGGGTGCTGTCTGAACGGAGTTTGCACGTTCTCTCCGTGACCTACGTGGGTTTTCGCCAGGTAGAATGTAAATTGTCCCCAGTGTGTGTAGGATAGTGTTTATGTGCGGGGATCGCTGGACAGAGCAGACTCGGTGGGCCGAAGGGCCTGTTTCCAATATGCATCTCTAAACTAAACTAAAACCCCGTGTGGATCACTAATATCCTTGAGGGGTGTGGAGGCAAATATACCATTGCTACTGGTCTGGTTCCAGACCCACCAAGGTGTACCCTCTGAAATGGCTGAGCAATCTGCTGAGTTCAAGGGCCACGTGAAATGGACAGTAACTGCTGGTTTTGCCACTGATGGTAAGATCCAAAATATGAATACATTTTACAACAAGGGTATCACGGTGGCGCAGCGGTTGAGTTGCTGCCTTACAGCGAATGCAGCACCGGAGACTCAGGTTCCATCCTGACTACGGGTGCTGCACTGTAAGGAGTTTGTACGTTCTCCCCGTGACCTGCGTGGGTTTTCTCCGAGATCTGCGGTTTCCTCCCACACTCCAAAGACGTACAGGTATGTAGGTTAATTGGCTGGGTAAATGTAAAAATTGTCCCTAGTGGGTGTAGGATAGTGTTAATGTACGGGGATCACTGGGCGGCACGGACTTGGAGGGCCGAAAAGGCCTGTTTCCGGCTGTATATATATGATATGATATGATGATATGATGCAGCGCCACAGACCCGGGTTCCATCCTAGAAACATAGAAAATAGGAGCAGGAGGAGGCCAATTGGCCCTTCGAGCCAGCACCACCATTCATTGTGATCATGGCTGATCAACCACAATCAGTAACCCGTGCCTGCCTTCTCCCCATATCCCTTGAATCCACTAGCCCCTAGAGCTCTATTGAACTCTCTTTTCAATTCATCCAGTGAATTGGCCTCCACTGCCTTTTGTGGCAGAGAATTCCACAAATTCACAACTCTCTGGGTGAAAAAGTCTCTTCTCACCTCAGTTTTAAATGGCCTCCCCTTTATTCTTAGACTGTGTCCCCTGGTTCTGGACTCCCCCAACAGTGGGAAATTTTTTCCTGCATCTAGCTTGTCTAGTCCTTTTATAATTGTATACATCTCTATAAGATTCCCTCTCATTCTTTCAAACTCGTGAATACAAGCCTAGACTTTCCAATCATTCCTCATATGACAGTCCCGCCATCCCAGGGATTAATCTCGTGAACCTAAGCTGCACTGCCTCAATAGCAAGGATGTCCTTCCTCAAATTAGGAGACCAAAACTGCACACAATACTCCAGAAGTGGTCTCACCAGGGCCCTATATATCCTGACTTAAGGTGCAGTCTGTACTGAGTTTGTACGTTTTCCCTGTGACCACATGGGTTTTCTCCGGATGCTCTGGTTTTCTCCCACACTACAAAGACGTACAGGTTTGTAGGTTAATTGACTTGGGTAAATTGTAAGACTGTCCCTAGTTTGCTAGTGTATGGGTGATCGCTGGTCAGCATGGGCTCAATGGGCCGAAGGGCCTGTTTCCACACTGTATCTCTAACCTAAACTAGTGTGTGAAGGGCCGATCGCTGGTCAGCATGGACTCAGTGGGCCGAAGGGCCTGTTTCCACACTGCATCTCCAAACTAAACCAGGAGTCTCAGGCCACAGCTGGCCATGACATCCATCCCCCAACCATCCAGCCAATAATATAAAGGAGGATAGTAAAAGCTTTTTTAGGTATGTGAAGAGGAAAAAAATAGTCAAGGCAAATGTGGGTCCCTTGAAGACAGAAACACGGGAATTTATTATGGGGAACAAGGAAATGGCAGACAAGTTGAACCGGTACTTTGGATCTCTCTTCACTAAGGAAGATACAAACAATCTCCCAGATGTTCTAGTGGCCAGAGATCCTAGGGTGACGGAGGAACTGAAGGAAATTCACATTAGGCAGGAAATGGTGTTGGGTAGACTGATGGGACTGAAGGCTGATAAATCCCCAGGGCCTGATGGTCTGCATCCCAGGGTACTTAAGGAGGTGGCTCTAGAAATCATGGACACCAATCATGGATTGGTGATCATTTTCCAATCAGTTCCTGTGGATTGGAGGGTAGCTAATGTTGTCCCACTTTTTAAGAAAGGAGGGAGAGAGAAAACGGGAAATTATAGACCAGTTAGTCTGACATCAGTGGTGGGGAAGATGCTGGAGTCAATTATAAAAGACAAAATTGCAGAGCATTTGGATAGCAGTAACAGAATCGTTCTGAGTCAGCATGGATTTACGAAGGGGAAATCATGCTTGACTAATCTTCTGGAATTTGTTGAGGATGTAACTAGGAAAATTGACAGGGGAGAGCCGGTGGATGTAGCATACCTTAACTTTCAGAAAGCCTTCAACAAGGTCCCACATAGGAGATTAGTGGGCAAAATTAGAGCACATGGTTTTGGGGGTTGGGTACTGACATGGATAGAAAATTGGTTGACAGACAGAAAGCAACGAGTGGGGATAAATGGGTCCCTTTCAGAATGGCAGGCAGTGACTAGTGGGGTACCGCAAGGCTCGGTGCTGGGACCGCAGCTATTTACAATATACATTAATGACTTGGATGAAGGGATTAAAACTACCATTAGCAAATTTGCAGATGATACAAAGCTGGGTGGCAGTGTGAACTATGAGGAAGATGCTATGAGGTTGCAGGGTGACTTGGACAGGTTGTGTGAGTGGGCGGATGCATGGCAGATGCAGTTTAATGTGGATAAGTGTGAGGTTATCCACTTTGGTAGTAAGAATAGGGAGGCAGATTTTTATCTGAATGGTGTCAAGTTAGGAAAGGGTAACGTATAACGAGATCTGGGTGTCCTAGTGCATCAGTCACTGAAAGGAAGCATGCAGGTACAGCAGGCAGTGAAGAAAGCCAATGGAATGTTGGCCTTCATAACAAGGGGAGTTGCGTATAGGAGCAAAGACGTCCTTCTGCAGATGTACAGGGCCCTAGTGAGACCGCACCTGGAGTACTGTGTGCAGTTTTGGTCTCCAAATTTGAGGAAGGATATTCTTGCTATTGAAGGCGTGCAGCGTAGGTTTACTAGGTTAATTCCCGGAATGGCGGGACTGTCGTATGTTGAAAGGCTGGAGTGACTAGGCTTGTATACACTGTAATTTAGAAGGATGAGAGGGGATCTTATCGAAACATGTAAGATTATTAAGGGGTTGGACATGTTAGAGGCAGGAAACATGTTCCCAATGTTGGGGGAGTCCAGAACCAGGGGCCACAGTTTAAGAATAAGAGGTAGGCCATTTAGAATGGAGATGAGGAAAAACATTTTCAGTCAGAGAGTTGTAAATCTGTGGAATTCTCTGCCTCAGAAGGCAGTGGAGGCCAATTCTCTGAATGCATTCAAGAGAGAGCTAAATAGAGCTCTAAAGGATAGCGAAGTCAGGGGGTATGGGGAGAAGGTAGGAACGGGGTACAGATTGAGAATGAACAGCCATGATCACATTGAATGGCGGTGCTGGCTTGAAGGGCTGAATGGCCTACTCCTGCACCTATTGTCTATTGTCTATTTGTAACAGTTGGAATAATAATGATTCTATGTGGAGTCTGTGCAACATATATCCTGTACTTGGAGATCCGAAGAGAACACATTTGGTCCTTGCATAACATTTTATCTTCAGTAAGTAGTAGATATCCATCTAATGGCCAAACTTCCTCCTTGTCTAATTTTCCATTATTTGCTTCAGTGAACCAGGTGCTGCCTTGTTGGAGTTTGCATGTTTTCCCTGCGATCGGTGTCCCAAAGATTGATTGACTGAATGACACAGCATGGAAATTGCTCCTTCAGTCCACCAAGTCCACCCCGACTATCGATATCCCCTTCGCATTTGTTCCATATCATCCCACTTTCACATCCACGTTCGGGAAATTTAGAGAGACCAATTAATCTACAAAGCCTACATGTCATTCATAAGTTCGTAAGTTCATAAGTTATAGGAGCAGAAATAGGCCATTCGGACCACTGAGTCCACTCTGCCATTCAATCATGGCTGATCTCTCTTTCCATCTCAACCCCATTCTCCTGCCTTCTCCCCATAACCACTGACACCTGTACTAATAAAGAATCTCTCAATTTCCGCCAACCAATGATGGCCTCCACCACCGTCTGTGGCAATGAACTCCACAGATTCACCACCTTCTGACTAAATAAATTCCTCCTTCGGTCCCACATAGGAGATTAGTGGGCAAAATTAGAGCACATGGTATTAGGGGTAGTGTACTGACATGGATAGAAAATTGGTTGACAGACAGAAAGCAAAGAGTGGGGATAAATGGGTCCCTTTCGGAATGGCAAGCAGTGACCAGTGGGGTACCGCAAGGTGTGGAATTCTCTGCCTCAGAAGGCAGTGGAGGCCAGTTCGTTGGATGCTTTCAAGAGAGAGCTGGATAGAGCTCTTAAGGATAGCGGAGTGAGGGGGTATGGGGAGAAGGCAGGAACGGGGTACTGATTGAGAGTGATCAGCCATGATCGCATTGAATGGCGGTGCTGGCTCAAAGGGCTGAATGGCCTACTCCTGCACCTATTGTCTATTGTCTATTGTCTATTGTCCTCATCTCCTTGCTAAAGGTACGTTCTTTTATTCTGAGGCTATGACCTCTGGTCCTAGACTCTCCCACATGTCAAAACATCCTCTCCACATCCACTCTATCCAGGCCTTTCACTATTCGGTAAGTTCCAATGAGGTCCCCCCTCCTCCTTCTAAACTCCAGCGAGTACAGGCCCAGTGCCGACAAACGCTCATCATATATTAACACAATTATTCTTGGGTTCATTCTCGTAAACCTCCTCTGGACCCTTTCCAACACCAGCACATCCTTCCTCACATATCAGGTTCAAAAGTGCTCACAATCAGGTGTGTGGGTCAGAATGTTAATTAGGTACCGTAGATTAGCACTCACTTAAATATTAATGGTGGACTTTGGGGAGGAACGGCTGTGGGGAAAATGAAATTGGATTGATATAAATGGATGCTGGCTGCTCAGTGTGGACTGGATGGGCTGAAGGGACTGGTTTCTATGCTGTATGACCACGGTGAAATAGCAAAGCAACCCAATACTAAAGTTTAGCTGTGTTTGAAGTGCCCAGCTTCTAAGGAGTCCAGAGTGCAAATCCCATTTTCTGTCAATCCGTCCGTCCTCTCCCATTGCAGAGATGCTGTGATCAGATTCAGGCTGAGGTTTGTGGAGCTAATTGCTTTTGTTTAGGGAGATTTAAGGGTGAAACAGCCAGTGTGCTTTGTATTGTGGAGTTGTTGCATTATGAATGTCAGAGGAAAGTCAGCATGGTTCTGATCTGTAGCTTTCCCTGCAGTTTACATATCACCCTGACTTGGAAATATGCTGCCCGTCTTCACTGCTTAGCTTAGTTGAGTGATGCAGCACGGAACCAGGCACTTTGGCCCTCCGAGTCCACACCGACCAGCGATCCCCGCACACTAACACTATCCTACACACCAGGGACAATTTACAATTTCACCAAGCCAATTTGCCTACAAACCTGTATGTCTTTGGAGTTTGGGAGGAAACCAAAGCACCCGGGGAAAGCCCACACAGGTCACGGGGAGAACGTACAAACTCCGTACAGACAGCACCCGTAGTCGGGATCTAACCCGCGTCTCTGGTGCTGTAAGGCAGCAACACTACCGCTGCGCCACCGTATGGCCCTGGGTCCAAACCCTGGAACACTTTCTCCATCAACACCAGACGACTGTTTAGTTTAGTTTAGAGATTAGGCGCGGAAACAGGCCATTTCGGCCCACCGGGTCCGCGCCGACCAGCGATCCCCGCACATTAACACTATCCTACACACACTAGGGACAATTTTTACATTTACCAAGCCAATTAACCTACATACCTGTACGTCTTTGGAGTGTGGGAGGAAACCGAAGATCTCGGAGAAAACCCATGCAGGTCACGGGGAGAACGTACAAAATCCGTACAGACAGCGCCCGTAGTCAGGATCGAACCCGGGTCTCCGGCGCTGCATTCGCTGTAAGGCAGCAACTCTACCGCAGCGCCACCATGCCGCTACAAGCAGGCAGCTCATAACCACAGTCCCAATAGCAAATAGGACACTCACATCCCGAAAATAAATTAAAAAGAAAGGCAAAAGGAGACACTGCTATATTTTGCATTTAACCATTTTGTGTTCATGGTACGAAGGACATTCATTGTTAGTCTCTTCCAGCCCACTAGCTATTCCATGTTTGTCCACACAATTAAAGTATAGCTCTACCACCAACTTTCTGGCAACGGTTGGTCCGGCACCTGTTTAATCCGAACAAGAGTGCACTTTGAAATCCACCCCCCCCCCCGAAAGTCCCCCCAAAGATGTGACACTTAGGACCTCATTGGTACTTCCTCGGACTATCTTAGATCGGACTTTACGAGGCTTTATCTTGCACTAAACATTATTCACGTTATTCCCTCTATCATGTATCGATGCTGTGGACGGCTCGATTGTAATCATGTATAGACTTTCCACTGACTGGACAGCACGCAACAAAAGCTTTTCATTGTACACGTGGCAATCAATTAAACTTGACCGTTGAGCATTGAACAAACTAAACCAGGCTGAGAAGTGGGAATAGCAGAAATAGGTTTCAGCCAAACACCTGATTTTGCTCTCTTAAGGGCCTGTCCCAGTTATGCGATTTTTAAGGCGACTGCCGGCGACTGTCAAAGTCGTAGCAGATCGCCAAAATTTTATTTTCCCCTACGACAATGAGCATGGCAATGACCACGTCAATGCCGAGTCAGGTCGATACAAGTTACTTTATTTGTGAAACTAGCATCTGGCTAAGAGATTACACCGTCTTCAGAAACATTACAAAATTCCCACGCTTACCTGACCATCAAACTGTGGCCTCCAATCTACCTGCCAAATGTCCTGACGGTAAATTAATTGGTTAAACAAAACTATCTTCTGGTATCTTCAAATGCCTTTTCTTAATTTAATATTACGTGCTTCTAAATGCATCTGCGACAACCTAGCAAACCTGGGGACAGCGTGCGACAGACAGCGCCCGCAATAAGCTACGATACCTGGCCACAAGCCAGCTGTCGGCGAGAAATTTCTAGCAGGTAAATGTTTCCGCGATGCGCCGAGATCCGCTACGATTCATTGAAGACTCCTCACGATCACGCCCGCGACACCCCGGCAAACGTTCAGCGACAGCCTAGTCACCGGCAGTCGCCTTAAAATCGCCTACGTGGGACAGGCCGTTAACAGTGTGTCTCTTTCAAAAATAATAAAAGCAAAGACGCCAATGACAGTTCACAATGCGTGAAACACACATTTTATTCAATGCTGAACTGTGTGAAAGACTGGGAGACTTTGGGCTTCACGAAGCCAGTTTTATTTGAACAGTGGTGAGCCATGGTCTCTCACACTCAGTCTCATGGGGTGTTTCAAAATGCCTGGGGCACTTGACCAAAACAGATGGCTGGCTACTTTAAACTTAGAATAACCATATTTTCAAAAATAAATCTGGGCCATAAAAGATGGGACAATAAACGGTCAGGAAAGGAAATCTAGTCAGCAAAAAAAATGTGTGGTTGTTTATTTTTAACCAGCACGGTAGTGTACGTTTGCTGATGACACCACTGTTGTCAGTCAGGTCAATGACTAGGATGAGACAGAGTACAGGAAAGAGATCAGGAACGCAGTGTCATGGTGTTGAGGGTTAAGGGTTAACCTAGCCGTTAACATCAGCAGAACATACGAGGTTGTTCTTCATCTAAGGAGGTGAGAGAGGAGAGGAGGGGAGGGACACACCCCTCTCCTCATCAAAGAAGCTGCTGTAGAGATAGTCAACAGGGTCAAGTTCTCAGGCATCCATGAACCAGCAACCTCAGCTGGTCCCTTCATACGCGATCAAGAAAGCACATCAGTGTATCAGCACCAGTCTGGAAAAGGGTCTCGACCCAAAACGTCACCCATCCCTTCTCTCCAGAGATGCTGCCTGTCCCGCTGAGTTACTCCAGCATCTTGTGTCTATCTTCGGTATAAACCAGCACCTGCAGTTCCTTCCTACACATCAGTATATTTTCATTTTAGATTTGGCATGTCCACAAGGATTTTCTTAAACTTGTACTGATCCGCTTTCCTGTTCTGGGTCTCAGCTCTGTTCTTGACCGCCTGATCTTACAGAGAGTGGTGAACCTCACAGTCCATCACAGGCTCCTCACTTCCTTCCATCCAGTCCATCTTCACCGTCCATTGTCAAGGAGGCCTGCCACCCTGGCCCTTCTACCTTCTGGGAGAAGATGCAGGAGCTCAAACGCTCAGATGCCCAGTGTTAAGAACACCTTTTTACACTCTGCTATCTAATTGCTGAACCAATGCTTCAATAGTGCTTATTTTGTCACATATGCAACTGCACAGTGAATTTCTTTTTACAAATATTGTTATTCTTATTTTTATATTCTTTTTACACATGCAGGCACCATGTTTTGGCGCCATTTCCAAAGTCTAATATCTGGCGTGCTCGATGTACTGGGACAGTTCCCATGAACTGAAGTCCCTCTCCTCATCCGGCCACCACTTCCACTTCCCCTCCCCCTGTTCTTACTCTTAACTCTACCTCATCCAGTTATCCCTTAATTGATTTTTACATTTTTTGCACTTCAGACCGCACGATAATCTTTGCACCATTCTGCTGCTTTGCAGTCATCGTTGTATTTGTTGTGCTTTCTATCAGTTTCATACGAACAAAGGATTTCATTGCACCCTGGTGTACATGGCAAAAACTAAAACTGAAGCTGAACGGCAGCATATATACAATGTTGCATCTGATTATCATAGATTACCTTGCACTATATTTAATCGGACTTTACTCAACTTAACCTTGCACTAAGCATTATTCCCCTTATCCTGTGCCTGTAAACTGTGGAAGGCTTGATAGTAATCATGTATAGTCTCTACTATACGTGATTACAAGAGGATTTGAGAGGATAACGTATAGGAGTACAGGAATAAAGAGGTCCTTCTGCAGTTGTATAGGGCCCTGGTGAGACCACATCTGAAGTATTGTGTACAGTTTTGGTCTCCTAATTTGAGGAAGGACATCCTTGCTATTGAGGCAGTGCAGCGTAGGTTCATGAGGTTAATCCCTGGGATGGTGGGACTGTCATGTGAGGAAAGATTGCAAAGACTGGGCTTGTATTCATTGGAGTTTAGAAGGATGAGAGGGGATCTTATAGAAACGTATAAATTTATAAAAGGACTGGACAAGCTAGATGCAGGAAAAATGTTCCCAATGTTGGTGGAGTCCAGAACCAGGGGCCACAGTCTAAAAATATAGGGGAGGCCATTTAAAACTGAGGTGAGAAGGAACTTTTTCACCCCAGAGAGTTGTGAATTTGAGGAATTCTATGCCATAGAAGGTAGTGGAGGCCAATTCACTGGATGAATTTAAAAGAGTGTTAGATAGAGCTCTTGGGGCTAGTGAAATCAAGGGATATGGGGAGAAGGCAGGCACGGGTTACTGATTGTGGATAATCAGCCATGATCACAATGAATGGCGGTGCTGGCTCGAAGGACCAAATGGCCTCCTCCTGCACCAATTTTCTATGTCTATGTTTCTATGTTTCTCCTGACTGGTTAGCATGCAACTAAAAAGTTTTTCACTGTACCTCGGTACATGTGACTATAAACTAAACTAAACTAAACTAAACTAAATTAACTAAACTATATATGAAATCACAATATTAATTAACTGGCTATGACCAGTAATTGGTGGAAAACACAGTTCTGATTTATCCGTGTGATAATAGTCAAGCAACATTGAGGTTTCAGATGGAGCACAATACATGTGGTGTGGATGTTGTTGGCGTGACTTGTGGATTCTGCTCTGATGTGTCAGTTGAATGTTCTTCCCTGAGAAAGATCACCCAAATTATCTTCAATTTCCTCATAACTATTTTGAGGTGTTCAGGGACCAATTATTATTCAGAATAAAGAAAGTTCAGCAGTAGAGTTGCAGCCTTACAGCGAATGCAACGCCGGAGACCCGGGTTCGATCCCGACTACGGGTGCTGTCTGTACGAAGTTTGTACGTTCTCCCCATGATCTGCGTGGGTTTCTCCGAGATCTTCGGTTTCCTCCCACACTCCAAAGACGTACAGGTTTGTAGGTAAATTGGATTGGTAAATGTTTTTTTTTTTAATTGTCCCTAGGATAGTGTTAATATGCAGGGATCGCTGGTTGGGCTGAAGGGCCTGTTTCAACGCTGTATCTCTAAACTAAACTAGTGTACGGGGTGATCGCTGGTCGGCATAGACTCGGTGGGCCGAAGGGCCTGTTTCCGCAATGTATCTCTAAACTAAACTAAGCATAGCTAGGGGTGCACAATCAGAACTTTTTCTCCCAGGGTGTAATTGTCATAGACCAAAGGTGATAGGTGAGAGGGCTCAAATTTAAAGGAGACGTTTGTTTTTTACACAGAGGTTGGCGGGTGCCTGGAACATGCTGCCTGGGGTGGTGGTGGAAGCAGATACGATACGATAGATGCGATAGCCATTTAAGAGGCTTTTAGACAGGGACATGGATATGCAGAGAATGGAGGGATATGGATCACGTGCAGGCAGAGGAGATTAGTTTCACTTGGCATCATGTTTGACACAGGCATTGTGGGCCGAAGGACCTCTTTCCTGTGCTACACTGTTCCATGTTCTATGTTAAATGACTGGAATGTAGTTTTTACAAATTTAAAGTCACTGTTTAAAGTAAAACTCAGCTCTTTTTGAAAGCTAAACTTAGCAAAACAAGTATCTAGAATGCCCCAGTACAAGGCTGTTCACCCAGTCTATCACCATAGGGAGCATCATGCCCAGCAACATTTATGGCATGTCCTTTGAAGTAATTACATTAAAAAAATTCTATCAATGTACACATTATAAATGTAGAATATAACATCAGTTACAACTGTGCCCTCTTCCCTGTAATGATACCTTCCAATTCCTTCATTAGATTCGCCCTCCTTAACCATTTTCCTGGGGTATTTTCCGAATGAAACATCATGAAAAAAAATAGAAGTGATGTTAAGTTTGTGGATGCCACCAAGAGTGGTGCACCTGCAAGTAGTGAGAATGGTTGTCAAAGTACACAATGGGATATAGATCAGCCACAGAAATGTGTGAAGTCATGGCAGATGGAGTTTAATCCAAGCAAGTCTGAGGTATTGTACTTTGGGAGGTCAAATATAAGGGGAACATATACTGTTCATGGCAAGACCCTTAACAGCATGCATGCACAGTGGGATGGTGTGGTCCAAGTCCACAGCTCCCTGCAAGTGGCAACGTAAGTAGATGGAGTGGTAAAAGAAGCCATATGGCATGCCTGCCTGTATCAGTCAGGGCACTGAGTATAAGAGCCAGGAAGACACAAAATGCTGGAGTAACTCAGCATTTATGGCATCAGGCAGCATCTCGAGAGAGAAGGAATGGGTGACGTTTCGGGTCGACACCCTTCTTCAGACTGATGTCAGGGGAGGGGGCGGGACAAGTTACTCCAGCATTTTGTGTCTACCTTGGATTTTAACTAGTATCTGCAGTTTTTTTCCTACACAGTCACCAAGTCATGTGGTAGTTTTACAGGGCTTTGGTTAGGCTGCATTCGGAGTATTGCGTGCAGTTCACCCATTACAGGGAGGATATGGGGGCTTTGGAAAGGGTGCAGAGGAGGTTTACCAGAATGGTGCCTGGATTAGAAGATATTAGCCGTATGGAAAGTCTTGCATTGTTTTCTGTGAAGCATCAGAGGCTGTGGGGAGACCTGATAGAAGTACTTAACATTATGAGAGGCACAGATGGGGTAAAGAGTCAGAACCTTTTCTCCAGGCTAGAGGGCATAGGTTTAGACTGGAGCGACTAGGCTTGTATACACTGGAATTTAGAAGGATGAGAGGGGATCATCGAAACATATGAGATTATTAAGGGGTTGGACACGTTAGAGGCAGGAAACATGTTCCCAATGTTGGGGGAGTCCAGAACCAGGGGCCACAGTTTAAGAATAAGGGGTAGGCCATTTAGAACGGAGATGAGGAAAAACTTTTTCAGCCAGAGAGTTGTAAATCTGTGGAATTCACTGCCTCAGAAGGCAGTGGAGGCCAATTCTTTGAATGCATTCAAGAGAGAGCTAGATAGAGTTCTTAAGGATAGCGGAGTCGGGGGGTATGGGGAGAAGGCAGGAAAGGGGTACTGATTGTGGATGATCAGCCATGATCACATTGAATGGCGGTGCTGGCTCAAAGGGCCGAATGGCCTCCTCCTGCACCTATTGTCTATTGTCTATGGTCAGAGCTGAAATGTTTAAAGGAAAAGTGTGGAGCAGATATTTTAACACAGAGGATGGTGTGTGCGTGGACCGCTCTGCCAGGTGTGGTGGTGGTGGCAGATAGGATAGTGGCATCTAAGAGAAGTTTGTCTTTATGCAGGGAATAGACTGATATGGATCACATGCAGACAATGGATATTAGTTTATGTTGTCATCATGTTCAGCATGGACATTATGGGCCGAAGGGCCTGTTCTTGGAGAGCAGTCCTGACCTACTATCCACCTCATTGGTGTCCCACGGGCAATCTTTGATCAGCCATTCTTTAGGTAGCGGGGGTTCCCCTCTTCCATTATAGATGAGGCTCTCTCTAGGGCTTCCTCTACATCCCACAGCTCCGCTCTTGCTCCCCCTCCCCCATTCGTAACAAGGACAGAGTCCCCCTTGTCCTCACCTTCCACCCCATCAGCTGTCGCGTACAGCATATAATCCTCCAACATTTTCACCACCTCTAACAGGATCCCACGACTGGCCACATCTTCCCATCTCCTCCCCTTTCTGCTTTCCGCAGAGACCGTTCCCTCCGCAAATCCCTGGTCAACTCGTCCCATCCCACCCAAATTCCCAAGTACTTTCCCCTGCAACTGCAGGAGATGCAACACCTGTCCCTATACCTCCCCCCTCGACTCCATCCAAGGATCCCAACAGTCTTTCCAAGTGAGGCAGTTCACCTGCACCTCCTCCAACCTCCTCCAACCTCATCTTCTGTATCCGCAGTTCCAAGTGTCAACTTCTCTACATCGGCGAGACCAAGCGCAGGCTCGGCGATCGTTTCGCTGAACACCTTCGCTCAGTCCGCCTTAACTTACCTGATCTCCCGGTGGCTCAGCACTTTAACTCCCCCTGAGCTTTCTGTCTGGGCCTCCTCCATTGTCAGAATGAGGCCCAGTGCAAATTGGAGGAACAGCACCTCATATTTCGCTTGGGTAGCTTACACCCCAGCGGTATGAACATTGACTTCTCTAACTTCAAATAGTCCTTGCTTTCCCTCTCTCCATCCTTTCCCCCTTCCCAGTTCTCCCACTAGTCTTACTGTCTCCGACTGCATTCTATCTCTGTCCCACCCACTCCCCTGACATCAGTCTGAAGAAGGGTCTCGACCCAAAACGTTACCCATTCCTTCTCTCCAGAGATGCTGCCTGACCCGCTGAGTTACTCCAGCATTTTGTGTCTACCTATGATCAGACACTACTGGCTTTATCTTGAACTAAACATTATTCCCTTATGATGTATCTATGCACACTGTAAATAGCTTGATTGTAATCATGGATTGTCTTTCCGCTGACTGGTTAGCACGCAACAAAAGCTCGGTACACGTGACAATAAACTGAACTGAATTGATTTGGTCTATATTAAATGACTGGAATGTAATTTTCCAAATTTAAAGTCATTAAAAAATAAACAAAACACAGTCCTTTTTGAAAGCAAGAGGGTGGAAGCAGATGTCTGTAATTCCACTGTACTAGCAGTTCAACCAGTTTTACACGGCCATTGCCACTGGGAACACAATGCTCAGTGATACAGATACAGAAATATAGTGAGGATACAGGCCATTCGGCCCACCGGGTCCATGTCGACCAGCGATCCCCGCACATTAACACCACCCTACACACATTTGGGCAACTTACCGACACACCAATTTAAACCCCTGTCCCACTTAGGCAATTTTCTAGGCGACTACAGGCGACTAGGCTGTCGCCACATGGTTGCCGGGGTGTCGCCTGTATCGCCGTGAGTCGTCTCCAAAGAGTCAGAGTGTCTTTCTCGTCGTCGCTGGATTTTCAGAATGTTGAAAGGTTTTCGACAACAGTGGGTTTGACGCCAATGAGCGTAGCTTGACATCTCCTGACGTAGCTTGTCGCCAGGTGACGTAGGTGGTCGCCAGGATGTCGCCAGGTGACGTAGGTTGTCGCCGGTGCTGACTTCGGTGAATTCCATTGGCGACAACCTACGTCAACCGGCGACAGGTGACCGGCGACCTACGTCAACCGGCGACCGGCGAAAATCCAGCGTCAAAACCGGAGGCCAAAATGATGTGAACTGTCTTCAGTTGTCGTCGACAAGGTTGTAGCTTGTTGTAGCTTGTCGCGGGTAGACGTAGGTTGACTTTGGTTGTCGTAGGTTGTTGCCTGTGTGGTCGTAGGTTGTCGTAGGCGCGGTCGTAGGTAGACGTCCGACTCGTGACGATTGGGTCGCCGGTTATCGGTAGCTTGCCGTAGCTTGACGTCGACTAGGTGGTAGGTTGTTGTAGCTTGTCGTAAACATTGTCGTAGGGTGGGTGCAGTCGCCGTTTTATTCGGCGATCTGCTATGACTATGACAGTCGCCGGCTGTCGCCTAAAAAATCGCCTAAGTGGGACAGGTCCTACATACCTGTATGTCTTTGAAGTGTGGGATGAAACTAAGATCCCAGAGAAAACCCAAGCAGGTCATGGGCAGAACTTACAAATTCCATACAGACAGCACCCATAGTCAGGATTAAACCCCGGTCTCTGGTGCTGCAAGCGCTGTAAGGCAGCAACTCTACCGCTGCACCACCGTGCCACCCTTTGTAAAGTAACTTCATTTTAGTCATTCTTTCCTATTCAGTATTTGGGAAATTCCAAATGTTGCATCAGGTGTAAATATATCCCATTCTCTATAATTGTGTGCAGTTCTTATCACCCAATTACAGAAGGATCTGGAGGCTCTGGAGAAGGTGTGGAGAGCATTTACCAGAATGATGCCTGGATTAGACAGTATTAGCTACAGGGAGAGAGAGGTTGGACAGACTTGGATTGTTTTCTTTGGAACGTTGGAGTTTGTGGGGAGACCTGATAGAAGTGCGTAAAATTATGAGATATACTGTCAGATATTTTTTTCCCAGGATGAAAAAAACAAATACTAGAGGGTATAGGTTTCGGGCGAGAGGGGCAAAGTTTAAAGGCGGTGTGTTGGGCAGGTTTTTTACACAGAGGGTGGTGAGTGCCCAAAACCCACTGCCAGGGGAGGTGGTTGAAGCAGGTACGTAAGTGGCATTAAAAATACTTTTGGATCGGCACATGGAACTGCAGGGAATGGAGGGATACGGATTAAGTGCAGATTAGTGATGGTGACATCATGTTCACCACAGACACTGCGGGCCGAAGGGCCTATACTTGTGCTGCACTGTTCTATGTTTATGTTCAATACGTCCAATTCTTTGGCTAGATTCACCAGTGATTTGTGAGAAAGTGACGTGAAGTTTACTTGTACTTGGGCAGCACGGTGGTGCAGCGGTAGAGTTGCTGCCTCACAGCGCCACAGACCCAGGTTTGATCCTGACCATGAGTGCTGTCTGTACGGAGTGTGCATGTTCTCCCCGTGACTTGCGTGGATTTTCTCCGAGATGTCCACACTCCAAAAATGTACAGGTTTGGAGGCTAATTGGCTTGGTATAATTGTAAATTGTCCCTAGTGTGTGTAGGATAGCGTTAATGTGCGGAGATCGCTGGTCAGCGCAGACTCGGTGGGCCGAAGGGCCTGTTTCCGCGCTGTATCTCTAAACAAAACTAAACTAAACTAAACTAAACTACTGTGGGAAATGTTTGAGAACAGTTTGCATGTGTTGCTTACACCTGCTGTCTGATGGTCACGTGCAGGACAACATTAGGCCTTATTTACAGCCTGCCTCAGGCCAAAATCTGCAGGCTCTCATCCCAGCCTCGGGACCTGCCTCTCTCAAGACTAAACTCTGGGCAAATCTCATGGCTTGTGGCTCTGTTGTGAACCTCGGCTCTCAGGAACACTATCTTCCCAGGCAAATCCAACTTACAAAATAGCCAGTCGCCAGCAGTACTCGGGGCAGTCTCACAGAATGGGCAAATCCACGATCCCGTTTGAAAAAACAAAGCACAACTGTGAGCCTGAAAGTCAAATCCCTGCTGTTGAAGCAGCCACCACAGTTGGAGCCCTTTGAAGCTTGCTGCAAGAGCAGGTTCTGAGTCTGGGATGAATGCAGCCAGCTAATCCACGTTCATTACTTCTATCACTGGGGTGCGATAAGCTTTCTCTCATCTATTGACCTGTGTGAAGGAGAAGCTTTTCTTCCTTGCTCTATGTTTCCACCCATTGTTCCTTCGTTGAAGTCAAAGCGAGATGAAATGGAGCCATATTATTCAGGTTGAGTGGAGTGGCAGGTTATGCCTCTGCCTCACAGTTCCAACTTCCAGGGTTCAATCCCGACCTCCACATTCTCCCTGTGACCGCAAGGAGGTCCAGCTTCCTCCCCCATCGCAGAGAAGTGCACGTTGGCAAGTTAATTGGCCTCTGTAAAATGGGTGAGGGTGGGTGATGAAGTCAGGGAAGACCTGATGGAAATTTGGGGAGAATGTAATGGGATTGTTGTAAAAAGGTAGTGTTGGTCTGCACGAACCTGATGGGCAAAAGAGCCTGTTTCCATGCCGAAGATAGACATAAAATGCTGGATAACTCAGCGGGTCAGACAGCATCTCTGGAGAAAAGAAATAGGTGGCGTTCCAGGTCGAGATCCTTCTTCAGACCGTCTGAAGTTGATGTGAAAAATCTCAAAAATACTGATCACAAATTCACTGGGAAATTTTCCTTTCAAGTTAATATTATTCCCACGAGCAAGACTGTGAAGAAGATGTGCGGTACGGTGGCGCAGCAGTAGAGTTGCTGGCTCACAGCGCCAGAGACCTGGGTTCAATCCTGACTACGGGTGCTGTCTGCACGGAGTTTGTACGTTCTCCCCATGACCACATGGGTTTCCCCAGGAGTCTCTGGTTTCCTCCCACTCTCCAAAGACGTACAGGTTTATAGGTTAATTGGCTTGGTGTAAGTGTAAATTGTCTCTAGTGTGTGTAGGATAGTGTTAGTGTGTGGGGATTACTGGTCGGTGCGGACTCAGTGGACCAAAGGGCCTGTTTCCAGTATCTCCAAACTAAACTAAACTAAACTAAACTTTCCAGGAGAGAGGAATTCATTACTCATCCGTTTACCGTTTGTGAAATTTTCTAATGTGAATGTTAATTACTAGAGGCATGAGAACAAATATCCTAGTGTTGTACTAAGGGAGTGGTCAGTGTTTCCATAAAGTTGAGACAGATCATGTCTGTGAGGCACTGGTTTGAAAATGGTGGGGGGAATTTTGCCCGGAGTTCTGGGCAATATTTATACCCCAAACAGCATTAACAATATCAATTATTTGGCCATTATTGCATTGAAGTTTATTGGATAATGTTTTGGCAAATTTGGCTACTGAATTGAATTGAAAGATACAGCATTGGAACTCGCCCTTTGGCCCACTGAGTTCATGCCGACCATCCATCATCCATTCACACCAATTCTATGTTATCCCACTAACAATGAAGGGCAATTTACAGAGACAAATTAACTTACAAAAACCCACACACCTTTGGGATGTGTGAGGAAACCAGAGCACCCAGAGGAAGCCCACCCAGTCACAGGGAGAACCTGAAAACTCCACACTAACAGCACCCAAGGTCGGAATCAAACTCTTGGTCTTTGGCGCTGTGAGGCAGCAGCTCTAGCAGCTGTGTCACTCTGCCACTCCTTCTGCATGTACTGGCTCAAAATAGTCCTAGATAATGTGTCTTAAAAGTGTGAAATTTGCTATGAAAGTGCAACCTTTATTTTCTCACTTTCAATAATGGTCACTACAGCAAGACAATCTACAGTAAAAAATTGGGGAGGTGGAATCATAGGTGAGCTAAATGCAGAATGTAACATCAGTTTAACATTGCGCTGTGCTTCTGAAATTCAGGTGCACTGACTTCAAGACTTGCATTATGGAGGCAGGTAGTAACACTCACACAAGACAGTGTGGCACGTTCATGAATACAACACCTTGATGTTCATACACTCATTTGCCCTTGATGGAATTTTGCAGTGTGAAATTGAGTGTCGTTTATTGTCCAGTGATTGTGTGCAGAAGTTATCTATTTGTTGGGAAATGAAGTCTTTGGAACATGATGAGGAGATGATAAGTGTCGATGTATTTGCATTATATTGCCTGGCATGTGGTGATGGTGGTGGAAGTACATTCAGTGTGCATAACCTCATTACCTCAAGCAGCTGCTGATGGGACTAGTCATTCAACTGCTTCGGTCCCTGTGAACTTTACTTTAGATTAGTTTAGTTTAGAGATACAGTGCGGAAACAGGCCCTTCGGCCCACCGAGTCCGTGCTGACCAATGATCCCCGCACATTAACACTGCCATACGCACACTAGGGGCAATGAACTTACATCTTTGGAGTGCGGGAGTCAGGTAGCATCTGGGGAGGGAATGGGTGGATGACATTTTGAGTCGGGACCCTTCTTTGGACTGTTTAGCATTCCTTCTGGTGCTTTTTTAATATATTACAAAATTAAATGTATTCAATTATTTACAATAATATTTACAAAACAAACAATTACAACACACCAACCATCATAATACAAAAATCAGCAAGTATTCTTATTACTGAATATCAAATGACTATGTTACAATCCTGACTCAGGATGCAGTCAACGGCAATGCCCAGCGGTCCTGGAAATCCCCCATGATGTCCATGGACATCGTGTGTTCTTTCTCAAGGGACACCCAGGCAGGGATGTAACCCTGGAATAGGGGCAGGCAGCCAGCTCATGGATTGAAATTGCCTCCCTGAAACACTCTCATCCTTCTCCTGTTTAAAACCCAATTCTTTGACTCAGCATCAGGCAGTTTCTCCCCATGTCTCCCACTGTTATGGTTCTTGTGCCTCGATCAAACTGCCGAAGCTATCTGCTATGTCTAAGGTGGTACTTATATGTAATGATTGGTTTCATTGACCAAGAAAAGGTGCTAAGAATAATAAGAGTAGTGGGGCTTGGAACCTGTGATGCCTCTACACCATAGTTGCTTTGCCCTGGTAGTGGAGGTCACAGGGATGCCAGGCCTACCTGTAGTTTAGTTTAGTTTAGAGATATAGCGCGGGAATAGACCCTTTGGCCCACCGAGTCCGCACCGACCAGCGATCCCTGCACATTAACACTATGCTACACACACTTGGCACAGTGGCGCAGCGGTAGAGTTGCTGCCTTACAGCACCAAAGACCCAAGTTTGAATCCAGACCACAGGTGCTGTCTGTACGTAGTTTGTACGCTCTCCCCGTGACCAGTGTGGATTTTCCCCGGGAGCTCTGGTTTCCTCCCACACTACAAAGACGTACATGTTTGTAGGCTAATTGGCTTTGGTAACATTTGTAAATTATCCCTGGTGTGTGGGATCGGGCTAGGGTACGGTGATCACTGGTCGGCATGGACTCGATGGGCCGATGGGTCTGTTTCACGCTATATCTCTAAAACTAAAAAACTAAAACTAAAAGATCGGTCATGTGGATAGGTTAGATGCACGACTGATGGATGGTTGAGCTGAAATTTGGAAATGATGGGTTGGCTTGCAGAGACAGAGAGAAGCCACTGTTGTGAAGAATATCCAGCTTCTGGCTGGCTCCTGTTGTTCATAAGTGATAGGAGTATAATTAGACTATTCGGCCCATCAAGTCTACTCCGCCATTCGATCATGGCTGATCATTCTCTCCCTCCTAACCCCAATCTCCTGCCTTCTCCCCATAACCTCTGACACCCATACTATTCAAGAAAGTTGTAGTGATTGCTATAGTCTACATATGGTAATACCTCACCTTCCCTTCCTTCACCCCCCACCCACCACCAAAACATTGAATGGTGGGGGAATTGTGTCAAAGTGAGGCCAAACGCAAATTGGAGGAACAGCACCTTATATTTCGCTTGGGCAGCTTACAGCCCAGTGGTATGAGTTTTGATTTCTCTAACTTCACGTAACTCTTGCATCACCTCTCTCTCCGTCCGTCCCCCCCACAAGTCGCTGTTCCAGCTTCAAAGTGGTCTTGTTGAGTCTCATTGCCTGAAACTCATTTTCACCTCGCTCACAGTTAACAATGGCCTGTTTGCTTTTTCATCGTCACTTTTTTGCATATCTTTCATTGATCTGTCATATCACCGCCTACATCTCTCATTTCCCTTCCTCTCACTCGCAGTCTGAAGAAGGATCTCGACCCAAAACGTCACCTATTGCTTTCCTCCAGAGATGCTGTCTGACCCGCTGAGTTACTCCAGCATTTTGTGTCTATCTTTGGTGTAACCAGCATCTGCAGTTCCTTCCTACACAAACCAATATCAGTACCTGATGAGTATCAGGTATGTGTCTGTCTCCAGTGGTATAGCTGCAGGTTTTAATCTGGTATTTGTGAGGCCAACCTACTGCCAACCAAGCCTGGATCTTATAGAAGTACTGCAATGTGGTTAAGAAATTGACCTTAACTGATAATTGACACTGACAGCTGCCAAAGCTTAAAAACTTTTTCTGAAGGCAATTTAGCAAGGACAATTTCAATGATCCTTAAATCACTGTTAATTCTTTTGCTGTCAGTTTTTAGTCAAATATTTGGTGATTTAGTAATATCCTCTGACCTGTGCATATGTCCCATCTCCCTACGAGTGTCTATCTGCAGGTATCTATCTGATCTGTCTTTTCATCCGTCTTCAGCTCATTCTGCAGAAATCGACCTGGATTAGAATGTGGTGTGTTGAATGTATATTGAAATAAGCGTAAATTGATCTATAAATCAAGCACACAGAGCCAGAATGTAAATCGGTGTTTCAATGGCTAATTCTCCTTGTGCAGATCTCTCTTTGGTCCTTAATATGCTGCTGAAATCCAAGACTGATGGATTAATGAGGGCTGGTGTAATGAGCTGTGACTGATTACTGTGTACTTTTACCTAGTTAAACGTAGATTTATTGCATCCTACCTCATGTTTAATGCCCCATTTATATTGCAGGACCAATATATGGTAAGGTTGCTGGTGTTCTCAGTTCACCCCATTAACACTGCAGGGTGGTTTGCCGGCAGTCGCGGGGATTGTTGGAACAACTTCACACCTGTCAGTGCTCACAAGTTTGCATTCACGCCTCTGTAAGTGTGCCTGCAAACATGACCTCTGCAATACTGAGCATCAATAAATCTGAGAAGCAACTCGAGAAATCCCTTTATGCGGAGAGCAGTGAGAATGTAAAACATGAAGTCACATGGAGACATTCTGCACGGGTGTACTGCAGGAGGAGCTGGGTAAACAAACGAGGGAGAAAGAATCTCAAGATAATGTGGATGGGTGGAGATAACAAGGGGTGGTTGGAAATGCAAGGGGCAAAGTTTAAAGGAGATGTGCCGAGCAGGTTTTGATACCGATGGTGCTCGATTCCTGGAATGTGGTGGTGGACAGACACAAATAGAGGCTGTTGGATAGGCACATGATATTCAGAGAATGGAGGGATATGGGCCTTTTACAGGAGGGATATGGACCTTTTATGTGGTGGGTCGAAGGGCTTGTTCCTGTGCTGCACTCTTTCTATGTTCCCTGTTCCGCCACTGTTGAAACAAACTCAGACTAAAACTCTGAATAAATCTCTGACGTGTGGTTGAATGTTGCTCTTTCTACAAATACTGCCTGACCTACTCATTTTTTTCCAGTATTTTGGTTTTTATTTCCAGATTAGCTGATGTATTTATTTATTTATTTATTTGTTTGTTCACCGCACAATGGACTGTGTGTTGGAGGGACAAGGAACTGTGCATGCTGGAATCCTGAGCCAAACGTAAGAGTGCTGGAGTAACTCAGCGGGTCAGGCAGCATCTGTGGAGAACACGGATAGGTGACGTTTCACAGAGTGCTGGAGTAACTCAGCGGGTCAGGCAGCATCTGTGGAGAACATGGATAGGTGACGTTTCACAGAGTGCTGGAGTAACTCAGCGGGTCAGGCAGCATCTCTGGAGAACATGGAGAGGTGACGTTTCACAGAGTGCTGGAGTAACTCAGCGGGTCAGGCAGCATCTGTGGAGAACATGGAGAGGTGACGTTTCACAGAGTGCTGGAGTAACTCAGCGGGTCAGGCAGCATCTGTGGAGAATATGGAGAGGTGATGTTTCAGGTTGTAACCCTTCTTTGGACTTTGTTAACTTACTTTGCTTCCATTTTATTTTCACGATTATTCCCAACGATAAATAGACTGGTTACTTTAATTTGAAGATGCTGGAGCACTCCAGTGTTTTGGGTCTATCTTTGGTGTAAACCAACATCTGCATTTCCCACCGACATACTTTCATTTGAAGTTCTTAGCAGCTGATTACTCTCTGATCTGCAAGGGTATTCAGGAGTATTGGCATGTTCAAGTGTTTTTTAACACTTTGAAAGCAGTTCATTCAAACGTAATTGATCTAATTTGCTTTGTACTTTGAGTACACTAGTAAATATCTCAACCTACAGGGCCCTGGGGTCTTGGATATTCAAGCTTTCTTTTGTACATACTCTTGGGGAGAAGATCCATTTAAATGAATTCCCGATTGGAAAATACTGCCCGTGTCACCACAATCCATATATGACAAACATCTGTGCGGCACGGTGGCGCAGCGGTAGAGTTGCTGCCTTACAGCGAATGCAGCGCCGGAGACCCGGGTTCCATCCCGACTACGGGTGCTGTCTGTATGGAGTTTGTACGTTCTCCCCGTGACCTGCGTGGGTTTTCCCCGAGATCTTCGGTTTCCTCCCACACTCAAAAGACGTACAGGTATGTTGGTTAAATGGCTTGGTAAATGTAAAAACTGTCCCTAGTGGGTGTAGGATAGTGTTAATGTGCGGGGATCGCTGGTCGGCGCGGACCCGGTGGGCCGAATGGGCCTGTTTCCGCGCTGTATCCCTAAACTAAACTAAACTAAATTTGAAGTACAAATGTTTAACTAAGCTCAGGCTTCATTAAAGTGAACAGTACAGATTTTCTTCGGACAATATTGAAGAATCGCCCCTCTCTGTAGGAAAGGTTTTCACAACTGACAGTTTCTCAGTGTTGAGACAGTTTTGCGTTGCTTGGTTGGTTGTCCTTGAGTTGAAGTTTTCAATTACCAATTAGAACATAGACCATAGAACTTAAAACAGTACAGAACAAGACCAGACCCTTCTGCCCACAACATCTGTGCTGGACATGATGCCAAGACCATCACTTATCTACCTGCGCATAACCATATCTCTCCATTCCCTGCATATCCATGTACCTATCCAAAAGGCCTTTAAATGGTTCTATGCTCAGGCAGCATCTGTGGAGATAAGGAATAGGTGACGTTTCGGGTCAAGACCCTTCTTCCGACTGAGAGTCAGGGGAAAGGGTAACGAGAGATATCGACGGTGCTTAGGAGAAATTAATGGAAGATATGCAAAAAGCAACGATAATGAAGGAAATGTGAGGCCTGCAATGGTCCATTGTTGGTTGTGGGATAGGTGACAATGAGTAAACAAACAGAGCAACTCAACAGGACAACAGTAAAACTAGTACGGCGAATAGTTGTACTCGCACCTTAAAGTCTAATGCAGTGTGCAATGTTGTGGTGGACAACATCGTTACCAGGCACTGGGTGGTTAAGCAGGTCTAACTAATCTAATCTAACGATTATCCAAAACCATAGCATTATGGTTTTAACCCAGTCAGAGGTACGAACTGGGTTAGAACCAGATCTAGTTCTCAATACTAACTTAGATTAGTTAAGTACTTAACTTAATAACCCAGTTACTAACTGGCAGTTACTAACTGGCAGTTACTAACTGGCAGTTACTAACTGGCAGTTACTAACTGGCAGTTACTAACTGGCAGTTACTAACTGGCAGTTACTAACTGGCAGTTACTAACTGGTAGTTAGTAATCCAGATTAGTTACTAACTAGTTAGTAACGACCGCCATTGGTGGATCGCGAGCACGTGGCCGCTGGCTGGGTGAGGTCACGTGGGGCGCGGGGCGGTGACGTCACCCTTTGTCCCTTATTTGGGAGTGAGGAAGTTGGCAACCCTAGTAATACGGGACAAGGGCGGTCCCGTATGGGACAAACTAATTTAGCCCAAAAAGCGGGATGTCCCGGCTTATACGGACGGGACAGCTGGCAACACTAGGCAGGCAGTAGATAGGACTCCTCCTGGACTTTTGTGAGTTTGTCGGCACCAAAACAAGACAACATTTGTGTACTGCCCTGGTGAGGTCTGTTGTATGGTTTATGTTTTACGGGGTTGCATGTAAAACAAAGCTTTGTACACGTGACAATACGCATCATTGAGTCACTGAATCAATGAATCATTGGCAGTGGGGATTTTTAATTTACTGATTTATTTTTCTGTTTATTCTGTTATCCATGAGTACTGTGTTTATGACCTATTATGCTTGTGCAAGGGAGAATGTCATTGCTCTGGTGTTGATACATTTGACAATTAAATGCGCTTTATTCTTATTCTTATTCCATGATCTTGCTGTTCCCTGACTCCATATTCACTGTGATTTTCTCCAACAATATCACCGTCTGAGGAAGGGATATAGTTGCTTTGTAGACGGTGAAGTGGAGATTCACTGGGTTGTTTCCAGGGGGGAGCTCAGTATGGAGACACTTTGTCCTCAACCCACTGGACGAGAGTTCAGATTACTTAATGGGCGGGCGGCACGGTGGCGCAGGGGTAGAGTTGCTGTCTTACCGCGCTTGCAGCGCCAGAGACCCGAGTTCCATCCCGACTACGGGTGCTGTCTGTACGGAGTTTGTACGTTTTCCCCTTGACCACGTGGGTTTTTTTCCGAGATCTTCGGTTTCCTCCCACACTCCAAAGATGTACAGGTATGTTGGTTAATTGGTTTGGTGTTTGTGTAAATTGTCCATAGTGTGTGTAGGATGGTGTTAATGTTCGTGGATCGCTGGTCGGTGCGGACTCGGTGGGCCGAAGGGCCTGTTTCCGCGCTGTATCTTCAAACTAAATTACGATGGGTGATAAAAGCAGAAAATGCTGGAAAAGCTCAGCAGGCCAGGCAGCATCTGTGGAAAGGGACTAACGTTTTGAGTCTGGAACTCTTCAACAGAACTTTGCGAGAGTTATTTGTCAGTGGAGAGAAGGTAGAGGAGGGATATGCAGCACATAGACATCGCTCATGATGGGGTGTCCCAATCATTTATGGAGGCAATTACCAGCACATCTGCCCTTCACCTAAACACACTTACCACTGGGTCTATCTCCTTCCCACTCTTCCCATCGACCCATCTTCCCTCCCCCTTTAGTTCCACTCTCCCTTTCTTTTCAGATTCCATAGCCTGCAACCTTTTCTTGCCTCCACGTCACCTCACATCCTCTGTCCCTGTCTCCCATCTGACTCCATCTTCCGATCAACCCCTCCTCACCAGTATCCACCTGTCGCTTGCCATTTCTTACCCCAACCCTGCCCCTCACCTTGTTATATATCCCCTCTATATTTCAGTCTGGGTAAAGGGTTGTGACCCAAAGCATCGACGGTTCACTTCCCTCCACAGAAGCTGCTTGACCCACTGACTTCCTCCAGCAGTTTGCTTTTTGCTCATGAGCCTAGCATCTGCAGCCTCCTGTGTGACCAGCTCATTACTGTTCTTGTGTAATGTGTGGTTAATGGTAAGATTGGAGTCCAGAAGAAGAACAGATATAGAATAAGAAACATTGAAACAACATTGAGCAGAAGATGAAAATTGCTGGAAAACCTCAGCGGATCAGGCAGCATCTGTGGGAAGAGAAAGAGAAAACCTTTCAGTTGGGGGATTCTTATCAAAGCCAACACCTGATCCCAACCCACCACATAACTTCATCCTATACGTGACATTGCCTTTGTTCCACCTATCACCTGCACCACCTTTGCTACCACTGAGCTTAATCATTCTCTCACTCTCCGGCCCGATGAAGGGTGTCTCACCTGAAACATTGGCCATCTCTCCTTCTGCAGATGCTGCCTGACCTGCTAAGATTTTTCAGCATTTTCTGTTTCATAGAAACAGAAACATAGAAAATAGGTGCAGGAGTAGGCCATTCGGCCCTTCGAGCCTGCACCGCCATTCAATATGATCATGGCTGATCATCCAACTCAGTATCCCGTACCTGCCTTCTCTCCATACCCTCTGATCCCTTTAGCCACAAGGGCCACATCTAACTCCCTCTTAAATATAGCCAATGAACTGGCCCCAACTGTTTCTGTTTCAGATTTCCAGTATCTGCGGTATTTTTGAGTTTCAAGATTTTGTGAATTGGCAGAGCATGGTCTGAAATGCTGTGTTCTCTGACGGGAGAATCTAAAACCAGAGGCCGACAGAACATTATGTGTAGGAAGGAACTGCATATGCTGGTTTAAACCGGATAGACACAAAATACTGGAGTGACTCAGTCTGAGGAAGGGTCTCGACCCAAAACGTCACCCATTCCTTCTCTCCAGGGATGCTGCCTGACCCGCTGAGTTACTCCAACATTTTGTGTCTGTCTTCAGAACATTAATGTGGTTGTGAAGAGGAGAGAATTATGCACCCAGGGGATTGTTGCTCCTTTGAATTCACTCTAGCAAAGGGCTGCCAGTTCCAATATTGCTTTTGCACTCAAGGCCACAATCAATAGATTTTTGGAAAGAAATTGGGAAATTGATGCCAGAAAAAGAATGTTTTATTGTTTCGCTTTCCACAGATGCTGCCTGACCTGCTGAGCCCATCATTTTATCTTTTTTATTATTGAAGAATATTTATTCCTCACTCAGTAATCAATTTGAGAATCTCACTAGGGGAAAACGGTTCTTGAGTTATGAGAAACATATTTCAGCCTGGCTCCCAGAGAAGACTGATTGTTGCAAAATTATCACACATCGAGCTGCCAGAGGAGGCTGCTGAGGCAGGGACTATAACAACATTTAAAGTACAATTGGATAGGTGCATGGATAGGAAAGGTTTAGAGGGAATGTGTAGGGAGGAACTGCAGATGCCGAAGATAGACACAAAATGTCGGAGTAACTCAGCAGGTCAGACAGCATCTCTGGAGAAAAGGAATAGGTGACGTTTCGGGCTGAGACCCCACAGTGGTGCAGATGATGAGTATGAAGAAGGGTCTCAAACTAACGATTCTACATTTTCCTTGAACCACATCCCCTTTGGTATCTCGTTTTCACACCTTACCCTTCCATATCTCTGTTTCTCCTTCTCCCCTGACTCTCAGTCTGAAGAAGGGTCTCAACCCAAAACGTCACCTATTCCTTTTCTCCAGAGATTGTGCCTGACCCGCTGAATTACTCCAGCTTTTTGTGTCCGTTTAGAGGGAGATGGATCACAGACGGCCATATGGGATTAGTGGAGATGGGGCATCTTGGTCAACATGGGGATAATGTTTAGGGTGTTAGCTGGAGTTCCAATTGTGGGCAGGCTGGCTCCGTCCTGGGGGCGGAGTTGGAGTCACGGGTGGTGGATTGGAGGGGAGGATGCTCCTCAAACTGCGGAGCATCTTGGATAATACAGCTCACCCCCTCCATGACACACTGGTCAACCCGAGGAGCACCTTCAGCAACAGACTGGTCCTACCAAGATGCAGCACAGATCGCCACAGGAGATCCTTCTTCCCTGTGGCTATCAAACTGTACAGCTCCTCCCCCTTCTGTCATGGGGGAGACTGAGACTGAGACTGACTTACCTCCCCCTCCACCCCCCTCCTCAATCTTTGTACATCCCCCAATGTTTTCCACTCATCACTTTAATTTCATGTTTCATGTATTTTATTACTGTTGGCAGATCAATTTCCCTCCTGGGATGAATAAAGTTCTATCGTATCGTATCGTATCGTACGTATCATATCATATCGTTTAGTTTGGGATGGCTCTTTGAGAGTTGCTGGAGCTGTAGCCATCCAGGTGATGGCGGATTATTCCATCACACTCCTGACTCAGGTCCCGAGAGAGTGGTGGTGTTGGCAGTGTCATTTCTCAGTGAATACCCCGTCTCGGTGAACAACCTTCACTTGCAGCCATGGTATTCATGTGGGTTGTCCAGCTGAGTTTCGGGTGACCCCTCGGATACTGACAATGAAGGCCGTGGAGATGGTAATGCCAAGGGACAGCTACTGAATGCCATGGGTTGGTGGGTAAACTCTCTCAAATTGGAGATGGACATCGCCTGGCATTCTGTGCCACTAACTTTGTTCATCACTCGTCAGTCCTTGCATAAGCATTAGCTGCCTTATGTCACTGCCTTAATTTGGTGCGGAGTGATGAATGGAAAGTGCAGCATGCGATCATCAGCAAACATCCCTGGACGGAGGGATGTGTTTAAGCAACAGGACACGGTTGGGCTGAGGACTCTGGTTGGGCCCGAGCCACCTTTGCAGTGGTGTTCCGGGGTTGGGATGATAAACCTCCGACAACCTCAAACAAGCTACAGTTGTAATATGTTCCCAGTGTTGTCCATTGCCTTCAGCTTCACCATGGCCCCTTGACGCCACACTCAGTCAAATGTTGCCTTGATGTCAAGGGCAGTCACTCACACCTCCCCTCAGCACAACTTTAGACTTTAGAGATACAGCGCGGAAACAGGCCCTTCGGCCCACCGAGTGAATGCCGACCAGCGATCACCCAGTACACCAGCTCTATCTTATACACTGGGGACAATTTTACAATTTTACCTTCAAACCTGTACATCTTTGGAGTATGGGAGGAAAACGAAGATCTCGGAGAAAACCCACGTGGTCACGGGGAGAACGTACAAACTCCATACAGACAGCACCCGTAATCAGGATCGAACCCGGGTCTCTGGCGCTGTGAGGCAGCAACTCTACCGCTGCGCCACCATGCCGCCCCAATAGACTATTTGGTTCATGAGTGTGGTGGACTTTTAATGTAATTATTAATTGCTTCCGAAGCTAATAGCCATGAGCCCAGCTCCAGTTTAAATCTGAGACACAAGGAACTGCAGAAGCTGGAATCCTGAGCAAACACAAAGTGCTGGAGTAACTCAACGGGTCAGACAGCATCTCTGGAGGGAATGGACATTTGGGGTCAGGAACCTTCTTTAGACACAGATGCTGCCCAACCCATTGAGTTACACCAGCACTTTGTGTGATTTGCTCCAGTTTAAATCAGCTCCGTTTCTTTGCATTGGGAAGAGTGCTCAGATATGAGATACATCCAGGCAGAGAAAATAATACTCAATGCCCATTGTCCTAACAATTAAGATCAAATATCCATACATTGATCTGTTGAGACAGCACAATGTTGTGATGTTGTGCCAAGTGTTTTATGGGCAGTTTTAAATGTACAGTAGGTGATATTGTGCTGCAATGATTGGCTAATGTGGCCTTAGTGTAGGTGGTCATTTGGGAAAAAGGGGTTAATTTAATGGAATATGGGAGAAAGAATTAAAGGAAAATAAGTTAGGGTTTAGGACTGATGGGAATACTCTTAGACTTTAGAGATACAGCGTGGAAACAGGCCCTTCGGCCCATCGAGTCTGCGCTAGATCCTGCAATATGTGAATACATTCGCCCCGTATATTCGTCTCAACTATTCTATCCTGCACATTAGGCACAATTTACAGAAGCCAACTAAACTACAAACCTGGATGTCTTTGGAGTGTGGGAGATCCCGGGGAAAACTTGGGGAGAACATCACAGGGAGAACGTACAAACTCCGTACAGACAGCAACAGCAGTCAGGAGCGAACCCAGTTCTCTGGCGCTGTGAGGCAGCAACTCTACCGCTGCGCCACCATGGTGCCGAGGCAGCATAGACTCAAATGAGCTCAATGGCCACCTATGTCGTAAGGAAACATAAGAAATGTAAGCCATGATATAGAGGATGCTGTTGGAGTGGGGTTAACAATCTACGTGTCATCCTGAAGCAATGTGGTGAATCACTTTGTGACAGCAAACACTACTCCTCTACACAGCAGACGTGTTGTGGGTGGCCCTCTGACTGGATTTTGCATCATCCTCTCTCTCTGAGTGCTGGAGAATGTATTCACATATTGCAGGATCCGGCTTTGGCCAACGAGGCTTCCCAAGTACAGACGCCTTGCAGCTGCCTTCCCTACAACCACCACCCTATTCCAGCGTGTCCAGAGCCAAAGGAGCAGGGAGCAGCATCCTCACATAGTTTCAGTTTAGTTCAGTTTAGAGATACAGCACAGAAACAGGCCCTTCACTTGCAGCCACGGTACTCTGAGTCCATGCTGAACATCGATCCTTGCACACTAACACTATCCTACACACATTAGGGACAATTTACAATTATACAAAGCCAATTAGCTTACAAACCCGTATGTCTTTGGAGTGTGGGAGGAAACCGGAGCACCCAGAGAAAACCCACGCAGGTCAGGGGGAGAACGTACAAACTCCGTACAGGCAGCACCTGTAGTCGGGATGGAACCCGGGTCTCTGGTGCTGAAAGGCAGCAACTCTACTGCTGTGCCACCGTGCCGCCCCAAGGTTCTTTGATGGTCAAACCGTACCTTTTGTTTTAAGTAGCTGGGATTGGCAGCAGCATTCCACACCTGCAAGATCACAGGCACTGGCAGGCTGTGCAGAGGTTGAATGAATTAGCATTGAGGACCAACCATGGAGATACATTGTGGTTGTGTTGTGATGTGATGTTCGTGGCACTAGATGTTGGGGCCTGCATTGTATCTCCTCATACACTGCTATGTACATCGTGGGAACTAGCTCAGCTCTTAACATTGGAATGGTAGAACCTGACCAAAGTCTTGCTCAAATGTTATTTCTGAATATGGCCCTTCGGCCCAACTTGACTTGTCTGTGCTGTCAATTTACACTAATCCCATTTGTTTACATTTGCCCATTGCTGTCTCTTCCTTTCCAAAAATAGTGATCCCTCTAAGCCTATCCAATGTTTTTAAACATTTGTAATGCCATAAGGTCATAAGTGATACAAGCAGAATAAGGGCATTCGGCCCATCAAATTTACTCCACCATTCAATCATGCCTGATCTATCTCTCCCTCCTGACCCCATTCTCCTGCCTTCTCCCCATAACCTCAGACACCCGTACTAATCAAGAATCTATCTATCTCTGCCTTAAAAATATCCACTGACGTCCTCCACAACCTTCTGTGGCAAAGAATTCCACAGATTCACCACCCTCTGACTAAAGATATCCCTCCTCATCTTCTTAAAGGAACATCCCTTAATTCTGAGGCTTAATTCTCCAGTCCTAGACTTTCCCACTAGTGGAAACATCCTCTCCACATCCTCTCTATCCAAGCCTTTCACTATTCTGTATGTTTTAATGAGGTTCCGTCTCATCCTTCTAAACTCCAGTGAGTACAAGCCCAGTGTCGTCCAATGTTCATCACATGTTAATCCACTCATTCTTGGGATCATTCTTGTAAACCTAAATCTAGAGGTTAGTGGAATCAAGGGATATGGGGAGAAGGCAGGCACGGGTTATTGATTGTGGACGATCAGCCATGATCACAATGAATGGCGGTGCTGGCTCAAAGGGCCGAATGGCCTCCTCCTGCACATATTTTCTATGTTTCTATGTCTCTATGTAAACCTCCTCTGGACCCTCTCCAGAGCCAGTACATCGTTCCTCGGCGGCACGGTAGCGCAGCGGTAGAGTTGCTGCTTTACAGCGAATGCAGCGCCGGAGACACAGGTTCGATCCTGACTACGGGTGCTGCACTGTAAGGAGTTTGTACGTTCTCCCCGTGACCTGCGTGGGTTTTCTCCGAGATCTTCGGTTTCCTCCCACACTCCAAAGACGTACAGGTATGTAGGTTAATTGGCTGGGTAAAATGTAAAAAAAAAAAATTTTTTTTAAATAAAAAAAATAATAATAAATTGTCCCTAGTGGATGTACGGGGATCACTGGGCGGCACGGACTTGGAGGGCCGAAAAGGCCTGTTTCCGGCTGTAGATATATGATATGATATGATATGATATGGTGCCCATAATTGCTCACAATACTCCAAATGTGGCCTGACCAGCACCTTACAGAGCCTCAGCATTACATCCCTGGTTTTGTATTCCAGCCCTCTTGAAATAAATGCTAGCATGGTGTTTGCCTTCCTTATGACGATTCAGTCATAGAGTCCTAGAATCATAGACTTGCAATTTAACTTTTTGGGAATCCTCCCAAATCCCTTTGCACCTCCAATTTCTGGATTCTTTCCCCATTTAGAAAATAGTCTATGACTTTATTTCTATTACCAAATGCATGACTCCACACTTTGCTACACTATAGTCCATCTGCCACTTCTCTCCCCACTCTCCCAACCTCTCCAAGTCCTTCTGCAGCGTCTCTGCTTTCTCTACATTAACTGCCCCTCCACCTATTTTCATATCAACTCTTCCACTTCCTCGGGCAGCATTCCATATTACCACTATTTGCTGTAGGTTGGCATTGTGGCGCAGCGGTAGAGTTGCTGCCTTACATTGCCAGGGATCCAGGTTCAATCCTAACCACGGGTGCTGTCTGTACAGAGTTTGTACGTTCTCCCCGTGATCTGCGTAGGTTTTCTATGGGATCTCGGAATTCCTCCCACACTCCAAAGACGTACAGGTTTGTAGGCTAATTGGCTTGGTAAAATTGTAAACTGCCCCAAGTGTGTGTGGCATATCGTTAGTGTGCGGGGATCGCTGGTCGGCAACGCCTCGGTGGGCCGAAGGGCCTGTTTCCGCGCTGTATCTCTAAACTAAACTATTTTCTGTGTGAAAAGCTTACGGCTCAGATCTTTATTTCTGCCTCATTACCTTAAACCTGTGCTGTCTAGTTTAAGACCTCCCCACACTGACTTTATCTGCACTCTTCATAATTTGATAAACCTTTATAAAATAACACCTCAGGCTTTCAATGTTCCCATGAGAATAATTCCAGCCTATCCAATCTCTCCAGATAAGTAAAACCATTCATTCGCGTCCATGTCCTGTGGTGAATCTTCTGCACTGTTTATAACTCTATCGCATCTTTCTACAGTCTGAAGAAGGGTCTTGACCCAAAACATCACCTATTCCTTCTCTCCAGAGATGCTGCCTGACCCGCTGAGTTACTCCAGCATTTTGTTTCTGTCTTCTGTATAAAATACTCCATGTGCAGCCTGACCAATTATTTATTATAACTGCAAAATGACGTCCCAACTCTTACGTGAGGGAAGGAACTGCAGCTGAAGGTTCATACCGAAGATAGACGCAAAGAACTGGAGTAACTCAGCGGGTCAGGCAGCATCTCTGTAGAAAAAGGATGGCGAAAAAGGAGCCTTTGTGCCTATCACAAGTCTTACATCCAATGCCTCCAACTAAGATGGAAAGCATTCTGAATATTGTCTGCACTATCCTACCCACTAGTGTTGCCATTTTAATTGAGCTTAGAACCTACATCGCATGATTCCTCTGTACATCACCACTCCTGATGTTTCTGTCATTAACTGTATATGTCCTGTCAGTATTTGATTTGTCACGGCTCTGCCCAACTCTTCAATTGATACATGTTCCTCTGCATCCATTCACAACCTTCATCCCTTGGTATTACTCCACCAACATCAACAATACCTCCAGGACCGATTTCCACAGTACATGTTCTAAGGCCAATGACAATGGCCCAGCACAGATCCCCATAGTACATGTTCATGGGTCAACGACGATAGCCCTCACTGATCCCCACAGTACCTGTGCTGAGACCAACAACACTGACCTCCACAGTACCTGTGCTGAGACCAACAACACTGATCCCCACAGTACCTGTGCTGAGACCAACAACACTAGCCCTCACTGATCTCCACAGTACATGTGCTGAGACCAACAACACTGATCTCCACAGTACCTGTGCTGAGACCAACAACACTAATCTCCACAGTACCTGTGCCGAGACCAACAACACTAGCCCCCACTGATCTCCACAGCACATGTGCTGAGACCAACAACACTAGCCCCCACTGATCTCCACAGCACATGTGCTGAGACCAACAACACTAGCCCTCACTGATCCCCACAGTACATGTTCGTGGGCCAACGACCATGGCCCAGGACTGATCCCCATAGTACACACACAGTAGAGACTTCCAGTTACAAACCACTCCTGGATCACTATCGTATACCCCCTGTCACGTCATCTTTGATCCAGTTTAGCGACACACCTTAAATTCCATGTGCCCTAACCTCCTACCCGTCTGGACCAGCCGACCATAGGGGACTTTGTGAAAAGCCGTGCTGAAGTCCATGTAAACCATGTCTACCACACTTAGCTATCTTCATGGGAATTTTTATCGGCACCCACACAATGGTAGGTCAAAGTGTAAAAGAGGAAATCAGAGGTGCATACAACGAGGGTAAGATAGTACAATGGGGGACTTTAATCTACATGTAAATTGGGTTAACCGGATGAGTGGTACTAATGTGAGCAAGGATTATACAGAGTATATAACTTTCTACCTCAGTGTGCTGAGATCTAATGTGGAAACGGGCTATTGTGCATCTAGGACAGTGTAATGAGAAGGCTTTGAGTAATAACCTGGTAGTTAAGTGCCTTTAGGGAAAAGACATTATATTAATATTGAAAGTGAATTAGTTCAATCTAAAAGTATAAGAAAATAACTGCAGATGCTGGTACAAATCAATTTATTCACAAAATGCTGGAGTAACTCAGCAGGTCAGGCAGCATCTCGGGAGAGAAGGAATGGGTGACGTTTCGGGTCGAGACCCTTCTTCAGTCTGAAGAAGGGTCTCGACCCGAAACGTCACCCATTCCTTCTCTCCCGAGATGCTGCCTGACCTGCTGAGTTACTCCAGCATTTTGTGAATAGTTCAATCTAAAATCTGGTTCTTAAATCTAAACAAAGCTAACGTCAAAGTCATGAGGCATAGGTTGGCTACGGTAGAATGGCAAACTACATTAAAAGGTTTGACAGTAAACAAGCAATAACTAACACTGAAATCAATTGTAGTTTATAAGAAATGCACATTCCATGAAGGCATAAAATTCCAATGGCTCAAACTTGGAGAAGGAGAGAACCTGATTGTATTAATCAAAAGCTTATTAGCTACAGGGAATGGTTGGACTAAGAGGAATTGTTTCTGCTGGAATGGCAGAGGCTGAGGGGAGACCTGATAGAGGTATGTAAAATTATGTGAGGCATAGATAGGGAAGACAGTCAGAACCTTTTTCCCAGGTTGGAATTGTCATGGACCAGAGGCCACGGCTTTAAGGTGAGAGGGGCAAAGTTTAAAGGTCGTTTTTTTACACAGAGGGTGGTGAGTGCCTGGAACTGATAGGATAATGGCATTTAAAAGACTTTTGAATAGCCACAGGGATTGGAATGAGATGGATTATGTGCACACTGATCAGAACTGGTTTTGGCATCACGTTCGGCACACACATTGTGGGCTGGTGCCTGTTCTTGTACTCTGTTGTTCAATGTTCTACGTTTTTCTACACAGAGGGTGGTGGTGGAGGGAGATACAATTGTTGTATTGAAGAGACTCTCAGAATGGAAAGATATGGATCACAAGCAAGCAGAGGAGCTGAGTTTCTCTCAGCATAATGATCAGCTTAGACATTGTGAGCTGAAGGGCCTGTTCTGGAGCTGTGCTTCTCTTTGTTCTATGTTCAATGTTCAACAAAAAAGATTTAGAATGTTTCCATAGTGAGTAGTAAGCCTGAGGAATGGGAATACTACAGAATTCAGCAAAGGAAAAGAAAGCAAGAATCATCGCAATAGAAACGGAGAAAGAGACTTTAAATGTTTCCTTAGATATGTAAAGGGGATTAGAATAGCATAAGAATGTCAGTCCCCAACTGACAGACTTTTTACTGGAGAATAAGGAAACAATAAATTAAATATTTTATATTTGTATGCATGGAAAAACACCACAGGAAACCTTAGGAAGCAGTGAGATGTTATTGGAACTTGACAACAGTGCGGAGAGTGCACTGGTTGGCATTTTCCAAAGTTTGATAGATTGTACAATGGTTTCCAGGATTGGGAACTAAAGTAGTTGCCTTATTTAAACATGGTGGGAGAGAGAAAACAGAATAATACAGCCCAGGTGGTCTTCATCACCGAGAGCCTTTGTGATATGGAGAAAACCAGAGCACATCGAGGAAACCAACTTGGTCACAGGGAGAATGTGCAAACTCCTCACATACACACCCAGGGTTGGGAAAACACCAGATTCTAAATCTGCACGGTGGCGCAGCGGTAGAGTTGCTGCCTCGCAGCGCCAGAGACGTGGGTTCGATCCTGACTACGGGTGGCGCTGTCTGTACGGAGTTTGTAAGTTCTCCCGTGACATGCGTGTGTTTTCCCCGGGTGCTCCAGTTTCCTCCCACACTCCAAAGACATACAGGTTTGTAGAGTTTAAGATGAGAGGGGAAAGATTTAGTAAGAACCTGAGGGACAACATTTTCACTCAGAGGGTGATGGGTATATGAAACGAGCTGCCAGAGGAGATAGTTGAAGCAGGTACAATAACAATATTTACAAGACCATTGGACAGGCACATGGATCGGAAAGGTTTAGAGGGATAGGGGCCAAATATGGGTAAATATGGGTAAATATGGGTAAATGGGACTACATTAGATTGGCATCTTGGTTGAGTTGGAAAATGGACAGACAGTATTTCGGGACAGGAATTTTCAGATCTAAGATGAGGAGAAATGTTTTCATTCAGAGAGCCAAATGTCTTTAGAATTCTTAGTCGAAGAGATTTGGTCACCAAATCTCCATGGCCCCACATCTAGAGAGCTACTATTTACCTCATTGGAGACCCTTGGACTATCCTCGATAGGACTTTACTAGACTTTATCTTGCACTAAACGTTATTCATGTTATTCCCTTTATCATATATCTGTACATTGTGGATGACTCGATTGTAATCATGTATTGTCTTTCCGCTGACTGGTTAGCACGCAACAAAAGCTTTTCACTGTACCTCGGTACATGTGACAATAAACGAAACTCAAAACAAACTCGCTCAACTCAACTGAACATATTCTGTTTAAGGAATGATAGGTTTTTGAATATGAAGGGAATGCAAGGATATGATTAGTTCACACTGTGACACAGCATTGTGACACAGCATTGTGACACAGCTGGTGAAGCTGCAGCCTCACAGTACAAGAGACCTGGATTCGATCCTGACCTCGGGTGCTGTCTGTGTGGATCTGCACGTTCTGCCTGTGACCATGTAGGTTACGGCACAGTGCTCTGCTTTCCTCCCATATCCCAAAGATGTGCCAGTTCGTAGGTTAATTGGCCTCTGTAAATTGTCCCTCATGTGCAGGGAGTGGATGAGAAAGTGGGATAACATAGAACTAGTGTGAACGGGTGATCGATGGTCGGTGTGGAATCAGTGAAATGAAGGATCTGTTTCCCTGCTGTACCCTACAATCAAAAAACACTGCACTGAGCAAAGATCACCCTTAGTATTTACTGGGGTGCAATGGTCACAAGGGTTCAGACCTCCTCCTGTTCCTATGTCTTCGATTCTTGTGCTCCAAGACCGCAGCCTGTCTGTGCCAACAAGATGCCCCATCTACACTAGTCCTATCTGCCCATGCTTGGCCCATATCCTACTAAACCTGTACTATCCTTGTACCCATCCAAATGTCTTTTAGATGCTGTCATATTACATGCCTCAACTACCCTCTCTGGCAGCTCGTTCCATATACCCACCACCCTCTGAGTGAGAAAGTTATCCCTCAGGTTCCTACTAAATCTCTCCCCCCTCATCTTAAACCTATGTCTTCTGGTTCTTGATTCCCCTACTCTGGGCATTCACCTGATCTTGTGCATTTTGTGGCCAGGTATTTCTGTATGTTGTCTTTGCCGACATCGCCACTCATTACAATTTTCACCAAAAACGATTCAAAGGGGTAAAATCTGCACTCGTGAGTTTCACCCATCACCTCACCTCCAGCTCACCACCCCAGTACACCCTGCTGTGCAACATTAATACTGTATTAGTTTAGTTTAGAAAAACAGCACGCAAACAGGCCCTTTGGCCCATCGAGTCCGCGCTGACCAGTGATCCCCGTACACTAGCACGCTGGGGACAATTTACAATTTTACCATAGCCAATTAACCGAAAGCCCTGGACATCTTTGGAATGTGGGAGGAAACCGGAGCACCCGTCGTCAGGATTGAACCTGGGTCCCTGTCCCTGTGAGGCAGCAACCCTACTGATCTTCCGAAGATAGACACAAAAAGCTGGAGTAACTCAGCGGGCCAGGCACCTCTGAAGAGAAGGAATGGGTGATGTTTCGGGTCGAGACCCTTCTTCAGAAACGTCAGCCATTCCTTCTCTCCACAGATGCTGCCTGTCCCGCTGAGTTACTCCAGCTTTTTGTGTCTATCTTCGGTCTCAACCAGCATCTGCGGTTCCTTCTCACACATTTCGTCCACTGTTCTACGTCTGTTCGCAGTGCGGATCATCATGAAATTCCGGAGTTGTTTGTACAGCAGCAAAGTGGCTCGGAGCCATAAAGATTCCAACATCAATTCAATGGCATACACTTTCCCAACATTTCATCCACGGTTCTGCTTGCTCAGACGTTTGAGAGCACTATGCTCACGAGGCATTTATTTTTTAAGAATATGAATCGATACAGACAGTTCTGCTAATCAAATTGAAGCATATTCCCAAGATTCTCACTACCAGGCCATCTTATTACCCTATATTTTCAGTTAAAATAAACCAAGTTCAGTGATAATTGGCAGATTGATCTGAAAATCAATTCAACTCTGACAAACAGCTCACCTTTTTCAATTCCAAGAGCTCATTGATCTGTTGTTAAATTCAAGGTTTTGAAAGGAAAATTCAGAATCCATTATGTGCGTGAGTTATTTTTTAAGATTTAATCTGCCCGTTCCATTAGATGATATCTGCGAATGATTGCAAGGAACCAACTCAGTGGAGGTGGCAGTGAGTCACAGTCAACACCATTTTGCAGCTGAATTCACCAGGAGGTGACTCAGTAGAATCTGAGGGATGTTTTTAAGTGAAAATCTCAAACTTAATTTTACTCTGAACAAGTCTATTCCTTTCCATTTCCTCCCTTGTGGCCATCTTAGACTGAACCAGAATGTCCATAAAATTGTCCATATTGTAGTGGGTCTGGACGCAGTAGGAATCAGGCAAGACGCCAGGTAGGTATTAACAGTACTTTAATGCAGCAACAGAACATCCACACTCTCTTCAGTCTCAAGCACGAATTATCTGCCTAGCCCCTTCAGGCAAACCCCGTAGCACTAGTCCCTTCCCCACCCCTGTCCAACCCGTGCCGAGGGGGATGATCCAGGGAGTGGCCTAATCCCCGGGTACCGCCACAGGACCCCCCCCCCCCCACCAAGAACCGGAGGCACGAAACGGGCCAGGGGCGTATGAGACGGTGTGCGCACCACGGCGGCCGCAGGAACCGGAACCACCCCGCCAGGGGAAGACAACCGCGGGGACGCTGGGGGTAAGGGGCGGGACGCAGGACGACCCCGAGGGCGAGGCCGCGCCAGGAGGACCGGCTGGCTAATGTCCACGTGCGCCAGCTTCAGCCGCGAAATAGAGACAGTCTCAGGATGACCCCCCATGTCCAAATCGAAGGTGGCAGAGCCACGCTCGAGCACCTTGAATGGCCCTTCATACGGACGCTGAAGGGGCGCCCGGTGTGCATCCCGGCGCAGGAAAACAAACGGACAGTCCTGCAGAGCGGAATGGACATGCGACCGAACCGAACCGTGGCGAGACGTCGGCACCGGTGCCAGCGTGCCCACCGTCTCCCGAAGACGTTGCAGGGCGGCCCATGGTGGTTCCGCCTGACCCTGGGCTGATGGAATGAACTCACCGGGCACTGTCAGCGGGGCCCCGTACACCAATTCAGCTGAGGAGGTGGCCAAGTCCTCTTTGGGCGCAGTGCAGACGCCGGCAGCCGCTGCAGGTAAGCGTGTTTAAATAACAAGCAGGGCTCGTGGTCGCCCATCAGGGCTAACATATCGCCGAGTAATACCGACGGGCGGCGGTCACCCAGGCCCGGCATCTGTAGGATCTGGGTCGCCCGCTCGGCCTTGCTGAGGCTGAACTGCCGCAGAAGAAAGACCTTGAGGCCCTCATACTTATCACCCGCCGGGGGGGGCGCGGAGGAAGGGTCGGACCCGTCGCGCGGTGGCCTGGTCGAGGGCACCGATAACGTAAAAGTACTTGGTGGCGTCGGCTGTCACGCACCGCAAGGCGAACTGCGCCTCGGCCTGGTCAAACCAGAAGTCAGGGTCGTCGGTCCACAGGGGAGGCAGCTTCAACGCCACGGCGTGGAGAGTGGTGCGGTCGGCAGGATCCATGGGGTGGAGTCCGGCAGGAACCACGGGGTGGGGTCCGGCAGGGTCCACGGGGTGGGGTCCGGCAGCGTCCACGGGGTGGGGTCCGGCAGGGTCCACGGGGTGGGGTCCGCCAGGATCCACGGGGTGGAGTCCGGCAGGGTCCACGGGGTGGGGTCCGGCAGGATCCACAGGGTGGGGTCCGGCAGGATCCACGGGGTGGGGTCCGGCAGGGTCCAGTGGCGGCTGACCGGCAGGGCCGGGTAGTGCGGGTTGAGGAGCCATCGGGTCCATCGCGACTTGCAAGGAAATGTCGAGGGTCACCAGTGTAGTGGGTCTGGACGCGGCAGGAATCAGGCAAGACGCCAGGTAGGTATTAACAGTAATTTAATGCAGCAACACAACATCCACACTCTCTTCAGTCTCAGGCACAAGTTATCTCTCCAGCCTCTTCGGGCAAACCCCGTAGCACTAGTCCCCTCCCCAGCCCTATCCAACCCGTGCCGAGGGGAATGTGCCGAGGGGGATGACCCAGGGAGTGGCCTAATCCCAGGGTACCGCCACAACATCTGTCTCACCATCTCTGCAGCACTTCCTGGCTTTAGCCTGCTATCAGTCTAACTGCTGCTGAACTCTTCCTCAGCCATGCTGCTCTGTGCTTCAGGCAAAGCCATTCCACCATGGTGAGAGGGTGGCACAGTGGCGCAGTGGTAGCAGCTGAAATCATGGACAAAAATCAACATTAACGTCCAATGTCATCGACATTAATTGTTTATTGAACGTGCAAACAGAATAAATGTGAATTTTCTTTGGTCCTATTGGGTGGAACTTACTTTACAGTGTCACGGTGGCGCAGCGGTAGAGTTGCTGCCTCACAGCGCCAGAGACCCGGGTTCCATCCTGACTACGGGTGCTGTCTGTACGGAGTTTGTACGTTCTGCCCATGACCTTGTGGGTTTTCCCCGGGTGCTCCGGTTTCCTCCCGCATTCCAAAGACGAACAAATTTGTAGATTAATTGGCCGATACAAATTGACACACACACTATGGACTCTTTTACATTTATACCAAGCCAACTAACCTACACCCCTGTACGCCTTTGGAGTGTGGGGGGATGCTGAAGATCTCGGAGAAAACCCACACAGGGCACGGGGAGAACGTACTAACTCCATACAGACAGCACCTGTAGTCAGGATGGAACCCGGGTCTCTGGCGCTGTAAGGCAGTAGCTCTATCGCTGTGCCATCAAAGCTTCCTTAAGGAATTATAACAACTTCCTCCTAACTCCTGGAAGTTGGGAGTGGCCCTGGAGTGGAGCACTCGGAGTGGAGAAGGAGCATTCGGGATGGTACTGGGAATATTGTGTCCATGTGCCATGGACTGTGCAGTGGCAGTCAGGATGAGCCCGGGTCCCTGGCACTGTAAGGCAGCAACTCTGCCACTGCCACACCGTGCCGCCAATTGCGAAGTTGTGGATAAGTGTATCACTCCTGTCGGATGTTTGGGGACTTGCTCTGTTCCTTGTCACTAATGAGGGTCCGAAGACAGAAATTTCTTCAGTGATATAGTGTGTTCACAAAACCACAAAGTGCTCTTGTTATACGTGGCTGTTGTTTTTCCAGGACTTGTCAGTCTGGCCTGTAATTACCGACTAGCAGATGCAAGTACCGTGTCTGATGCCTGTAATTTGGTTGTTGACCCTCTTACCTCTATAGGGCATCAACTGAACAAAAGACTCTAAACCAAGGTGTAGTACAGCTTAATCATTATTAACACTCGAGTAACGTAAGCATGCATGCAAACAGTTGACTTCTAATAACTTCTCATTTACTTTACTATTTCAACTTATCACTTCTTAAACTAAATCACAAGACTCGTGACTTTGAGTCAGATATTACCCGTGTGAATGGATTGGCCAGATTCACTCTGTTGGTAGGGGTTAGTCTTCTCTGAGCTTTGAACTCAGGACCCTTCTTCTTGCCATGGTTGTTCCTCGTTGTCGCCCCATGTCTCGGACCGCCCTTCTTTTACACTAATGTTCCTTCAATGTTCGAATGGAAGCCTTTGTTCTAACCCAAGGCTCTCATGGCTTTACAGTCAATCATTTCAAGTTGTCACTCCTCCAAGGTCTGAATAAACAAAACACGTCTTCGTTCTTTATCAGGCGAGAGAGTTCTTAATTGCGTTGCCTGTTCATATCTCTTTCTCATTATAATTTTGCAAAATGGCCGCTCCAGGCACCTTATCTTGTCAAGGCCGTGCTGCCTGGCCGTGAAGATACCTTCAGCTCTGCTCCACCAGATGTCCATGGCGTGACCATTTGCACTGTGCTCCTTTGTTCTCCTGGCTTCAGCATTTCGCTCTGTCTGTCTCTAGCTAGTAGCATCCTGCCAAAGCGTGTCGGGAAACTTGACATCCAGCCCCAGGCTGTATGGTCATGATGCAACTAAACAGGGAGATAATGGTGAATGCCTACTTAACCACAGTAACCTTGCAATCACTGGCAGCAATGACTGTGTCAACATTGACCAGTTTAGTTTAGTTTGGTTTATTATTGTCACGTGTATCGAGGTACAGTGAAAAGCTTTTTGTTGCGTGCTGTCCAGTCAGCGGAAAGACAATACATGATTACAATCAAGCCGTCCAGATTAGTACACGGCCTAAAGAAGGGTCTCAACCCAAAAACTTACCCATTCCTTCTCTCCAGAGATGCTGCCTGTCCTGCTGAGTTAGTCCAGCATTTTGTGTCTCTCTTCGGGGTAAACCAGCATCTGCTGTTCCTTCTGGGAGATCGAGATGCTGGTATGGGGAATCAAATACTGGTTCCCATTCCCATCCACACGCTTGACGCTAAGCAATAGACAATAGACAATAGACAATAGATGCAGGAGGAGGCCATTCGGCCCTTCAACCCATTCAATGTGATCATGGCTGATCATCCACAATCAGTACCCCGTTCCTGCCTTCTCCCCATACCCCCTGACTCCGTTATCAATAAGAGCTCTATCTAGCTCTCTCTTGAAAGCTTCCAGAGATTTGACCTCCACTACCTCCTGATGCAGAGAATTCCACAGATTTACAACTCTCTGAGTGAAAAAGTTTTTCCTCATCTCTGTTCTAAATGGCCTACCCCTTATTCTTAAACTGTGGCCTCTGGTTCTGGACTCCCCCAACATTGGGAACATTTTTCCTGAATCTAGCTTGTCCAGTCCTTTTATAATTTTATACGTCTCTAAAAGATCCCCTCTCATCCTTCTAAACTCAAGTCAGAGTCCCGAGTTCGATCCTGACTGTGGCTGCTGTATATATGGAGTTTGTACGTTCTCCCTGTGACCTGCGTGGGTTTTCTCTGGGTGCTCCGGTTTCCACCCACACTCCAAATACGTGCAGGTTTTTAGGCTAATCAGCTTGGGGAAAAAAAGGTAAATTGTCCCTGGTGTGTAGGATAGTGCTCAAGTGCAGGGATCGCTGGTCGGCGTGGATTCGGTGGGCTGAGGGGCCTGTTTCCGCGCTGTATCTCTACACTAAACTAAACCAAAGTCTGGAAGTTTGGACCTTGCGTGAATTCTGAAGCATTAGGTAGGACTCTCGGGAGAAGAATCTTCACATTGAATTCTGAATAATAACTCAGGCTATCTCTAAATTTTTGGTTCACTTGCTTGTGCAATATTGTTGTTATGCTCTCAGCCAGTGAGATGTTTCTTTATTTTCCCTCAAAGTATATTTTATTCATGGAGTTTGTTAAGATACATTGAGCCGAATCAGAACTGCTCTGGTTGCTGGTTCTGCAAGAAACTGCAGGTGTTTAGTGTTTGCGAATGAAGTGAGGCCCAGCCTTGCATGGATCCACTGTCAGCCAGTGCCACGCTGGGCACCATATGCTGGTACGTCTGCCCAGCCCTGCCAGGGAATGCCCAGCATTATTGAGGAATCTGCCTCTCTGATCCGATGCCAGTCAGACTTGGCATAGACTGGAGACCCCAGTGAAGTCGGTGGGAATTCCAGCCCATCTGGAGCAGAGGAGTAACTTCATTTTCATTCATTGCGTTTAGTTTAGAGATACAGCATGGAAACAGGCCCTTCGGCCCACCGGGTCCACGCCAACCAGCGATCACCCCGTACACTAGACTATCCTACATGTTAGTTACAACTTACAATCTTTACCCAAGCCAATTAACCTACAAACCTGTACGTCTTTGGAGTATGGGAGGAAACCGGAGATCTCGGTGAAAAGCCATGGGAGATCGTACAAACTCCGTACGGACAGCACCTGTAGTCAGGATTGAAACTGGTCTCTGGCGCTGTAAGGCAGCAACACCACGGCTCCGCCTCCGTCTGCATTGTTTGAATAATTTCTGTACTTTACGTAAATAATTCATCTATTTTTTTAAAGTAAAAATGAACTTAACTTTTCATAATTAATGGGTGGCCCAGTGGTTGAGTTGCTGCCTCACAGTTCCAGAGACCCGTGTTCGATCGTGACCCTGGATCTATGTGGAGTTTGCATGTTCTCCCTGTGACCGTGTGGGTTTCCTCCGGGTGCTCTGGTTTTCTCCCACTCCCCAAAGACGGACGGGTTTACAGGTTAATTGAGCTCTGCATATTGCGCCTAGTGTGTAACATAGATAACAGAACTAGCATGAACAGGTGATCGATGGTCGGTGTGGACTCAGTGGGCCACGCTGTACATCCAAAACATTCTTTAAATAGTGATATGAACAATGTTAATCTGGAATTATTACAGTAAAAGTATGATATCAGAGACATTGCAATACAGTTTGTTACAAACCGTGGGAGCAGGCAAAGATCCAGTGCCACCCCTGCCTCCCCGTCTGTCTAAGGCTGTCAGGATGTTCCATGGACAGTACCTGAGGACAAGCAATGCTGTGCTGATGGCCTGCTTCACCTTCCTTCACCTTCCTCCACTTTCCTTCCCCCTGCTCCACCCTGCTTCCTTCCCCCAGCTCCACCCTGCTCCACCTTGCTTCACCTTGTCCCAAGGGTGTAGAGGGCCTACCAAACCCCCATCTGAAAGGGGCTCCAGGCCAGCGTGGAGAAATGGGCACCAAGGCCGGAGACCAAGTCAGGCTCCATCCCAACCCGACCAAACCAAGCTTCACACGCACCATTGAATGCTGCAATTTCAAGTAGCACCCACCCTAACCCCCTCTCTCTCCTGTGCACTCCCCCCCCCCCCCCCCATACATTTCTCCCACTATCCTGGCCCTCTTTGCAACACTGTTCTTTCCACCCATGATCCCTCCTCTGGCTGCAATTCACTCCTCTTTTCTCCTTGTCTGACAGCTTTTGTCTCCTTTTCATCTTGAGCCTCTGCCACTTACTCCACTCATTTGCCAATCTCAACCCCCCCCCCCCCACCCCATCAGTATAATTCTCCGCACTATAGCACACCATTTTTGTAGACAGTCCAATGTGTGTAATGCGGTAGAGGTGAATTGGACTGTATCCTAGGTTATGCAAGTTCCATGCAAGTTTGCACGTTCTCCCTGTGATCCCATGGGTTTTCTCCAGGTGCTCCGGTTTCCTCCCACATTCCAAAGATGTGCAGGTTTGTAGGCTAAATGGCTTCTGTAAATTGTCCCTAGTGTGTGGAATACAATTAGTGGAGGGGTGATCGATCGCTGGTCGATGTGGACTCGGTGGACCGAAGGGCCTGTTTCCACGCTGAATCTCTAAACTAAAATAAATTAGAAAAAGAAGGAACGACCGGGCTGGGATCAGTCTTTGATCATGTTGGCTGCTTTTCCAAGGCAGTGTGAGGTGTAGACAGAGTCTACAGTGGGGAGTCTGATCTCTGTTTCTCTCGCTTCCTCGCGGTTGGTGGAGTTGATGTTAAGGCTGCTGAGTTTTTCACAGACTCGCACATGATAAAACCACCTCACATCTCTCAGCTCGCAACCTTTGACACCCACGCACGTTGGGTCTTTGGTTCCCTCCTTTGTACAGGACGGAAACAAAGGCACTCTCCCGTGCACTTGCGTTTGATAGATAGATCGCCGGCTGCTTATTGGAGCCAGATCTGATTAATTGCCAGTGCTTAGGTTCAGACTTGGCCCTCCCGGGAATCTTGCAAGGGCTGCAGAATTACCAAAAGCAATTCTCCTTAATTTTCCTACAAATTGCACAAACGTAAAAACCGGAATCGAAGGATATTATAATGCCCTGGAGTGCACAAGGTGAAGCAATGTTCTGTAGGTTGGACTTCTGTCTCAAATTACTGTAGTGGAATGGTAAAAATGTGGCCAAACACATGCATTTATTGAATAAATCCACTGAGTTAAGCCAGCCTGGCTATGTAGTGCATTAACAATTTGAAGAGATTTTCCCAACATTCATTTAGCTCGTGTTTCATTGCTGTAAGATTACTGCAAGGACATATTGCAGTCTTTCTAATCTGTTGTGCTTTAATCTACCGAAGATTGACAATTTTGTTTTATTCATGTGAGATTAGTATTATAAATGCAAGATTTGAATAAATGCCCAGAAATGGTGAATGCAGTTCAAAAGAGGTTGTTCAGCAAAGTACATGACAGAGTTATCTACGTACACTAATCCATCGGGATTATATTTCCTCTTCAGCTTTGAACATCTTTTGCTTCTAACATTATTTAAGTCCCACTTATATTCCATGATTGAATGTGTTTCAATCACTACTTGTGCTAATACATTTCATATTCTTTATGTGAAAACATCATTTGAAAACAGTTCCCTCGTGCTAGTTCTGCTGAGTTTGTTTGGTTTAGACATCATTGACAATTTACCAACTCAGAGAAATAATCCTTTCCTTTTCAACCCCTGAAGCCTATTAATTTTGAACATTTCCATTAGATTGTCTCAACCAGCATCTCTTTAATTCGTCAAATAAACTGATATTAATACTTATACTCACAATGGAAATAGTGTAACCTCTTTAAAAGGTTGTAAAGATGAAGCAAATGATGTTATGACAATCCATCAGAGAAATAATTTGGAGTTTATTTTGGAGTTTATTTTCAATCTGGGAGTTGTCACAGGTAGTTTGTATTTGCTTTGTTGGATTGTCACTCTGCACGTGAATTACTGCTGTTTAAACCTGGTGTCATTTTTCAAATATCCTGTGAAATACCAGGGTATTTCAATAATTGGAACATTAATTGAAGACTGATTGATTGAAAGATGCAGCACGGAAACAGACCCTTCAGCCCACCGAGTCGGTGCTGGCCATCGATCACCCATTCATACTAGTTCTACGTTATCCTACTTTCTCTTCCACTCCCTTATACACCGTGAGAAATTTAAAGGAATCAATTAACCCTCAAACCCGCACGTCTTTGGGATGTGGGAGGAAACTGGAGAGCCCGGTGGAAACCCACATGACCACAGGAAGAACGTGCAAACTGCACACCGATAGTACCCAAGGTCAGGATTGATCCAGGGTCTCTCGTGCTGTGAGGCAGCAGATGTAACAGCTGTGCCACTGTGCACTGCAGATGGGTTGGCTTGTGCTGTCTTGGTGACATTGATGTAGTTAGAGCTTCAATCAGGCATCTGTTCTTCTTCGACGGTCCCTTAGGATCGAGGATGACTTGCATCTCTTCCAGTTTGGTCGGCTCTGGGATGGGTGATGGTTCACTGTGGGAACCACCAAATCTTCAGCTGTTTGTGATAAACATAAACCACTCGCGCGTAAATGTAGATGGGTTGGTTAGTAAATTTGTAGATGACACCATGATTGCTGGGGCCACATACTGTGAGGAAGGCTGTCAAAGTATACAGCAGGATACAGATCATCTACGATAATGGGTGTAGAAATGGCAATGGAGTTAATCTTCAGCATCAGCCTACCACGAGGGGATTTTGTTCAATGTATTTTAAATTTTATTCCCCTCTAGGGCATCTTGCAAGTTTAAAAATTCATTGTTGTTCACGGTTTCCTGTACGATTTGAGGGTGAAGGTATCTCGTTCCTTCTTTTTAAAAGAAAGTCACCAAGGACCATCTATCTTTAAAGCTTGACAGGACATCCTTCATGGGTGAAGACCAAGTCTGGGCTAAATGCATTCTGTACGATTGTTAGAACTGGAGAAGAGCAACGGTGTATTTTTCTCTAGGTCTAGCCAACCTTCATTGGCCAACCTGTCTCTAGTTTGAAGTATCATGCCTCTTTCTTCTGCCCTGTTCTGCCCTGTTTCTTTTCCCCTGAATGAGGGCATTCAGACTGTTTCATTGGTGTGGGAAGGAACTGCAGATGCTGCTTTAAACTGAAGATAGACACAAAGTGCTGGAGTAACTCAGTGGGACAGGCAGCATCTCTGGAGTAAAGGAATGGGTGATGTATGAGGTCGAAACCCTTCTTCAGACTGGTCCTGTGACTTCCTACGACCTCTTAGGTAAGGCACTGGTCAGACTGCATTTGGAGTATTGTGAGCAGTTTTGTGCCCATATCTGAGGAGAGTTGTACTGGTGTTGGAGAGGGTCCAGACGAGGACCCTCGCTCGGTAAGATTGTTTGGAACAGTCGGTGGAAGAACAATGTTGTTGATGGTGGGAAGGTTGTGCAGGGACATGGTAAAAAGTGTCAGCATGGTGACAGCAGAGTGTCATTACCAGCGGGGACAAGTCTCCATACTTGAAGCTTAGCAGTAGAATATGATCATGAAAGATACCAAGTCCTGCGATCTGCAATACTTGCGGTAACCACCAGCTTCAAGAATAGCATCTTCCCAACAACCATCAGGCTCTTGAACACAACACAACACTAATCTCAACTATGAACCTCTTTGGACTGTCTTTGGTTGCACTAAGGTCTTTGAGTTGTTGGCACTAGTTTTGGGATTATTAATTTGTTGAATTTTTGATAGATTAAATTTGTTTAAAAAAGATTATTGTTTTTGTTTGGTTTTGTTTATATTTTATTTTGAACATGTAAAACAAAACAAAACAAAACAAAATAACAATAAAATGAGGCAGGGTTAGGGTTGTGCAAGTCAGTTTAAGGACCTGTTTAAGAAACGCTGCTGAATGTTCGGGGGATTGGTGATGCTCGGACCCAATGCATGGGTGTCATCTCTATTGTAGAAGTAAAGCACATGATGAGAGGCTGCTCACCTGGTACGTGTGGTGAAGTGGGGCTGATTGGAAGGCCAGTACTCCTTCATCATCCAGTTAAGAGCTACGGAAGAGATTCCGTTCACGGAAGACTCCTGAGGGCAATTTTCTGGTCAATTTTGTTCACAAGGCCATTTTTCGGTTGCAGAATAAAACAGGACACAATTTCCTTGCAAATTGAAAATGCCTCCTGAATGTTTATTGTGGCAGAAATTAAAGGCTATGGCATCCTTTCAGGTCTTTGTGTACTCTTGTGTTTTCTGCTGTTTTCTTCAAGCTCATTTGACAGTAGTATCCTTTCCTTGGTTCTCTAATGCCTGTTCTTGTCCATTACTTATGTAAGGGAACACTCACCTTGAATCTCCTGCATCCAGATTAATAGGTTGCTACCTGGGCCAATATTTACTGGATCTCACCCTGCCAACCCCAGCAACTAATTCCTGCTGCCTCACAGAAGATGCGATATCTGTCAGCTTAATGGGTTGAGATCAAAGCTCCAGCCTGCAAACTCTTTTATCACCACGGAATCTCAAATAAACAAGAAGGATCTTTCTGGAGCAAAAACGCCTCTGTGAAAAACTCAAGTAGTGAATCAGGATATGAGAAGCAGGCTGGGATTCGAGGAAAGAACAAAGCAAAATGGAGAATAGATAAGATGCAAGGAACTACAGATGTAGGAATCTTGAGCAAAAATAAATCTGTTGGAGGAACTCAAGTTAGACATAAAAAGCTGAAGTAACTCAGCAGGTCAGACAGCATCACTGGAGCAAAGGAGAATTGGTGGCATTTCGGATTGAGACCCTTCTTCATTCTTGGAATCAGGGGAAAGGGAGACAGGAGATATAGACAGTGATGTGGAGAAATATAGAACAAATAAATGGAAGCTATGCAAAGAAGTAATGCTGATAAAGGGGACAGGCCATTGTTAGCTGTGGCTGAGGTGAAAACGAGTTACAGACAATGAGACTCAACAAGACGACTTTAAAGCTGGCACAATGACCGGGTGGGGAGGGGCGGAGAGAGAGGGTCACTTGAAGTTAGAACTCAACAGGTGTAGCAGCATCTGTGGAGAGAATGGACTGATAACGTTTGGGTCAGGATCCTTCTTCACACTGATTGTGGTCGGGGAGACACTGGGAAAGAGAGGTAGTGGCAGGATAAAGCCTGGCAAGTTTAATTTTTTTAAATCGTTGAAAACATTAGCGAGGCAGTGGTGCTGGTTTGCGACGGGCACAGTGATGGACGCCCCACACACCTCTGTCCTCCACACAGCTGGCCAGCTCCTCTCTACATATGGCAAGTGATAGGTGGATACATGTGGAGGAGGTTCATTGGCCCATGCATGGAGTAAGTGACAAAAGTTAGAGATGAAAAAAGGGTGTCAGATAAGGAAAGAGGTGGAGTGAAATGTAAATCCGTAGGGAGGGATATAGATGGATGGGGACAGGTGGGAGGGGGTGAAGGGCAAATGAGGGACTCAGGAATGGGGGGTGGGCAAATGATGGAGGGGAGAGAGGCAAGGTAATTGAGATAATGGGAGGAAACTACATGCATGGGGTTTGGGGCAGGGGGAAAGAGGAGGATTTGGGAAGAGTGGGAGGGGCGTATATCTTGAAATTCAAGAATTCAATTATCACACCATTGGATTCTAAGCTACCCAATTAAAATATGAAATGTTGTACCTCCAGATTGTGTGCGATCCCAGTCTGGTGAGGGAGGACGTCCAGGCCAGGAAGGTCAATATGGCAAACGGAAGGGGAATTAAATTTGGTATTCAGATTTTCAGATCGCCATCTCTGAGGAGGGATGTGCTGGCTCTGGAAAGGGTCCAGAGGAGGTTTACAAGAACGATCCCAGGAATGACAGCGTTAATATATGATGAGCGTTTGTCGGCACTGGGCCTGTACTCGCTGGAGTTTAGAAGGATGAGGGAGAGTCTAGGACCAGAGGTCATAACCTCAGAATTAAAGAACATCCCTTTCGGAAGAAGATGAGGAGGAATTTCTTTCGTCAGAGGGTGGTGAATCTGTGGAACTCATTGCCACAGAAGTCTGTGGAGGCCAAACCAATGAATATTTTTAAGGCAGAGATAGATAGATTCTTGATTAGTACGGGTTGTCAGGGGTTATGGGGAGAAGGCAGGAGAATGGGGTTAGGAGGGAGAGATAGATCAGCCATGATTGAATGGCGGAGTAGACTTGATGGCCCAAATGGCCTAATTCTGTTCCTGTTACTTATGAATTTATGAAACTATGAAAATGGTTAGCAATGCAAATAGCCACAAAATGCTAGAGTAACTCAGTGGGACGGGCAGTATCTCTGGATAGAAGGAATGGGTGACGTTTTTGGCCGAGGCCCTTCTTCAGACTCCAGACTTCAGCAATGGCGATCCAGTAGGCTGTGCCAGACTCCGGAGTGTTGTAAGTGCCTAATTTACACTTGGTCTCGCCAATGTACGGGAGGCCACATCAGGAACATCAGGTTAGGGGAGATGCACATAGGGAGTTTGTATATTACTTTGTGCTATAGAACCTAGGTACAAGACAATCTTCTGGTTACGTTTTGACATTTGATTTTCATTTAGATTATAAAAAACTTATAATTTATGTAATAGCTAACTGCTCACATTCGCAATGTTCAAGCTGTTAATCCCTTTTCTCTGCAAATATGCCAAAAGTTTACAAACACATCTGCTTAAACTAGAGTAAATATTATATTTAACATCTGGCACATCTGACTGAATTTGCAGCATAAGCATTTAGATCCACATTTGCCTGTACGGCAGTGGCATAAAACACTTTGACGAGACTATATACAGTTTCCCTGTGCTTGATTACCACACTCTCCCTACATGCTCTGTTTCTTAATATCACGGCTCATGACTGCAAGGGCCTTTGTGTCTCTACATCCATGCTTCCATTCCCATCTGAAGAAGGGTCTTGACACAAAACGTCACCTATTCCTTTTCTTGAGAGATGCTGTCTGACCCTCTTGATTCTTGATTAGTACAGGTAGTGGTTATGGGTTATTAGTACAGGTGTCAAAGGTTATGGGGAGAAGGCAAGGGAATGGGGTTAGGAGGGAGAGAAACATCAGCCATGGCGGAGTAGACTTGATGGGCCGAATGGCCTAATTCTACCCCTATTCCTTATGACATGACCTTATAACCCATTGAGTCACTCCAGACTTTTGTGTCTGTCTCCCATTCCCTTAAACCTACACACTTATAAACCCTAGGCCTGATCTGGTCTTGGGGACAAAAGGAACCGCAGATGCTGGAATCATGAGAAAATCACAGAAGTGCTGGAGGAATTCCACAGGAGGAGGCATGCCCTCCACAGAAGCTGCCTGACTGATGAGTTCCTCCAGCACTTCATGTTAATCTACTCGTATATATACATTTGCCTTTGGTCATACTCTATCCAGTTCTGACCCGACCTCCTTGCTAATGTACATTTTGTTGAAGTCCCATTCTGTAAAGGTGCCCTCTATTTTAGGACATGCTTTGAACTGTTGCATTAGTTGCCATTGGAACCTTGGAAATGTCTTTTATTCTCTCTTACAGTAACATTGGAAAACAAAAATATTAAGCCCACAAAAATTTATAGCTCACCCATTTGATTTAAAAAAATCACAGGTGGCACTGTGGTGCAGTGGGTAGTGCTGCTGCCTGACCCAGAGCCAAAGAGCCAGGTGCAATCCTGACCTCGGCTGCTGTCTGTGTGGAGTTTGTACATTCTCCCCGTGACCATGTGGGTTTCCTCCGGGTGCTTCAGTTTCCTCCCACACTTCAAAGACATTGGGGTTTATCCCCAGTGTGTAGGGAGTGGATGAGAAAGTGGGATAATATTAAACTAGTGTGAACGGATGATCGATGGTTGGCGTGGATTTGGTGGGCCGAAGGGCCAGTTTCCATGCCCCATGTTTCTATTAATCCATCAAAGTGATCCTCCAAAGGAGCTGTTAGGGTCCAGCCAACATGGTTGCTCATGCTTACTTCCATCAGAGGAAGGGTCTCGACCCGAAACGTCACCTATTTCTTTTCTCCAGAGATGTTGTCTGACCCGCTGAGTTACTCCAGCTTCTTCTGCCTATCTTTGGTTTAAACTGGCATCTGCAGTTCCTTCCTACACAGCTGCAAGGTTATGGTGGACTTCAGAAAAGATACTTGTTAAATTGAGATTGCATTCCACCGATAAGTTAAAGTTGAGATTACATTCCACCGATGGTCAGTGCAGGACACTATCATCAATGGCGAATGAATATCAAAACAATGCAGCTGCTGAAATAAATGAAATAAAATCTGAAAATGCAGAAAATTCTCAGATAGCATTTGTGGAAAGAGGAACAGAGTTAACATTTCGGGTTAAACTACAGAGAAGGTGGGAGAGAGAGGGATTAGGCATAGAAACTGTCTGGTATTGTGAGTCCAAGCTTGTTTAGTTCAGTTTAGATTGATTAGTAGGACCAGATGTTACAATCCCTAAGGATTGCACTACAATTGACTGGTGTTGTTCTTGGGGGTGACCACTAGGTGATGTTGCTACCATTCAGACACATCTTCAGTTGTGTACCTCAATGTCACTGGGTGTTTCGGCCTTTTATCACAAGACACCCTGAGTCGAGGCAGGCCCACCGCAGGGTGATCAGACCTGGGTATGTGTCTTATGGCAGCCCAGACAGCATCTCTTCTTTTCAGCCACAGCCAGTGACTGCTCCATTCGGCGGCATTGGCAAGTTCTTTCGTTGCCCTCCTTTGGGCCTGTCCTCTGACTCCTACTTCCCTCAGGAGAGGGAAGTGGGTATAAACGTCAGGGATACATTGCGGAAACATGCCCTTTGGCCCACCGCATCAGCGCACTAACCCCGCACATTAACGCTACCCAACACACACTAGGAACAATTTTACATTTATACCAAGCCAATTAACCTACAAACCTGTATGTCTTTGGAGTGCGGGGTAAAACCGGAACACCCGGAGAAAACACTAACGTGGAGCATATACAAACTCCATACAGACAGCACCTGTAGTCAGGATCGAACCCGGGTCTCTGCGCCACCGTGCCACCTTGTTGTGGTGGTATGTTGTTACAGAAGCCTTCTGGATGATAAATCACCAAACTGAGTCGCGTTTGGAAAACGTTACTTCGAATGAAAGCAGTGCCAATGAAGCCTTGTTCCAGAGAGGAGGTAGAAAACTGACTGGGCAAATACTTTCAACAAAAAGGGTGCAAACAGGGTGAGGATGAATCTGTACCTCAACTGATCACTTTACATTTGGGTAAACTCCCAAAGAACGTGAATGTAAATGACAAAAGCAAAGAACTATATGGGTGGCACGGTGGTGCAGCGGTAGAGTTACTGCCTTCCAGCGCCAGAGACCCGGGTTCAATCCTGACTACGGGTCCTGTCTGTGCGGAGTTTGTACTTTCTCCCCGTGACCTGTGTGGGTTTTCTCCGGTTTCACCAGTTTCCTCCCACACTCCAAGGACATACAGGTTTGTAGGTTAATTGGCTTGGTATAAATGAAAAATTGTCCCTAGTGTGTGTAGGGCAGTGTTAGTGCACGGGGATCGCTGGTCGGCGCGGGCTCGGTGCGCCGAAAGAGCGATTTCCAAGCTGTATCTCTAAATTAAACTAAATTATATTCTTCACTTGTGAGTTGAGATTTGACAGGAAGGAATCAAAGACACACCTTGAGTCATTGTTATGGTGTTATTGTGCCGTGCAACGTTCCTATTAATCCATTCAAGCAAAAACATAGTACATGCTTTGAAATAGCTCATCGATTCATTTAGTTTAGTTTAGAGATACAGTGTGGAAACAGGCCCTTCATCCCACCGAGTCCGTGCCGACCAGCAATCACCCTTACACTAGCACTATTCTACTTACCAGGACCAATTTTACAGAAGTCAATTAACCTACAAACCCGTACGTCTTTGGAATACAGGAGGACACCGGAGCACCCAGAGAAAGCCCATGCAGTCACGGGGATAACGTACAAACTCTGTACATGCCTCTGTAAGTGGCACAGCGGTAGAGTTGCTTCCTTACACCAACCCCGGTTCAATCCTGACTACGGGTGCTGTCAAACTCTGTACAGACAGCACCCGTAATCAGGGTCGATCCCAGGTCTCTTGCACTGTAGGGCGGCAACTCTACCACTGTGCCACTGTGCTACCCTCTGTTAGAGAGTGTCAAACAGTCTTGCAGATAATGAAGTAATGAGGTTTCGGGTCGAGACCCTTCTTCCCCCATCCGGGGAGAGGGAAAGGAAAGAGGAAGGATTCCCTCTCCCCTGACTCTCAGTCTGAAGAAGGGACACGACCCGAAATGTCACCTATTCCTTTTCTCCAGAAATGCTGCCTGAGTCGCTGAGTTACTCCAGCATTCTCTGTCTATCTTCAGTGTAAACCAGCATCTGTGGTTCCTTCCTGCACAACATGCCTTTCATGTGGATGTGATGTATTCACTGGAGTTTAGAAGGATGAGAGGGGATCTTATAGAAACATATAAAATTATAAAAGGACTGGACAAAATGTTCCCAATGTTGGGCAAGTCCAGAACCAGGGGCCACAATCTTAGAATAAAGGGGAGGCCATTTAAAACTGAGGTGAGAAAAAACGTTTTCACCCAGAGAGTTGTGAATTTGTGGAATTCTCTGCCACAGAGGGCAGTGGAAGCCAAATCACTGGATGGATTTAAGAGAGAGTTAGATAGAGCTCTAGGGGCTAGTGGAATCAAGGGATATGGGGAGAAGGCAGGCACGGGTTATTGATTGGGGATGATCAGCCATGATCACAATGAATGGCGGTGCTGGCTCGAAGGGCCAAATGGCCCCCTCCTGCACCTATTTTCTATGTTTGTATGATATATCGTGTAGATATCCCCGACTTTCTCTGTGGTTTCCTGAACAAATGATATAACTTCCATGGGACTACGCTGTGGGGCTGGGAACTGCACCTCTGAGAGACTTCACCATGTTGGGTTTAGAATGCAGCACCAATGGAGATGCTGCTGCTGGTGATATTTCACGTCTGCATAATTTTGTGCAGTTCAACAATCCCAGAGGAAACAGTAATATCCACAACAATAATCACATCTGTATGAAAGGCACGTTGTTTGTTTAACATACTGAATGCGATTATAGGGCTGACTGAATTGTAGATCAGATGTTCATGGCTAGCTTGGGTTGGATTCAAATCGCTGTGCTGAATTTGCGACTGTGCCAGATAGCCAGGCCCCTGTCACCTCAGCATCATCTACTCCAAACCCAGTTGCTGCCGTAAGCAGAAATTCTTCAGAGAGCAGAAACTGTTGCAACTTGAATCTTTCATCGTTATGACCATGAATGGCATTGAACCAGCTAATGATGAAGTTAAAAAAAGATCCGTGTGCATCACCGGCCTGATTCTTAATATATCTGTGCAACAAAGCCAATACATTGTTGAAATATCACCCAAAACTGGAACACAGGTCGCCCGAAATCATGATTCCACTTTATTACATTCGATCCCAGTCATTGAAGCATGGCACAGAAGTTCAAGCCTGAAATTAAAGGTATTCTGTAGGGGAAAGCTCAACGAGAAATAGATTTTACCCTTATTTAGGAAAGCTGCCAGGCTTACTCCCAGTCCCACAGGTCTGAAAATGGAGGAAAGATTGAAGACATTTTGGTTTTCCTGATTTAAAATGAGTTACCTGGAAATATGTTTGGAAGAGATGAGCCAGAAGGTAAATGGTACAGGCCACAAGGGTGGCACGGTGGTGCAGCGATGGAGCTGCTGCCTTACAGCGCCAGAGACCCGGGTGCTGTCTGCACAGAGTTTGTACGTTCTCCCCGTGACCTGCGTGGGTTTTCTCCAAGAACTTTGGTCTCCTCCCACCCTCCAAAGACGTACAGGATTGTAGGTTAATTGGCTTGGTATAAATGTAAAAATTGTCCCTAGTGTTGGATGGTGTTAATGTATGTGGATCGCTGGTCGGTGCAGACTCAGTGGGCTGAAGGACCGATTTCCATGCTGCATCTCTAGAAAAAATTCATACAACACAGAACCAGGCCATTCGGCCCAACTCTTCAATGCCGACCAAGATGCCTCATTTAAGTTCATGTTATTTGCCGGCATTTGGCTCATACCACTCTAAACCTTTCCTCTCCCTGTACCTGTCCAAGTGCCTTTTAAATGTTGTTAAAGTACCTGCCTAAACCACCACTGGAAAACTTAAACTGGAAAATCTGTAATAACTTGAGTAATAACTAGTGGCAGCCATTTCAAGCTAGTTCAGCATTCAAGAGAGAACTGGATAGAGCTCTTAAGGATAGCGGAGTCAGGGGGTATGGGGAGAAGGCAGGAACGGGGTACTGATTGAGAATGATCAGCCATGATCACATTGAATGGTGGTGCTGGCTCGAAGGGCCGAATGGCCTCCTCCTGCACCTATTGTCTATTGTCTATTGTCGTTAAAAACAAATTTAGGAAGTGTGTTTCACTAAAGTGTCAAATAATAGATGATATGGATTTCTTAAATACTGTAGATTGTCTGCATTAACAATATGCTTTGTGAAACTTCCGATTGCTGTAATTGGAAAGAGTGGCTGAAATGAAAATCTAATGTATCAGCCATAGCATGTCAACACCTGACAACTTGTGATTGCAGCTGAAACGTCTATTCAGATATAAAATTACAACCTGATTTAAGCACATCCAGGTCCATCTAATCCCAACCGTACTCGAGCCCAAGCACTTGTGATGGTTTATCTATCCCAAACTGAGGTGCATACATGCTTATAAAAGCGGTCAAATTAAAAGGTGTAAAAAGGAACTGCAGATGCTGGTTTACACTGAAGATAGACACAAAATGCTGGAGTAACTCAGCATCTCTGGATAGAAGGAAAGGGTAACGTTTTGGGTTGAGATCCTTCTTCAGACTGAGAGTCAGGGGAGAGGGAGACACAGAGATATAGAAGGGTGAGGTGTGAAATCGAGATATCAAAGGATGCAGTTCACGGAAAATGTAGAATCGTTAGTTTGGAGAAGGTGACAATGAAGCAAACAAGATAAAATGTAATCAGAAAAATAAAAGGCACTATTCTGCACATACATTGCAATTGAACAAGAGCAACAGGCACGTGGTCATACTGAGTTATTCTTCTTGAGTTGGATGAAGTATTGAGACAGGCACATATAAGCCAGCCCGACCCAACCTGATCCTGAATGTTTAGTTTAGTTTAGAGATACAGCATAGAAACAGGCCCTTGAGCCCAACAAGTCCACGCTGACCAGTGATCCCTGCACACTAACACTATCTACACACACTAGGGACAATTTACAATGTTACCAAGCCAATTAGCGTACAAGCCTCTAAGTCTTTGGAGTGTGGGAGGAAACGGAAGGTCCCGGAGAAAAGCCACACAGGTCATGGAGAGAATGTAAAAGCTCTGTACAGACGGCACCCATAGTCAGGATCAAGCCCAGGTCTCTGGCGCTGTGATCCAGCAACTCTACCACTGCACCACCATGCCGCCCTGTCTTACAGTAAATACAACCAACCAAACACATCCCATGGTTGGGCCACATGGTGTTTGGATAGTGTTGGCTGGCCAGACTATAGACCCATTTGTGAGGCATGTTTACTCAGAGAACAAAACACAAAATACTGGAGGAACTTAGCGGGTTCAGGCAGGAATTGTAGAGAGAATGGATAGACGATGTTTTGTGTCGGACCTTTAAAACATAGAACAGTACAGTAGAGGAAAAGGCCCTTCAGCCCACAATAACTGCGCTGTAGATGATACCACATGTGTTGCTACTTTCAGGGTTAGGCACTTGGACCACAAGAGTGCTTTATTATCAATGCTGTTAAGGTCATGCCAATAATTGTATATCTTCCCTTTCATTTCATGTCATTAATTGTTCGTTTTCCTTTACATTTGACCTCCATACTTCCATATTCTTTAGTCAGAGGGTGGTGAATCTGTGGAATTCATTGCCACAGAAGCCTGTGGTGGCCAAGTCAATGGATATTGTTAAGGTGGAGATTGATAGGGTCTCGATGAATAAGAGTGTCAGGGATTATGGGGGGAAGGCAGGAGAATGGGGTTGGAGGGGAAGATGGATCAGCCATGACTGAATGGCGGAGTAGATTTGATGGGCCAAATGGCCTAATTCTGCTCCCACAACTTATGAATTTCTGAACTCTTATTTCCATGTGTCCATATCTCCACAGAGATATCTACATCTCTGTATCTCCATATTTACTCCGTGAATTCTTAATCCTCATTGCAGCCCAATGTAGAGTGTTCTTGCTGTTACAAACGAGACACAAGCAGCTTCTGTGAGGCGTGTGCAGTTTACTGAGAGCTTCTAACAGACTGCGTACACTAACGAAAACAATGACATAATCTGCCTAACCCAACGGCACATGCATGCTGCACCACACTCCTATTTTTAATAAACGTGCAAGCTTTACCAATTTAACCCAATCCCAGATTTGCAAACTGCCCACGAACATTGTTGTAACATTACTGCTACTTGTGCTGAACTTGCAGGCTCTGTAGATCTTGTATCATCCATCCTTGGACCTAATGAAATCTCATCTTGATTTTCATCAGCAGCATTACCAGTTGTCTCTTCCTGAAAATATTGTGGGATTCATTTCAGGAAGAATTTCCATTTCATTCTTCTTTCTTTTACCTTTGGGGATTATTTAGCAAAATTAAATGGTCTGTGCAAAGAATTTTGAAACGGTCTTCAGCTCTCACATGAAAATCCTTAGAACTATATATTTTTAAAAACAGCTTACAAATGTTTCTAATTTTAGCTGATCATGCCTTCAGGTTTCTCTTTAACTGGCACATATGTTTTTTCAAAGCTTTATGTTAAGGAAGTCTGAACTTGTTCCAAGGTGATAACATGAGGGAATTAGCAATGATTTCTGTGCCAATGGGAATGCAAAATCAGAAACCGCTAGAGAGCTTGAAGAAGGGTCCTGACCTGAAACATCACCAATGCATGTTCTCCAGAGATGCCGCCTGACCCACTGAGTTTAGCTTAGTTTAGTTTAGTTTTAGTTTGGAGATACTGCACGGAAACAGGCCCTTCGGCCCACCATGTCCGCGCCGACCAGTGATACCCGCACATTAACACTATCCTACACACACTAGGGACAATTTACACAAACACCAACTCAACTAACCTACAAACCTAGAGTGTGGGAGGAAACCGAAGCTCTCGGAGAAAACCCACGCGGTCACGGGGAGAACATATGAACTCCGTACAGACGGCGCCCGTAGTCAGGATCGAACCCGGGTCTCCGGTGCTGCAAGCGCTGTAAAGCAGCAACTCTACCGCTGCACCACCGTAGCTGCCCCCAGCACCATGAGTTACTCCAGCACTTTGTGTCCATCTTTGGAATAAAGCAGCATCTGCAGTTCCATCTTATTACAGAGAGCTTATAACTGTGAGTGTCCCCCTCCACTGTAATCACAGCTCAGATGTTATCTTGATTGTTCAAACAACGTTGGGCCTTTGGCAGCTTTTGGCATCTGGAATAGATTTAGTGATGATTTTACCAGATATTGAAGCTTTGGATAAGGACTTGGACAAGGAACTCCTTCTAGCTATTAATTAGCAGGTAGCATTGGCTTCCTTTAATTACATTAAGTTGGATACAGTGAAGCTAAAATTATATAGGACATACAGAACTGTACAACATAAGAACAGGCTCTTTGGCCTAAAATGTCAGTGCCAAACATAATGCTGACTTTGGCTAATTTCTTCTGCCTGCACGTGATCCATAACTCGTCATTCACTCAATATCCACAAGTGTATCCAAAAGCCTCTTAAAAGCCACTAATGTAACTGCCTACACCAGCACCCCTGACAGCACATTCTAGGAATCCACCACTCTGTGCAAAAAAAAAACCTGCCCTGGATATTTCCTTTCAACTCTTCCCCTCTCCACTTAAAGTTATGCCCTCTAGTTCTTGGCATTTCCACCCTGGACAAAATGGTCTGAATTTCTACCCTATCAATGCCTTTCATGATTCACATATTTCTATCAGATCTCCCCTCAACTTCTGACACTTCAGGGAAAACAAACCAGGTTCGGCCAACGTAATATGACATGAACCAGTTGGCTTACCTTACGGTCATTGCAAAGTTAGACAGTTATCTCTGCCTAAGCTGCCACCTCAATGACTGGGGTCCCATTACTTACTGCCGCCTTCACTCTGTGTTCCTCTTTGTTTTACTATTTTCCACAAATGTTCAATATATCTGACATTAGTCTTCATTCCCAATTGATCAAATTTGCATTTGTTTTAATATACATAGGAACATGTTTTATTACCCATGTATGCATCCTTAAACGTGTCTTCCAACTGTTCCAGATACCCTTTTAAATATGGTTGGAATGTATTCACAAGAGAGAATTTTTCCAGTGCATTCTCAGCCAATACCTCCCTATCAGAAGGACAAGAAGGGCCATCTGTCGAAGTTGGTAAGACACATTGGCAACATGCCAAACTTCCTTGGACTTTCAGGAAGTAGAGGCATTGGTATAATTTATAGGCCGGTGCTTCAATGTGGGGTTGTTTGTGATACTCTTGAAACTCATACGTTCATAAGTTCATAAGTTCTGGAAGCAGAATTGGGCCTATCAAGCCTGCTCCACCATTCAATCACGGCTGATCTATTTTTTCCCTCACAACCCCATTCTCCTGCCTTCACCCCGTTACCTCAGACACTCTTGCTACTCACTGAAAGAAACTCTCAATCATCTCCACTTTGGTACCATTGATGCTGACCAGGGTATGCACAACCTCGATTCCTGAAGCTAATGACCAGCTCCTTCATCTTGCTGGCGTCGAGGGATTGGTGTCCACATACAAACTGATCTCACACCATGCCAACCATGTATGTGGCACCAAGGTTGCAAGTCCGCCATCACCAGGCTAAATGCTCATTTTCTCTCCTGACTTCTGATTATCATATTCCACCACCTCATAGAGTGCTGTGTTGAAGTGTCTGTGCAGTCTTTCTATTGCTTTATTAAATGGGACATCAACATCGAGGTTAACGTGCCAACATCACATAAGCATCCAGCCCTATCTCTACAAGCAGGATTGCTTTCACATTTTTGCATTCTCAGCGTCTTCACCTTCACCCTTATCACATTACTCAGCCTAAAGTGATCTCCATCCGTAAAAGAAAGTTCCAACTGTGATAACAATTGAGAGTTCTGGTACCGGCGGCCTGAGACGGGTGTGTCAGCTTGTATAGTCTATCACTTAGCATGCTTGTCTTTTTATCTGCAACAATTTCTGCAGGTGCCTCTTTGATTTTCCTTCATGCTTGAGATCGCAGATCAGACTTGTCAGGATTAATGAGCTTCTCAGATGCACACAATCATTTGATCTGCTTGAGGACTTTGTTAGTTTTGATGGCAGTGTTCCCTCACCACCATTACCGCATCACCAGGGTTGGCTATGTACATTCTCAACCTCAAACCAAGCTCCATTGCACAGGACACAAGCCCCATTCCCCATACACAGGAGGTTAAACATAGCTAGTCGCAGACTGCCCATGAACTCACTTGATGCATCATAACCTATGTCAAACATAAGGCCAAATATAATACGTTTACACCAGGGACTTTACCTCCGAAACCGTTCAATCCCTGATGGTGGACCTGGTCACATTCTCAAAACCTGCGTCCATCTAACTGGGGTACCTGGCTGGTGTACATGAGACAAGACCAGGGAATATAGAATAGTTTTAGAACCAGGGATCTTGCACACAAGATTGTGCCAACATTATCATAATGTCAACATGAGAAAATCTATCTAGAGTGTCAGTAAGAACAATTACCCCATTTAGTGTTGCCAACCTCATTTGGATAGGTGCATTAATCTTCCCAGCCATGACAGCGCAATACCCATTTACCAATGCGCAGCAAGGAACTGCAGATGCTGGTTTACACTGAAGATAGACACACAATGCTGGAGTAACTCAGCGGGACAGGCACCATCTCTGGAGAGAAGGAATGGGTGACGTTTCGGGTCTGAAGAAGGGTCTTGACCCAAAACGTCCCCCATTTTGAGTTTCTCCAGCTTTTTGTGTCCCATTCACCAATTGACAAGCTTGAGTACTACCTAGATTATTGGGCTAGCTCGTTCCCAGCAAACACCAAGGACAAGTGCACCAGGAGCTACCCCTTCATGGGCTGTTGTTAACCTGCACCAGTGTCAAGGACAGGGATGTTTATGGCCACTGTGAATTCATGGCAACACTGACCATTACAGGAGAATGGCATCAAACTTGCATGACTCTTCATCATGGACTTCATTAGGTTTGTTCTGCTGTGAACACTCTACATCAATTAGAGACTGCAATAATCGTTCAGCATTCATGGCATCCCAGTGAGACGGACTGGGCCAGCTTCAGAGGTTGACGTTGAGTTAGATTTAGCTCTTAGGTCTAACGGAATTAAGGGATATGGGGAGAGGGCAGGAACGGGTGCTGATTTTGGATGATCAGCCATGATCTTATTGAATGGCGGTGCTGGCTCGAAGGGCTGAATGGCCTACTCCTGCACCCATTTTCTATGTTTCTGTGTTTCGATGCTAGTCACAGGTTTTACATCCTACATCACAGCCTGGAAGCGTGCTTCATTAAAACATCCTTGAAGTAGGATGCCAGCAACAACAGGAAAGAGAGATTCGTGCAAAAAGAGGGCGAGATCATTTAATTGAAAAATAACTACATATCTGTTGTGCACAAAATGCCTCAGATCACGTTTGTGAATCTTGCTGCATTCGTGCCCTGAAGTGATACTTTTGTTTAATTGCGGAGTGTCAGAGGTTTGTGATGGCCTTCGTTCCTAAGGGGCTGTGTAATTACCAGCCACAAAAGAACATGCTCAGAAAGTGTGGCAGCACATGTCTTCTGGTAGTGTTTCTAATTGAAAAATCAATCATTTACTTATGTGGAACAATGTTCCAGGGATGTAATACCAGGCTGCACAATAGCAGAGGAAGTATTAAAGTGTCACAGCTCATGCTATGGACAGCAAGGGACGGATGTGTTAACTGCTTGACAACGATTGTTGGTCGGTCAGCCGTGAATCTGACTGTTTACAGCAGAGCCTGTTGTACCACAACTGTCATTGTCCGCAGAGATTCATCATTAAAAGCATGAAACTGATCCAAGCACACTGATCCACAATGGAGCTCTGCCCATGCAGAGGAGTGAGATGCATTTTAACTGGTGGTCTTTTGAAACCAAAATCAATCACTGCAAATTTATTTCTGTCACAGGCAAAACCATGCCCTGCGCCAATCCGGCACATTGTCGGCCGCACAGTGGCACAGCGGTAGAGTTGCTGCCTTACAGCGCTCACAGTGGCAGAGACCCGGGTTCCATCCCCACTACGGGTGCTGTCTGTACGGAGTTTGTACGTTCTCACCGTGGAGCGTGGGTTTTCTCTGAGATCTTCGGTTTCCTCCCACACTCCAAAGACGTACAGGTTTGTTGGTTAATTGGCTGGGTATAAATGTAAATTGTCCCTAGTGTGTAGGACAGTGTTAATGTGCGGGGATCGCTGGTCGGTCGGACTCTTTGGGCCGAAGAGCCTGTTTCCACGCTGTGTCTATAAACTAAACTAAACAAACACTAGAGAACCAACCAGATCTGGGTAAGTATGGAGTTTTCTTCAGACTAGAGTGGAAACCGGCCCTTCGGCCCACCGAGCCTGCAACTAAACACTAACACTATCCTACACGACAAAGTATAGAAGTGTGAAAATGCACACTTACGGATTCAGGGACAGTTTCTTCCTAGCTGTTATCAGGCAGTTTTGCTGCAGTCCTGAGCTACGATCTACATCATTGGTGACCCTCGGTCTATCTTGATTGGACTTTACTGGCTTTGCCTTGCACTAAAAGTCATTCCCTTATCATGTATCTGTACATTGTAACGGCTCGATTGTAATCATGTATTGTCTTGCCACTGACTGGTTAGCACGCAACAAAAGCTATTCACTTTACCTCGGTACACGTGTCAATAAACGAAACTATTTTTTTATAACTTACCGAAGCTAATTAACTTACAAACCTGCACGTCTTTGGAGTATGCCAGGAAACCAGAGCACCCGGAGAAAGCCCACGTGGTCACAGGAAGAACGTACAAACTCCGTACAGATAGCACCCATAATCAGGAATCGAACCAAAGTGTCTGACACTGTGAAACAGCACTCTCCCATTGTGCCACTGTGCCACACTGACTTATGTATCTACCTTGAGAATTTTGGAATGCAATTTTTTGCTACATATTCCACAATCAAGTTTCATAAGGTCATAAGTGATATGAGCAGAATTAGGCCATTCGGCCAATTAAGTCTACTCTGCCATTTAATCATGGCTGATCTATCTCTCACCTCCAAACCTCATTCTCCATCCTTCTCCCCATAACCACTGACACCCGCACCAATAAAAAAAAAGTTATCTAGCTCTGCCTTAAAAATATCCACTGACTTGGCCTCCACAGCCTTCTGTGGCAATGAATTCCACAGATTCACCACCATCTGGCTGAAGAAATTCCTCCTCCTCTCCTTTCTAAAGCAACGTCCATTAATTCTGAGGCTTACAGTGGAAATAACTTTCCACCCCTCTACATTCTTTCCACTATTTCACTACCAACCACTGCCAACACCCAATCTGTATTTCCAACATCTTTCACGTATTGTTTATTGAGTTCGCAACATTGAGTACACAACTTGTATCGTTTCTTCTCACAAGGTCCTACGGAACCAATTTCAAATGTGCTTCAAATTGACTTTCAGTGCCTTGTCCTCCTCTACAGACCATTGTGTCATTCTTATCCATACTGTCATTGGCATATTCTTGATTCTTCATCTGATCATAGCGATCCTCTCCACCATATAGAACAAAGATCTGTACAGCAAAGGAACAGTGGAGGTTGGAATAAAGGTGTGTAGGAAGGAACTGTAGATGCTGGTTTACACTGAAGATAGACACAAAAAGATGGAGTAACTCAACAGGTCAAGTAGCATCTCTGGTGAAAAGGAATGGGTAACGTTTCAAGGGTTGCGCCCAAGGCCCTTGATCAGATTGAGATCAGGGGAAAGGTAAACGAGAGGTACCGATGCTAATGTAGAGAGAGATATGGAACAAATGAATTAAAGATATGTAAAAAAGTAATGATGATCAAGGTGAAGCCCACAATGCTCCATTGTTGGTTGTGGTCTAGGTGATAACACGTTACACAGACAGTGAAACTCAACAGGATGGCAGTAAAACCAGCAGGACGACTAGGGTGGGGGAGGGACAGAGAGAGAGGGGGTGCAAGTTAGAGAAATCCATATTCATACCATTGGGTTGTAAGCTGCCCAAGCGAAATATGAGGTGCTGTTCCTCCAATTTGCGTTTGGCTTCACTCTAACAAAGGAGGAGGCCCAGGACAGAAAAGTCAGTGTGGGTAAGAAAAAAACTGCAGATGCTGGTTAAAATCTCAGGTAGACACAAAATGCTGGAGTAACTCAGCGGGTCAGGCAGCATCTCTGGAGAGAAGGAATGGGTGACGTTTCGGGTTGAGACCCTTCTTCAGACTGATGTCAGGGGAGGGGTTGACTGCCACCTCCAGCATTTAAGGTCAGTATGGGAATGGGAAGGGGAGTTAAAGTGTTTGGCAACCGGGAGAGAAGGGTGTCCTGGACAAATACTTTGGCCAAATACCTTGGGGAGTCAACAACACCTGTACCCAGAAGCCAAACTTGTTGGCAACTGCCCTGTGTGATTGTGGTAATGAGGCTGGTAGAGATTGTATTCATAATATGTGATCTTAAATGGTGACACAAGAAACTGCAAATGGAATCTGGAACAAAACACAAAGTACTGGAAGAACTCGGTGGCTTACACAAAGAGTGGACAGGCAATGTTTCAGGTCGGGACCATTCTTCAGACTGAAGGATCGAAGACTTGAAATTGTCGATAATAATTAATGGTGTTTCATGTGGAGATCCAAGTAAGAATTGTTTTAATCATCGGTAGTCTTGGGAGCATTTGGAAGAGCTTGAGTAGAATAGGCTCCAGCTTTATTCAAACTGTTATGAACAAAAGAATTCAAACCAAGAGTTCATGAAATGAAGGTAGCCGTCGGGCGATTTCAATTTGCATCCTATAGATTTCCAACAGAACTCTCGCTTCTGAGCCAGAAGGTTCTGAGTTCAACGTTCTCCCGAGACTGGAGGACAAATGCCTAGGCTGACCCCTATGAAGTATTGAGCAAGTACTGCACTGACACGATCCCCTCTTAGGTGATACAGATCAAGCCTCTTGGCTCAGAATATCTTCACAAAGCTCCAGAAGGAATGGGTGACATTTCAGGTCCAGACGCATCTTCTGACTGAGAATTCGGGGAGATGGAAACTGGAGATAGCTGTTATCAGGCAACTGTTATCAGTCAAGTGTGAAAACGCACACCTCCAGATTCAGGGACAGTTTCTTCCCGGTTGTTATCTGGCCACTGAATCATCCTACCGCAACCAGAGAGCAGTCCTGAACTATTATCTACCTCATTGGTGACCCTTGGGCTCTCCTTGATCGGACTTTGCTGGCTTTACCTAGCACTAAACGTTATATCCTTATCATGCAATGGATATAAATGGCTCAATTGTACTCAAGTATTGTCTTTCCACTGACTGAATAGCATGCAACAAAAGCTTTTCACTGTACACTGTACACGTGACAATAAACTAAATAAAATGAATATGGAAGGTTGCAAAGAGAATGTAAGATCTGAAAACAACAGATCAAAGCAGAAGGGGATGATAAAGGAAATGTAAAATGGTTCATAGTAGGCGCATTCTTACAAAAAGTACTCACACCTTCTTCATTCCCCCAACCACCCCCCCCTTCCACGCCAGGTCCCCCTAAGTTCTCGGTGTTGTGGCCCATCCACCTTGGCCTGACTCCAATCTCACGGCTCCGATCTGGGCCCAATGTGGCCCTTGCCCCTCACCCCCCTCATACCCCAGCCTCTACCCACTCTGATGCACACACATTGCTCCCACCATCTCCCGCCCATTAGTTCATGCTCCTAAACCGTGTATCTGCTGATTGCCACGTTTTCCACTTGTCTGCGGATGGATCTGTTTCCCAATCTCAGCGGTGCCGGCTTTCCAAGAGTATCACGTTATCGGTGAAGTACATTGAGGACATTCCGGGAGGGATGAGGGCGGTGTCACGGAAATGCAGCCTTCCCTTTCCCTCCGAGCTGGAAGTGGGGCCGCTAATGAATGTTGATGAGTGCCTTTGAACGATCCTGATTGCAAGCATCGCATCGGAATTACATGACCGGAAAGGACTGGATCCAGCTATGTATTAACGTGCATGAAATTCAGCTGCTCATTTGACAAACTAATTATAATAATTACAAATAATTACTGATTACTGCGACAAAAAATAATTAATGCTGGGGCAGTGGTGGATCAGAGCTTGTCTACTCGTCCTGACCTGTTGATGTCCTTGACTACTTTCTGCTGGTGCTGGTGTTTATTTAAGGGCCTCCTCTTGTTTCAGGTGCTGGGTTTGTTGATGCAGTGCAGAGAGTCTCATTAAAAATTCAGGATTATGCCTCACTCTGCTTTTGAATTTTCAATCGCTAGTTTCACCTCTGTGATGGTGCGGTTTTATTCCTCTGGTTCCCATGCCCCATCTTCCAGTCTCGGGTACAGCCCCTCTCGTGTGCATCCCAGAGCTTGGGAACAAAGGGCCGCACGGTGGTGCAGCGGCAGAGTTGCTGCGTCACAGCGCCAGAGACCCGGGTTCGATCCTGACTACGGGTGCTGTCTGTACTTAGTTTGTACGTTCTCCCCTTGACCTGAGTGGGTTTTCTCTGGGAGCTCCAGTTTCTTCCCACACTCCAAAGACGTACAGGTTTGTATAGGAAGGGTAATTGGCCTGAAGATAGACACAAAATGCTGGAGTAACTCAGCGGGACAGGCAGCATCTCTGGGAAGAAGGAATAGGTGACGTTTCGGGTCAAGACCCTTCTTCAGACTTGAAGAAGTCTGTAAGTCTGAAGAAGTCTGAAGATGTAAACCAGCATCTGCAGTTCCTTCCTACACACACTGTAAATTGTCCCTAGTGTGTGTAGGATAGTGTTAGTGTGCGGGGATCACTGGTCAGTGCGGACTCAGTGGGCCGAAGGGCCTGTTTCCAAGCTGTTTCTCTTAACTAAACTAAAGAATGTCATACAGTGGTGAGGAAAGAACTGCAGATGCTGGTTTGCATCGAAGAAAGACACAAAATGCCGGAGTAACTCAGCACCCCAGGCAGCATCTCTGCGTTTCGGTTTGAGACCCTTCTTCAGGTGGATGGTTACTTTAATGTGTTCAGGAAAGACTCCTCATGGGAATAAATAGGGTAAATGCACATTTTTTTACCCTGGTTAGGGGAATTAAGGAGCAGAGGACATAGGTTTAAGGTAAGAGGTGAAAGATTTAATAGGAATCTGTGCTTCAGTACTTCCAGCATGTGGACTGGTATTTGAACTTCGCACTCTGGACTTTTTTTTTATAACCAGCGCCAAAATATTGTGACTGTGCATTTAGAAACATAGAAACATAGAAAATAGGTGCAGGAGGAGGTAATTCAGCCCTTCGAGCCAGCACCGCCATTCATTTTGATCATGGGAGTGTCGGGGACCAGAGGGCACAGCCTCAGAATTAAAGGACGTTACTTCAGGAAGAAGATGAGGAGGGATTTCTTTAGTCAGAGGGTGGTGCATCTGTGGAATTCATTGCCATTAGCCATGGAGGCCAAGTCACTGGGTATTTTTAAGGCAGAGATAGATAGATTCTTGATTAGTACGGGTGTCAGAGGTGATGGGTAGAAGGCAGGAGAAGTGGGGTGAGAGGGAAAGATGGATCAGCCATGATTGAATGGCGGAGTAGACTTGATGGGCCGAATGGCCCAAGACTTCTCCTCTCACTTATGAACATGAAAGAGGGCGGGAAGAGATAAGAAACATGAAAGTCGGTGTGGAGGAAGTGTGAATGGGAAACAGAATTATCCTTTGCAGTTAACAGGGATTACCATGAATATTGATCCACCTGGAATGGAAATGCTGATTATGTCAGTTGTCAAAGTTGATGTTATATTGAGATGGTCCTGGACAAACGAGGTATCACATACCCGAGGTTGGATGGAATTACATTATAAGAGTCTCGGTCGTCAAGGGGTGAGAGATGCAGTGGAAGTGTTGCAAATAAAGCAACAACTGAATGAAGAGGCACAGTGAGAGCGTGCAAACTCCACACAGACATGGGCTTGATCCTTACCTCGGGTGCTGTCTGTGTGGAGTTTGCATGCTCTCCCTGTGACCTTGAAGAAGGGTCGTGACCTGAAACATCACCTATTCCTTTTCTCCAGAGATACTGCCTGACCTGCTGAGTTACTCCAGTTTTTTGTGTCTATCTGCCTGCGACCTCATGGGTTTCCGCCAGGTGCTCTGGTCTCCTCCCACAACCCAAAGACATTTGGGTTTGTAGGTTAATTGGCCTCTGTAAATTGCCCCAATGAATGCGAAAGTGGGATAACATAGAACTAGTGTGAGCAGGAGGTCAATGGTCAGCCTGGACTGTGTGGGCCGAAGGGCCTGTTTCCATTCTGTAAATTTCAATCAATCTTCAATTCCACAATGTAGAGGAAACCACTTCATGAAAAGCAGTTGTACAGATTGCTGCTTCACTTGGAGAGAATGTAGACAGGCTGGAAGAGGTATCAGGGCTGGTGATACCTCTCCTGTGGTTGTACCAGAATGTGCCATGGGAAGAGCAGTGGGTGTTAATGGAGGTAGGAAACGAAGCAAAGTTTCCCAGAGGGAATGTGTAGGAAGGAACTGCAGATGCTGGTTTACACCAAGATAGACACAAAATGCAACATGTAACGCAGAGGGTCAGGCAGCATCTCTGGAGTAAAAGAATAGGTGACATTTCGGGTCAAGAAGGGTCTGAAGAAGGGTCTTGACCTGAAAAGTCACCTAATCCTTTTCTCCAGAGATGTTGCCTGACCTGCGCCGAGTTACTCCAGCATTTTGTGTCTATCCCAAATGGAATATTCTCTTTGGAATGCTGGAATAGGCAAGGAAGAGAAATTGATTGAGGAAGGGGCCTCATGATGGAAGTGACGTATATAATGGAGGTGGAAGGTGGAAGGAGAATGTTGGTTGGATGGAACGGAAAGATAAGGGATGATGGCGTGGGCACCATGGAGATCCCTGGAAACTCTGACTGTTGGCTTTTAGCGTGTGTTCCAGGTGTGGACTCCTACATATTTAAGGGCGGCACGGTAGCGCAGCGGTAGAGTTGCTGCTTTACAGCGAATACAGCGCCGGAGACTCAGGTTCGATCCTGACTACGGGTGCTGCACTGTAAGGAGTTTGTACGTTCTCCCCGTGACCTGCGTGGGTTTTCTCCGAGATCTTCGGTTTCCTCCCACACTCCAAAGACGTACAGGTATGTAGGTTAATTGGCTGGGTAAATGTAAAAATTGTCCCTAGTGGGTGTAGGATAGTGTTAATGTACGGGGATCGCTGGGCGGCACGGACTTGGAGGGCCGAAAAGGCCTGTTTCCGGCTGTATATATATGATATGATATGATATCGGTGAGACCAAGCGCAGGCTCAGCGATCGTTTCGCTGAACACTTCTGCTCAGTCCGCCTAAACCTACCTGATCTCCCAGTTGCTAAATACTTTGACTCCCCCTCTCATTCCCACACTGACCTTTCTATCCTGGGTCCCCTCCACTGTCAGAGTGAGGCCCAATGCAAATTGGAGGAACATCACCTCATATTTCGCTTGGGCTGCTTACAGCCCCAGCAGTATGAACATTGACTTCTCTAACTTCAAGTAATCCTTGCTTTCCCTCTCTCTCCATCCCTCCCCCTTCACAGTTCTCCGACCAGTCTGACTGTCCCTGATTACATTTTACCTCTGTTTGCTTTGTTTCCTAGCTTAGGAATGCTAACAATGATCTATTCTACATTTTCCTTGATCTGCAACTGTGTTGATCTCATGCACTTCCTGTATCTCCCTCTCCACTGACTCCCAGTCTGAAGAAGGGTCTCGACCCGAAACGTCACCCATTCCTTCCATCCAGAGATGCTACATGTCCCACTGAGTTACTCCAGTATTTTGTGTCTATTGTCAGTTTTCAACAATAGTAGAGGATTTTTTTTTCTGTATCTGACATCAGACAGGGTTGAGATATATGGACTGATGTAGCACAAGCAGTATTCTATTCCTAACTCATGTTGTGGCTAACCTGGAAGACTTTGATGTCAATATTCCTTTCTCTATTACTGACATCCCTCACCTTGAAAGTTTAACAGTGCAATCTCCTTCCATTGAAATAGAATTGAATGTGTTATTGTATTTTTGTGTCTAAAATTGCGTTTCCAGGGCTACTCATCTATTTTCCTTGCATTTGACCTTTCTGCTGTTCCATCTATTCACATCACTATCTTAGACGTGTGATTTTTTTCTATGTGTGGCTTGTGTTCCAATGAATGGTTTAAGTAACACGGGCAGGATTTCGCTTTTATTGTCACATTTGTGAAGGTGCGATGAAAATATTCTTCAAATGGTGAGTGTTATAACCTGGGATGAGCGTATAAATTCTGCACTCGAGTCAGGGCTCCGATGCTGACAGTAAGTAATGCCAAGTAGGATACAACATTGGATGAGATGCACTGTACAGCTCCCACTACAATGTGGCAATCAGCCATTCGAAGGTCGGAGCTTATGGAAGTCAGATATGCAGCAACGTTTCCTCTAAAGTGCCCCAATGTCATTTAGGTAAGCCAGGAAATAGATGAGGCATTTGGTTTCTCTTCTCTGTTTCTATTCTTGTTGGAATGTGGGCATGATTGGTAAGGTCGACGTTTATTGCCAATTCCACTCTTTTATTTCAAAGATATACTTTATTCATAAAATTAATTTACGTGTTATATCTTGAATCAGTACCATCATTGTGCTTCCTTCCAATCTTGCAACGCATCGATGCCTCCCGTGTCTGCTCTTTAATTCCAGGTTGTAACAAGTATTCTCCTGAGCCATTTTGGAGAAGCTAAGTTTCAATCGTATTCCAACAGTTTGCAGACACACTGAAGGCAATCTGGGATAAACGGGGCAGATTAGACTAGACTCCCTCAGGGCAATAGTAAACCAAGGGGAACACAAGGAATGGCAGATGCTTGAATCTTAAGCAAAACACAAAGTATTGGAAGAACTCTTTAATGGCCGCACTGTGAAGCAGTGGTGGAGTTGCTGGTTCGATCTTGACTACAGGTGCTGTCTGCACGTAGTTTGTACTTTCTCTCTGTGACAGCGTGGGTTTTCTCCAGGTGCTCCGGTTTCCTCCCACACTCCAAAGACGTACAGGTTTGTAGGTTAATTGGCTTGGTAAAAATGTAAATGGTCCCTAGTGTGTGTCAGATGGCATTAATGTGCGGGGATCGCTGGTCGGGGCGGACCCGATGGGCCGAAGGGCCTGTTTCCGTGCTGTATCTCTAAACTACATTGTAAAAGATGCTGTGCAACTCCAAATTCTTCATGTAGCCTTCAAACAACTTGAAATTCTCTTCTCCCACTAATAGAGGTGTTAAATCAAACAGAATAAGCAAACTTACCATTATTTTTAAACTGTTTAACAACATTCTGTCTCATAACAAATTAAAGATCCAACAATCTGACATCTGTTTCAAAGAGGATCACCTCCCTAGTGTGTGAACTGACTGGCCTCTGATGATTCTGTAAGTACTTTTTTATGATGATTATCCAGTTAATGAATCATCAGAAACAAGCTCTTAAAATAGCTCTCTCTTTCCAAGGACTCTCAGGATTTCATTCCAAATAGGATCATTTTCCACTCACTCCAGGGGTGGACTGTTTCCAACATCAGAATCAACTGTTATCAGGAAAATATCTAAATTCAAAGGCAAAGCCTTTCAGTTTCTCTCCCATGGTAATGTAACCCTGATGATCTTATTGATTAATACTTTTTGAGGATTTCAGCTTGAAAGGATAGAAGGAGATGAAATGGGAAAATAAAAAGAAAGATAGATACAAAAAGGTGGAGTAACTCAGTGGGTCAGGCAGCATCTCTGGAGAAAAGGAATAGGTAACGTTTTGGGTCGAGACCTTCAGACTGAGAGTCAGAGGAGAGGGAAAGGAGAGATATAGACGGTGATGTAGAGAGATATAGAACAAATGAATGAAAGAAGTCCAAAAAAGTAACGGTGATCAAACAAAGGTGGAGCCCACAATGGTCCATTGTTGGCAGTGGTCTTGCAGATATATAGGACACCACACCTGGAACAGAGGATACAGTAGATGAGGTTCAGCACAATATGAATAACAAAATGGATCTGGTGTGATATGCCATGATCTCAGACTGCAAAAGCATGCAGTGAATGGGTGCACACTCTGTAGTGGCCAGCTTTAGTCCTTCCTTACAAAGTCCTTAAGATTACCGTTTGACGAAGGAGTGGGAGCGGTGGTTCTTGACTCAAATAATAATAACAGAGAGATCTTCACGACATTGCAGTTAGTTAGTTGTTTATTTGAAGTTGCAATAAAAACATATTGACACATCTCTTGTCATTAACTTGTTTGTTTCTAGTAAAAACAGTTTCTCACCAACACTCCTTCGTATCAATAGACAATAGACAATAGGTTCAGGAGGAGGCCATTCGGCCCTTCAAGCCAGCACCAACATTCAATGTGATCATGGCTGATCATTCTCAATCAGTACCCCGTTCCTGCCTTCTCCCCATACCCCCTGACTCCGCTATCCTTAAGAGCTCTATCTAGCTCTCTCTTGAATGCATTCAGAGAATTGGCCTCCACTGCTTTCTGAGGCAGTGAATTCCACAGATTTACACTCTCTGACTGAAAAGGTTTTTCCTCATCTCCATTCTAAATGGCCTACCCCTTATTCTTAAACTGTGGCCCCTTGTTCTGGACTCCCCCAACATTGGGAACATGTTTCCTGCCTCTAATGTGTCCAACCCCTTAATAATCTTATACGTTTCGATAAGATCCCCTCTCATCCTTCTAAATTCCAGTGTATACAAGCCTAACCACTCCAGTCTTTCAACATATGACAGTCCCGCCATTCCGGGAATTAACCTACGCTGCACACCCTCAATAGCTAGAATATCCTTCCTCAAATTTGGAGACCAAAACTGCACACAGTACTCCAGATGCAGTCTCACTAGGGCCCTATACAACTGCAGAAGGACCTCTTTGCTCCTATACTCAACTCCTCTTGTTATGAAGGCCAACATTCCATTGGCTTTCTTCACTGCCTGCTGTACCTGCATGCTTCCTTTCAGTGACTGATGCACTAAGACACCCAGATCTCGTTGTACGTCCCCTTTTCCTAACGACACCATTCAGATAATAATCTGCCTTCTTATTCTTACCACCAAAGTGGATAACCTCACACTTATCCACATTAAACTGTATCTGCCATGCATCCGCCCACTCACATAACCTGTCCAAGTCACCCTGCAACCTCATAGCATCTTCCTCACAGTTCACACTACCACCCAGCTTTGTATCATCTGCAAATTTGCTAATGTGTATCATCTGCAAATTTGCTAATGTTAATTAGCATTTGCCAATGCTAATGTTTGTTATCCTGTTACTTGCTAAAATCTTATTATCTTAACAGGCTTGACTTGTATGGCCACTAAGACCTTATTATCTTAGCAGGTTCTGATATCACACTGAAGCATTACGTCAGTGCTGGGCAAGTTATACTAATGATCTGGCCCCGCCCTTGGCACCTCCCAGACCATATACGTAGGCATAGTATTAACCTCTTAATGCCCAAAAATACAGCAGGATACAATGTAATATAATAATATGCAAAATGACTAATAAACGCAAAATGGCTCCTATACACTCCATTGCTCACTATTGGGGCAATGAGATTCACAGTGTGATATCATTGACTGTGCATTGGAAGGAACTGCATATAGACATAGAAACATAGAAAATAGGTGCAGAAGGAGACCATTCAGCCCTTCGAGCCAGCACCACCATTCATTGTGATCATGGCTGATCGTCCCCAATCAATAACCCGTGCCTGCCTTCTCCCCATATTCATTGACTTGGCTAAGTAGCTTCCCCGTACAACAATATATTCTCCCTATATCCCTTGATTCCACTAGCCCCTCGAGCTCTGTCTAACTCACTCTTAAATCCATCCAGTGAATTGGCCTCCACTGCCCTCTGTGGCAGAGATTTCCACAAATTCACAACTCTCTGGGTGAAAAAGTTTTTTCTCACCTCAGTTTTAAATGGCCTCCCCTTTATTCTAAGACTGTGACCCCTGGTTCTGGACTCGCCCAACTTTGGGAACATTTTTCCTGCATCTAGCTTGTCGAGTCCTTTTATAATTTAATATGTTTCTATAAGATCCCCTCTCATCCTTCTAAACTCCAGTGAATAAAAGCCTATACAAGTGAATACAATATGCTGGTGTAAACCGTAGATAGACACAAAAAGCTGGATTAACTCAGTGGGTCAGGCAGCATCTCTGGAGAGAAGGAATGGGTGACGTTTCGGGTCGAGACACTCCAGAGATGCTGCCTATCCCGCTGAGTTAATCCAGCTTTTTGTGTCTATCATTGACTATGCAAGTTGGTAACTAAATAATCCCACTTAATTAGATATATAGTTGTGTCTCATTGAGTGTGTGCAATCTCATTTGGGTCCACAGTCCAGTGGCTATTTTTTGTGGACATGGTAGCCTGCGCACACTTGTACACCCTCAGAGATACGCTAGATAAGCACCAGTTCATCTCCATTAACAACTGTAAATCCCCCACCGCTCCCCTCCCCCAAGGTGTCCCCCAAGGCTCAGTCCTTGGCCCCCTCCTCTTCATCCTCTACCTGATCCCCCTTGGTCAATTAATCCGCCGTCATGGTCTCAACTTCCACTGCTTCGCCGATGATATCCAGCTCCTCATCTCCACCAAGTCAATCTCCACCACCACACACTCTACACTGACAAACTGCATCACTGAAATAAAATCTTGGCTTCAATCAAATTTCCTCAAACTCAACTGCAACAAATCTGAAATCATCATCATTGGTCCAAAAACGCTCACCAAATTCACCCAAAACTTCATCCCAGTATCCACCTCCCCTCACATCCGGAATCTTGGAATCATCTTTGATCAAACCCTCTCCTTCGACAAACACATCAAACACATCACAAAGACAGCCTTCTTCCACCTCAAAAACATTGCCCGTCTCCGTCCATCCCTCTCCTCCACAGCTGCAGAAACCCTCATCCACGCCTTCATCACCTCCCATCTGGACTACTGCAACAGCCTCCTCTATGGCGCACCCTCAAAAATCATCAGTAAACTTCAATACATTCAAAACTCCGCTGCCCGTCTACTCACCCACACCCCGATCCGTGACCATATCACTCCCGTCCTTTACAAACTCCACTGGCTCCCCATCCCCCAGAGAATCCAGTACAAAATCCTCCTCATGACCTACAAAGCCCTCCATAACCTGGCCCCATCCTACCTGACCGACCTCCTCCACAGGCACACTCCCACCTGCACCCTCCGCTCTGCTACTGCCAATCTCCTATCCCCCCACATCCGGACCAAACTCAGATCCTGGGGGGACAGGGCTTTCTCCATCGCTGCTCCCACCCTATGGAACTCACTACCTCAAACCGTCAGAGACTCCTCCACACTCACCACATTCAAAACATCACTGAAGTCTCACCTATTCAGTACTGCCTTCAACCACTGAAGGTCACCTCACCTTCTGTCTCCTTTCTCTGTTCGTTTACTTACTTATCTATTTATTCACTTCCCTATGTTCTCTAAATCCCTGTAAAGCGTCTTTGAGTATATGAAAAGCGTTATATAAATGTAATGTATTATTATTATTATTATTATTAGATAAGGGTGTAGTGGGACACACAGAGGTTTAGGTTAGTTTAGTTAGAGATACAGCATCCCCCCCCGCCCCCCGAGACCACACCGACCACAGATCCCTGCAACTTAACACTATCCTACACACACCAGGGACAATTTACAATGATACCAAGCCAATTAACCTACTAACCTGTCCGTCTTTGGAGTGTGGGAGGAAACCGAAGATCTTGGAGAAAACTCACGCAGGTCACAGGGAGAATGTACAAACTCCGTACAGACAGCACCCGTAGTCAGGATCGAACCCAAGTCTCTGGCACTGTAAGGCAACAACTCTACCGCTGCGCCACCGTGCGATCAGTGTGGACGTCAGGAGCTGGGTGTTCATACAGATGGTGGTTTGGTGAAGAAGGGATCATGGGTGGGGGGGGGGGGGGGTGCTTGGTGTACTGTGACAAAGAGGACTGGTCCTGGGGTTTGTAAGTCATTGACTTGGCTAAGTAGCTTCCCCGTACAACAATATATTGGGAAGAACACAAAGTGATGGAGTAACTCAGCAGGTCAGGCAGCATCTCTGAAGAATGTAGATAGGTGACACTTCGGGTCGGAACCATTGGAAAGACCAAGTTGTCCTGGGTGAGCCCGATAACAATGGGCTCCAAAGATAAACCAATGATTTGATGAGGGAGTTCTGCACTGTACTTTGGGTGATATTTTAGTTCAGTTTAGTTTATTGTCATGTGTACCGAGGTACAGTGAAATGCTTTTGTTGCGTGCTAACCAGTCAGCGGAAAGACAATATATGATTCCAATGCCATACACAGTGTACAGATAAGGGAATGACGTTTAGTGCAAGATGAAGCCCGTAAAGTTGATCAAAGATAGTCCAAGGGTCTCCAATGAGGTAGATAGTAGTTCAGGACTGCTCTCTAGTTGCAGGAGAGTCAGTGTCCCAGCCAGTGGAACACTGATTACTCATGTGGTTCAAGTTACAGGTAGCAATGTGCTGAGATAGATGGTTCTTGTGCCACTGTATCAATGCATTGCCATGTTCAGGTAGAGAGTAGTAAACCACACTAATGTCTGATCCTTGAGAGTTACCCACCATGTACTTGCTAATTGAAGATAGACACAAAAAGCTGGAGTAACTCAGCATCTCTGGAGGGAAGGCAGCATCTCTGGAGGGAAGGAATGGGTGATGTTTCCCATGGGAAATATAAGAAAATAACTGCAGATGCTGGTACAAATCGAAGGTATTTATTCACAAAATGCTGGAGTAACTCAGCAGGTCAGGCAGCATCTCAGGAGAGAAGGAATGGGTGACATTTCGGGTCGAGACCCTTCTTCAGACCGTTTCCCATGGAAAACGTCACCCATTTCTTCTCTCCAGAGATGCTGCCTGTCCTGCTGAGGACAGGACAGCTTTTTGTGTCTATCTTCAATGTAAACCAGCATCTGCAATTCTTTCCTACACATGTACTTGCTAATATTTATCCCTCAATTAATGTGGCTAAAATATCTTAATGATTTAGTTGTTGTCAATTACCGAGTGCAAATTGACTGCCGTGCTTCCTGCATTACAGCAGTGACTACAGTTCAGTGGCTGTGAAGCTACTGTCACTAGCCTGGGGTCATGGCTTGCTGGTTTAGGAATACTTCAGTCTCGGGAAAGCCATGATGAATGTGCAGGCTAGGTATGCTTTAAACAAGGAGCTGCTGGTATCGAACTCTATTGTACACAAGACCCAAGGCACTGTGGATGCTGTGGCACCACTCTTTTCATGTGTCCCATTCAAAGACTTTCCCCTCCATTCTCTCTGGCTTTTAGCAGTGTTTGATATCTGGAATTGGTGGTGTCTATGGAATAGATGCGCTACAGTGCTGAAAACTATATTCTGCACTCATTGGTTCATAAGTGATAGGGGAAGAATTGGGCCATTCGGCCCATCAAGTCTACTCTGCCGTTCAATCTTGGCTGATCTATCTTTCCCTCTTAACCTCATTCTCCTGCCTTCTCCCCATAACCTCTGATAACCTAATTAAGAATATATCTATCTCTCAAAATATCAATTGACAGCCTCCACAGCCTTCTATGGCAATGAATTCCACAGATCCACCACCACTCAAGAAATTCCCCCCCTATCTATCCTAAAGGAACGTTCTGTAATTCTGTAGCTATGGCCTCTGGTCCTGGCCTCTCCCACCAGTGGAAACATCCTCTCCACATCCACTCTATCCAGGCCTTTCACTGTTCGGTACATTTCAATCAGGCTTCTAAACTCCAAGTCCAGTGCCTCAAACACTCATCATACGTTAAGCCACTCATTCTTGGGATCATTCTGGCAATGTTTCTCTGGACCCTCTCCAATCCCAGTACATCCTAGCACAGATATGGGGCCACAAATTGCTCATTATATTCCAAATGCGGTCTGACAAGTGCCTTCGAAAGCCTCAGCATTACATCCCTGTTTTTGTATTCTAGTCCTCTCAAAATAAATGCGAGCATAAAACTATATCTTCTGCCATTCTATCACTATATCACTCTGTATCTTCACCTTTGCTTTCTCTGTTGTGCTTGAGTTTGACTTGATTACCTTTATTCATGGTGTTATCTGATCTTTTTGGATATCATGCTAAACACAGCTTTTCACTGTACCTCGGGGCATGTGAAAATAATAAAGCTAAACATAATCCTAAAGCTTGGAGATGATAGGATGGGATTTAGGATCGTGACAGACTGGTGTTTCTAGAGGTTCTCTACAAAAGTAGAGAGATTTTGCTTTTATTCCTGTAAACAAGTATTCCTCAATAATTAGACGTTACTTGGCTTCTGGCAAATTGACAACCTTAAAGAAAAATCGCAAACTGCAATCTTTCTGCAGTTCCCCAGTTCAAGGAGTACTTGCAGAAGCACGTCTGACAAACCCCCTCTGCTTGGTCAGGGACGGGATGAATTACAGGCTTGCAATGCAGTATATGCAAGCAATTTCTAATGTGGCCCACACTGCATCACGTGTTTGCAAACACATGCCAGCGGGTTTGGCAAACACTGCTTCCTGAAGACAATATTGCGTTAATTATCCTGTGTTTTTTTTAATTACACTGCTCAATCACACTTGTTTCACACTCAAACAACATCAAGTGAACACGGAACAGATGGAATTGGATAAGAACATCAGCTGCCTTATGAAACAACCGTCAGCAAGGGAAGTGAGAGGGGAGGAGGAGCAGGGGACAGCTTGAGGTGGCAGCACCGTCGGAATCTGCTGCTCCAGGCAATGGTAGCTTCACTGACAAACCCGCCAGCTTGCACTTCCAGCACGGGGTTGTAGGGTCAATGAACAGTCTTTTGCCCAGGAATCGAATACCAAAGGGGCGGCACGATGGCACAGCGGTTGAGTTGCTGCCTTAGAGCGCCAGAGACCCGTGTTCAATCCTGACTATGACTGCTGTCTGTACGGAGTTTGTACGTTCTCCCCGTGACCGTGTGGGTTTTCTCCGGGTGCTCTGGTTGCTCCCCACACTACAAACACATACAGGTTTGTAGGTTAATTGGCTTTGGTAAAATTGTAAATTGTTCCTCGTGTGTAGGATAGTGTTATGTGCAGAGATTGTTGGTCTGCACGGACTCAGAGGGCCGATGGGCCTGTTTCCGCGCTGTATCTCTAAACTAAACTAAACTAAACTAAGGTTTAAGGTGAGCAAGATTTAATAGAAATCTAAGGGGCAAATTTTTCACACAGAGTGATGGGTGTACGCAATGAGCTGCCAGAGGATGTAGTTGAAGCAGGTGTTATAATAACATTTAAAACACACGTGCACAGGTGCATGGATAGGAAAGGTTTAGAGGAATATGGGCCAACTGTCAGCAAAAGGGACTAGCGTAGATGAGGCAATTTGGTCAGCTTGGACGAGTTGGGTCAAAGGGCCTAATTCCATGCTCATAAGTCGTAGGAGCAGAATTAGGCCATTCGGCCCATCAAGTCTACTCCACCATTTAATCATGGCTGATCTATCTTTCCCTCTCAACCCCATTCTCCTGCCTTCGCCCCATAACCCCTGACACCCGCACTGTCATGTTGCATGACTGTGACTCACTTGCCACCTTGGTGCCTCTGTGGGTACATAAATATAGGGGCAAAGTTTAGCCTGTAGGTTCCTTGAGTACTTGATGGGATGTCCAAATGAGGCCATCACGTTACAGTGCGTTGATGATGACCGGCATGGTTCTCTGCACAACCCGGTTCTGCACACACACAGGTGCAACTGAAAGCTCGGCCGATACACCAGATGGCAGTGTTGCGGGAGTGTATATCTGAGCTCACCATTGGACCTTCATCTCCATCCTCGCTAGTTATTCGATGAAACAAAACCACAGGACATCAAATGAAATAAACCACGGCTGTAGACTAAAGTACTTGCCTCCACTGACTATCTAATAACTTGCACAGTTCAGAAAATCACACATGAATGCAGAGAAGATAGACACAAAAAGCTGGAGTAACTCAGCGGGACAGGTAGCATCTCTGCAGAGAAGGATTGGGTCACCCATTTCTTCAGACTGAAGAAGGGTCTCGATCTGAAACGTCACCCATTCTTTCTGTCCAGAGATGCTGCCTGTCCTGCTGAGTTACTCCAGCTTTTTGTGTCTATCAATGGATTAAACCAGCATCTGTATTTCCTTCCTACACGTTAATGCAGAGGATACTGAACAACAGCACCTTCCAGTGTCTCCCAGTCCAGTGGAAAGCATAGAGTCTGTCCAATCTGTCCAACTAGTCAAGTCAAGTCAAGTTTATTTGTCACATACACGTACAAGATGTGCAGTGAAATGAAAGGTCACCCATAGTCCAGCAATAGAGCAATAAAAATAAACAATTTCACACACAATCACAACCAACACAAAAAAAAGAAAAGAAACATCCATCACAGTGAGTCTCCTCCAGTCACCTCCTCACTGTGATGGAAGGCCAGAATGTCTTTTCTCCTCCCCTGCCGTCTTCTCCCGCGGTCAGGCTGTTGAAGTTGCCACGTCGGGGCGGTCTTCCACTAGAACCATGCAAAACACTGCTCTTCAAGTACATGATACACAATTCCCTTTAGGTATTCTTCCAGATGCTAGGAATTAACTGCAAAATTCCTTGAGGTGAACATTGGTACTAACTTTATTTACCAGACCATTAGAATCACTCAGTTTCGTAATAGCAGAAATGAGATACTGAAAGCAAACAAGCTAATGGGAGGAACTGCAGGTGCTGGTTTAAACCAAAGTAGACACAAAAAGCTGGGGTAACTCAGTGGGGCAGACAGCATCTCTGGAGAAAAGGAATTGGTGACGTTTCAGGTCGAGATCCTTCTTCAGACCGAGAGTTAACACCTGGCCCACAGCCAACTGGACCGTTTCCGTGATCATTGTTAATTTTTTGCGTATCTTTCATTCATTTGTTCTCTCTCTCTCTGTATTACCATCTACAACTTTCATTTCCCTTTCCCCTGACTCTCAATAAAGGGATGTGAACAGTGAAACTGGCAAGATGACTAGGGTGGGGCAGGGGTGGAGAGAGAGGAGATGCAGATTACTTGGTGAGAGTAATCAATATTCATATCGCTGGGGTGTAAGCCCATGCAGTTCCTCCAATTGTCGCGTGGCCTCACTCTGACGGTGGAGGAGGCCTGGGACAGAAAGGTCAATGTTGGAATGGGAACGGGAGTTGAAGTGTTTGGCAACCTAGGAGATCGCGAAAGCCAACCTAGGAGATGCATCTCCTTCTCACTTGCATAATGCGAGAAGCATGAACCCAGATATAGCAAAGTGGAAATGGTCAAGAGCTTCAAGTTCCTCGATGTTAACATTACCATTATCTGTCCTGGACTAGCCCCGTTAATGCAACAGCCAAGAAGACAAGACACACCAATGCCTCTACTTCCTGAGGATTCTTCAGAAATTCAGCATGTTGACAGTGACGATCACTAACTTCTACAGATCCACCAGAGAAAGCATATGCCAAGTTGCATCATAGCTTGGCTTGGGAACGGCTCGGCCCAAGACCACAAGAATTTGCAGAGAGTTATAGATGTAACCCAGTCCATCTCACAGACCAGATTCCCCACCATTGTAGATGTAGCCCAGTCCAGCACACAGACAAGACATTGGGAAAGCAGCCAACATAATCAAAGTCTGAAGAAGGGTCTCGGCCCAAAACGTCACCCATTCCTTTTCTCTAGAGATGCTGCCTGTCCCGCTGAGCAACTCCAGCTTTTTGTGTCTATCATAATCAAAGACTATCCTCTTCCCCCACTTCCCTCCCACTAATAACCCTTCATCTGAATGACCATTTCACTTGTCTTCTCTCCTTATCTACACCCTCTTCCCTCCTTGTCATCTCGAGCCTTTGTCCACTCATCTGCCAACCACCTGCATCCCCTCACCTGCATCCACCTATCACTTGACCAGTCTGAAGAAGGGTGTTGACCCGAAGCATCACATAGAAACATAGAAAATAGGTGCAGGAGTAGGCCATTCGGCCCTTCGAGCCTGCACCGCCATTCAATATGATCATGGCTGATCATCCAGCTCAGTAACCTGTACCTGCCTTCTCTCCATACCCCCTGATCCCTTTAGCCACAAGGACCACATCTAACTCACTCTTAAATATAGCCAATGAACTGGCCTCAACTACCTTCTGTGGCAGAGAATTCCACAGACTCACCACTCTCTGTGTGAAGAAATGTTTTCTGATCTTTCCTGAGATGCTGCCTGACCCGCTGAGTTACTACAGCATTTTCTACCTTCCACCTATCACTTGCCAGGCTTTGTCCTGCCCCCATCTCTTTTCCAACTTTCTCCCTCCTACTCAATCAGAGTGAAGAAGGATCCTGATCTCAAACATCACCTATCTTCTTTCATGTCTTTCCTGACTAATTTGAGTTTTTTTCCACTAGTATTGGGGTCGTTCATTTATAGATTTTTGTTGGTTATATGTTATCTATGAGTATTGTGTTTGTAGGCCTGTTACGCTGCTGCAAGTAAGAATTTCATTGTTCTGTTGCCTGTGCATCTGGCAATGAAACATGTATGGGAAGGAACTGCAGTTGCTGTTTTACACTGAGGATAGACACAAAATGCTGGATAGGCAGCATCTCTGGAGAAAAGGAATGGGTGACGTTTTGATAGTCCCACTCTAGCGTAGGACCATTGTGGGCTCCTTGGCCATCGGTGCTGGCTCTGATTTGTTCCATACCTTTTCATACCACTAGTTTCCCTCTCCCCTGACTCTCAGTCTGAAGAAGGGTCTCGACCTGAAACATCACCTATTCCTTCTATCCAGAGATGCTGCCTGTCCAGCTGAGTTACTCCAGCATTTTGTGGTAATTAAACATTCTTGACTCTCTTGACCCGCTGAGTTATTCCAGCACTCTGTGTGTTTTAATACACTAGCACCTGTAGTTCCTCGTGCCTCTGGCAAGTCAATCTTGTATTTCACCCTCAGTTTGTCACCAAACCCGACAGAAGTGGACGTTTGTCGCCGACACATCTTCTGAAAGATACGCACCTTTGCGGTATTTCCCCAGGGCACAGATGTAGTTGGCTCTGAGTTGCAGTTTAATCCACCTCATTCATTTGTCTCCAAAAGATGCAGTGTACAGATGTGGCACCTTGTCTCACTGATCTTCTCCTCTCTGGCTCAGGAGCAAACCATGTCCGTGGACACATGTGATGATGGGCGTGAGAGGAATGGATTATTATGGCAGTGTGTGAGTTTGGAATGTGACACCATCATTAGTCTATGCTGGCTGCCAGCCAGTCCACCAGGTAAGCATGGTGGCACAGAGGTAGAGTTGCTGCCTTACAGCATTTGCAGCGCCAAAGACATGGGTTCGATCCCGACTACGGGCGCTGTTTGTGCGGAGTTTGTACGTTTTCCCCGTGACCTGCGTGGGTTTTCTCCAAAATCTCTGGTGTCCTCCCACACTCTAAAGACGTACAGGTTTGTAGGTAAATTGGCTTGGTATAAGTGTAAATTGTCCTGAGTATGTGTAGGATTGTGTTAATGTGTGGGGATTGGTGGTCGGTGCGGACTTGGTGGGCCGAAGGGCCTGTTTCCGCGCTGTATTCTCTAAACTAAATTAAACTAATCATTGGTGTGTGTGATTCAATAATCATGTTAGTTTTAAAGAGCTACACAATTCAGGCAGCAAATCAGATGTATTTATTCCCTGGAAATTAAAGGGTTTCTTTGGAAACATTGCCTCCAAAGATGTTTTCCACAGGATGTCTGAGATTACAGGAATAATTCATTGATGAATTATTCAAAGACTAGAGTCAAAGACACAGCTTTCAGGTGAGAGGAATAACATTTAAGGGAGATTTAGTTTAGTTTAGTTTAATTTGATTTAGAGATACAGCGTGGAAACAGGCCCATCAGCCCCAGTGCTCATCGACCAGCGGTCCCTGCACATTAACACTAGCCTACACACACTAGGGACAATCTACAATTTTTACCAAGCTAATTAACCTGCAAACCTGTACATCTTTGGAGTGTGGGAGAAAACGGAGCACCCGGAGAAACCCCACACAGGTCACAGGGAGAACGTACAAACTACGTACAGACAGCATCCACAGTCAGGATTGAACACAAGTCCCTGGTGCTGTAAGGCAGCAACTCTACCTCTGTGCCACCGTGACACCCATGTGTGTAGTTGTGTGGGGCAAGTTGTTTTATACAGAGGGCGTTGGGTGTCTGGAATGAACTGCCAGAGGTTGTGGTGGAGGCAGGTATGGTTGTGGTCTTTAAAAGGCTATTAGACAGGCACATGGATATGCAGAGAATGGAAGGATATAGATCTCGTGCAGGTAGAGAAGAGTAATTTATCTTGTGATCATATTCAGTATAGACATTGTGTGCTGAAGGGCCTGTTCCTGGGCTGTACTGTTCTATGTTCCATGATACTTGGACTATCTTTAATCGGACTTTACTGGTCTTTACCTTGCACTAAGCGTTATTCCATTTATCCTGTAATTGTACTCTGTGGACAGCTCGATTGTAATCATGTAGAATCTCAACACTGACTGGATAGCACGCAACAACAAGCTTTTCACTGTACCTCTGTACACGTGACAATGAAGTAAACTGTCGAAGAATGAATTGGAATCAAATAGGTTTGTTGTGGTCAATGTTCTCTCTGTGAACAGTCCTTCTCCTTTATGGGATCTTCTTGTCTTTGAACAACGCGAGGCCGAGTCCTGCGACACCATTGCTGCCATGAGATGCAGCACCGACTCTCACCGCCATCCCGGCCGATCTCAGGCTCAGACCACCGAAGCTGCCGTTGCCGACCCCCACCGCCCCCCCACGGCCACACCGCCCCCCCCCACGGCCACACCCCCTCCCCACGGCCACACCGCCTCCCCACGGCCACACCGCCGACCCCCACCCCCTCCCTCCCCACGGCCACACCCCCTCCCCACGGCCACACCCCCTCCCCACGGCCACACTGCCGACCCCCACCCCCTCCCTCCCCACGGCCACACCCCCTCCCCACGGCCACACCGCCGACCCCCACCGCCCCCCCACGGCCACACCGCCGACCCCCACCCCCTCCCCACGGCCACACCGCCGACCCCCACCCCCTCCCCACGGCCACACCCCCTCCCCACGGCCACACCGCCGACCCCCACCCCCTCCCCACGGCCACACCCCCTCCCCACGGCCACACCGCCGACCCCCACCGCCCCCCCACGGCCACACCGCCGACCCCCACCCCCTCCCCACGGCCACACCGCCGACCCCCACCCCCTCCCCACGGCCACACCCCCTCCCCACGGCCACACGCCGACCCCCACCGCCCCCCCACGGCCACACCGCCGACCCCCACCCCCTCCCCACGGCCACACCGCCGACCCCCACCCCCTCCCCACGGCCACACCCCCTCCCCACGGCCACACCGCCGACCCCCACCCCCTCCCCACGGCCACACCGCCGACCCCCACCGCCCCCCCACGGCCACACCGCCGACCCCCACCCCCTCCCCACGGCCACACCGCCGACCCCCACCCCCTCCCCACGGCCACACCGCCGACCCCCACCCCCTCCCCACAGCCACACCGCCGACCCCCACCCCCTCCCCACGGCCACACCGCCGACCCCACCGCCCCCCCACGGCCACACCGCTGACCCCCACCCCCTCCCCACGGCCACACCGCCGACCCCCACCCCCTCCCCACGGCAACACCCCCTCCCCACGGCCACACCCCCTCCCCACGGCCACACCCCCTCCCCACGGCCACACCGCCGACCCCCACCCCTGCCCCATGGCCACACCGCCGACCCCACCCCAGCCCCATGGCCACACCGCCACTACTGCCTCCCCACGGCCACACCGCCGACCCCCACCGCCTCCCCCCTCCCCACGGCCACACCGCCGACCCCCACCCCCTCCCCACGGCCACACCGCCACTTCCACCGACCTCCATCGCCCCCCCACGGCCACTGCCACCGACCCCCACCCCCTCCCCACGGCCACACCCCCTCCCCACGGCCACACCCCCTCCCCACGGCCACACCGCCGACCCCCACCCCTGCCCCATGGCCACACCGCCGACCCCACCCCCGCCCCATGGCCACACCGCCACTACTGCCTCCCCACGGCCACACCGCCGACCCCCACCGCCTCCCCCCTCCCCACGGCCACACCGCCGACCCCCACCCCCTCCCCACGGCCACACGGCCACACCGCCACTTCCACCGACCTCCATCGCGCCCCCACGGCCACTGCCACCGACCCCCACCGCCTCCCCACGGCCACACCGCCGCTGCCAACGACCCCCCACGGACACACCGCCACTGCTGCCGACCCCCGCCCCACGGCCACACCGCCACTACCGCCGACCCCCACCGCCCCCCCACGGACACACCGCCACTGCTGCCGGCCCCCACCACCTCTCACCATCTCCATCACAGGAGACAGACCAGTGACTGACATCTACTACAAACCTACTGACTTCCACAGCTATCTGGACTACACTTCTTCCCACCCTGTTCCCTGTAAAAACTCTATCCCCTACTCCCAATTCCTCCGTCTACGCCGCATCTGCACCCAGGATGAGGTGTTTCATATTTGAGCATCAGAGATGTCCTCGTTCTTTAGGAAACGAGGGTTCCCCTCTTCCATTATAGATGAGGCTCTCACTAGGGCCTCCTCTATATCCCGCAGCTCCGCTCTTGCTCCCCCTCCCCCCATTCGTAACAAAGATAGAGTCCCCCTCGTTCTCACCTTCCACCCCATCAGCCAGCGGATCCAACAAATCATCCTCCAACATTTCTGTCACCTACAACGGGACTCCACCACTGGCCACATCTTCCCATCTCCACCTCTTTCTGCTTTCCGCAGAGACCGTTCCCTCCGTAACTCCTTGGTCCACTCGTCCCTTCCTACCCAAACCACCCCAACCCCGGGCACTTTCCCCTGCAACCGCAGGAGATGCAACACCTGTCCCTTTACCTCCCCCCTCAACTCCATCCAAGGACCCAAACAGTCTTTCCAGGTGAGACAGAGGTTCACCTGCACCTCCTCGAACCACATCTATTGTATCCGCTGTTCTAGATGTCAACTTCTCTACATCGGCGAGACCAAACGCAGGCTCGGTGCTCGTTTCGCTCAACACCTTCGCTCAGTCCGCCTTAACCAACCTGATCTCCCAGTGGCTCAGCACTTCAACTCCCCCTCCCACTCCCAGTCTGACCTTTCTGTCATGGGCCTCCTCCATTGTCATAGTGAGGCCCAGTGCAAATTGGAGGAACAGCACCTCATATTTCACTTGGGCAGTTTACACCCCAGCGGTATGAACATTGATTTCTCTAACTTCAGATAGTTCCTCTGTCCCTCTCTTTCCCCTCCCCCTTCCCAGTTCCCCCACTGTCTTCCTGTCTCCTACTACATCCTATCTTTGTCCCGCCCCCTCCCCTGACATCAGTCTGAAGAAGGGTCTCGACCTGAAACGGTGCCCATTCCTTCTCTCCTGAGCCGCTGAGTTACTCTAGCATTTTGTGTCTACCTTCTTGTCTTTGAATATCATTATAGCATTGCTTATGAAAATTTTAATTGTATTTGGTTGCTGGAATTCCTGTCTGCAACATGGGTGCCAAATGTTGATGCTCATATATGCATGTGTAATAAAGGAGTGCACAATGAAGAGGAAACTGTAACTCTCTGCTTTCAATGCAACATAATTAGGGATAGAAGGAGGGGCAAGATGATTAGGGGCAAGATGATTAGGGGCAAGATGATTAGGGGCAAGATGATTAGGGGCAAGATGATTAGGGGCAAGATGATTAGGGGCAAGATGATTAGGGGCAAGATGATTAGGGGCAAGATGATTAGGGGCAAGATGATTAGGGGCAAGATGATTAGGGGCAAGATGATTAGGGGCAAGATGATTAGGGGCAAGATGATTAGGGGCAAGATGATTAGGGGCAAGATGATTAGGGGCAAGATGATTAGGGGCAAGATGATTAGGGGCAAGAGGGGCAACATAATTAGGGATAGAAGGAGGGGCAAGATGATTCCGTGATTTCACTTCTGTTCAGTGCAGTTTATTGTCACATCTACCGAGGTACAGTGAAAAGCTTTTGTTGCGTGCTAACCAGCCAGCAGAAAGACAATACATGATTAAAATCGAGCCATACGCACTGTACTGATATATGATCAGGGAATAACTTTTTGTGCAAGGTAAAGCTAGTAAAGTCCGATCAAAGTTGATCTTATAGAGGTGTATAAAATCATGAGACGCACAGAGTCTCTTGCCCAGGGTTGGGGAATCGAGGACTGGAGGACATAGGTTTAAGGTGAAGGGGAAAGGATTTAATCGGAATCTGAGTGGTAACTTTTCACACAAAGGATTGTGGGTGTATGGAACAAGCTGCCAGAGGAGGTAGTTGAGGCCGGGACTATCCCAACGTTTAAGAAACAGTTTAAGAAACAGTTAGACAGTTTACATGGATAGGACAGGTTTGGAGGGATATGGACCAAATGCGGGCAGGCAGTGTAGCTGGGACATGTTGACCAGTGTGGGCAACTTGGGCTGATGGGCCTGATTCCACACTGTATCACTCTATGATGTGAATACTAGTTTGCTGATTTATTGAGTTATGTGGTCAGATTTGGAGCAATGAATCTGAATCTGATGATCTACAGAATCATGATAAGCAAATATTACGCGGCCATTTAAGAAAACTTATCGTAGAACCAAAAGGGACTGATGAAAATAAAACCAGAAATCTTTCAGCTAATCTAAAGGTTAGGAATATTTCCAGTTAATGTGATAATGCCCCGGTCTTCAAATATGTGCTGTGTGAAGTGAAGCAATCTTATGCAGAATGTTTCAAAGCTTACTCATTGCTGAGCTGATTATGAATTATGTGAAGGTCCTTGCACAACTTGTACATTCGCTCCTTCGGTTGAAGCGAACTTGTAGCAGTCACAGCAAATTACACTAAGGCAGCACAGCGTTTCATTAGTTTGCCATAGAATGTCACAATTGTCCTCATTTCCAAGCAATGCGACTAAGTAGTTTGCCATTGAGTGCGGTAGAAACATTTCAGTCTCTGCCGCGTGGTATTTTCTTTCATTCCTCTGTACGATTACAGCTGCAGTTTGGGTCTTTCTCGACAATTTTTGGCAATTAAATGAATGACTTTGCCGTTATCTGTCTGGGGAACGATGATTAATTCATCACGAGTTATTTCTCCGGATCCTTTGCTATTTGCCGCACTTCACTGGCTTCGCTTGGCGACCACTGAGTGGGAGACCTCTCGCCGTTTAGCAGGCTGGGGGCGCTGAGAACTCTTGCTGGGCGATGGTTGATGGAAGAGGCGGCTATCCTGAGACAGAAGGGCTTGGAGATCCAGTCCCTTGTGGAATCAGGACAGAGAGGGGATTGGCTTTGCCAGTGAGAGCATGTGGTTGGAAAATTGTTGTTCAGAGATTATTGGGGGATGTGACTGATCTGTTCACATTCTGAGCTGAACTGATAGTCATAGAGTGGTGCAGTGCAGAAACAGACCCCTAGGCCCAACGTGCCCACACCGACCAGCATGTCCCAGCTACGTTAGGCCCACCTGCCTGCATTTGGTCCATATCCCTCCAAACCTATCCTATCCATATACCTGTCTAACTGTTTTTTAAATGTTCAAACATTCATAAGTTCATAAGTGATAGGAGCAGAATTCCACCATTCGGCCCATCAAGTCTACCCCGCTATTCAATCATGGCTGATCTATCCCTCCTTTTCCTGCCTTCTCCCCATAACCCTAGAACACCCATCCTAATCAAGAATCTATTGATCTCTACCTTAGAAATATCCATTGACTTGACCTCCAGCGTTATCTGTGGCAATGAATTCCACAGATTCATCACCCTCTGGTAGCTTGTTCCATACACCCACCACCCTTTGTAGGAAAAGGTTACCCCTCAGATTCCTATTAAATCTTTCCCCCCTCACCTTAAACCTATGTCCTCTGGTCTGAGATTCACCTACTCTGGGCAAGAGATGCTGTATATCTACCCGATCTATTCCTCTCTATTCCTCTCATGATTTTATATACTAGAGATATCTATAAGATCACTCCTCATCCTCCTGCGCTCCGAGGAAAGGAGTCCTTGGTTGGGATGGTTGGGAGAAGCAGTCCCAGTAGTGAATTCCTGCATGCAGATCAACTGTTCTGGCCCGGGAATTTCACGAGACCCTACTGCCAGGCCATATATGAGTGAAAACAGTGTTGATGGAAACTGCATTGAGCGATACAGTGTGGAAACAGGCCCTTCAGCCCACACCGGCCCAGCTACACTAGTCCCACCTACCTGCGCTTGGTCCATATCCCTCCAAACCTGTCCTATCCATGTACCTGTCTAACTGTTTCTTAAACGATGGGATAGTCCTAGCCTCAACTACCTCCTCTGGCAGCTTGTTCCATACACCCACCACCCTTTGTGTGAAAAAGTTACCCCTCGGATTCCTATTAAATCTTTTCCCCTTCACCTTGAACCTATGTCCTCTGGTCCTCGATTCCCCTACTCTGGGCAAGAGACTCTGTGCATTTACCCGATCTATTCCTCTCACGATTTTGTACAGATCTCATCTAATTATCGCTTGCAGCCAAAGTTTTACTCTCTGTAGTTTTAGCACCACATATATGGAAGTGTTTGCCCTTTGCTCCATTATCAGGGCTCAATTTCCCTGTTTCTTTGAGAGTACTGTAACCTGTATCTTCTTCAGTTTTTCTCTATGGGTGGTAATTCCTTCTTCTCCTGACAGCCTCCTGTGCAAGTTCTGTGTACACTGTGATGCTGGCTGGTCTTGTTATGGTTGCTTTCAATTAATCATTCTCCCTGGACTCCTCTTTCTAGGCTTCGTGTCTCTAATCATGAGCTGGTGCTTTTGTCTTTCGATATATTTTCACATTTTGGGCTTTTGATAGGTAACAATGTTTTAGTTTTTCGGTGGGTGAGCTGTGTGTAAAACTAACCCAGGCTTATAATGTCATAGTCATTGAGCATATAAACAGGCCCTTCGGCTAAACTTGCCTGCACGGACCAACATGTCTCATCTACACTCGTCTCACCTGTCTGTGTTAGGCACATATTCATCTGAACCTGTCCTATCCATGAAGCTGTCTAAACGTTACGACCTGCCTCAACCACCTCCTCTGACAGCTCGATCCATACACTTTGTGTGAAAAAGTTACCCCTCAAGTTCCTATTAAATCTTTCCCTCCCCCCCCCCGACCCTCTCCTTCAACCTATATCCTCTAGTTTTCAATTCCCCTACTCTGAGCAAGTGACTCTGTGCATCTACCTGCTCTGTTCCTCTCATGATTTTGTACATCTCTATGAGATCAACCCTCATCCTCCTGTAATCCAAAGAATAGAGTCCTAGCCTGCTCAACCTCTCCCTGTAGCTCAGACCCTCGAGTCCTGGCAACATCCTTGTAAATCTTTTCTGCACCCTTTCCAGCTTGACAACATCTTTCTTATAACACGGTGCCCAGAACTAAATGCGGCCTCACCAACGTTTTATGTAACTGCAACATGACCTCCCAATCTCTATAATCATGTCGATATTGTGTCCAAAATTGTAAAGTATTTTGCAGGTGGCAAAAAGTAGTGTAAGAAAATAACTGCAGATGCTGGTACAAATCAAAGATATTTATTCACAAAATGCAGGTGGCAATGCGTTTTAGGAGGTACAGGAAACTGAGGATGCTCGAATCTTGAGCAAAAATATGCCAAAGGAACTCAACTGGTCAGGCAGCATCTGCAGGGGAAGGAAACATGATGTTTCGGCTCAGGACCAGACTGATAGGAGTAGGGAGGAGAGAGCTGGACAAGAGAGGAAGGGGCAGGGCAAAGCCTGACAAGGAAGTGATAAGTGTATATGGGTGAGTGGGGTGATTGGCAGATGGGTGGAGTAAGTGACAAAGGCTAGAGGTGAAAAGCAAACAAAATGGTGTCAGGTAATGAAAGAAGAGAAGTGATATGTAAGTGAGGGATACGGCTGGAAGAAGATATAGGGGAGGAGAAGAGGGATAGAAGGGAGATATGGAATTCGGGATGGGATGAGATGAACATACAGAAGAAGTGAAAAGGAGCAGGATGGCGAAGGATGTGGGTAAATGAGTGGGCACTGGTGTTGTGGAGGGCAGGGAGAAAGAGGGGAGGTGAGGTGGAGGTATTGGATATTGGAGAATTTCACCCAGCGCTTGCCAGTCCTTGTTCCACCCCCAACCGTCTTTTCCAACTTTCTCTCCCCTGCCCATCAATATGAAGATGGGTCCTGACCCAAATCGCCACCTATCCATTCCCTCTGCAGATGCCGCCTGACCCGCTGTGTTCCTCCAGCAATGCTGGGGCAAGGTTTTCCCAATGATATGAAAGTGGTTTGGCTTCTAAGGAGCTGCCAAAGGTTTGTGATGTATCCCCAAATGCAGTGGCAGACAGGATACCCTTCCCCTTTTGTGTTCTGATTTGCATTTTCCCCTTTATGGGGTTCAGTTGTGGCTCCAACAGTTCTAATTAGCCTCAGTCCATGTTTGCAGTCTCCAAAATTGTGCCTTGTGGGCCTATTTTAATGCAATAAACAGTGCAATTGGGCAGTGGCTAGTTGGTGTAATCATGATAAAGACAAGCAGGGTGAATCCAAGTGCAACATACCTTGGTCAGGCTGGTCTGATTAATGTACTTTGTGTTTGGAGCATGTTATACTCAATGTAACTCATTTCCCTCGATCCTTGAAATGCTCAATCTCCCTTTCTACTGTTGTGTGTTAAAATCCCCCTGGTCGTAGTCATAGAGTCATACAGCATGAAAACAGGCCCCACGGCCCACCTTGCCCACACCAACCAACATGTCCGATCGACACTAGTCCCACTTGCCTGCGTTTGGCCCATATCCCTCTACACCTGTCCTGTCCATGTACCTGTCTAATTGCGTCTTAGACGTTGCGCTAGTCCGTGAATTGTTACGATTGTGAAGCGTGAGCCGCTGCATCAGGTCTTCCCTCGGTTGGATCTGGGATGTGCTGGCTGCTGACGGTGTGATGGATATAATGCACAGTCCTGTTTCACTACATGATGTGCTCTGAAGACTATCGCTCCTGCTGCTGCTAAATGTCTTGAAATGGCAGAGAGCAACTTCATCCCCAAAATATGGGATTGAAGTGCCTGAGGCTAAAGGCTGTGCTTATGCCGTGGTCAAAGTAGCCTTGCTCACATCGAAGGTTGCCAGGTTTCCAACACAAAATATGACAGTGTGTGTGTGTGTGTGTGTGCGTGCGTGCGTGCTTGCGTGCATGTGTGTGTGCGTGCGTGCTTGCGAGCGTGTGTGTGTATGTGTGTGTGAGGGTGTGTGTGAATGCGTGTGTGAGGGTGTGTGTGCGAGTGTGTGTGTCTGTGTGTGAGGGTGTGTGTGAAGGTGTGTGAGGGTGTGTGTGTGAGTGTCTGTGTGTGTGAGTGTGTGTGTCTGTGTGAGTATGTGTGAGTGTGTGTGTGGGTAGACACAAAATGCTGGAGTAACTCAGCGGACCAGGCAGCATCTCAGGATAGAAGAAATGGGTGTGCATGTGTGTGTAAGTGTTTGCGGGTGTGTGTGAGGGTGTGTGTGTGTGTGTGTGTATGAGGCTATGTGAGTGGCTGTGTGTGTGTGTGTATAAGTGTGTGAGGGTGTGTGTGTGGGTGTATGTGTGTGTGTGTGTGTGTGTGGGTGTGTATGAGGCTGTGTGTGTGTGTGTGTGTGTGTGTAGGTGTGTGTGGGGCTGTGTGTGTGTGTGTGTGTATGTGTGTGTGTGTGTGAGTGTGTGTGTGTGAAGGTGTGTGGGTGTGTAAGTGTGTGAGGGTGTGTGTGGGTGTGCGTGTGTGTGTGTATGTGTGTGTGTGTGTGTGTGTGGGGGTGTGTGTGTGTGTGTGTGGGGGGGTGTGTATGTGTGTGTGCGCGCGCGCGTGCGTACGTGCGTGCGTGCGTGCGTGCGTGTGTGTATTTCCTGGACTGTTAACTCTTCTGCTCTAACACTGTTCAACTCCTTCATAACCTGACCGAGATCTTGCCAGATTTTGGTTCCTTGCCAGGGTGGCACATTGCGCAGCGGTAGAGTTGCTGCCTTACGGTGCCAGCGGCCCAGATTCGATCCTGTCTGTTCTCCCTGTGGCAGCGTGGGTTTTCTCCGGGTGCTCCGGTTTCCTCCCACACTCTAAAGACATGTAGGGTTGCAGGTGAATTGGTTTCTGTAAATTGTCCCTAGGTATAGGATGGCACTAGTGTTGATCCTATGGATCACTGGATCGATGGATCGTTGGTCAGCACGGACTCGGTGGGCCAAAGGGCCTGTTTCCATACTGTATCTCAAAACTAAACTAAAACATGTGAGATGCTCAGAGCCACAATTTAGCTGGTAAGTCCCGGTTTCTGCTCTGCCATGGTCCTTGGTTGTTTTCTTCAAGCACGTTACATTCAACACTTCACCAAAAAGGAAATCAGAAGTTCAGGTTCTTAATAATTGCATGATTACTTGACTGCAGGCCAAACCCAATTAAAATGCTATTCCATTTTTAACAACACACACATCTTTTGCTTTCATATCTTCCCAATTCAGGTACAAATGTAATATTCATGATAGGGTGAGTTGCAGCTCTGTGTAAGTGAACCCAACAATGACGCTAACAATGATCTATTCCACATTATCCTTGAACCACATCCCCTTTGATGTCTCAGTTTCACACCTTACACTTCCTTATCTCTGTATCTCCCGTCTCTCAGTCTGAGGGACGGTCTCAACCTGATACATCACTCATTCATTCTATTCAGAGATGCTGCCTGACCCGCTGAGTTACTCCAACATGTTGTGTCCATCTTCGATGTAAACCAGTATCTGTAGTCCTATCCCACACAAGCCACACTTTCTCACCATCGCCTTCTAAAAGCCCACCTCCAGGTTATAGAATCATACAGTGATACATCGTGGAAACAGGCCCATCAGCCCAACTTGCCCACACTGGGCAATATGTCCCAGCTACACTAGTCCCACCTGCTTGTGTTTGGTCGAAATCTCTCCAACCCTGTCCTATCCATGTACCTGTCTAATTATTTCTTAAACAATGGGATAGTCCCAGCCTCAACCACCTCCTCTGGCAGCTTTGTCCACACACTCACCACTCTTTGTGTGAAATCGTTACTCCTCAGATTCCTATTAAATCTTTTCCCCTTTACCTTAAACCTATGTCCTCTGGTCCTCAATTCCTCTACTCTGGGCAAGAGATTCTGTGTATTTACTCGATCTATTCCTCTCATGATTTTATACACCTCAATAAGATTACCTCTCACCCTCCTGTGCTCCAAGGAATAGAGTCCCAGCGTGCTCCACCACTCAGCCCCTGTAGTCCTGGCAGCATCCTCATAAAGAACCTTTTAATGGAAGCCCATTCCAGTGGAGAAAGATAAAGGAGAAAAATTGAGAAGAATTACATCCAAACCAAATATACAATTGATTCATGGTGTGACCCGCAGAGAATTAATGCAGGTAGATTTGTGCCAGAGCAGAGGAGATAACATGATAGTAAAACAAATGGAGCCATTACCAGAGCAACAATCTTATCTCAAGAAAATTTAAATTGGATTCCCAAGGTGTGGTGATTACAATAGCGGAGATATTGTCAAAATCCTTTATATATGAATCCTTGTACAAGAACACTGGTGTGTGAAAGGTAATGGGTGTAATCCTTGTACAAGAACAATGTTCTGTAATAGGTGTAAAATCTATCTCTTCCGATCAGCCTAACTTTTCTAGCAGGTGAAAGGCATGGCCGAGGTTATTGTGTTCACCCCATCATTTCCCTGCTGTGAACACAGACACAAAATGCTGGAGTAACTCAGCGGGTCAGGCAGCATCTCTGGAGGAATAGGATAGGTGACGTTTCAGGTCGAGGCCCTTCTTCAGACTGAGTGTAGGATCCCGGCACAAAACGGCACCTCTTTTTCTCCAGAGATGCTGCCTGACCCGCTGAGTTACTCCAGCACTTGGTGTCTGTAAGTGGATGCAGGAGAGCGGGTTTCAGATGTGATCTTTAGTAATGCTGAGATGAAAAGATGTGTTGTCTCCAAATTGGGCTTGTAACTTCCTCATCCTGACATTCATTCAGCACTGGCACGTTGACAGCTTTGAAAGTGCTGCCACTGCTCATTGCTGATCATTGACACAGCCTTGTAATTAGTCCCAGAGTTCTATCTATATCTGAAAAAATAATCAGTCATTCAGTTCTTCTAATTAATTCATTCTTCTTGGCTCTGGTGAGAGTTTTTCCACCATCCTGTTAGCTCCAGTGACTTCAACATGACGGAAATTAGTTTTGGAAATAAAATGTGCACTCGGAACCTTAGTTCTTATGGGTTCTGGGCAATGTTGATGGAAACTGTGGAGTGAATGGGCAGCAGATGCTTTGGGTCAGGACTTATTGAAACATATAAGATTATTAAGGGATTGGACACGCTAGAGGCAGGAAACATGTTCCCAATGTTGGGGGAGTCCAGAACCAGGGGCCCCAGTTTAAGAATAAGGGGTAGGCCATTTAGAACGGAGATGAGGAAACACTTTTTCAATCAGAGAGTTGTGAATCTGTGGAATTCTCTGCCTCAGAGGGCAGTGGAGGCCAATTCTCTGGATGCTTTCAAGAGAGAGTTAGATAGAGCTCTTAAGGGTAGCGGAGTCAGGGGGTATGGGGAGAGGGCAGGAACAGGGTACTGATTGAGAATGATCAGCCATGATCACATTGAATGGTGGTGCTGGCTCGAAGGGCCGAATGGCCTCCTCCTGCACCTATTGTCTATTGTCTATTGACCCTGCTTCAGAATGGTGGGGTGCATTGCCTGGTTCCCTGTTTTTGTGAGACAAATCAGACAACGTGTTCTCCATTGGTATGATGGCACCTGAATACCCTGAGATCTCACTCTCTCACACCTTTACCTGGCTGCACACCTGAATGCACAGTCTTTTACCCAGAGTAGGGGAATCAGGAACCAGAGGACATAGGTTTAAGGTCAGAGGGGAAAGATTTAATAGGAACCAAGGGACACCTTTTTTCACACAGAGAGCAGTGGGTACATGCTGGAGTAACTCAGCGGGTCAGGCAGCATCTCTGGAGAGAAGGAATGGGTGGCGTTTAGGGTCAAGACCTTTTTTCGGACTGAAGGGTCTCAACCCAAAACGTCACCCATTCCTTCTCTCCAGAGATGTTGCCTGTCCCGCTGAGTTACTCCAGCATTTTGTGTCTACCTTCGATTTAAACCAGCATCTGCAGTTCTTTCCTGCACAGTGGGTATATGGAACTGCCAGAGGAGATAGTTGAGGTGGGAACTATAACCGGATTTAAAAGACACTTGGACAGGTATACAGATAGGAAAGGCTTTGATGGATATTGGGCCAAATGCAAATTAGCTTAGATGGGTCAATGTTGGTTTTCATGGACGAGTTGGTAGGCCGAAGGGCCTGTTTCTGCGCTGTATCTCTAAAGTCTAAAGTTTAGAGATACAGGATGGAAATAGGCCCTTCGACCGACCGGGTCCGCGCTGCCCAGCGATCCCTACATATTAACACTATCCTACACCCACTAGGGACAATTTTTACATTTACCAAGTCAATTAACCTACAAACCTGAACGTCATTGGAGTGTGGGGGGAAACTGAATATCTCGGAGAAAACCCACGCAGATCACGGGGAGAACGTACAAACTCCGTACAGACAGCACCCGTAGTCGGGATCGAACCCGGGTCTCCGACGCTGCGTTCGCTGTAAGGCAGCAACTCTACCGTTGGGCCACCGTGACCGCACAAAGGATAAAGTCTAAAGGAAACCCCAGTAATGCAGTCCTGTGAAAATCACCAATGGAAATCTTCCTCTCTTCTTGCCCTGCTAAAGGAAGTATGCCATAACGTTGGAGAGGGTGCAGAACAAATTCATCAGCTATTACCTGGGGTTGTGGGCGTGAGTTCTAGGGAGAGGTTGGATAGGCTAGCACTTTCTGCTTTACAACATTGGAGGCTAAGGGGTGACCTTATTAAGTACAAGATTATGCTAATGTGTGACTATACTGCACTGATGAGGGGGATGGGGATCGTGTGGGAGACTGTTCCCGAGGCTCAGAGGGAGCTGTCGGGCTGGTGAAGAAGAGTCTTTGTGTCCGGACCCCATACAGACACACCTGGCCTCCAATGTTGTAAAGCAGAAATGCCTGCACCTTGGAGAAACGCAGCCGTGCCTGGACCTCTGGGCTGGAGGGAGAGTGGATGAACTGCCTGCCGGAGTTTCAATGGCCTGCCACCTGCAACAGTGAGCAGCATAAAGTCAGACACGGCTAATCAGTAGTATTTCTGGAGAATCCTGGGGCTTGTCAGCTGACAGTGACCAGAACCCTGACCTCGCTGGGAAAGCAGTCCAGGCAAATGTGCAAGGTTGTATCTGGGATCTCAGTCATTCACAAGTTCACAAGTTAGAGGAGTAGAGTTAGGCCATTCGGCCCATCAAGTCCACTCCGCCATTCAATCATGGCTGATCGCTGCCTCCTCATCCCATTTTCCTGCCGTCTTCCCATAACCCTTAAAACCCGTTCTAATCAAGAATTTGTCTATCTCTGCCTTAAAAATATCGACTGACAGCCATCACAGCCCTCTGTGGCAATGAGTTCCACAGATTAACTGCCCTCTGACGAAAGAAGTTCTTCCTCACCTCCTTTCTAAAAGAGCGCCCCTTAAATTCTGAGGCTGTGCCCTCTGGTCCTAGACTCTCCCACCTGTAGAAACATCTTTCCACATCCACTCTATCTATGCCTTTCATTATTCTGTATGTTACAATGAGGTCCCCCCCTCAAACTTCTAAACTCCAGTGAGTAAATGCCCAGTGCTGTCAAACGCTCATCATATGCTAACCCACTCATTCCTGGAATCATTCTTGTAAACTTCCTCTGGACCCTCTCCAGAGCCAGCACATCCTTCCTCAGATACGGTGCCTACATTTGCTCCCACACTCCAAAGACGTACAGGTATGTAGGTTAATTGACTGGGTAAAATGTAAAAATTGTCCCTAGTGTGTGTAGGATAGTGTTAATGTGCGGGGATCGCTGGGCGGCGCGGACTCGGTGGGCCGAAGGGCCTGTTTCCGCGCAGTATCTCTAAATCTAAAAATCAAAAAATCAAATGCAGTCTGACCAGCGCCTTAAAGAGCCTCAGCATTACATCTGTGTTTCACAGGCATCGGTAATGACAAAGAGTGAGGTTAGAATGTTCACCCTTTAAGTAGTCTGATTTCGAGGGAAATAATGGATAACAGCCCTGGGAGGATATAAGCAGTACCATTTTTCAGACTGGAGAGTTTGAAAATGTCATTGCAGTAAAATGCACATGCTTTAGAGACATAGCGTTGAAAGAGGCCCATCAGCCCTCCGAATCTAATCTTACCAGCGATCACCCACTAGCACTATCCTACACACTATGGACAATTTACAATTTTACCAAAGCCAATTAACCTACAAAACTGTATGTCTTTGGAGAGTGGGAGTAAACCGGAGCACCCGGAGAAAACCCAGGTGGTCATGGGGAGAACGTATAAACTCTACATAGAGCACCCATAGTTAGGATCAAACCCAGGTCTCTGGCGCTGTAAGGCAGCAACTCTACCGCTGCACCACCATGTGCTGCACTAATGTTGACATCACGTAGGCTGTTTCTGGCAGGGGATGGAGGTGTAATAATAATAATAATAATATAATATATTCCTTTATTCATCCCACACCGGGGAAATTTACAGTGTTACAGCAGCAAAGTGGATAGCAAGAGATCATTCATTATAAATAAAAGTAAAGACAAGGATAAATTGTCATCAGTTTACTGTGTATTCCTTAGCTGTTACAGTTGACTTGTCTGCTGGGAGCAGTGCTGGTTGTGCAGTCTCACAGCAGCGGGAAGGAAGGACCTCCTATATCCAGGGCCGTCTTAACGCATGGGCCTGATGGGCACTTGCCCGGGGCCCCACGAGCATAGGGGCCCCATGCTGATCTGTGTATGTTAAGTGACTTGCAATAAATAAATACTACTTTAAAAATGTAGGTTCAATAAGTGATCTGTAAGTGCTTTTCGCAACAATGTAGCACCCTAAGTCCATCGCTAAGTGCTTTTCGGTAAATGCTTTTCGCCGGCACGACAGGGGGGGGGGCTGGTAGGGAAAGGGGGGTGGGGGAGAGTAACGGTAGGGGCCCCAGTACACTGCTTTGCCCGGGGGCCCATAATGCTGTAAAAACGGCCCTGCCTATATCTCTCCTTCACGCACTTGGGGTGAAGGAGTCTGTCACTGAAGGAGCTACTCAGTGCAGTGACAGTGCCTGCACGGGGTGGGAGTCGTTGTCCAGCAGCGATGTTAGCTTTGCCATCATCCTCCTCTCTCCCACCACCTGCACTGTCGAGGGGGCAACCCAGGACAGAGCTGGCCTTCCTGACAAGCTTGTCAAGGGAGGTCCATGGTAAAGATGGGTAAATGAGCGCCTGGAAACTGAAGGTCATTGATGAGGTGAAGGGTATATGAGGTGTCTAGGTCAGCAGGGACTGGACAAGAGAGGATTGGATGGAATTGAGGTACATGGAGATGAGTTCAGTGTGGCAGGAGCAGGCAGAAGCAATGGGTCTGCCTGGGCAGTGTTGTTCGTGGATTTTGGGAAGGAGATGGGAGCAGACCATTTGGGGGTGGGGATGATGAGGTTGGAGGCTGTGGAGGGGAGATGGCCTGAAGTGATGGGGTCAGCAACAGCCTGGGAGAATGACACAAAAAACTGGAGTAACTCAGACTGAAGAAGGGTCTCGACCCGAAACGTCACCCATCCCTTTTCTCCAGAGATGCTGCCTGACCTGCTGAGTTACTTCAGTTTTTTGTGTCTGCCATCGATTTAGACCAGCATCTGCAGTTCTTTCCTACACAGTCTGGGAGATGATGGCCTGGATGGTACTCCAAATGCAGCCTGACCAGCGCCTTAAAGAGCCTCAGCATTACATCTCTGTGTTTCACAGGCATCGGTAATGACAAAGAGTGAGGTTAGAATGTTCACCCTTTAAGTAGTCTGATTTCGAGGGAAATAATGGATAACAGCCCTGGGAGGATATAAGCAGTACCATTTTTCAGACTGGAGAGTTTGGAAATGCCACTGCAGTAAAATGCACATGCTTTAGAGACACAGCGTTGAAAGAGGCTGTTTATGGGGAGGTACGTGGTCAAGGGGAGGGTATGAGGAGGGGGCCTAGAGCTGTTGCCTGGCCTGTAGATGTAGGTGTCAGCCTGCCAGACTACAATGGCACCTCCCTTGTTGACGGGTTTATTAACAATGTTGTGATCGTTACTGAATGAGCTTCTTCTTCTTCTGTCGTGTGTCTTTTAGACCTGCAGCTCCGTTGAGGCGAGCCGGGCCAACGTGTCATCGTCCAGGTCAACCAGACCTCGTTCACCATTCGGTGGCCAGTATTTGGGGCAACTGGTGACTATGTGCTCCACTGTCTGTGTTGGGTCCCCACACTCGCAGGAGGCACTGTCCACGAGTCCCCACCTCTTCATCGACACTCCATAGCGTCCGACGCCTGTCCTCAAGCGGTTGAGGGTTATCCACTGTTTTCGGGGCAGGTCCTGGCCAGAGACATCCATGGGTTCACCGATGTAGCGGTGTGGCCTAGATGGTTCCGCTGACTTCCACTGGTCTCTCCATCTCGTCTTGACCCAGGTGGCCTTGGAAGTGTCAGGCGGTGTTGTACAGAGCAGCTCGTGGGCTTGCATGGCAAAGGGGCCCCGTGACTTGAGGGGCACACGTCGTGGTGTCTCTGTGACCATCTGATGGAGAAGGTGGAAATCACTGGTCTGTGCCTTTCGAGGAAGGGCCAGCGTGGCTGCTTCTCGTCTGATGTTGGCCGGGGCGATGCCGGCAAGGACGGGCAGTTGGTTTACTGGGGTATCTCGTAGCCATCCGGAGACAGTCCGTAGGGCCTTGTTAAGAGCAGCATCCAGTTTCTTAGCGCGAGGGCTACGGCACCAGACCGGGGCGCAGTACTCGGTGGCTGAGAACACCAGGGCCACTGTGGACATGCACTGTAGCACTGTGGACATGCACCAGACTACGGCACTGTGGACATGCACTGTGGACATGCACTGTAGCACTGTGGACATGCACCAGACTACGGCACCAGACCGGGGCGCAGTACTCGGTGGCTGAGAACACCAGGGCCACTGTGGACACGCGCAGTGTCTTCGTCGTGGCTCCCCATGTGGTGCCGGCTAGGCAGCGTATCAGTGCGGCACGGGCGCTTATCTTTACCGTGGCACCTTCCAGGTGTTGTTTGAATGACAGCGTTGTGTCGAGCTTCACTCTGAGGTACGTGGGCTGGGACTGTAACCGGGCGGTATCCACCATGACGTTCATATCGCGAGTCGCTTCCCTGTTGTTAAGATGGAACATTCAGGATGTTGTCTTACCCCTTAAGACGCCAGTTCCTCAAATATGAAGACAGGTGTTCATGTCTTCAGAGAGGCCCTCTTCTGCTGCTTCCCAGGATGGCTTACTGAGTAGAATGGCCAGGTCATCAGCATAGCCATACCTCTTTGACTGGGTTGCAGGCAGGTCATGGATGTAGATGTTGAACAGCATTGGTGCCAGCACAGAGCCCTGTGGGATGCCGTTCTGGAGTTTCCTCACCCTGCTGCATTGGCCGTTGCTGGTGTGTAGCCGGAAGCTGCAGTTGCTCAGCATCTCCATGATGAAGCTCACCATGTGCTTGTCTGGGATGGTTTCCAGAAGCTTCATATGTAGTCCACGCAGTCAGACAGTATCGTACGCAGTGGTGAGGTCCAAGACGACAGTGCCAGCCTTCTCCCCTGCCTGGAAGCTGTCCTCTATGTCTTGGCACAGGAGGGTTACCTGGTCCACCGTTGACCAACCTGTTCTCTGGGCAGCTGGGGATCGTTCACTGGGTTGCGACGTGTGTGGAGGAGATGTTCCAGGAGCTTGTGTCGGACACACAGCAGTGAGATGGGTCAGTATCCCTTGGGGTCATCGCTGGGCTTGTTTGGCTTCGGCAGAGCGATCACCTTGGCACGGCGCCAGATCTTTGGCAGCTTCAAGCAGCGGAAACACGTGGAGATGAAGGAGCATAGCCAGCCGGTTGCCTTCTTACCTTGGTGTTTTATGCCGTCGGTGCCTGAGGGAGCGGAGGGCTGTGTATTCAGAGGGGGTGAGATTGGAATGGGTAAGGGAATGGAGACCAAGACATTTAATACTGTTCGATATAAAAAGGTTCAAAGTGGTTCTAAGGCTGACAGGGAGGAGGAGGAATGTTGGAGATGGGAGAAGGGGCCTTCACTGGGCTGCAACTTCTCGTTACCCGAGAACATGTAATGGAGATGAAGATGGTGGAATAAGAGGACGTTATGCTGGGCTCAGAACTTGTTGAGGTGTGGGCGCAGGGGTACAAAGGTAAGGCCTCTGCAGGCCTCCCTCTTATAGTCTCAGTTTAGTTTTAGTTTAGCTTAGTTTAGTTTGGAGATAACAGGCCCTACGGCCCACCGACTCCGCGTTAACAAGTGATCCCCGTACACTGATGCTATCCTACACACTAGGGACAATTTACAATTTTTACCAAAGACAATTAACCTGCAAACCTGTACGTGTTTGGAGTGTGGAAGGAACCAGAGATCCCAGAGAAAACTCACATGGTCACAGGGAGAACATACAGCACCCATAGTCAGGATTGAACCCGGGTCTCTGGCGCTGTGTGCCAATAGGTGAATGACATCCTTCCTGGCCTTTGTATCGTTTCAACAGCGCACCTGTACTTTGATGAAAATCGTTCCTTCCCATTTCCTGATTTAAATCCATGTCACATCTGATTAATACTCTCTTGCCAAAATACTTCAACGTCGTCTCTGTGGACAAGAATTTCTGGAACTCAATTTTGGCTGACATTTACGTTTCTAAGAAAGGTCTTGTTAGCAGCACACTCAGATCTACTTTTCTAGCTTATTTACTTTCTCGATCACGGTCAAATCTTTGTCCTTAACATTTGGGTAACTAACAGAGTAGGGCTTAAGTACAACACCCAGTATATACAAAAATAGGTGTCTCTGCAGTTTAGTTTCTCTCTGTTGCAGCATTTAACTATCTTCTCCGCATGTGATTGTGTGTAACATCTGAAACGCTTACCTGCCTTTGACTGGTTAAAATGATGGTGTGTAAAAGAGCACTGTAGGAACATTTGTTAGCGTTTCCCTTTACTCTTTACAGAAGTGCAATTGAACCGCATGGCTTCCATCAGTCCTGACTCTGTAAACACGCCCAGAGTTTGGAAACAAGGTAAAGTGCAAAAAAGGTTCATGCAGGGGTCAGTTGTGCCAGATGACCCTGGGGACAGAGACAGAACATGGCGGGCTCTCAGCTGGTCCGATTCAGAGCAGCTCTAGCTCTCTGTAGGAATAAAGCTGTTCCTTAGTCTGGAGGTGCGGGCGTAGAAGGCCTTGTAAGGTTTGCCAGATGGAAGTAGTTCAAACAGACGGTGGCATGGGTGTGTGGAGTCCTTGTAGATGCTGGTGGCTTTCCTGAGGCAGCGGGCATTGTAGATGTCCTCCAGGGCTGGCAGCTGTATCCCAATGATCTTCTGCGCTCTGCAGACGACCCGCTGAGGAGCTCTCCTGTCCGCTGCCATGCAGCTGAGATACCACACATAGATGCCGTATGTCAGTGTGCTCTCTGTGGTGCAGCGGTAGAAGGTCATCTGTGACTGTTGGGGCAGACCGGCCTTTTTCAGCATTCTCAGGAAAAAAAGCTGTTGCTGTGCTTTCTTGACTCGCGCAGCGGTGTTAGTGGACCATGTGAGATGTGTGTGCCCAGAAATGTTAGTGGACCATCTGAAATGTGTGTGCCCAGAAACCTGAAGCTGGACACTCTCACCACTCTGTCCCCGTTGATGAAGACTGGAGCGTATTTCGCATTCTGTGACCTAAAGTTGATCATTAGCTCCTTGGTTTTTGATGTGTTTAGGGGCAGGTAGTGGCATTGAAGAGGCTTTTGGATAGGCGCATGGATATGCAGGAAATGGAGGGATTATGGATCATATGCAGGCATATAAGAGCTGGTCTTGGCATCATGTTCAGCACAGACATTGTGGGCCTGTGTTCTATGTTGTATTACCTTTGGGATCGCAGATAACAAATATGTAGTGGTGATCGATAGTTGATATGGAATCGATGAGCAGAGGGCCTGTTTCCAGTCTGTAACTCAATCCTAAACTAAATTAAACTAAACTAAACTAAATATCAATGCAGCAATTGGAAACACTTACTGATGTTAACGCCTTTTCTCAGTGTTCCATTGCCCCCTCTAGGTGTGACCCATTCACATCAGGCTAAACACTACAAAACAGGGACTTAATGTGACACCTTCCAGGCACTGTGGGTCAAATTTCAACAACAACTTTATTTGCGTAGCATTTGTAACATAGTGAAACTCCCAACATGCTTCAAGCAAAAACAAGATTAGAACGCATTAGGCATTGGAACTGCAAATTTGGGCAAAGATGTAGTTCTAGCAAAGGGTGAGAGGCTCAGGGTGAGCATTTTGGAGCTTGAGGTGTTGGCAGCTGAAGGTATCATCACCAATTTCAACACGATTAAACCCAGGAATGAGCAGTAGGTCAGAAATAGAGAAGCGTGGGTCTGAGAGATGATAGGGGTATAGAAACATAGAAAATAGGTGCAGGAGTAGGCCATTCAGCCCTTCAAGCCAGCACAGTATTCAATATGATCATGGCTGATCATCCAAAATCAGTACCCCCATTCCTGCTTTCTCCCCATATCCCTTGATTCCGTTAGGATTCTGGGTTGCAGGAGATTACACAGCTCGTGCAACGGCATGACCATGGAAGGAAGGGAGAAGGATAGGAACTTAAATCAAAGCATTGGTTCAACACTAATGTGGTTTGGATAACTTCAAGAGGTCTGACAGGAACATAACATGAGTGATAAGGAAGATATGATTTGACTGGATGGCACTCAGAGATCTTGCTGTATCTCTGTACACATGATAATATAGACATATATAGACATATAGACATATAGAAAATAGGTGCAGGAGGAGGCCATTTGGCCCTTCAGGCCAGCACTGCCATTCATAGTGATCATGGCTGATCATCTACAATCAATAACCTGTACCTGCCTTTTCCCCATATCCCTTGATAATAATAAACCAATCTCAGCTGCTAAGCTTTTGAACGATTGACTGCCCACAACAGGTACCTCAAAGCACTGTAGGGATACCAACGACTAAAACACAGTGGGTCAGGCAGCATCTGGAGAGGGAATGGACAAGCAATGTTTCCGGTGATGACCCGTCTTCAGTTAGATCCAAAACATCGCCTACCTGTCTGAAGAAGGGTCCTGACTTGAACATCATCTGTCCATTCAGTTTAGTTTAGTTTAATGTCACATGTACTGAGGTACAGTGAAAAGCTTTTGGTGCAAGCCATCCAATCTGTGGAAAGACTATACATGATAACAATCAATCCATCCACTGTATAGACAGTGTCTGAAGAAGGGTCTCGACTCGAAACATCACCCATTCCTTCTCTCCAGAGATGCTGCCTGTCCCGCTGAGTTACTCCAGCTTTTTATAGACAATAGACAATAGGTGCAGGAGTAGGCCATTCAGCCCTTCGAGCCAGCACCGCCATTCAATGCGATCATGGCTGATCACTCTCAATCAGTACCCCGTTCCTGCCTTCTCCCCATACCCCCTCACTCCGCTATCCTTAAGAGCTCTATCCAGCTCTCTCTTGAAAGCATCCAACGAACTGGCCTCCACTGCCTTCTGAGGCAGAGAATTCCACACCTTCACCACTCTCTGACTGAAAAGGTTCTTCCTCATCTCCGTTCTAAATGGCCTACCCCTTATTCTTAAACTGTGGCCCCTTGTTCTGGACTCCCCCAACATTGGGAACATGTTTCCTGCCTCTAATGTGTCCAATCCCCTAATTATCTTATATGTTTCAATAAGATCCCCCCTCATCCTTCTAAATTCCAGTGTATACAAGCCCAATCGCTCCAGCCTTTCAACATACGACAGTCCCGCCATTCCGGGAATTAACCTAGTGAACCTACGCTGCACGCCCTCCATAGCAAGAATATCCTTCCTCAAATTTGGAGACCAAAACTGCACACAGTACTCCAGGTGCGGTCTCACCAGGGCCCGGTACAACTGTAGAAGGACCTCTTTGCTCCTATACTCAACTCCTCTTGTTATGAAGGCCAACATTCCATTGGCTTTCTTCACTGCCTGCTGTACCTGCATGCTTCCTTTCATTGACTGATGCACTAGGACACCCAGATCTCGTTGAACTCCCCCTCCTCCTAACTTGACACCATTCAGATAATAATCTGCCTTTCTATTCTTACTTCCAAAGTGAATAACCTCACACTTATCTACATTAAACTGCATCTGCCATGTATCCGCCCACTCACACAACCTGTCCAAGTCACCCTGCAGCCTTATTGCATCTTCCTCACAATTCACACTACCCCCCAGCTTAGTATCATCTGCAATGAGTCTACCTTTGGTTTAAAGCAGCATCTGCAGTTCCTTCCTCCACATCCACAGGATGTAGGGAATAACATTTAGTGAAAGATAAAGTCCAGTCGAGTCCATTTAGAGATAGTTTGAGGATCTCCAATGAGGTGGAGTGTAGCTCAGGACCACTCATAGCTGGTGCTAGGCTGGTTCAGTTGCCTGATAACAGCTGGGAAGAAACTGTCCCTGAATCTGGACTTGTGCGTTCTCACACTTCTGTACCTCTTGCCAGTTGGGAGAGGGGAGAAGAGGGAGTGGCCGGGGTGCGACTTGTCCTTGATTATGCTGCTGGCCTTGCCGAGGCAGTGTGAGGTATAAATGGAGTGAACGGAAGGGGGGTTGGTTTGCGTGATGGTAACCTCTGCAGACGCTGCCTGACCCGTTGAATTAGTCCAGCACTTTGTGTTTTGCTCAAGATTCTAGCAACTGTAGTTGCTTGTGTCACCATCAAAGCATTCCCCACGAACACAGGGCAATCCTGGCTCAAAATGGATACCTTTCATTTGTTCTGGTAGCCAGGCCTCTCGGTCCATTCAGCAGGAGTGCACAGAAGTGATGGCTCAGCTCTCAAAGAAGTCACTACCCCCCTCGCCTGCTGCACCTACTCCATCGTTGGCAGAGTGTTCAAGTCCCACATTGGCCCCATCAACCACCCCAGAAATTGAACTGGAGACGAAGCAAGTCATCAGAGAGATGGTCAAAGCAAAGAAGAAACCACCAAGCATCTAATATGTATAATGGTAAACGAGCCTTCACTAAAAGAAGCACAATGCTCAGTTCAAGACAAATTAGGGTTTAAGGGTTTTCAATTAGTAACGAACAATAAAACTAAGCCATTCACATTCAAAACTAAGCCATTTCACAAGTGCCAATTGTTCACATTCCTAAGCAAACATCCCGGGCCTTTTCATTCAGTATTGATGAATAGCCACTTCAGGTAATTAAGTCGATGCATCACAGGCTGCCGTTTGTCAGGGTTTGCAGAGGTCTTGTTGAACTTGCTCAGAAGAAAAAGCCAGTCTAAAGTAGTGCGTAAATAGTTGCTGAGATATTTTAAAAGACGACAGTGGCCTCGTGCCCCAGCAGCCCGGCAGGAAGCGGCATCATCTCATTATGAAGATAGACACAAAAAGCCGGAGTAACTTAGTGGGTCAGGCAGCATCTCTCAAGAAAAGGAATAGGACTCGTTTTGGGTCGAGACCCTTCTTCAGACTGTGAAAGTCAGGGGAAAGGGAAATGAGAGATATAGACGTTGATACAGAGAGATATAGAACAAATGGATGAAAATGGATGGATCGTCACCTATCCATGTTCTCCAGAGATGCTGCCTGACCCGTTGAGTTACTCCAGCACTCTGTGAAACATCACCTATCCATGTTCTCCAGAGATGCTGCCTGACCCACTGAGTTACTCCAGCACTCTGTGAAACGTCACCTATCCATGTTCTCCACAGATGCTGCCTGACCCGCTGAGTTAGTCCAGCACTTGGTGCTCTTTTTGTTGTAAACTAGCATCTGCAGTTCCTTATATCCCCAGACTTTGCCTGCCTGATTAGAGCAGGACCTCTTGGTTTGTAATCCCAGGATTGTACTCCCTGCGCCACGTGTCAGTGAGGGTGGAAATGGAAGGGCAGGGTGGGTGAACGAGCGGCTGAAGAGCTAGTGCAGCAGGGAGGGCTTTAGCTGCTTGAATCATTGGGATTGTTTCTGGTGGAGATGGATCTTGTGTAAGAAGGAGCTGCACTGGAAGTGACCAACATCCTTCCAGGAAAGTTCATTTGTGCTACTCAGGGGATGGCCGTATGTGTGTGTGTCTGTCTGGGTCTGTGTGTGCGTGTTTGTGTTTGTTTCTGTGTCAGTGTCTGTGTCTGTGTGTGTGTGTGCGTGTGTGTGTGTCTGTGCACGTGTGTGTGCACGTGCGCGTGTGTGAAAGTGCATGTGCGCGCACGTGCTTGTGTGCGTGCATGCGTGTGCGCATGCGTGTGCGCATGCGTGTGTGCATGTGAGTGTGTACGTGTGAGTGTGTGTGCGTGTGTATGCGTGTGCGTGCGTGCATGTGCGTGTGTGCCTGTCTGGGTGTGTGTGTGTGTGCGTGCGTGCGTGTTTGTGTGAGCCTGTCTGGGTCTGTGTGTGTGTGTGTGTGTGGAGACGTCTATAGCAGCAAGTGGGGAGAAGATTTAGTTCAGTTTAGTTTGGAGATTCAGCGTGGAAACCTCGCCCAGTGCGTCCACGCCGACCATCGATCACCCGTTCTCTCTAGTTCTATGTGATCCCACTTTCTCATCCACTCCCTACACACTAGAGGCAATTTACATAGGCCAATTAACCTACAAACCCACATGTCTTTGAGATGTAGGTGGAAGAGCTCGCAGGTAAATCAGATGAGCTCCGAGCCTGGATCCGAGACAGCATCATCCTATCCCAGAAGATCATCCACTAAGCAGAAGGGTAGAAATTGTGAATGTGAGAGGTGATTTCTTTGCTGGTGTCATACTGCAGGATCTGGAGGGAGGTAAGAACATCACAAAAAGGTATATGAGCAATGATGGAGCCATAGAGCACAAAAGCAGGCCCTCATGCCGACCAAACGCTTATCTAAGTGTAAGAAAATAACTGCAGAAGCGCTTCAACTCCCACTCCCACTCCCAGTCTGACCTTTCTGTCATGGGCCTCCTCCAGTGCCATAGTGAGGCCCACCGGAAATTGGAGGAACAGCACCTCATATTTCGCTTGGGCAGCTTGCAGCCCAGTGGAACATTGGCTTCTCCAACTTTAGATAGTTCCTCTGCCCCTCTCTTCCCCTCCCCCTTCCCAATTCTCCCTCTATCTTCCTGTCTCCACCTATATCATTCCTTTGTCCCGCCCCCTGACATCAGTCTGGAGAAGGGTCTCGACCCAAAACGTCACCCATTCCTTCTCTCCTGAGATGCTGCCTGACCTGCAGAGTTACTCCAGCATTTTGTGAATAAAAACGCTTATCTAAGCTCGTCCCATCTGACACATAATCCCTCTCACCCTTTCCTATCATGTACCTGTCCCCGATACCTCCTCTGACAGCTCATTCCAAATACCCACCCCTGTCTGTGTGGAAAAATTGACCTTCAGGTTCCTATGAAATCTTTCCACTCTCACCTTAAACCTACTGTATGTTCTCTAGTTCTCGATTGCCTATATATACTGACATTTTGTGGTTGTTTATTAAATTGTTTACAGAGTACAATGTATACGTATTCTGTGGTGCTGCAGCAAGTAAGAATTTCATTGTTCTCTCTGTGACATATGACAATAAAACACAAAGATAGACACAAAATGGTGGAGTAACTCAGTGGGACAGGCTGCATCTCTGGATCGAGACCCTTCGGGTCGAGACCCTTCTTTAGACTCAGAAGGGTCTCAACCCGAAACTTCACCCATTCCTTCTCTCCAGAGATGCTGTCTGTCCCGCTGAGTTACTCTAGCATTTTGTGCCTATCTTCGCAGCAGGGATCCGTCAGCATCAATGCCACCTGCACTGGGAATCAAACTGCTGACTGGCACCACTCAAACATGCCCAGTACTTTCTGGCATAAACCTGCCATTGGCACGGAGGGCAATGATTAAATTTCCGAAGTATGGAAAGACATTACAGAGAGGAGGCGGCACGTTGGCGCAGCGGTAGAGTTGATGCCTTACAGCGAATGCAGCGCCGGAGACTCAGGTTCGATCCTGACTACGGGTGCTGTACTGTACGGAGTTTGTACGTTCTCCCCGTGACCTGCGTGGGTTTTCTCCGAGATCTTCGGTTTCCTCCCACACTCCAAAGACGTGCAGGTTTGTAGGTTAATTGGCTGGGCAAAATATTAAAAAATAATTTAAAAAATAAATTAAATTTAAAAAATTGTCCCTAGTGGGTGTAGGATAGTGTTAATGTGCGGGGATCGCTGGGCGGTGCGGACCCGGTGGGCCAAAGGGCCTGTTTCTGCGCTGTATCTCTAAATCTAAAAATCTAAGACGTTTTAGATTAAGTTTATTATGCTGCATGATACAATTTGTAACCAGTGCTGTCCAGATTAGAAGGTCACATTGTTCACTCGCGGTAATGCCTGGTGACATTGAGCTGAGGCAATCTCTAGCACAATAAAGTAAAAAATTAATAGACTGCCTAAAGACTTAAAGCTCCTGGCACCGACTTAAATCCAGTCCAATTGATGAGTTGGATTAGAAATTTCATTTATATAAGTACTCTGCTTCATCAATTAATTGTTAATTGTGTAAAGGAGAATACTCCAAAGGATAAGGCACCCACCTGCACAATCAATCACAACAGGGAGGAATCGACAGTGTTAAACTGCGGTGAAAAGACTAATTCTCTCCTCTCTGCTGCCCATGACAGTTGTAGATGGGACGTTGTTGGTGAACAATAAAGATGACGAAGGTAGTCACCCATTGTGTCGTATGACTAATTGTTCCTTATGCTCAAACAAAGTCTATAGAAACCGTACAATAAGTTCCAAAGGCAACCTCTGAAGAGCCCTTGTCTAAACCACACACATAAACTGTTTGAGCAAAACACAAAGTGCTGGGAAACTCAGCAGGGCAGGCAGCATCTGCGGAGGGCATGGACTGTGACGTGTCAGCTTGGGACCCCTGCAGTCTGAACCAGAAATGCCGTCTGCCCAAGATTTCAGCAAATGCAGTTCCTTGTGTCTCAATAAGCTGTTTGATCTCCTTGCACTGCATGTGTATCAGACTGTTGGCTCTGCAGTCTATTTTGCTGGATGTTAATAATAATAATAATAATACATTTAATTTATATAGCGCTTTTCTGGAAACTCAAAGACGCTTTACAGAGCAAACAAAACATAAAAACAAACAAACAAAAGATTTATCCAGTTGAACACACAATCTCCACAACAGACATGGTGGGGGGATGGCACAGTGGTGCAGTGAGTAGAGCTACTACCTCACAGCGTCAGAGACCCGGGTTCAATCCTGACCATGTGGAGTTTGCAAGTTCTCCCAGTAACAAGGTGGATTTGCAGGTTAACTGGTCTCTGTAAATTGCCCCTAGTGTGTAGGGAGTGGATATGAAAGTGGGATAACATGGAACTGGTGTGAAGGGATGATCGATAGTCAGCGTGGACTTAGTGGACCGAAGGGCCTGTTTCCGTGCTGTATCTCTAAACCCAAACTAAACAACCAAAGACTTGCAGAGCTGCACAAATGTACTGATTTACACCAAACATATCCCCTTCACCAAACAAATAACATAAAACTTTGTGTCATTGTTCAGTTGTTAATATGCCAATACCTGGAAATGATAATTGGGTGATCACAAATGTAAAGAGATATGAGTGCAGTGATCGTAGAAACATAGAAAATAGGTGCTGGAGTAGGCCATTTGGCCCTTCGAGCCAGTACCGCCATTCAATATGATCATGGCTGATCATCCTAAATCAGTACCCCATTCCTGCTTTCTCCCCATATCCCTGGATCCCATTAGCCCTATCTCCACAGTTTGTTCATAGCATCATGTTGCAGTCGCTGTTTGACTCCATGGACTTCCGCACTGATGAGGCAGGCAGTCCACCAGCATCAAAGAAAGTGAAAAGCTTAGAAGAGCTCTGGGAGAAGAGGAGGAACAAATAAATGTAAAAGCCCAGAGCCAAAAAAGGAAAGAAAGAGAACATCATTAAACTAAAATGAATGTGGATATGTTTTATAATTGCCCTCAGAGGACCGAAGGGCTTGAGGTATCTGACAGAGATGTTGGTGTGGTCCCCCCCTTGGCAACCATTCCCATTAGCTGGAGACGGGGCATTAATGAACCATTGCAAGGTGAAACTGGGGACTAAAATTCAGGAGAAATTTGAAATATTCAATTTATTTTACATATATATTTTGCTTGAAATTTGTTCTTTTCTGTAGTGTTATTTGGATTCTTACAAATATCTCATGATTGGGGTTTGTCAGAGAATCACACAGCATGGAAACAGCCCATAAGCCCAACTTGCCCAAAATGTCCATCTACACTAGTCCTACTTGCCTGCATCTGAATCCTCCAAACCGTTCTTATCCATATACCTGTCTAAATATCTTTTAAGTTATAGTCTTTGCCTCAACTACTTCCTCTGGCAGGTTGTCCCATATACCCGCCACCCTCTGCATGAAAAAGTTACCCCTCAATTTCCTATTAAATCTTCCCCCTCTCATCTGAAACCTATGTCCTCTGGTTCTTGATTCCCCTACTTTGGGTACAAGTCTTTGTATTCATCCCATCATGCTATCTATTCCCCTCATGATCTTATACATCTCTATAGGATCACCCCTCAGTCTCCTGCACTCCAAGGAATAAGAGACCTGTGCTCAATCCTAACCTTGCATGATGTATGTGTAGAATTTGCACATTTTCCAGGTGACCACGTGGGTTTCCTCCGGGTGCTCTGGTTTCCTCCCACACCCCAAAGACGTGCGGGTTTGTAGGTTAATTGGTCGCGGTGTGTAGGGAGTGGATGAGAAAGTGGGATAACATGGAACTGGTGTGAGCGGGTGATCGATGGTCCGTGTGGACTCTGTAGGCCGAAAGGCCTGTTTCTATGCTGTATGTTTTAATCAATCTATTCCTGGTTTTAACCTCCACTGCCTCATTGTGTATTTCTCACGTGAAGAACTAGTTAATATCAACTCTACAATGCCATTCACCTCTTTGAAGCTTCAGTAATAAATATTTATCTTGTTGGTCATCCGGCACTCTCAGTCTGAAGCAGGGCCTCGACCCGAAACGTCACCCATTCCTTCTATTCAGAGATGCTGCCTGTCCCGCTGAGTTACTCCAGCATTTTGTGTCCAACTTGGTATAAATTGTTTTCCATTATTTAGCAGCCAGCTGGGTGAGTGTCTCGGTCTCAGCATATACAAGCTCAGAACGCAATCATAATGTGTCATTTCTGTGGACATCCTGATCCAAACTGTAAATATTGTCAGAGATGGAACAGAAATTGGAAGATACTTTTTCTGATCTCTCAGCAGTTATGTGAACACAAGGATGAAATGTATCATCTTGAAATAATGTCCAAATTTATTCTTTGCCCTCTGAGGCGTCTTCATTTGGCCTTACGCCCCACATGCATTTGCCTGAAGCCTGTGCACATTCTAGGTGCTCCTGTGATCATTTTAGTTTAGAGATACAGTATCAAAACTGGTCTTTCAGCCCACTGAGTCCATGCCGACCATCGATCCATGTTATCCTACTTTCTCCTCCACTCTCTACATACCAGGGGCAATTTACAGAGGCCAATTAACCTACAAACCTGCACGTCTTTGTGATGTGGGAGGGAACAGGAGCACCCAGAGGAAAACCACATATCTCAGGGGGAACGTGCAAACTCCACACGGACAGGACTCGAGGTCAGGTTGGAAGCCGGGTCTCTGGCGCCGGGGGACAGCAGCTCTACCCGCTGCGCTGCTGTGCTGCCTTGAGCCGTACAATAAAGTCATCGTTTGGTCAGAGGGATGAATTCTACCAGTGGGTGAGATTGTTCAGACAACAACATTTGAGTCATGTTTAAGCAGTGCTTCGGTTAACAATCACACTGTCAGTCAATTTTAAAAACATAATTAGTCGGTCACTAATCTAGAGCTGGGTAGCTTAGTTTAGTGAAACAGGCCCTTCGGCCCACCGAGTCCATGCCAACCAGCAATCCCTGTACATTAACTCTATCCTACACAGCAGAGATAATTTACAATTATACCAGGCCAATTAACCTACAAACCTGTACGTCTTTGGAGTGTAGGAGAAAACCGGAGCACCTGGAGAAAAACCACGCAGGTCACGGGGAGAATGTACAAACCATGTACAGACAGCACACATAGTCAGGATCGAACCTGGGTCTCTGGCGCTGTAAGGCAGTAGCTCTACCACTATGCTACTCTGCCGCCCAATGTGTTCTTGTGAGATGGAAACTTACTCACAGGTGACCTCCATGGCAGAGGTTAAGAGGAGGCAGATGAATGGGGACAGAGGAGAGAGAAAACAAAATACTGCTGCAACTGTGAGATACAGAACTGTTAGGTTACTTTAAATTTAGTTAGTTGGTTAGAGATCCAGTGCGGCAACAGGCCTTTCGGCCGACCGAGCCCGCGCTGAACAGCGTGCACTGCACACTAACACTATCCTACACACTAGGGACAATTTACATTTATACCAAGCCAATCACCCTACAAACCTGTACGTCTTTGGAGTGTGGGAGGAAACCGAAGATCTCGGAGAAAACCCACGTAGGTCATGGGGAGAACGTACAAATTCCGTACAGACGGCACCCGTAGTCAGGATCAAACCGGATCGCTGGCGCTGCGAGGCAGCAACTCTACGGCTCGCCACCGTGAATCACGCCATGCACCAGTACACCATGCACCAGTACACCATGCTCTAGTACACCATGCACACCATGCACCAGTACACCATGCACCAGTCACGCCATGCACCAGTACACCATGCACCAGTACACCAGTCACTGCACCATGCACCAGTCACTGCACCAGTCACACCATGCACCAGTACACCATGCACCAGTCACTGCACCAGTACACCATGCACCAGTCACACCATGCAGCAGTCACACCATGCACCAGTACACCATGCACCAGTCACTGCACCAGTACACCATGCACCAGTCACACCATGCACCAGTACACCATGCACCAGTCACACCATGCTGAAATTGTTGTGGGGATGTAGATCAACAGTGTTTGAGAGAAAGTCTGGTCAACGCTCCAGATGTAACTCCGACGAGAGACTTGCTGCTCATGTATGTGTTGTAAACTTCAGATTGTTCATTTCATTTGAACCAGAAAGGAGATGAGGAGGAATTTCTTTAGTCAGAGGGTGGTGAATCTATGGCAGGGGTGTCAAACTCATTTTCACCCCGGGCCACATCAGCATTATGGTTGCCCTCAAAGGGCCGGTTGTAACTGCAAGACTGTATAAATGTAACTAATCCTTAACATATTGTTAAATAACTCTGCATTTGATTATTATTTATTGAAATGAACAAATATTGTACATGCATTAACATAAATGTAAAAATATATGTAAGCACATTGACAAATCGGGCCCGTTCCCGTAGGGTTTCCATTGCTACCTGGGGAAATCGCGTTTTTTCTTTAAAATAAATTGTCTCTTAAAGAAAATAAAATGAATCTCAATGGGGGGGGGGAGGTGGAGGGGTGGGTGAGGAGGGGAAAGGGGAGATGGAGCCTCTGACACCGTCCTGCCAGTGGCCATCTTCTTTCTCCTTCACTGTGGTGCCGTGCTCCTCCAGGGGAGGGGAAGCGCAATTAAAGGCGGAACAGGGAAGGGGAGAGGGTGTGACCGAGGAGCCTTGGACCCAAAGCCTCTCCTGTATTGGTGTAGCATCCTCAACCCCCTACTCAATCCCCCTTATCCCTCCTCTCCCTACCCCCCACTCTCCCATCTTCCTTGACCCCCCACTGCCCCCCTTCTCCCCCACCCCCTCCTCCCCCCCACCCCTGCTGTCCCCTTCCCCCCCCACCCCTCCTCCCCACCCCCTCTCTTCCCCCTCCCTCCTCCCCACCCCCTCCCCCCTTCCCCTTTCAATCTCACTGTCCCCTTCCCCCACCCACCTTCTCCCCCTTTGTTTCCCCCCCCCACTCTTCCCTGACCCCCACTGTTCCCCCTCCCCCCACCCCCACTCTCTCTTCCCCCAACCACCATCCCCCTCCCCAGTCCCACTCTCCCTACTCTCTCCTCTCACTCTCCCCCCCCCCTTTCCCCACCACCCCCTTTCCCCCACTCTCTCCTCCCCCCACCCCCCCATTCTCTCCTCCACCCCCCCCTACCCCCAACATTCCCTCCCCCCACGTCCACTCCCCTCCGTGGAGCCGTTGGCGGCGAAAGGCACTTACCGAGCGTGTAGGGAGGAGGGAGCGCCGGACTACTCGAGGCGGGCGGCGGAGGTGGGCCTACTCGAGGCGGGCGGCGGAGGCGGGCCTACTCGAGGCGGGCGGCCGCGGGTCTGGGAGAGTGGCGGGTCTGGGAGAGTGGCGGGTCTGGGAGAGTGGCGGGTCTGGGAGAGTGGCGGGTCTGGGAGAGTGGCGGGGAGGGGAGAGTGGCGGGGAGGGGAGAGTGGCGGGGAGGGGAGAGTGGCGGGTCTGGGAGAGTGGCGGGTCTGGGAGAGTGGCGGGTCTGGGAGAGTGGCGGGGAGGGGAGAGTGGCGGGGAGGGGAGAGTGGCGGGGAGGGGAGAGTGGCGGGTCTGGGAGAGTGGCGGGTCTGGGAGAGTGGCGGGGAGGGGAGAGTGGCGGGGAGGGGAGAGTGGCGGGGAGGGGAGAGTGGCGGGGAGGGAGGCACGGCGGGGGGCGCGCACAAGATGGCGGAGCGTGAGGAGGCCGCCATCTTTCTGAGGTCGTGACGGGACCGTCGGTGGCAGCGGCCCTCGTCGACGACGCCATGGGTGGAAGTGGCCGCTGAAGGAGGAGGAGAAGCTGCCCGCTGCGCTGCGGCCTGTGTGCGGTAATGGTGCTGGGCCCGGGTGGGAGGGGGGACTCGAGGACGCCGTGGCGTGGGTTGAAGGGAAGGATGGATGAGGACCATCAGTCCGACCATCTCCCTCCTGCTCGGGAGACAGTGTCCCCCGGGTGTGGGAGAGTGAGGGGAGTGAGGGGAGTGAGGAGGCGGTGATTGCGGGCGGGCGGCTCCACTAACGGCATCCATCTTGTGTGTGCGAGTGAGGAGAGGCCATCAGCACTTTGAAAAATGTGTTTAGAAATGAGAGTTTGAAAGTTAAAAATGTCTGTAACTTAAAAGATATTCGACCAATGACAATTAAGCTCTCGCGGGCCACATAAAATGACGTGGCGGGCGGATTCGGCCCGCGGGCCGTGTGTTTGACACATGTGGCGTAGATTGAGAGGTTCTTGATTACTGTGGGTGTCAGGGGTTATGGAGAAAAGGCAGAAGAATGGGGTTGAGAGGGAAAGATGGATCAGCCAAGATTGAATGGCATAGACTTGATGGGCTGAACGGCCTAATTCTGCTCCAATAACTTATGAACTTATGTAGTAAATTGCCCATTCTGTTTTTATTTGTACTTTGCCACATTGATCACAATGAAGACTGTTCTCCATCTCCTGCTGTGGCTCTCTTCACTCTTCAGGAACAGTCAATATGGCTTGAAACTGCAGCCACAATCCAGAGCTACCACAATGAACAACAATGCACTGCCTCTCTCAATTTCATCTTAATTTCCATGCGCTCCCCTTTCCCCTTTGGGAGTTAAAACTCACGGTATCTTCCATGTGGACAGATACACATAGCACATGACAGATCATTCATTGACCTGGTATCTTCCATGTGCTAGAACCACTGCCTCACAGCGCCAGAGACCCAGGTTCGATCCTTACCTAGGGTGCTGACTGTGTGCAGTTTGCACATTCTCCCTGTGACCTCGTGGGTTTCCTCCGGGTGCTCCGCTTTTTCCCACATCCCAATGACGTGTGGGTTTGTAGGTTAATCGGCCCTCTGTAAATCGCCCCGAGTGCGTTGGGAGTGGATGGGAAAGTGAGATAACGTGGAACTAGTGTGAACATATAAAATCATAAAAGGACTGGACAAGCTAGATGCAGGAAAAATGTTCCCAATGTTGGGGGAGTCCAGAACCAGGGGCCACAGTCTAGGAATAAAGGGGAGGCCATTTAAAACTGAGATGAAAAAAAACTTTTTCACCCAGAGAGTTGTGAATTTGTGGAATTCTCTGCCACAGAAGGCAGTGGAGGCCAATTCACTGGATGAATTTAAAAGAGAGTTAGATAGAGCTGTAGGGGCTAGTGGAATCAAGGGGTATGGGGAGAAGGCAGGCACGCGTTACTGATTGTGGATGATCAGCCATGATCACAATGAATGGAGGTGCTAGCTCGAAGAGCCAAATGGCTTGCTCCTGCACCAATTTTCTATGTTTCTAACAAGTGATTGATGATCGGTGTGGACTCAGTGGGCTAATGGGCCACTGGGTGTATCTCTAAACAAAAACAATAGAAGCAAGTGTGATCAGGCAGTATCTTTGCTTCATGAGGTTAAACTGTTCTAGAGACACAATCAGATTAACTTGACAATTGCACCTGATTGCACCATGAGAACTTACTACTTTCTGTTCTTTAGGGTATATAATAACTCTAGAAAGTATTCAACATCAATTCACCAGCATGTATTTTAGTGAATGTAGCCCAGAACGTGAGCATGCAGGGCCAGCAAGTTAAAAGGAAGGCATATTAACTGTTGGCCTTTATTGCAAAAGAGATGGTGCACAGAGTAGATTAGTCTTGAGACAAAAAAACATGGATTTGGTGAGGCCACATCTGGAAATATCACGGTGGGTTCCTCGGATGAAGGGATTGAGCAGATTTGGAGTTGAGAAGAATGTAATGTGATCTGATTGATTCATAAGATTGGGAGGTGGTTTGCCAGGATAGATGTGTCGGAAGGAACTGCAGATGTCAACTGATATATAGGAGTCCACACTGAGAACAACAGATACAATAGATGAGGTTGGAGGAGGTGCAAGGGTAGATGTTGAGATGCTTCCCTTTGTGGGGGAATTCAGAACTAGGGATATAGTTTCAGGAGGAATTGCCCATTGGGAGGTGAGGAAGAGATTCTACTCGGTAGTTGTAAAATATTGGAATTGATGAGAAAGTGGGATAATATAGAGCTGATGAGGTGTGGGCTCTGACTCATTGAATATTTCTGAGGGAATATTCATGAATCAATGGAGAACCAGCAGGAACGTGAATCAATGGAGAACTAGCAGGAACGTGAATCAATGGAGAACTAGCAGGAACGTGAATCTGAGGCCGAGATCAGGTCATCCTTGATATAATTGAACAACGGAAACTACTCCAGGGACTGCATGACCTGCTCCTGCTCCCACATCTTACGTCCTTACATCGGAAACAGACAATTGTAGCAGTGAAATGGATGTGAGAAACCTGCGTTATTTCTAGTAGAGCAAATAAAGTTCAGGTGAGGTTTAATTAATATTTATGAAACCATGATAAAGTAAAGGGAAAAATATCCAACATTATTAGGCTGGTGTTTCAGTGATGAAAGGCAGTCAATTTAGAATGATTGCAAAGAGCGGCATGGAGGCGTAACGGTAGAGCTACTGCCTCACGGCGCCAGAGACCCGGGTTCAACCCTGATTACCGGTGCTTGTCTGTACGGAGTTTGTCCGTTCCCCCGTAACCTGCGTGAGTTTTCTCCCAGATCTCCTGTTTCCTCCTACACTCCAAGGACGTACAGTTATAGGTTAATTGGCTTGGTATGAATGTCAAATTGACCCACGTGTGTGTAGGATAGTGTTTGTGTGCGAGGATCGCTGGTCGGTGCGGACTCAGTGGGCCAAAGGGCCTGTTGCCGTGCTGTATCTCTAAACTAAACTAAATGCATACTTGGCCAATGAACTCATTCATTCATTCATTCATTCATTCAAATTAAATGAAAGAAAGTGAGGAAGGGATTTAGGAGGAAGCTACTCCAGTGAGGAGTTGTTGGACATGGAAGGTTTTGACTCGGGAAGATGGTGTGAATGTGGGTTGGGAACTGAAACATCCCTGACCTCATTGCAGAGATAAGAACTTTAACCATCACCTTCATCTCCCTCAGCCCCTCACCTGCCACAAGTCTTGACTTGAACTAAAATCAATGATTTAAACTCAATGCTTCACCAGTTAGTGTTGGGTAAAATACACATTCTAGCCTGCTTTGGTTAATAAAGCTAATTAAATTCTTTGATTTTTTTTTTGGTTGACACTTAAAATCTATTTTCCAGGTTGGAAATATCAATACTAGAGCGCATAGCTTTAAATGTGAGGAGCACAGGTGAAAGGAGATGCTTAGTTTAGTTAAGTGATACAGTGCAGAAACAGGCCCTTCGGCCCACCGAGTCCGCACTGACCAGCGATCCTCACACACTAGCACTATCCTACATGCACTGGGGACAATTTAATATTTATATCAAGCCAATTAACCTAAAAGCCTGTACGTCTTTGGAGTGTGGGAGGAAACTGAAGATCTCGGAGAAAACCCACGCAGGCCACGGGGAGAACGTACAAACTCCGTACAGACAGCACCTGTAGTCAGGATCGAACTCGGGTCTCTGGTGCTGTAAGGCAGCAACTCTACTGCTGCACCACCGAGCCCGCGGGGCAGGTTTCTTACACAGAAGATGATGGGTGCCTGGAACGCACTGCCTGGAGTTGTGGGGGAGATAGATATGATAGTGACAATTCAGAGACTTTCGTATAGGCACATGGATATGCAGAGATTGGATGGATATGGATTATGTGCAGGAAGATAAGGGTTGGTCCAGATATCTTGTTTGGCACAGATATTGTGGGCCGACGGGCCTGTTACTGTGCTAAACTGTTATATGTTCCATGTTCTATGTTAATAGACAATAGACAATAGGTGGAGGAGTAGGCCATTCGGCCCTTCGATCCAGCACCGCCATTCAATGTGATCATGGCTGACCATCCACAATCAGTACCCTGTTCCTGCCCTTTCCCCATACCCGCTATCATTAAGAGCTCTATCTAACTCTCTCTTGAAAGCATCCAGAGAATTAACCTCCACTGCCTTCTGAGGCAGAGAATTCCACAGATTTACAACACTCTGAGTGAAAATGTTTTTCCTCATCTCCGTCCTAAATGGCCCGCTCTAAATGGTCTGTTCTAAATGGCCCTTATTCCCTTATTCTTAAACTCTGGAAAAGCTTGCAGGAATGTTCCCAATGTTGGGGGAGTCCAGAACCAGGGGCCACAGTCTTAGAATAAAGGGGAGGCCATTTAAAACTGAGGTGAGAGGGAACTTTTTCACCCAGAGACTAGTGAATTTGTGGAATTCACTGCCACAGAGGGCAGTGGAAGCCAAATCACTGGATGGATTTAAGAGAGAGTTAGATCCTACACACTCAAAGGACAATTTATACTCATACCAAGTATACAAACCCAAGCCAATTAACCTACAAACCTGCACATCTTTAGAGTGGAGGAAGAAACTGAAGGTCTCGGAGAAAACCCACGCACAACATGGGGAGAACGCACAAACATACAGATAGTCGGGATCCAACCTGGGTCTCCGATGCTGCAAGGCAGCAATGCTATCGCTGCACCACTGTGCCACCCTGCTTACAACACTAACTTGTCCCCACTTAGGTCCACACTTCCAACTTTTTCACCCAGAGCGTTGTGAATTTGTGGAATTCTCTGCCACAGAGGGCAGTGGAAGCCAAATCATTGGATGGATTTAAGAGAGAGTTAGATCGAGCTCTAGGGGCTAGTGGAATCAAGAGATATGAGGAGAAGGCAGGCACGGGTTATTGATTGTGGACAATCAGCCATGATCACAATAAATGGCAGCCATGATCACAACGAAAGGCCAAATGGCCTCCTCCTGCACCTATTTTCTATGTTTCTATCCATTAAAGCTTTATTTTGCAACTTTGCCATCATAAATATGAAAAATGTGTAGGAAGGAACTGCAGATGCTGGTTTAAACTGATGATGGACACAAAAGCTGGTGTACCTCAGCGGGACAGGCAGCATCTCTGGAGAGAAGGAATGGGTGACGTTTCGGGTCGAGACCCTTCTTCAGCGTGAAGAAAATCAGTATCCTATGACAATAAGTTTCTGATTTCAAGTCTCACTTCAGTATTATTTCATTATGGCAGTGCTGATGGATAGGATGTAAGGTTCCTTGACGTGGTGTCATTACTGATGATTAGTCTAAGGTGTTCAGGGACATTTGCAAGACATTTGCCGGCTATGTGGTCATCGAATATAATGACTGCCTGATTGTCTTCAGGGTGATTCTAACACTTACTGTATGTGAAGATGGAGACCAGGAATAGGTATTTAAAATGAATCTTGTCTAGTTTAACAAAGGAGTGATGGAGGAGAACATTTTTCAAACATTGGGCGTGAGATAATGATTGCACTGCAATTGTACTGGACACTGTTGTTGTTACTGGCCTGGGGGTCTCATTACTATCACAGGCTGCTTTGTTAATGCACAAAATGCATGAATAAAGTGACAGAGGGGCAATATTAAGCTCCTAATTATAAATAAAAGCATAAAAACAGACAATCTCATTTAGCAATGTGTTGGTCCATGGACTTTGTTGTTTAGTTTAGTTTAGTTTACTTCAGTGTAGTTTATTGTCACGTGTACCGAGGTACAGTGAAAAGCTTTTGTTGTGTGCTATCCAGTCAGCAGAAAGACAATACTTGATTACAATCAAGCCATTTACAGTGTATAGGTACATAATAAGGGGATAACGTTTAGTGCAAGGTAAAGCCAGCAAAGTCCGATCAAGGATAGTCCGAGGGTCACCAATGAGGTAGATAGTAGTTCAGCTCTGATCTCTGGCCAGTGAGGGCAAGTTGGGCCGGAGGGCCTGTTTCCACACTGTATCACTCTATGACTCTTTAACACTATGACTCTGGTTGTTTTGTAGACTTCATCTGGGATAGGATGATGGAAGAAAAATAATATTTTTCAAATGTTCTTGCTTTCCTTCATTAATATTAACACGGTCAGTGGTCCTCTGATACTTTCCTCCTGGTCCCACCTCCTTAGTGTGAAGGACACCTCAAAGTCTCTTTTACTCCAATTTATTTCAATGGTTTCCAAGCTTTGTAGCGCATTGGCTGTGTTGTGGCTGAAAGGCAGAGGAGGTGGCAGTGCTGGTTGAGAGACTGAGATGGACACTTACTCAAGGTGACCTCCATGGCAGAGGTTAAGTGGAGGCAGATGACTGGGGACAGTGGAGAGAGAAAACTAAATCCTGCTGCAACTATACAGAACTGTTAGGTTACTGTAAGTTTAATTAGTTGGTTAGAGATACAGCGCGGAAACAGGCCCTTAGGCCCACCAAGTCCGCACTGACCAGGGTACCCCACACACTAACACTATCTTACACACTAGGGACAATTTACATTTATACCAAGCCAATTACCTTACAAACCCGTACATCTTTGGAGTGTGGGGGATACCGAAGATCTCGGAGAAAACCCATGCAGGTCATGGGGAAAATGTGCAAACTCCGTACAGACAGCACCCGTAGTCAGGATCAAACCCGGGTCTCTGGCGCTGTGAGACAGCAACTCTACCGCTGCGCCACCGTGCCACCACGAAACAATAAATCTGAAACAATGCTGGAAACACCCAGTGGGTCGTGCAGTATCTGTGGAGAGAACAGAAATGAGATCACTGCTGAGAGCAAGAACTGACCTCAGATACTGGGATCTGTAGCAAATACAAAGTGGCAGCTGGAGGAACTCTGAGGGACAGGCAGCATCCATGGGGGGAAATGAACAGTTGGCATTTCGAGTCGAGACTATTCATCTTGGTTGAGAAATTAAATCTTACCTCAAAGTGACTTTGTAGTGGAGCATTAAAACTGAGGCACAAGAGAATGCAGCTGCTGAGATATGGAGTAAAGATTCAGAGCAACTGGACCAACTCAGCAGGTCAGGCAGCAGGGGTGGAGGGAAATGGACAATTGATGTTGAGTCCTTTCATCTAAACCTGCACCCGTACGTTTCCTCCACAGATGTTGCCTAACCCATTGAGCTCCTTCAATTGCTCTCTGAGAATATGTCATACTTATAATTATAAATAAACTGGAAAGGCTGATTATCTGAAACTGTTGAACTCATTGTTAAGTCCTGCGTGCTGTAATGTGCACATTAACAATGTGATGCTTTTCTTTAGGCTTACATTGAACTTTGTCCAGAGGAGGTTCACGAGAATGATCCCAGGAATGATTGGGTTAACATATGACCAGCGTTTGACAGCACTGGGCCTGTGCTCGCTGGAGTTTAGAAGGATGAGGGGGGACCTCATGGAAACTTACCGAACAGTGAAAGCCTGGATAGAGTGGATGGGGAGAGGATGTTTCCACAAGTGGGAGAGTCTAGGATCAGCAGACATTGCCTCAGAATAGAAGGACTTACCTTTAGAAAGGAGATGAGGAGACATTTTTTTATTGACATGGTGGTGAATCTGTGGAATCCATTGCTGTGGAGACCAAGTCAATGGATATGTTGGAGGTGGAGATTGAGACAATTCTTGATTAGTGCAGGTGTCAGCGGTGATGGGGAGAAGGGAGGAGAATGGGGTTGAGAGGGAAAGATAGATCAGCCATGATTGAATGGTGGAGTAGACTTGATGAGCTGAATGGCCTAATTCTGCTCCTATCACATGAACTTATGACCTTGTTGGAACAGTGTGGGTGGGCCATGGTAGAACTATCTGTGAGGGAGGAGGATGAGGAATTAAAAGTGGCAGACAACTGGGAAATCAAGGTTACTGTGCAGAGTGAAAGGAGATGGTCTTTAAGCAGCTACCCGATCTGCATTAGGTTTTGCAATGTAAAGGAGACGATGTCAGGACCACCACATGCAGCAATCTAACTTGGAATTGTGCACGTCATCCATTGTTTTGCTCAGAGGGGTTGTCCCTCTATAACAGAGAGTGCTGCAGCAGAAAGACAGATGTTGCGCCTCTTGCCTTGCATCCGGGCGGCATTGGGAGGAGTGCTGTGGACAAAGGAGGTTGCAGAGAGAACTGGTGGAAACGGGAGGACATGTCTGGCAGTGACATCATGTTCAAAGCCGCTGAATTGATAAAGAACGACCTGTTGAATGCGGAGGCGTGTTTGGAGAGAGATGAGGGGAGAGGAAATCCTACCAATGGTCTGAATGGGAGAGAGGTCAAGGGGAATCCTACCAATGATTATGGCGGCACGGTGGCGCAGCGGTAGAGTTGCTGCCTTACAGCGGATGCAGCGCCGGAGACCTAGGTTTGATCCCGACTACAGGTGCTGTCTGTAAGGAGTTTGTACGTTCTGCTCGTGACCTGCGTGGTTTTCTCTGAGATCTTCGGTTTCCTCCCGCACTCCAAAGACATACAGGTATGTAGGTTAATTGGCTTGGTAAATGTAAAAACTGTCCCTAGTGGGTATAGGATGGTGTTAATGTGCGGGGATCGCTGGTTGGCGCGGACCCAGTGGGCCGTGAGGGCCTGTTTCTGCACTGTATCTCTAAACTAAATTAAACTCTAAACTAAATCTAAACTAACAGATGAGGACAAGGGGAAGCCTACCAATGATCTGGGTGGGAGAAGAGGGATGAAACCAAAGTGCAGAATCTACAACTGCCATGGTTGTAGCCCCATTGATTGACCATTCCCATTGGGCACTCTCTGCCCAGACCAACTTCTCAGCAACGTTCCCCGAGCCCTCGGCTAAGTGTCTGGCATTAATTGCCACGTTCCTACTCATTAATTGGAATGCTGTCCTTTCAAAGCACCAGGCGACGGCCATTAGACAGCGTGAGGCCTCTCCTTTGGAGCAGACTGAGGACTTTCGTCAGGTCTTTATTAATTGATTGTGAAAACTTTTGAGCTCATGGGTGACTGTGGAGATTTTCTTTGAAGTGAGATGATCTCATTGCTCTCCCTTTATCCTGTTTAATACCAGACAGGTAATTCAATGCAAGGTTTATAAAGAAGGTCAAAGAACAATATCCTGTCCAGGGTCTAGCCAGCAGGCCCCATCAATCCTGTTCTTCTGAAGGGTCAGAACATTGGTTGACCTCCGCTTGCAACCTCCTACCTGGATCAGACGTCGGGGCCGTTGCGTGTCTGGTCTTAGTGTGAGGACACACAGCTGGGGGTCACGGCTAATCAAAGGAAGGGAGAGACAGGGCAGGAAGGACAAGTGCTGTCCAGCCACTCACTTAACCAGAAACACATGGCGCAGAAAATAATGAGAAGCAATAAAAAAGGAATGAAAGGGATTGATTTAAATGTCACTCAGCTCGCTATTGCTCCAGTGACATGGAGAAGTTATTACTGAATTAAAGTATGCCTTTAATAATTGAGAAGGCCGCTTCATTACTCATTCCCAGACGGATCCACTTCTTTGTTTTTTTTCATTGTTTTTCAACCATTTAGGAGCTGCGGAGATTTCAGAAACAGGAAAAGACAATTATGCTCCAACATCTCGTTTTGCATTTATAAATCATTCCCCATCCTCTCATTCAGCCCCACGATGGTTTAAAATGTCAGAAAGACACCCAACTGGCAATTAAATTGACTTAAACATTGATGGCCTGATTGGTAACTTGTATCACAAGTCATTGGTTGGGAAGTTCCCCACACTCCCTCCACTTTGTTATCTTCTGTTGTGGTTCTTTAGCTCTGAATCCTTCAGTGTAATCAAAGGTAGACACAAAATGCTGGACTAACTCAGCGGGACAGGCAGCATCTCTGGAGAGAAGGAAAGGGTGACGTTTCGGGTCGAGACCCTTGGTTTAGTTTATTGTCACGTGTACAGTGAAAAGTTGTGTGCTAACCAGTCACCAGAAAGACGATACATGATTACAATCGAGCCACTTACAGTGTATAGATATATGATAAGGGAATAACGTTTAGTGCAAGGTTAAGCCAGTAAAGTTCGATCAAGGATAGTCCGAGGGTCAACAATGAGGTAGATAGTAGTTCAGCACTGCTCTCTGGTTGTAGTAGGATGAGTCAGTTGCCTGATAACAGCTGAGAAGAAACTGTTTCAGACTGAAACTCAGGGGAGAGGGAGACATAGAGATAAGGAAGGGTAAGGTGTGAAAACACAGATCAAAGGGGACGGTGTTCAAGGAAATGTAGAATGGTGCATTGTTAGCTGAGGGGAAGATGACAAAGAGGCATACAATCAGTAATCTTTAATCAGGAAGACAGTGGAACTAGTTGTAGAACTAGAATGGGGGAGGGATAGAGAGAGAGGGAAAGCAAGGGCTACTTGAAGTTAGATAAATCAATGTTCATACCGCTGGGGTGTAAGCTGCCCAATCGAAATATGAGCTGCTGTTCCTCCAATTTGCATTGCGTCACTCTGACAATGGAGAAGGCCCAGGAATGTATTCAGAGATTTATGTCTGAAGAAAGGTCTCAACCCGAAACGTCACCTGTTCCTTCTCTCCAGAGATGCTGACTGACCCGCTGAGTTACTCCAGCATCCAAGGATTTTCCTGTTTCAGTTTTGTCTGTGTGTTCCCATTACCTTGATCAAGCTGCACTGCCCCCATCCCCTCCTGAATAAGCTCGACATGTTGCCCCTGACCCCAGGTGCCATCTCTGTGGTTTTCTCCCTGTGACAATGTGAGGGAATGGAACTGCTGCTGCTGGTTTACAAAAAAAACCACAAAATGCTGGAGTAAGTCAGCGGGTCAAGCAAGCAGTGTCTCTGGAGGACATGGTTAGAGTTCCAACCTGAAAAGTCAACCTGTCCAATTCATCTGGAGTTGCTGCCTCACCCACTGAGTTACTCCACCACTTTGTGTCTTTAATTCTCTCACTGCTTAAGAGAGAGTTAGATAGAGCTCTAGGGGCTAGTGGAATCAAGGGATATGGGGATGATCAGCCATGATCACAATGAATGGCGGTGCTGGCTCAAAGGGCCGAATGGCCTCCTCCTGCACCTATTTTCTATGTTTCTATGCTTTACAGTGCAAATGCCCTCCAGGTGCCCTGGTCTCTATGCACATCCCAAAGTTTAGCCACTGTAAATTGACTTCAGTTGTACATAAGTAGTGGAATCTGTGTGGGGTGGGTGAGGAGATTGAAGGCGGTTAATGTAAATGTATGGATAATACAATGGATGGGATAGGATTAGTGAACATGGGCACTTGCTGGATGGGACAGAATCATAGAGCACAGGACACTGCGGGACAGTGGTACCGTGAACAGAGCTGCTGCCTCACAGCTCCAGAGACCTGAATTCAAGCCTGATCTCAGGTGCTGTCTTTGTGGAGTTTGCACGGTCTCCCTGTGATCTCATGGGTTTAATCGAGGATAGTAATAGGTTTACATGTAATGAGTAAAGTCCTAAATTCTCAAAGGAAACCCATTACTTATGGGATTAACTGGGAGATGTTTGTCGTGAACATTGTTGGCTGAAGGGCCTGTTCTTGACTGTACTGTTCTATGCTCTGTGTTCTGTGTTCCATGGAGCACAGAGTAGGGTTGCCAACTGTCCCGTATTAGCCAGGACATCCCGTATTTTGGGCTAAATTGTTTTGTCCCGGAGGGACAGCCCTTGTCCTGTATTAGGCCCGGGGGGGCGTTGTAGGCCCCGACGCTGTAGGCCCGGACGATATAGGCCCCGACAGTTTAGGTCCCGACACGCTAGGTTTCCAACGTTTTATCTCCGGACAGTCTAGGTCTAGAATGAGGGTTGCCAATACGGGTCAAGGTGACGTCACTGCCCGGGCCGGGCTGCCGGCATTGGTGGAGCGGGAGTACATGGCCGCTGGCTGGGTGAGGTCACATAGGGTGCGGGGCGGTGACGTCACCTTATCCCGTATTTGGGAGTGGGGACATTGGCTACCCTCGCACAGAGTGAGAAAGGACTGCAGATTTCCTTTGAAGATTGTGAGTGAAAATTAAATTTGCAATTTTCCTTTGATATTTTGAAATCAGAGGAAAGGAAGATTTGCATTTCTACAGTATCTTCCACATGCTGTTCAGGATCCCCTAAAGCACCTTGCCCCCAATCGGCTAACTTTTACAATGTTGTGCCAGTCACAAAGGGAATAGAACAGTCGACAATTGGTACATATCAGCCTGCCACAAATGACAATATTATGCCCAGATACCCTGTCTTGTGGAACGGATTGAGGGATATATGTTGACTGACTCCATGCTGCTTCAAAAGAGAGGCCTTAGGACATTTTGTGCCTTCCTTAGAGAAGACACAGCTTCTGTTTAGTTTAGTTTAGGTTAGAGACACAGCGAGTATGTTCGGCCCACTGATCGACCAGCGATCCAGGCACGTTAGCACTATCCTGCACACATGAGGGACAATTTACATTTATACCATGCCAATGAACCTACAAATCCTTACGTCTTTGGAGTCATAGAGTCCTACAGCACAGAAAGAGGCCCTTCGGCCCATCGTGTCTGCGCCGCCCCTTACCAACACAGTCTAATTTTAATCCCATATTCCCGCATTTCGACCGTAGCCCTGAATGTTGTAGCATTTCAAGTGCCCATCCATATGCCTCTTAAACGTTGTGAGTGTTCCCGCCTCCACCACCACCCCAGGCAGTGAGTTCCAGACTCCAACCACCCTCTGGGTGAAAAAGTTCTTTCTCACATCCCCCCGAAAACCTCCCTCCCCTTACCCTGTATCTATGTCCCCTCGTTGTTGAACCTTCCACCAGTGGAAGAAGTTCCCCGCCATCTACCTTATCTATGCCCCTCATGATCTTGTACACCTCGATCATGTCCCCTCTCAGCCTTCTCTGCTCCAGGGAAAACAACCCCAGTCTGCTCAGTCTCTCCTCATAGCCGAGGCCCTTCATCCCTGGCAGCATCCTGGTGAATCTCCTCTGCACCCTCTCCAAAGCTATCACATCCTTTCTATAATGTGGTGACCAGAACTGTACACAATACTCCAGCTGTGGCCTCACCAGTGTTCCGTACAATTCCATCATTATCCCCCTACTTTTATATTCGATGCCCCGGCTAATGAAGGCCAGTAACCCATATGCCTTTTTGACCACCCTGTCCACCTGTCCTGCTGCCTTCAAGGACTTGTGTACCTGTACTCCAAGGTCCCTCTGTACCCCTGTCTTCCCTAGGGTCCTTCCATTCATGGTGTACGCCCTCTCCAAGTTATTTCTGCCAAAGTGCATCACCTCGCACTTTTCAGGATTAAATTCCATCTGCCACTGCTCCGCCCATCTGACCATCTCATCTTGTGTGGGAGGAAACCGGAGATCGCATAGAAAACACCCGCAGGTTACGGGGAGAACATACAGACTCCGTACAGACAAGTACCCGTAATTAGGATGGAACCCGGGTCTCTGGCGCTGTAAGGCAGCAACTCTACTGCTGCGCCCAAAGTTTGATGTTTCGTCATGAAGCGCACTCCACCATTGCAAGATTCCCTCGCTCCTGCTGTGCAGAGCCAGCCTGGTTGTTGTTGTGGCTAGGCCTGTGGACAGGTCCTGAACCACAACTCGGGAACTCCAGGGAAAAAGTACCAACAACTCACCCTCCCAAAAGGAGCTAGAGATCCAGAACGACGCTCCACATAGTCTATGGACAGACTATGGGCAAGATAGGGCGGAAAGATAGATTGTAGAACAGTAAAATTGTAAATTGTCTGCAGTGTGCAGGATAGTGCTAGTGTGTGGTCGGTGCGGACTTGGTGGGCCTGTTTCCATGCTGTATCTCTAAAGTCTAGAGTAAAGTCTAAAGTGACATTTAGGGGGAGGAATCTGAGGTGATGTAATTTCTAATGGCAGGTTTACCATATGAGGAGAAATTAAGCAGGTTATGACTATATTACCTAGCTTCTCAGAGTCATAGAGCTGTACGTAACGGAAGCAGGCCCTTCGGCCCATCTTGACCATGTCATCCATGTTGGCATACTAGGCCTGACCCATTTGCCTGCATTTGGCACATATCCCTCTCAATTCTTCCTGTCCTTACATCTGGCCAAATGATCCTTTAAAAAAACGTAATAGAAATCTGAGTAAAATCTGAACGGAAATGAGAAGAATGATAAATGATCTAATTTTCAGATAAGCGTGTAGGTGCCAGGGATCAGGCTTCCCTTGGCCGGAGTATCTGGGACCAGTGGTCAATGTCTCAGAGTAAGGAAAGGAAAAGTTGTTTCTTCATCCAGAGGGTGGTGAGTGTTGGGAATTCTATATGCAAGAGGGATAGTTAGAGATAAAGTTAGATATAGTTCTTAGGGCTGTCGGTATCAAGGGAAATGGGGAGAAAGCAGGAATGGGGTACTGATTTTGGATGATCAGCCATGATCATATTGAATGGCGGTGCTGGCTCGAAGGGCTGAATGGCCTACTCCTGCACCTATTTTCTATGTTTCTATGATTGGAGTCTCCATTGCTTAGCATGTTCACAAAAGGGATTGATACGTTCCCAGACATTAAGGAATTCAAGGGCTATGACGTTTCTTCAAGAAAGTGGTGCTGAGATGAAATATCATCCCTGAGCTTATTGACTGGTGAACTGGGGCCAAACGGCTTTCTCCTGCATCCACGACTTACATTCTGCTATGCGTGAGTAGGGACGAGTGAACAAAAGACACATGTTCAAAGGTAGCGGTGAGCGACAGAGAGGCAGACATATAGAGAGAGCGACAAACGCAGATCAGGCTGATGGAGGAGGGCAAGCAGATGGGAGAGAGTTAAAGAAGGAGAAATATAGACAGAGAGTGATGGTAGAGGTAGGGAGAAAAGCAGAGGTTGGTCTGAAGGCTGGAGGTTAAGGTGAAGGAGAAAGAGAAAGAGAGTAATCCAGAGATGAATCCAGGCCAGGGTTAGTTTAGTTTAGTTTAGAGGTACAGGCTCTTCGGCTCATTGAGTCCGCACCGACCAGCCATCCCCGCACATTGACACTATCCTACACACACGAGGGACAAGTATACAAACCCAAGCCAATTAACCTACAAACCTGCACATCTTTGGAGTGGGGGATGAAACTGAAGATCTCGGAGAAAACCCATGCAGGACATGGGGAGAACGTACAAACATACAGATAGTCGGGATCCAACCTGGGTCTCCGATGCTGCAAGGCAGTAACGCTATCGCTGCACCACTGTGCCACCCTGCTTACAACACTAACTTGTCCCCATTTAGGTCCACACTTCCAACTTTTTCACCCAGAGAGTTGTGAATTTGTGGAATTCTCTGCCACAGAGGGCAGTGGAGGCCAAATCATTGGATGGATTTAAGAGAGAGTTAGATAGAGCTCTAGGGGCTAGTGGAATCAAGGGATATGATGTGTCATCAAGTGGCAATGTTAGCTGTGAGGAGGATGCTAGGAGGCTGCAGAGTGACGGATAGATTAGGCGAGTGGGCAAATGCATGGCAGATGCGATATAATGTGGATAAATGTACGGTTATCCACTTTGGCGGCAAGAACAGGAAAGCAGAGTATTACCTGAATGGTGGCCAATTAGGAAAAGGGGAGATGCAACATGACCTGGGTGTCGTGGTGCACCAGTCATTGAAAGCAAGCGTGCAGGTGCAACAGGCAGTGAAGAAAGCGAATGGTATGTTCGCATTCATAGCAAGAGGATTTGAGTATAGGAGCAGGGAGGTTCTGCTGCAGTTGTACAGGGCCTTGGCGAGACAGCACCTGGAGTATTGTGTACAGTTTTGGTCTCCTAATCTGAGGAAAGACATTCTAGCCTTAGAGGGAGTACAGAGAAGGTTCACCAGATTGATCCCTGGGATGGCAGGACTTTCATATGAAGAAAGACTGGGTAGTCTAGGCTTATACTCGCTGGAATTTAGAAGACTGAGGGGGGATCTTATAGAAACATATAAAATTCTTAAGGGGTTGGAGAGGCTAGATGCGGGAAGATTGTTCCCGATGTTGGGGAAGTCCAGAACTAGGGGGTCACAGCTTAAGGATAAGGGAGAAGTCTTTTAGGACCGAGATGAGAAAACATTTCTTCACACAGAGAGTGGTGAGTCTGTGGAATTCTCTGCCACAGAAGGTAGTTGAGGCTATATTTAAGAGGGAGTTAGATGTGGCCCTTGTGGCTAAAGGGATCAGGGGGTATGGAGAGAAGGCAGGTACAGGTTACTGAGCTGGATGATCAGCCATGATCATATTGAATGGCGGTGCAGGCTCGAAGGGCCGAATGGCCTACTCCTGCACCTATTTTCTATGTTTCTATTAACTTGCAGTTATTTACCATCTTTAATGTAGTGAGTCAATAAATGTACTTCACCAAAGCCCATTCAGCTAGCATGGCACCACAAGCTGAAGGTAGGGTTCCATGAGCTTGGTCAAGGGTGGTTGCAGCCATATTGTACACATGGATATTGGTGCTTGGATCAAGGAAAGAGGATGAGCATACAGTTCATGATCTCGTGACATCTCAAAGCCCTTTAGAGCTAAGGAATGCTTTTTGAAATGCAGTCACAATAGGAGAGTTGGTAATGCAGTAGTAAAGCTGTACCCAGCAAAATCTGGGGGATTGTGACCAGATTCCATCTCTGGCTGAATTAATGCAGGCCAGGACTCTTCATTATAGTGCTGTCTGATCTTTTACATTTATTCCGGAGAGAAGGCAGACCATGGGCTAACGATGTGTCCAGCACCAATGTGTTGCTTGGAGATCGTTGTGTTCAAGTTTCCGGATATGAGCCAAGAAAATTCTAGAGGCAGGATGATTTTTCATAAATTCATAATTGATAGGAGCAGAATTAGGCCATTGGGCCCATCAAGACTACTCAGCCATTCAATCATGGTCGATCTATCCCTCCCTCTCAACCCCATTCTCCTGCTCTTCTCCCTCATCTCTTTTCTAAAGTTACGTCCTTTTATTCTGAGGCTGTGGCCTCTGGTCCTAGACTCCCATTAGTGAACATCCTCTCCACAACCACTCTATCCAGGCCTTTCACCTTTCATTCATTGCTGGTGTCAATGAAGAGGCCATCACTCACCTCCATCTCTTCATGGTCAGTACCCCAGAATGGAGGATAAATCAATCCTCTTGGTCTGAATGGGTCACGACCATTTCACAGGGCAGTTGAGAATGGACGGAGTCACGCACACAGCAACTGGATGGAAGAACTCGTCAAGAGAACAACACGCTGGAGGGACGCAGTGGGGGGTCAGGCAGCACCAGTGGCGGGAATGGACGGATGACGTTTCGGGTCTCCTTCCCTAAAGGGCATCAGTAAACCAAAAAGGTTTTAGAACAATTGGATCGATAATGTCAGTTTTTACTGTCGGTTATTTCTAGAAGAATTTAAAATCTCGAGCTCTTGAGGTGGGATTTGAACACATTTTTCAGGGATTTTCACTGCAATCCTTTGGTTTATTATCATAACTTTACCACTGTGCCACTGTTGAGGTGCGGATAGAATGGAGCCAGGAGCTACGAAATGCTCGCGGAGTCAGATCTCTGCAAGCTCAATCGCTACACATTTTGCAAAGACTGGCTAAAGATTTAACGTTAAAAGTGTGGAACTTCAGGGATAATGAGTCTCCCGAGAGTCCGTGTCTCCTGGAGGGACCCAGGAGAGTTTTAATGTCAGGAAATGTACACAAGATCCAGTTTCTTCCGGCTTGTTCTATTCACTCTAGGTAAGGAGTAAGAAACAAAATAAATTCCCTTTACACCTGATACAAAGCACTGTCGAGCCAGGTGAAAGGAAGGCTCAGGTACTGACAAGGCTTGGTATCAGTACGGAGCTCCTTAAAAGGTGAGCCGGTGACAGGACTGATTTAAGTCCTTAATACATCCAGTTTTTGCCCTCAAAGAAATATTAAGGAAAATGCACCATTGGTTGTGGAAATCATTACACCTCCTCTTAAAAAGCAAGTTTAGTTTAGTTTAGTTTAGGAATACAGCACAGAAACAGGCACTTCAGCCCACCGAGTCCGCAACGACCAGCGATCACTGCACATTAACACCATCCTACACAATTTACATTTATACCAAGCCAATTAGCCTACAAACCCGCACGTCTTTGAAGTGTGGGAGGAAACCAAAAATCTCAGAGAAAACCCACATGGTCACAGGGAGAACGTACAAACTCCGTACAGACAGGACCTGTAGCAGGGATTGAACACAGTTCTTTGGCGCCGCAAACGCTGTAAGGCAGCAACTCTACCGCTGCGCCACTGTGTCGCCTGTGCTCATTTAGCAAGTGCTCATTGACAGACTCTAACTCATTGTAGCTGGCTGGCAGCTGGTGTGGCCAGTTTGTAGGAATACTGTATGTCTGCTTGTCTATATGTCTCTCTCTCTCTCTCTCTCTCTTTCCCACTCTATGCATGTTTGCAGTCAGCAAATGGACTGTATCCATGTCTCTGTGTATGTCTGCAACTACATTTAAAATATAGTCTGGGTGTTTTAGTTTTGTTTGGTTTAGAGATACAGCACAGAAACAGGCCCTTTGGCCCACCGAGTCCACACCGACCAGCGATCCCCACACATTAACTCTATCCTACACACACTGGGGACAATTTTACAATTACACCAAGCCAATTAACCTACAAACCTGTACGTCTTTGGGGTGTGGGAGTAAAGCGAAGATCTCGGAGAAAACCCACGCAGGTCACAAGGAGAATATAAACTCCATACAGACAAGGAGACTCAGGTCCTTTGGAGTGCACGGGGCACTCCTAAGGACCTTCTACAACACGATGGTTGCATCAGCCATTTTCTATGGAGTGGTCAGCTGGAGCAGCAGCATCTCAGCAGCGGAAGGGAAGAGACTCCACAAGCTGGTCAGGAAGTCCTGGGTTGCCCCCTCGACTCAGTGCAGGCGGTGGGAGAGAGGGGGATGATGGCAAAGTTAACATCGCTGCTGGACAACGACTCCCACCCCATGCAGGACACTGTCACTGCACTGAGTAGCTCCTTCAGTGACAGACTCCTTCACCCCAAGTGTGTGAAGGAGAGATATAGGAGGTCCTTCCTTCCCGCTGCTGTGAGACTGCACAACCAGCACTGCTCCCAGCAGACCAGTCAACAGTAACAGTTAAGAACACACAATTATCCTTGTTTTTTCCTTTATTTATAATGTCTTGCTATACATTTTGCTGCTGTAACACTGTAAATTTCCCCGGTGTGGGACGAATAAAGGAATATATTAAGCACCCATAGTGGGGATTGTACCGGGTCTCTGGCTGTGTAAGCACTGTAAGGCAGCAACTCTACCACTGCAACTCTACCACTGGCCTTGTTTTGTTTTTGTGTGTATTTGAATATGTGAGTGTGTTCTTGAGGGCAGGCACCTTCCATCTGTCACTACAAGAAATGATTATGTTGTGTGTGGGCATTTAACTATATGTATGTGTGTGTGTGCGCATCTGTCTGTGTGTGTCTGATTTTGTGTGTCTCCCCTATTTAAGGGCGGCACAATGGTGTAGGGGTAGATTTGCTGCTTTCCAGCGCCAGATACCTGTGTTCAATCCTGACTATGGGTGCTGTCTGTTCAGAGTTTGTACGTTTTCCCTGTGACTGAGTGGGTTTTCTCCGGGCGCTTCGGTATCCTCCCACACTCCACAGACATGCAGGTTATGCACCTTGACTTCTGTAAATTGTCGCCACTTTGTAGGATAGAATTAGCCCACGGGGTGATCGCTGGTCAGTGCAGACTCGGTGGGGCGCAGGGGCTGTTTCCAAACTGTATCTCTAGACTAAACTAAAGTAAACTAATGGTCTCGACCCGAAACATCACCCATTCTTTCTCTACAGTGATGCTGCCTGTCTGCTGAGTTCAGCAATTTGTGTCTTTGATCTAAACAAATGAATCCATTGATCTGTCTGAGGATGTAGCTGTGATTTCGTGTGTTGTGAATAGGTGCGCTCTGTACATTCAACGCACGTCTATCCACCATCTCTCTGCTTTGTGTCTTCCTGGGTTTAGCGCATGATGCGGCTGCTGCAAAATAAAGCTCTTTACACTTAAAAAATAGGTGCAGGAGGAGGTCATTCGGCCCTTCGAGCCAGTACCGTCATTCATTGTGATCATGGCTGATCATCCACAATCAGTAACCCGTGCCTGCCTTCTCCCCATATCCCTTGATTCCACTAGCCCCTAGAGCTCTATCTAACTCTCTTTTAAATTCATCCAGTGATTTGGTCTTCACTGCCCTCTGTGGCAGAGAATTCCACAAATTCACAACTCTCTGGGTGAAAAAGTTCCTTCTCACCTCAGATTTAAATGGCCTCCCCTTTATTCGTAGACTGTGGCCCCGGTTCTGGACTCCCCCAACATTGGGAACATTTTTCCTGCATCCAGCTTGTCCAGTCCTTTTATGATTTTATACGTTTCTATAAGATGGGAACACAAGATAAGAACACAAAGACAGCACTGGGCCAGTTGCCACTCAGTGCCAGTCACTCCTGTGGAAGTGATTGCTCAATTGGTAGCGGGTGCTGAATCTGTCAGAGCTGGTTTAGTGCGGTGTATGTCTGTCACTCAGACCTCACCTGAGACAAACCAAACTCATTGTCCCTGGGCTGGCTCCCCAGATGTCAGAGGGACGAACGTTGCATCCTGTGAATGTACTGGACTACGGCCAGGATCCCTGCGGCCAGCGTGATCCCTCCACAGGGAGAGAGGAGATTTTCGCTGCATCTGTCTCACTTGGATCCGTGCCCAGAAGCTGGAGATGAAAGGATACCATTCATCCTCGCCAGGGCCAGCGGAGACTCGCGTCCATCTGTCTGCGGCTCTGCGCCAGGTTGATAAATGGGCAGCCTTGAAGCTCACCGTCCCCCTCGATCTGTTGCTGACCCCTGCCTCATTACCGACACCTTGTGTTTACTCAGTCGGTCACACTTCACACCTGTCTGGGACTCTGGCAGCAACTCGAATCACTGAGAAAATTAGCATTTAATCTTCTATTGTAAGGAAGGGATTTATTCTGTGCAAGTGTGCGTGTTGGCAAAGTGGCACAGTAAATATTACGCATTAGTGATGGCTTAATATCTGAAACTGTGAGGAATGTAATCATTCAGGGAACATTTTTTTTAACACAGATTCTGGAGAGTGTAAATACTCTTGGAGCAGCGTATTGTGTTCCATGAGCGGACATCCCTGAGTCGGGGCAGTAACAAGCATGGATTGTAGGGGCGCAGTGCTTCAGTGGTACCAACTACACCTTGGATCCCAAACCCTGTGCAGGCTTAGTTTAGTTTAGCTTAGTTTAGAGATACAGCGCAGAAACAGGCCCTTCGGCCCACCGGGTCCACGCCGACCAGCGATTCCCGCACATTAACGCTGTCTCACACCCACTATGGACATCTTTTTTACATTTACCAAGTCAATTAACCTACAACCGTCTTTGGAGTGTGAGAGGAAACCAAAGATCTCGGAGAGAAACCCACGCAGATCACGGGGAGAAGGTACAAACTCTGCACAGACAGCACCTGTAGTCGGGATCGAACCCGGGTTTCCGGTAGGTAGGTAGCAACTCTACCGCTGCACCACTTGCTTCTAGTTCATGCGCAAGGTCCAAGGATGTTTTGTGGCAAAACAGGATGAAAGTTAATGCAGTGGACATTAGCCACCCTTGAAACCTTCTCCAGTCTGAACAACAGTCTGAAAAATGTCTCGACCCAAAACGTCACCTATTCCTTTTCTCCAGAGATGCTGCCTGGCCTGCTGAGTTACTCCAGCACTATGCATTTATCTCAGGCAAACACCAGTCAGTTTGGTAGATGGTGATGAGTAACCTTGTTGTCAGAGCTTGCTGCGGGCATTAAAGAGAGGGAGATGCAGGAGTGACACAAGGAACTGCAGAGGCTGGAATCTTAAGTAAAGCACAAAGTGCTGGCGGAACTCAGCATGTCTGGCAGTATTTGTGGAGGGAATGCACAGGCGATGTTTTAGGACAGAGCCCTTCAAGAACGGGGAGGGAACTTGGAGGAGAAGTGGGGACAGTACAAAGCCTTGCACGTGAGTGGTGAATATGTGCATGGGGGGTTGGATTGGTAATCAAGAACCAGAGGACATAGGTTTAAGGTGAGGAAGGAAAGATTTAACAGGAACCTGAGGGATGTTTTTTACACAAAGGGTGGTGGGAGTATGGAGTATGGGAGAGGAAACAGGTTGAGACAGGTACTACTGTTAGGTTTAAAAAATATTTGGACAGTTGCATGGATAGGACAGGTTTGGAGGATTATGGGATAAAAACGCAGGCAGTCTAGTGTAGCTGGGACATGTTGGTCGGTGTGGGCAAGTTGGGCCATTGGGCCTGTTTCCACACTGTATCACTCTATGACTGGTGTAGCTGGGACATGTTGGTCGGTGTGGGCACGTTGGGCCATTGGGCCTGTTTCCACACTATCACTCTGTGACTTTGGCATATGGTTGGAATAAGTGACAAAGGCTAGAGGTTAAAATAATTCAAAAGGGTTTCAGGGTTTCGGGTAAGGAGAGAAGAGATGTGAAATGTAGACATCAGACTGATGTCCCGCCCTTTCCCCTGACATCAGTCTGAAGAAGGATCTCGACCCGAAATGCCACCCATTCCTTCTCACCCAAGATGCTGCCTGACCTGCTGAGTTTCTCCAGCATTTTGTGTCTACCCTATAACTATTCCTCAGTATTTGCTTTTGATCTTCAAAACTGTTGGACCTGATTGCTGGCAAATGCTGAAGGTTCTGAATGGACCTGCCATGGTTAAGCCATCTCAACTCTAGTGAGTCCAGGATCTTGCTCATGAAATGTCAGGTGCTTATTGGTAACAGGTGTTTTTCGTATTTTAGAATGATCCATTTCAAAGTTTATAGTTCAGTTTAGTTTGTTAGTTTGGTTCAGAGATAGAGCATTGGAAACAGGCCCTTCAGCCCACCGAGTCCGTGCTGACTAACAATCACCCCCTACACTAGTTCTATCCTGGATACTAGGGTCAATTTACAGAAGTCAATTAACCTACAAACTTGTACGTCTTTGGAGTGTTGGAGGAAACCAGAGCACCTGGAGAAATCCCACGGGGTCACGGGGAGAACATACAAACTCCGTAGAGACAAGCACCCGTAGTCAGGATCGACCCTGGGTCTATGGCGCTGTAAGGCAGGGACTCTACTGCTGTGCCATTGTGCAGCCCGGTCTATAGTTCATACTTTAGATATCACTGAATGGACGTGGTTTTACCACTGACAACACTCAGGCTGCCAGGTGATCGAAGGCTGGAACACCTTCTGCCCAGTCTCGGCACCGCGAGTGCAGGGAGTGCAGGAGATGGAGGAGCAGTGAGACTGGCCCTCCACATCAAGACCCGCTGCTACAGCACGACTGGACATTGGGCAGAGGGACTGACTGCCATAACCCTGGACAATCTGCCCTCTCACTAACCCATGCAAATCACCAAAGTAAATAAGACCATAAGACCACAGGAGCAGAATTAGGCCATTTGGCCCATTGAGTCTACTCTGTCATTCAATCATGGCTGATCTATGTTTCTCTCTCGGCCCCATTCTGCCTACTCCCATGGTCTTGACGCCCTTACTAATCAAGAACCTATCAATCTTTGTTTTAAAAATACACAAGACTTGGCCTCCACAGCTATCTGTGGCAATGAATTCCACAGATTCGCCACACTCTGGTTAAAGATCTATTCCAAAGGTACATCCTTCTATTGTGAGGCTGTGCCCTCTGGTTCTAGACTCTCCCATTACTGGAAACTTCCTTTCCACACTTACTCTATCCAGGCTTTTCATTATCCAGTAGGTTTCAATGAGATCCCCCCCCTCCCCTCTCACCCCCTCCCCCCTCCCCTCTCCCCCCCCCCCCCCTCCCCTCTCCCCCTCAAACAAAATCCATCCCATTGTGGGCTCCATAGTTCCTTGATTATCGTTGCTTGTTGCATACCTTCCATTCATTTGTCCTAAGTACCGTCTATATCTCTCGTTCCCCTTTCCCCTGACTCTCAGTCTGAAGAAGGGTCTCGACCCGAAACGTCACCTCTTCTTTTTCCCCCAGAGATGCTGCCTGACCCGCTGAGTTACTCCATCTGTTTGTGTCTATCTTCCATCACAGACAAGATCCCCCACAGACATGGAGCAGGTGTCAGCACGACACTGCTTGGCAATTATCCTGCATCCTTTTTCCCTCCACCTGCTACACACCTGTAATCACCTTGGTATTCTCCAAAGACATAAGTGTGGTATCCTGCAAGTCTTTGAACAACAGAACATATTTCCAAAAAGCTGCTGGAGTAACTCAATGTGTCAGATAGCATCCCTGGAGAAAGTAGATCGGTGCCGTTCTGGTTGGGACCTTTCTTCAGACACTAGGTGACGTTTCGGGTCAGGACACTTCTTCAGACTCAACATATCTCGAGAAGGTTCCAATTATTTCCCTCCTCCATTTTATGTAAAAAAATTATCTTTAATGTAAAATTCCAGCCTCTTCCCTGCAGGAAATTGTAAACTAATGTACACGACGGGACAGTGTTACAGCTGGGAGAGGCGCAGGCTCACGGCTCCAAAGTCCCGGGTCCTGGCCTCAGGTGCTGTCTATGTGGAGGTTGCACATTCTTCCTGTGACTGCAGGAGCTCCGGTTTCCTCCCATGTCCCAAAGATGAATCAGCCTCTGTAAATTGTCCCTAGTGTGTAGGGAGTGGATGTGAAAGTATGATAAGATAACATATAACTAGTGTGAGTGGTCAGTGGGGACTCAGTAGGCTGAAGGGCCTATTTCCATGCTGTATCTTTCAATTCAATTCAAATTTTATGGATATATGTTTCCTTCATGTAAATGGTCATTCTCCAGACATCCAGCATTAGAGTACCAGGATCAGGACAAATTAGCTTAACTAATATCTCTATCATATCATCATATCATATATATACAGCCGGAAACAGGCCTTTTCGGCCCACCAAGTCCGTGCCGCCCAGCGATCCCCGCACATTCACACTATCCTACACCCACTAGGGACAATTTTTACCTTTACCCAGCCAATTAACCTACATACCTGTACGTCTTTGGAGTGTGGGAGGAAACCGAAGATCTCGGAGAAAACCCACGCAGGTCACGGGGAGAACGTACAAACTCCTTACAGTGCAGCACCCGTAGTCAGGATCGAACCTGAGTCTCCGGCGCTGCATTCGCTGTAAAGCAGCAACTCTACCGCTGCGCTACCGTGCCACCCTATTTTCTTTGATTTATTTTAACATCCATCATCCTGCTTTTAACTTCTTCAATTAATTCACCTCTTCCCCATAATCCCAATTTTCTATTTGTTGAGCAATGAAGTAATGCACTGGTTAAATGTTCCTGACAAATTCTACTTCTCGGCTAACTCAATGTCCTCTCCTGTGGAGGGTTTTAGCTCATGTTCAGCAATCCTTTCTCTGATCCATCCTGATATCACTGTTTTTGTTTAGATTCACTTCTCGCACTTCCTCCTTCCTCTCCTTATCTCCTTCTGAGCTCTCTCCCTTTAAAAAAAAATCTTATCTATCCTCCACATATGCCCTTTTCTTCAACCTTGTTTGCTTTCCAACATCATTATTTATCTGCAGCATTCTGAAGCTTAAAGTAGTCTCTTCTTCTGAGTTGTATACATATTCAGCAACATTGCAATGACCTTTTTGATCATCTGGACCCCCTGCAATTCACAAACAGGAAAAACAAGTCTGGTGGTGGACACCATCTCACTCACACTAATCACCTCCACAATAAGAACACCCATGTCAGGAAGCTGCTCACTGACTACAGATCAGCCGGTATCACCATAACTCTGAATAATTTCATCCCTAAAATTCCAGACTGTAGCCTTTGTGCCTCCATTTGCAACTGGCTTTTGGACTTCTTGACTATTAGACCTCGGTCAGTTAGGATTGATCAGGACATCTCCTCCACCCTGACCCTCAATACTGGTGTCCCTCAGGGTTGTGTGCTCAGTGTCCCTCAGGGCTCTACCAACCTGAACACTCATGGCCGGCCGCTTGGCAGAGTACAATCAAACTTCTTGAAGTTTGATGATGACACCATCGTTGTCAGCCGGACCTACAACAATGACGAGACAAAGTACAGGAAACTGATCAGGAGCCTTGAGTCATAGTATCAGGACAATAACCTAGCTCTTAAAGTCAGCAACACAAATGAATTTGTGCAGAAAGGAACTGCAGATGCTGGTTTATACCAAAGATAGACACAAAGCGATGAAGCAACTCAGCTGGTCAGGCAGCATCTCCGGAGAAAAAGGATGGGTGACGTTTCAGATCAGGACCCTTCCACAGATTGAAAGTAGAGGGGAGGGAAATGGAGGCCAGAAAAGGCCAGAACAAAGCAGGGCTGGCATCAGATGACCAAGCAAGAGAGGAAGGGCTGTTGGCCTGAGGAAGCGAGGGGTTCCTGTCCTATCCTCATCAACACGGCTGTTGTCAACAGATTCAAATTCTTACACATCCATATCTCCAGCCATCTAACCATGTCCCCTCACACTGATGCAGTGATCACGAATGTTCATCAGCATTCTTACAGCGTATCTACAACATATTTAGATGACTGAGGAGATTCGGCATTTCGATGAGGATTCTCTCGAACTTCAACGATGTGCCATAGAAGGTATACTGATGGGATGTATCTCAGCCTGGTCTGCCAACTGCCTGCTCTTGTCCACCTGTCCCTGCAGAGAGGGTGAACACAGCCCGGTTCATCACAGGCTCCTCACTGCATCCCATCCAGTCTGTCTTCATGGTGCGTTGCATCAGGTAGACTGGAAGTGTCATCAAAGCTGCCTGCCACCCTGGCCATCCCCTTTCTCTCTTCTACCGGGAGCTTACAGGAGCTTTATCTTCTATACAGGAGCTTAACACTTTGTATCTCCATAGTTACCAACAATTCTTCCCCACTCCTTCCTGACTTCTGTCAGAGTCATAGAGTGATACAGCGTGGAAACAGGCCTTTCGGCCCAACTTGCCCACCTGTCCCAGCTACACTAGTCCCACCTGCCTGCGTTTGGCTCCTATCCCTCCAAACCTGTCCCATCCCTCTACCTGTCTAACTCTCCTTCTGCACCTTTCACATTCCATTCCCGCAGGTGCTACCACATATTCCTACTCTTACCTTATTCAGTTATTGCTCTTTAATATTTCTTTGCAGAGGGATTTTGTGCTGTAATCGTGTGCCATGCTACTCTTTTGCACCTTGTTTTATTTACCATTACTGTGTGCACACTGTTTACTCAGTGAGCTTCATGTGATGAGCTTCATTATATCCCGGTGTTCGTGTCACTAAACCAACCTAATCTAGTTGCCATTGCGCCAGTTTCTCTTTGCACCTTGTTTTCGTAGAGTCCATTCCTAAAGTCAGCTCTGTTCAGAACCTTTTTACCTTGGGTGGAAATGTCAAAGACTACAGGGCACAGCTTTAAAGTGAGAGAGGCAGAGTTTAACGGAGATGTGTGGGCATGGTTTAGACACAGAGGGTGGTGGATGCCAGGAACGTGCTGCCAGGGGTGGTGGTGGAGGCAGATAAAATCATTTTAGACAGGAATCTGGATGTTCAGGGAAGTGGAGGATATGGATTATTTGTGGGTAGATGAGATTAGTTTAACTCGGCATCATGTTGAGCACAAATATTGTGGTCCCAAGGGCCTGTTGTGATGCTGTACTGTTCCATGTTCCATGTTCTGTGTACTCAACTGCTCCTGAATACTGAGTACCAACCCTTACTTTCCCTCCCTGAACCTTAAGCTTTACTATTGAACCAGTGGATTCTGGAGTGATGCAGCACGGCAGCATCTTCCCTACAGGGAGCTTGTGAAAGGATACGTCACGTGTTAATAGCACTCTTACACGAGGTATTTACTATTGAACCAGTGGATTCTGGAGTGATGGAAAGGGGTGGGAGAGAGATCCCAGGAGACAAGGATAGTGAAGACCTGTGTATACTGGATGTGACCCACCTCCGAACTGACCCGAAACATCACCTAACCATGTCCTCCAGAGATGCTGCTTGACCTGCTGAGTTACTCCAACACTTTGTTCATGTTTTTTGTTTAGAGATACAGCGTGGAAACAGGCCCTTTGGCCCACCGAGTCTGCGCCGACCAGTGATTCCCGCACACTAACACTAACCGACACACACTCAGGACAATTTATGATTTTACCAAGCCAGTTACACAACAAACCTAACGTCTTTGGGGTGTGGGAGGAAACCGGAGCACCGGGGCAAAACCCACACAGGTCACAGGGAGAACGTGCAAATTCCACACAGACAGGATCGAACCTGGGTCTCTGGTGCTGTGAGGCAGCAACTCTACCTGGGTCTCTGGCGCTGTGAGGCAGCAACTCTACCTGGGTCTCTGGCGCTGTGAGGCAGCAACTCTACCTGCTTCATCACTGTCCGCCCACTGTTGTTACCCATTGAACTGCCCAAACACTAAGCACTTTCACTGTAGACCCTGAGTAGCAGAGTCATCACTGTAACTTAGTAAAGATCCATCAACCCCCATTACCACACCTTGCATCATCACTCCCTTCTGCAGACAAAGGCCAGCGGACCCAGGCACCTCACACAGACTGAGCTCTCCTGCCACAAGTTAAGGCATTGTTACACAAGGCAAAATAAACTGTAGGTTATAGCAGCCCTCTGCCAACCCTGCCCTTCAACAAGGTCAAGTCTGATCTTCCACCTGGTCCAACTCCCCATCCCTCAATTCATCAGATACCCAGAAATCTTTTTGTCAAGAAATTGGTGTTTGCCCTCTTGTTATGCGCTAGATATGTGCTGAGTACAATCTGATCTCCTAAGGACAACAGCGATATCATCCAATTGCAGTGCCTGGGTTGGGACTTTCATTAACTATCTGCAGTGCGATGTCAGGACCTTTCCCGTGCTAGTTGCTGGGAGGTGGGTTACTGCTTCAAGAACTCTCCTCGTAGCAGAAATGGCAGTGGCCAGACAGCTGGTAGAGTCGCTGCCTCACAGCACCAGGGACCTGGGTTTGATTCTGACCTCGGGTGCTGTCTGTGTGGAGTGTGCACGTTTTCTCTATGACTGTGAGTTTCCTCCCACATCCCAAAGACGTGCGGGTTTGTAGCTTCTTTGACCCTCTGTAAATTGCTGCTAATGTGTAAGGAGTGGGAAAATGGAATAACATAGAACTGGTGTGCACGGGTTGAATGGTCCACATGGACACCGTTTTTGGCCTTTTTTTGTGGGGGGTTTACAAAAATAAACACAATCAATTATTGCAATAATATATACAATACAAAACAAAACTAAACAAAACCACCACCACAATACAAAATCACCCAATTATCTAAAACAAATATTCTTAAATGTATGGTCCTAAACAACTATATCACCATCCTTATTAAGGATGCATTCCACCCCCCGCGGTGCCCAGCGGTCCTGGAAATCTCCAGGACAGCACATAGTCCACCCGGGCACCGACGTAACCCCAGAAAAGGGGCAGGTAGCCGACTCAGGCAGAGCCCTCTTCCGCCTGGTGCCCGTGACTCGCGGATGGCCAGCTTGGCCAAGCCCAGGAGCAACCCAACCAGGACATCTTCAACCCAACCTTTCCCCTACGCACAGGGTGTCCAGAGATGAGGGTGGTGGGTGTGAAGTGCAGCCAGAAGGCAAGGAGCAGCCCCTTTAGATATTGGAACAGGGGCTGCAACCACACGCACTCCATGTACACGTGGAACACAGACTCACACACGCCATGTACACGTGGAACACAGACTCACACATTTGCTCTATCCTACACACTAGGGACAATTTACAGAAACCATTTAATCTACAAACCTGCACATCTTTGGAGTGTGGGAGTGCACATCTGGAATAAACTCCCCGAAGAACTCAAACAGGCCCAAACTCTAAATATATTCAAAACTAGGCTTAACACCTTCATGTTCTGCAGTGTCCATGACTAGCACTTTGATTCTTGCTACTCTATATATCTTACTTTAGGTCTATTCCTATTTCTTTTTATATCTTATTACTTTTAATCTCGTGCGTCAGACGACGTTAGCTCGCTGTTGGCTTCTGTCGTCGTCTAACATGTTGACAGAATCGGTCGCCCGACGCTGAGTTACTGTGACGCGTCACATAGCGCATCGTGTCGTCTTTTCCGGGGGATTGCCAGTTTTGGTCTCCTAATTTGAGGAAGGACGTCCTTGTAATTGAGGCAGTGCAGCGTAGGTTCACCAGGTTAATCCCCGGGATGGCGGAACTGTGAGGAAAGATTGGAAAGACTGGGCTTGTATTCACTGGAGTTTAGAAGGATGAGAGGGGATCTTATAGAGACGTATAAAATTATAAAAGGACTGGACAAGCTAGATGCAGGAAAAATGTTCCCAATGTTGGGCGAGTCCAGAACCAGGGGCCACAGTCTAAGAATAAAGGGGAGGCCATTTAAAACGGAGGTGAGAAGAAACCTTTTCACCCAGAGAGTTGTGAATTTGTGGAATTCTCTGCCACAGAGGGCAGTGGAGGCCAATTCACTGGATGAATTTAAAAGAGTTAGATAGAGCTCTAGGGGCTAGTGGAATTAAGGGATATGGGGAGAAGGCAGGCACGGGTTACTGATTGTGGATGATCAGCCATGATCACAATGAATGGTGGTGCTGGCTCGATGGGGCAAATGGCCTCCTGCACCTATTTTCTATGTTTCTATGAAACTGGAGCACTTGGAGAAAACCCATGCGTTCGCAGGGAGAACGTACAAACTCCGTACAGACAGCACCCGTAGTCAGGATCAAACCTAGGTTTCTGGTGCTGTAAAGCAGCAACTCTACTGTGCCACCTACTCCTTGACGGGAACGTTATGTTTGTTGGGTTTTGGCCTGGATTTTTGTCGTGATAATGACAGAAAGTGTGCCAGTTATATTACTTTATGGAAGTGATGTAACTTCAGGCTTTGCACTGAAGTGCAGAGAAAGGTGGAAGTTCTTCAACGTTGCTTTCCATGTTTCAATATTCTTCCACCAGCTGTACTGGTGAAGACTAACATTTAACATTAACATGGAGGTCAATGAGGCAGCAAGCATTTGGCTCAGTAGCTCAACACCTACAAAGTTAATCCTCCAGATGATTTTGCACCTCTCTGCAGAGCTACACGGAACTTTCCCAAAGAGGAGGATTTAAATCTTTGGAAACTCACTCCAAATAGCTGTGTGACACCAAAGTAACACTTTAGAAAGTCCATTCCTCAAAACTAACTGATTAAAATCTTTCCCACGGCTTCTGAATTAGAAAAGACCTGCTTAGATCTTTCTAAAGACTTGCTACTATAGATTTCCTTTGAGGAAGTTTTGAAATTTTGTAAAGGCTGTGGGAAGGTTTTGAATGCCTCATGGAGAGAGTACTGAAGACCTAGGCTGCTGAGAATGTGTGCACAGATCCCTGTTGGGCGATAGGTTTGGTCTTGATAGAAAGCTGATGAGCTGTACAAGGCGGGGGAAGTCAGCGGTTCTATTGTCCACATTATCAGGCAGGCGATCACGAGTTGAATGCAGTTTGAATCAAGGTCAGTGGGACATTTGAGTGACAAAAACATGCAGGTCGTAGGAAAGAAAACTGCAGATGCTGGTTTAAATCGAAGGTAGACACAAAATGCTGGAGTAACTCAGCGGGTCAGGCAGCATAAAAACATAGAAACATAGAAAATAGGCGCAGGAGGAGGCCATTCAGCCCTTCGAGCCAACACCGCCATTCATTGTGATCATGGCTGATCATCCACAATCAATAACCTGTGCCTGGCTTCTCCCCATATCCCTTGATTCCACTAGCCCCCAGAGCTCTATCTAACTCTCTCTTAAATCCATCCAGTGATTTGGCCTCCACTGCCCTCTGTGGCAGAGAATTCCACAAATTCACAACTCTCTGGCTGAAAAAGTTCCTTCTCACCTCAGTTTTAAATGGCCTCCCCTTTATTCTAAGACTGCGGCCCCTGGTTCTGGACTCCCCCAACATTGGGAACATATTTCCTGCATCCAGCTTCTCCAGTCCTTTTATAATTTTATATGTCTCTATAAGATCTCCTCTCATCCTTCTAAACTCCAGTGAATACAAGCCTAGTCTTTTCAATCTTTCCTCATATGACAGTCCCACCATCCCAGGGATCAATCTCGTGAACCTACGCTGCACTGCCTCAATTACAAGGATGTCCTTCCTCAAATTAGGAGACCAAAGCTGTACACAATACTCCAGATGTGGTCTTACCAGGGCCCTGTCCAACTGCAGAAGAACCTCTTTACTCCTATACTGAAATCCTTTTGTTATGAAGGCCAACATGCCATTAGCTTTCTTCACTGCCTGCTGTACCTGCACGCCAACTTTCAGTGACTGGTGTACAAGGACACCCAGGTCTCGCTGCACTTCCCCCTTACCTAACCTGACACCATTGAGATAATAATCTGCCTCCTTGTTTTTACCACCAAAGTGGATAACCTCACATTTATCTATATTATACTGCATCTGCCACGCATCTGCCCACTCACTCAACCTGTCCAGGTCACCCTGCAACCTCCTCACATCCTTTTCGCAGTTCACACTGCCACCCAGCTTTGTGTCATCTACAAACTTGCTAGTGTTACTTCTAATTCCTTCCTCCAAATCATTAATATATATGGTGAATAGTTGCGGCCCCAACACCGAGCCTTGCGGCACTCCACTCGCCACTGCCTGCCATTCTGAAAAGGACCCGTTTACTCCTACTCTTTGCTTCCTGTCTGCTAACCAATTCTCTATCCATGTCAACACCCTACACCCAATATCATGTGCTCTAATTTTGCTCACTAATCTCCTGTGTGGGACCTTATCAAAGACTTTCTGAAAGTCTAGATACACTACATCCACTGGCTCCCCTTCATCCATTTTATTTGTCACATCCTCAAAAAATTTCAGAAGATTAGTCAAGCATGACTTTCCCTTCATAAATCCATGCTGACTTGGACTTATCCTTTTACTGCTATCCAAATGCACCGTTATTACCTCTTTAATAATTGACTCCAGCATCTTCCTCACCAATGATGTCAGGCTAACTGGTCTGTAATTCCCCGTAACTGGTCTTCAATTCCCCGTAACTGATCTGTAATTCCCCGTGTCCTCTCTGTTGCTCCAGTAAAAGCCACAGCCCTCATCAGTACATCTGGAACAACATCGTGCACTACCCCACCGACAACACCATCCTCCTCTGTACCTAAACGGCCTGCACAGGAGACTTCCTTAAAGTGGAAGCTTTCAGACTGTACTCATGGCCTTACATATGATCATGAAATAGAAGCAGGAGTAAGCCTTCATGTGATCAGCAACATTCAACATGATCACGGGCAATTATCTACAATGTCACGTTCAATATCCAAAATCAATAAATCTCTGTTTTATATGTACATAGAACTGGTCCTTTGGCCCGCAATGTGTGTGCCAAACATGATGCCAAGACCATCACTTATCTACCTGCACATGACATATTTCCCTGCATTCCATCCATTCATCCAAAAGTCTTTTAAATGCAACTAACATATTTGCTTCAGCCCCCACCCCTGGCAGCATGTTCCAGACCTTCACCACCCTGCATGTAAAACACTTGCTCCATACATCCCCTTAAACTTTCCCCCTTGCACCTTAAAACAATGCCCTCTGTTATTTGATTATTTTCCATTCTGACTGTCTACCTTACCCACATCTCTCATAATCGTACATATTTCTCTCAGGTCTCCCTGCACCTTCTGCCGTCCCAGAGAACAATGTGCTTGGCCTCACAGCTTCCATAGCCTTCTTGGAGTAGGCAATTCCAAAGATTCTCTTTCTTCTGGGTGAAGACATTTCCTCCCATCTCTTTCATTACGGACCGATTCCTTATTTAGATACCATGACCCCTTGACAAGACTCCCATCTAGCAGAAATAACACATCTTCATCTGCAGGAAGGAACTGCAGATGCTGGTTCAAACCGAAGATAGGCACAAAAAGCTGGAGTAACTCATCGGGTCAAACAGCATCTCTGGAGAAAAGGAATAGGTGATGTTTCAGACTTCTGAAGAAGGGTCTCGACCTGATACATCACCTTTTCCTTTACACCAGACGTGCTCTCTGACCCGCTGAGTTACTCCAGCTTTTTGTGTCACATCTTCATCTGCTCCATTAAGCCTCTGAAGATTCATTGAGATAAGTCTCATTTTTCTAAACTCACGAGTGCATCAGGCCAGTCTGCTAATCGCTCCACTACAAGAAGTCTGTCATGGCAGGGATCAACATGATGGATCTTCACTGCTGGTGTATCGTTCCTGTGGGGATTACATTCGTACACAATCCTCCAGGTGCTAACCAAGAGCTTACAGAATTGCAGCAAACATTACTACTCTTGTACTCAAATCCTCTTGCCAAAAAAAGCCAACCTACCACTCGCCTTCCTAATTGTCAGCTGAACTTGCATAGTGATTTTCAGTAATATATGTGCCAAGTCTCTCTCTGTTTCAAAAAACAGTCTACCGTACAAATTTTTCAAACAAAAGGAATGATCTCTCATTTTTTGACATGATGTCTTTGTTGCTTCGTCTTTGCCCATTCAGTTGACCTATCGATATCCCCTGCGTTCCCCTCACAGGTTACACCCAGCGGTCTCCCCAGCAGCTTCATCCCAGGAACACCTGGCTGTAGCCCAGGAGGTTGTCTCTGGCCTCCTTGCACAAACAGCACCCCTCCAGTGCAGAGACACAAGGAACTGCACATGCCGATCCACCATGCAGATGATGTGCTGCACGGTGGCGCAGCAGTAATGTTGCTGTCTCACAGTGCAAGAGACACGGGTTCGATCTATGGGTGCTGTCTGCACAGTTTGTACCTTCTCCCCATGACCTGCGTGGGTTTTGCCCGGGTGCTCCAGTTTCCTCCCACACCAAAGACGTTAGGTTTGTTGTGTAATTGGCTTGGTAAATTTGTTAATTGTCCTGCGTGTGTGTCGGTAAGTGTTAGTGTGCGGGAATCACTGGTCGGCGCAGACTCGGTGGGCCAAAGGGCTTGTTTCCACGCTGTATCTCTACACAAAAAACACTGAACAAAGTGTTGGAGTAACTCAGCAAGTCAAGCAGCATCTCTGGAGGACATGGTTAGGTGATGTTTCGGGTCAGTTCGGAGGTGGGTCACATCCAGTATACACAGGTCTTCACTATCCTTGTCTCCTGGGATCTCTCTCCCACTCCTTTCCATCACTCCAGAATCCACTGGTTCAATAGTAAATACCTCGTGTAAGAGTGCTATTAACACGTGACGTATCCTTTCACAAGCTCCCTGTAGGGAAGATGCTGCCGTGCTGCATCATGGGAACTGCAAGAAGATGTGACATCTCCTAACTGAACCGTACTCTGAAATGCACAATGGCAGCGTTAGTGAAGCATTGCACAGGGAAACGAGAAGCAGTATTCTGTGATCCTCACATCCGGTGTACTTAAACAAAACTACAGTGGAGCCCCTCAAAAACCAGCATGGAGCAGGGACTGAGCCATGGTTTCCCATTATGTTGAACTGAGGTCACACACCTTTAAGGTGAGATGGGCAAAGTTTAAAGGAGACCTCCAGGGCAAGTTTTTTACACAGAGGGTGGTGTGTGCCGGAGGTGGTGTTTGAAGCAGATACGTTAGTGGCGTTTAAAAGACTTATGGGTCGGCACATGTATATGCAGGGAATGGACGGATATGGGCATTGTGCACAGGTAGATGAGAGTTGGTCTTGGCATCATGTTTGGCACAGACATTGTGGGCCAAAGGGCTTGTTCGTGTGCTGTGCTGTTCTAGGTTCTATGACTATTAAGGCAAATGTCATCTTCTAACGTTCAGGCATCCACTGCTTGGTGGCCACCTGGTTCTAGGCATCCCAGAAGGTCCTTGGTGGAGCCCTGATCTCCTCACTCCCTGCCCCATCAGGTCGATGACTGATGGTCTGCTGTACCCATCCCCCACCCCTTGCTACACCAAGCCCCACTGCACAAATACTCACCACAAATACTCACTCCTAAAGCTAGTAGCATAGCCTGAAACTATGAATGGACATTTGGAAAAGGGATTGTGTAGCATGATCAGTGCGATGAGGTGGGATAACAGAAGCTGTGATTTTAATAACTTGCCGATTGAGATAAGGAAGGAAAGAAACATAGAATTCCTGAAGTGTGCACTGGGTGGTTACTTTGGGCAATCTCTCTAAGCTATGCCATGGGTAAATATTGCTGCATCCTTATGTCTGACATTCAGGATATATGCTAGGTCTTAAGGAAACATCTGAAGAGAAATAGATTATTTGCTTCAGATAAAATATTGTATTTTAGCCTAACTTAAAAGCTTAAGGTTCAGGGAGGGTACTCAGTAAGGGTTGGTACTCAGTATTCAGGAGCAGTGGAGTACACAGAACATGGAACATGGAACAGTACAGCATCACAACAGGCCCTTGGGACCACAATATTTGTGCTCAACATGATGCCATGTTAAACTAATCTCATCTACCCACAAATAATCCATATCCTCCACTTTCCTGAACATCCAGATTCCTGTCTAAAGCCTGTTAAATGATTTTATCTGCCTCCACCACCACCCCTGGCAGCACGTTCCTGGCATCCACCACCCTCTGTGTTTAAACCATGCCCGCACATCTCCGTTAAACTCCACCTCTCTCACTTTAAAGCTGTGCCCTGTAGTCTTTGACATTTCCACCCAAGGTAAAAAGGTTCTGAACAGAGCTGACTTTAGGAATGGACTCTACCAAAACAAGGTGCATAGAGAAACTGGCGCAATGGCAACTAGATTAGGTTGGTTTAGTGACACGAACACTGGGATATAATAAAGCTCATCACATGAAGCTCACTGAGTAAACAGTGTGCACACAGTAATGGTAAATAAAACAACGTGCAAAAGGGCATCATGGCACACGATTACAGCACAAAATCCCTCTGCAAAGAAATATTAAAGAGCAATAACTGAATAAGGTAAGAGTAGGAATATGTGGTCGCACCTGCAAGAATGGAATGTGAAAGGTGGTTGGTGCAGAAGGAGAGTTAGACAGGTAGAGGGATGGGACAGGTTTGGAGGGATAGGAGCCAAACGCAGGCAGGTGGGACTAGTGTAGCTGGGACAAGTGGGCAAGTTGGGCCGAAAGGCCTGTTTCCACGCTGTATCACTCTGTGACTCTGACAGAAGTCAGGACGGAGTGGGGAAGAAGTTTTGGTAACTATGGAGATACAAAGTGTTAAGCTCCTGTATATTCTCCCAGGAGGTAGAAGAGAGAAAGGGAAGGCCAGGGTGGCAGGCAGCTTTGATGACACTTCCAGTCTACTTGATGCAATGCACCATGAAGGCAGACTGGATGGGATGAAGTGAGGAGCCTGTGAAGGACCGGGCAGTGTTCACACTCTCTGCAGGGACAGGTGGACAAGAGCAGGCAGTTGGCAGACCAGGCTGAGATACATCTCATCAGTATACCTTCTATGGCACATCGTTGAAGTTCGAGAGAATCCTCATCGAGATGCCGAATCTCCTCAGTCATCTAAATATGTTGTAGATACGCTGTAAGAATGCTGATGCACATTCGTGATCACTGCATCTGTGTGAGGGGACCTGGTTAGAAGGCTGGAGATATGGATGTGCAAGAACTTGAATCTGTTGACATCAGCTGTGTTGATGAGGATAGGACAGGAACCCCTCGCTTCCTCAGGCCAACAGCACAAAGTCGTGCCGGTTTGTAGGTTCATTGGCCTCTGAAAATTGCCCGCAGTATATAGAGTGGATGAGAAAGTGGGATAATATCGAACTAAAGATAGACACAAAATGCTGCAGTAACTCAGCGGATCAGGCAGCATCTCTGGAGAGTAGGTGATGTTTCGGAGTCGAGACCCTTTTTGAAACATAGAACTAATGTGAACACATTGGTCAAACGTCTGTTTCATTACTGTATCTATCAATCAATCAATTCAATCAATCACCCAGCTAGTCCCTGGGTGACTAGTAGGGGCAGTTTCTCAAGGTGGGGTCAATGGACGGATTGCTTTGTGAACATACACCAATCAGCCAAAACATTATGACCTGATCAGCCAAAACATTATGACCACCTGCCTAATATGCTGTTGGTCCTCCGTGTGCAGCCCCATACGCAGCAGGGTGCGATGCACTGTGTATTGTGACACATTCCTCCCGTGACCACCATTACAATTTTCTGTGACTTGTGCCACAGTCGACCTTCTGTCGGTTTGGACCAGACGGGATAGCCTTCGTTGCCCTCACGCATCGATGAGCCTTGGGCGTCCGACAACACTGCCTGTCGCCGGTTTGTGGTTTGTCCCTCCTCGGACCACTGTCGGTAGGTGCTCACCACTGCTGACCAGGAGCACCCCACAAGCCTTGCCGTTTCAGAGATGCTCTGACCCAGTCATCTGGCCATAACAATTTGGCCCTTGTCAAAGTCGCTCAGGCCTTTACTCCTGCATCCAACACGTCAATTTCAAGACCTGACTGTTCACTTGCTGCCTAATATATCCCACACCTTGACAGGTGCCATTGTAACAAGATAATCAATGTTATTCACTTCACCTGTCAGTGGTCATAATGTTTTGGCTCATCGGTGTATGTTCTGACCACTGTCCAATGTTGAAAGAAAGCTTCGGTAAAGCAAAGAGGTTTTTAATTCACGTTGAATTGAAGTGTCCTCTGCAATCCGATGTGTTTGTGTGTGAGGGAGCTCAATACTGGCATCAATAACCCGTATGTGTTATTTATCAGCAACAGTAGAAACAATTGGACACATGTACATAAATGAAAAGTAGAAACCATTGGCTTCCGAAGAGTCACCTGCTGTTCCTTGAAGTGTTCCCACTTGAACTTATTTTGCTGCTTCATTCGCTTCTGATCCAGGGTTTGTCACTTTATCATCATGACAGATCTCTCTCAAAGCAATGAAAGAGCAGTGAAGACTGTGTAAACAGAGCAGGACAGAGTCCTGTCTGGTCTGAACGATACTTGGACTTGTCTACAGAGAAAGGTGAAAGATCAGACAAGGGCCTCTTCAACTTAAGCTGAGCGATTGCAAAACCACTTAAAACGTCTTCTCCTCGAATGTTGCTTGAGCTGTGCATATTAGTTATCGTCCCCGCTTTGTGGAGAACTAAAGCTGTGCGTAGGAAGGAACTGCAGATGCTGATTTACACCGAAGATAGACACAAAAAGCTGGAGTAACTGCGGGACAGGCCCTTTAGAAGAAGGGTCTCGACCCGAAATGTCACCCATTCTTCTCTCCAGAGATACTGCCTGTCACTCCAGCTTTTTGTGTCTATCTTCGGTGTGAACCAGCATCTGCAGTTGAGAGTCTCAGTCTAAAGGAAGGTCTCGACCAGAACCATCACAAAAGCTGTGTGGATGGATTGGGGCCTAGTAGCTCCAGGTCCCCTCACACACTGTGACTCGAGGAGTCAGGCTTCAGATCTGAAGTCATTCCAGTGGCCTGGGCAACTGCTGCCTGCCTGTGCCATAGGGTTGCCAACTGTCCCGTATTAGCTGGGACATCTCGAATTTTGGGCTAAATTGGGTTTGTCCCGTACGGGACCGCCTTGTCTTGTATTAGTAGGTTTGCCAACTTCCTCACTCCTAAATAAGGGACAAAGGGTGACGTCACTGACCAGGCAGCTGCCATTGGTGGAGCGGGAGCACGTGGACGCTGGCTGGGTGAGGTCACGTGGGGTGCGGGGCGGTGACGTCACCTTGTCCCGTATTTGGGAATGTGGAAGTTGGCAATCCTACTGTGCCGGGACATCCAGCTGCCCACCACTGTAAACCCTGGCCACAGGTGGCCCAGCCTCCCTCTGCACACTCTTCCCTTCTATCAACTATGCCGCTAGCAGAGATGTTGTCTGTCTGTCTGCACTTCACCAAAAAAGCCGTTAGAAAAAGATAGACATAAAATGCTGGAGTAACTCAGCGGGTCAGGCAGCATCTCTGGAGAAAAGGAATGGGTGACGTTTCGGGTCGAGACCCTTCATTAGACTTCATCAGTCATCAGGTGAGTCTGAAGAAGGGTCTCGACCTGAAACGTCACCTATTCCTTTTCTCCAGAGATGTTGCCTGACCCGTTGAGTTACTCCAGCGTTTTGTGTCTATCTTCAGTGTAAACCTCCTACACATAGTTAGAAAAGGTACTGCCTTAGGGCACTGTGGTAGAGTTGCTGCCTTACAGCGCCACAGACCCATGTTCGATCCTGACCATGGGTGCTGTCTGTGCAGAGTTTGTATGTCCTCCCTGTGACCTGCGTGGGTTTTCTCCAGCTGATCTGGTTTCTTACTACACTCCAAAGACGTGCAGATTTGTAGGTTGAGTGGCTTCTGTAAATTGTAAATTGTCCCCAGTGTGCAGGATAGTGCTAGTGGATGGGGTGATCGCTGGTCGGCATGGACTTGGTGGGCCGAAGGGCCTGTTTCAATGCTGTGTCTCTAAAGTCTAAAGTTAATGTTGATAATTCTATTCACAGGCTGGTCCTTTGGTATCAGGTTATTTTTTTGGAATATTTTCACCAGGAGATGCCTTTGCCAGCCATCCCCATTGCTTGCAATACCTGTTCACCCACAAATAATAAAAGAAAATTAAACAAAGGTCTCACAGCTCTGGACATATCCAGGCATCTTCTGGGGATGGGGTCTGGGTGATCATTCAGATCCTTTTCTCACTCTGTTAATAAAGAGTACAAAGGTATTCTAATCTAACTTCAATGAACGAGTTGAACAAAGCGAGGTTCTTCTGATTGTTAATTTTGAATTGAATTGAATTGAATAAATGTTATTAGCCAAGTTTGTATACATACAAGGAACAAAGCCTTGGTGCTTTGCTCGCAAGTAACACACGACATTCAGTAGACAATTAAGAATAAGACGTTATGATTGAAACATGTGAATCCTTGTGAATCTATAAATTAAATGAAATACCAGAGCAAAAAGAGACTACAGACTGGTTATTGAGTAGAGCTACCACTCGTGGAAAACAGTCTGGCTGTGGCTGCTTTGACAGTCCGGAGTCGCCTTCCAGAGGGAAGTGCTTCAAAGAGTTTGTGGCCAGGGTGAGAGGGGTCAGAGATGATCTTGCCCGCTCGCTTCCTGGCCCTTGCAGTGTACAGTTCGTTGATGGGGGGAAGGTTGCAGCCAACAACCTTCTCAGCTGTGCGAACGATTGTCAGTGTTAATGTAATGACTGCCTGCATATTCAGCTGACGCCTCTGATATGTAGGAAGGAACTGCAGATGCTGGTTTAAACCAAAGATAGGCACAAAAACTGGCAATGTGAAGATGGGTTTCGACCCGAAACGTCACCCATTCCTTCTTTCCAGAGATGCTGCCGTCTCGCTGAGTTACTCCAGCATTTTGTGTCTGTCCTCTGAAAATATATTAGTTTCTCATATTAGTCCATCAAAGACAGTCGACTGAAAGTCATTAACAATGCTTTTCCTTTCTTCTTCAATTTACAGCAATCTCTCGGGCAATCGTCTCACAAGCTTGTCTTGGCAGCCCTTCAGGACTCTTCGACTCTCTCAGCTGTAAGTAGCATGTGTGTGTGTGTGTGTGTGTGTGTATGTGTAAGTTTGTGTGTGTGTGTATGTGTGTGTTTGTTTTGTGTGTGTATGTGTGTGTATGTGTACAGTATGTTTGTGTATGTGTGTGTGTGTGCGTGTGAGTATGTATGTGTGTGTGTGTTTGTGTGTGTATGTGTAAGTGTGTGTGTGTGCATGTGTGTGTGTGTGTGTGTATGTGTAAATGTATGTGTGTATGTGCGTGTTTGTGTGAGTATGTGTAAGTGTATATGTGTGTGTATGTGTAAGTGTATGTGTGTGTGTGTGTGTGTGTATGTGTGACTAATTCTTCATAAGTTCATAAGTGATAGGAGCAGAACTGGGCCATTTGGCCCATCAGGTCTACGCCATTCAATCAAGGCTGATCTATCTCTCCCTCCCAACCCCATTCTCCCCATAACCCCTGACACCCGTACTAATCATGAATCTATCTATCTCTGCCTTAAAAATACCCACTGACTTGACCTCCACAGCCATCTGTGGCAATGATTTCCACAGATTCACCACCCTCTGACCAAAGAAATTCCTCCTCATCTCCTTCCTAATTGAATGTTCTTTAATATTCAGCCTGATGTTCTGATATTCTCTTCCTAACACCAACACCAATTCCTGGTTTCTTTAATATTACAATCCAGTGATGTTGATCTGTTTATCTCACTCCTTTTAATATTCTTGAATGCTGAAACATTTCACAAAGCTGGTGTTTCAACCCCGTGAAACAGTTGGAAGTTACGTCAAACTGTGGTAAACAGAATGGAGAAACAAAAACCTGCAGGTGCTGGTTACTGCCAAATATAGAAACAAAGTGCTGGAGTAACTCAGCCGGTCAGGCAGCATCTCTGCAAGGAAATAGAATAGGTGACGGTCCTGATTCAAATCATGACCCATTCTTTTCCTCCAGAGATGCTGCCAGACCCGCTGAGTTGCTCCAGCACTTTGTGTCTATATTTGCAATAAACAGCACCTGCAGTGTTCCCAACGTGGACAGTGGTCATCATGGAGACAGGCAGATAGTACAGACATCAACCACCCCATATCACTGACCATCAACCACCCCTCTACACTAATCCTACAATAATCCCAGTTTTATTCTCTCCTCACTTTCATTGACTCTCCACAAATCCCACCACTCAATTGCAAGGTGCAATTTACAGCAACCAATTAACTTTGCAAACAGCAGGTCTTTGGTGGGAGGAATGTAAGTAGCAGGAGGAAGCTCTTGGGTCACAAGGAGTACATTCAAACTCCACATAGACAGCTCGAGATCGGATTGAGCCCGCACCTCTGGCATTCTGAGGCTTGAACCAGGCTGTGCCGCCCTTCATCTCTGTCCTGACCTCACAACCTCTCTCTTGGCTCTTGTTGCATTGCAATGCCCACTGCTCAGATGTTCCTCAGTGAAATGGTCTCCTCAAATCGCCACAGGTCCACAGTTGGGGGTGGACAGAAGGGAAAATCGGAAGTGTCGATATTACAGTATAGCAAAGGGGATTACAGAGGCATGAGGCTCTGCTTCTGATATTGGCACTAGTAAAGGTTGTGGAGGGTGCGTTAATGACCCAGGGCGTTTCTTGTGATGAAGGTTTACTTCTTCTGACCTACATGAGGGTCAGTTGTGTCGCACTCCAGTGATTGCAGTGGAGAATCGCACTCTTTACCTTTTTGAGCTCCCTCTGGTGCGTTACTTGTATCTGAAGCTGGCGTTGAGATGTCACTGGGCTAAATGCGCCATTATATGAGCAGCTCAGTGGCATAACAGATGGCGCAGTGGTAGAGTTACTGCCTTACAGCGCTTACAATGTCAGAGACCCGGGCTCGGCCTTGACTACGGGTGCTTCTGTGTGGAGTTTGTACGTTCTCCCCGTGACCGCGTGGGTTTTCTCCGAGTTTCTTCCCACACTCCAAACACGTGCAGGTTTGTAGGTTGATTGGCTTGGGTTTGTATACTTGGTATAAGTGTAAATTGTCCATAGTGTGTGTCGGCTTGTGTTAATGTGCGGGGATCGCTGGTCGGCGGGCTGAAGGGCCTGTTTCTGCAGTGTATCTCTAAACTAAACTAAACTAAACTAAACTAAACTAAGCTAAACTAAACAGAACAGAACAGATGGCTCGCACAGATCCAGCAAATCAGGTTCAATTCTGGCTTCAATCACCATCTGTGTGGAGTTGGCATGTTCCACTTGGGACCACATGGGCTTCTCCAGGTGCTCCAGTTTCCTCTCACATCCCACAAATGTGTTGGTTGATTTATTAGCTTCTGTAATGTGTGGGTGGGAAACGGGGGAACCGGGGGGAAGTCGCTAGGCCTGTGAGAGGTACATGTGTCTGGGAAACATGTGGGTAGAGGGGAATGTTGAGAAAACAACATGCCTTGTCACCGTCCCAACTGGTGTGTTCTTTGCAATTAGAACATTTAGAACAATTAGAACAACCACGAATAGTGAAAGGCTTGGATGTGGAGAGGATGTTTCCGCGGGTGGGAGAGTCCAGGACCAGAGGGTACAGCCTTAGAATTTAAGGACGGTCCGTTAGGAAGGAGATGAGGAGGAATTTCTTTAGTTAGAGGGTGGTGAATCTGTGGAATTCACTGCCACGGCAGGCTGTGGAGACCGTCAATGTCAGAGATAGATAGATTCCTGATTAGTTAGGGTGTAAGGATTATGGGGAGAAGGCAGGAGAACGGGGTTAGGAGAAAGAGATAGATCAGCTATGATTGAATAGCGAAGTAGACGATGGGCCAAATGGCCTAATTCTGCTCCTATCACTTATGAACATGAACATAGAACAGTAGAGCAAGGAACAGGCCCTTCAGCCCACACTGTCTGTTGAAAATGATACCAAGATAAACTAGTCTCCATTGCCTGCACATGATCAATGTCCATCCATGTTCTGCACATGCATGTGTGTATCTAAAGGCCTCTTAAACACCAATATAGTATCTGCCTCCACCACCATCCCTGGCAGCCTGTTCCTGGCACTCACCATCATCTGTCTGAAAAAACTGCCCCTTTCACCTTAGAGTTATGCCCTCCAGTCTTTGATATTTCCATGCAGGAGAAAAGGCTCTGAATGTCCACTCTATCTGTGCCTCTCATGATTTTATATACGTCTAGCAGGTCTTCCTTCAACCTCCAGGGTTCGAGAGGAAACACTGCAATTCTGTCCAATCTCTCCCTGTCTATCCTATCCTCCTCCACTGTCCAGCGCAAATTGGAGGAACAGCACCTCATATTTCGCTTGGGCAGCTTACACCCCAGCGGTATGAACATCGGCTTCTCTAACCTAAGATAGCCATTGCTTTCCATCCCCTCTCCCTTCCCAGTTCTCCCACCAGTCTTACTGTCTCCGACTACATTCTATCTCTGTCCCGCTCCCTCCCCTGACATCAGTCTGAGGAAGGGTCTCGACCCAAAACGTCACCCATTCCTTCTCTCCAGAGATGCTGCCTGACCCGCTGAGTTACTCCAGCTTTGTGTGTCTCTCTCCCTGTAGCTGATGCTTCCTAATCCAGGCAGCAATTGGAGCTAGTGTTCCATCTCATTATCTTATTGAGTCTAATTGCTGGTGACTCTATGTGACAGCCTCTTTCTATGTCACAAAAATGTAAGTTCATAAGTGATAGGAGCAGAATTAGGCCATTCAATCCATTAAGTTTACTCCACCATTTAATCACGGCTGATCTATCTTTCCCTCTTAACCCCATTCTTCTGCATTACCCCCCATAACCCCTGACGCCCGTACTAATCAAGAATATCTCAATCTCTGCCTTAAAATTATCCACTGACTTGGCCTCCACAGCCACAATGTGAAAGAATGTTATTCTTTCCTCTGATCCTCCTTCCAGGTGCAAGGCAGACTGGGGTAGAGTGAACGTAATGGAACTGGTATGGCCATGTGATCAATCTCTGACCAACGCTTGCTTCTCCTGCAGGATTTTGGTGAGGAACCTGTTCAACTGCAGCTGTGACATCCGCTGGATCCAGCTGTGGCAGGATGCGGGTGCAGCACAGTTGGGGCGGCAGCAGCTCTACTGTCGGACAGAGACGGCCAACATCCTCCTCTCCCACATGAACGTCACGCAGTGCGGTGCGTATTCCTGAGCGCAGAAACCAGACTCATTCCCAGCAACACTTAGGCGTCGGCTTCAGCTCAGATGTTACTTTGATTCAACAACGATGATTCCAGACGTCAGCTGGTTAACTACGGCCGCTGACTAGCGTTTTAGTCCAGTTTAGTTTAGAGATACAGCGCGGAAACAGGCCCTTCAGCCTACCAAGTCCACACCAACCAGCGATCCCCGCACACTAACACTGCCCTACACACACTAGGGACAATTTTACACTTATACCAAGCCAATTAAGCTACAAACCTGTGGTTTGTGGTAGGAAACTGGAGATCTCAGAGAAACCCCACGTGGTCACGGGAAAACGTATAAACTGCCTACAGATAGCACTCGTAGTCAGGATTGAACCCCGGTCGCTGGCGCTGTAAGGCAGCAACTAAACCGCTGCGCCACAGTGCCTCCCTTCTTCTTTCATTACCATTAACACAAAGGTCTGCTTTTCGTTTGGCTAGTAGACGGGGCACAGCGATACAGCTGGTAGAGCTTCTGCCTCACAGTGCCAGGAGCTGACCTCAGATGCTGTCTGTGTGGAGTTTACATGTTCTCCCTGTGACCGCGTGGGCTTCCTCCGGGTGCTCCGGTTTCCTCCTACATCCCCAAGACATGAGGGTTTGCAAGTTATTTGTCATCTATAAATTGCCCCTAGTGTGTAAGGACTGGATGAGAAAGTGGGATAACATAGAACTAGTACGAATGGTCGGCGTGGATTTGGTGAGTGGAAGGGCCTGTTTCAATGCTGTCTCTTTCATTCAGTCATTCAAACACAGAACAGTACAACACAGGAACTCTTTGCCCACACATGAAAGAATTCAATTAGATTCTGGACGGTATAATCCAAACTATTTGAAATGTTTCTATATTGATCACTGATGGACTGAGAATGAGGCAGAGCCCAAATGGGTCCCCATTCTCTTAATTTTAGCCTTGGGAGCTCAGGCATGGGCTGGGCTGTACCACTCCTGTGGCTGCACCACCAACACAAAATGGTGACATTTTAACCAGGTTAGGAAAGACTATCGTCAGAGGGTGGTGAACCTGTGGAATTCTTTGCCACAGAGGGCTGTGGAGGCCAGGTCATTGGATATATTTAAGGCAGAGATAAATAGATTCTTGATTAGTGCAAGTGTCAGAGGTTATGGGGAGAAGGGGGTTAGGAGGCAGAGATATATCAGCCATGATTGAATGGCGAAGTAGACTTGATGGGGCAAATAGCCTAATTCTACTCCTATCACTAATGACCTTATGACATGCCTTTGTACAGTGACTCTTGCTCTTGTACAGTGTCGCTGATCAGTTTTAATCCGGTCCAGTGTACAAGTGTAGGCACGTGATTGTGAGACCTGGCTAGTGTGCAAACACCAGTGTGAAAATGACCAACTAATCTGTTTTCAGAACAAAGAACTGCACGGCACATGAACAGGTCTTTGGGCTCACAATCTCTGTATCAAACATGATGCCATGATAATCTACTTTCGTCTGCCTGCACATGATCCATATCCCTCCAATCCCTGCATTTCCATGTGCCTATTTAAAAGCATAAACACCATTACCTGAAGTGCCTCTACCACCGCTAGGCATCCACCATCCTCTGTGTAAAACACTAATCATCTCTTTTAACGTTTGCTCCTCTTGCATTAAAGCTCTGCCCCCCGAGTGTTTGACATTTCCTTCCTGGGTAAAAGGTTCTGACTGTCTGCTCTATCTATGCTTCTCATCATTTTATATGGTCATAGAGTCATAGAGTGATACAGACCAACTTGCTCACACCAGCCAACGTGTCCCGGCTACATTAATCCCACCTGCCTGCTTTTGGTCCATTTCCCTCCAAACCTGTCCTATCCATGTACCTGTCTAACTGTTCCTTAAACATTGGGATAGTCCCTGCCTCAACTATCTCCTCTGGCAGCTTGTTCCATACACCCACCACCCTTTGTGTAAAAAAGTTACCCCTCAGATTCCTATTAAATCTTTTTCCCTTCACCTTAAACCTTTGTCCTCTGGTCCTCGATTCACCTACTCTGGGCAAGACACTCTGTGCATCTACCCGATCTATTCCTCTCATGATTTTACACACCTCAATAAGGTCACCCCTCATCCTCCTGCGCTCCATGGAATAGAGTCCCAGCCTACTCAACCTCTCCCTGTAAGCTTAGGCCCTCGAGTCCTGGAAACATCCTTGTAAATCTTCTCTGTACCCTTTCCAGCTTGACAACATCTTTCCTATAACATGGTGCCCATACTCTAAATGCGGCCTCACCAACGTCTTATACAACTGCAGCATGACCTCCCAACTTCTGTACGCAATACTTCTATATTTCTATCTCCCTTCAACCTATGGCGTACCACTGATTGTCCCATTATTGCCCATAATCAGTGGTTACAAGAAGCATCACAAACCCATTTTAGTCACAAGGCAGTTTAACAGTCCCACCACAAAGATCATCGAACCCTCTGGGCTCCCGATCTTCTGACTGCCTCTCTGTCCTGCTCCAGTGAGCAGTCTGTCCTGGCCCAGTGTTGGATCACTGGCCTGGTACATCACAGTGCAGGGCAGTGTCGAGTCCGTTTCGGCTTTTCTATAATGCATTTAGCTCTCTGAGAAGGTCATAGAACTCAGAAGACCAAGGAGTTGAATATAACAGATCCCTGATGATAATTAGCCCAACTCCAATTTATCCAAAATCATTTGTCACACCAGCAAAATTTAAATCAACCCCAAATGTAAATTAAGAACTTTTAAAGAACCATTTTTGTTCTTTGTGGTTTTCAATTTGAATTGATGAATAATTCAAATTGAGCACCTTTGAATTAAAAGGAGTTAACAATATCTGCATAACTGATTTGTGCAACTCATCTCAATTCTTCTGCTGCTTTTTATCTGCAGGCACTTTTATCTATTTCTGTCTAATGTTTGCAAGTCAACAGGTTCATCGTGATGTTGGTTAGTGCTAAGTATTCAAGAAGGGCCCGTCACTGCAACCCCCAACATCTCACCTGATCAATGCGTGTTGTTGCAGCACTTGTAACGGAGAATCTTTCCATGGTCACAGGAGCACTGCGACAAAAATGATGCATTTAAACTGTTGTTTGGAGGTATGACTGAAATACTGAGTCTTAAAGGAGTGGAGAGAAAGATCCAGATCCAGAGAGGTGTGGGGAGAAAATTCCAGAACCTGGCAGCATGACAGAGCAGGGGTCAAGAGTCAAGAGTGTTTTATTGTCAAATGTCCCAGATAGATCAATCAAATTCTTACTTGCAGCAGCACAACAGAATATGTGAACATAGTACTCTGGAAACAGGATAATAAACTAGAGAGAAAATAGCCTATGTAGTTCAGAGCTTATTTGAGGTTGTAGTGTTTAATAGCCTGATGACTGTAGGGAGGAAGCTGTTCCTGAACCTGGACGTTACAGTTTTCAGGCTCCTGTACCTTCGTCCCGATGGCAGGGGTGCAATGAGTGTGTGGCCAGGGTGGTGTGGGTCTCTGATGATGCTGGCTGCCTTTTTGAGACAGTGACTCCAGTAAATCCCTTCGATGGTGGGGAGGTCAGAGCCTGTGATGGACTGGGCAGTGTTCACAACTCTGGGCAGTCTTCTTCACTCCTGGGCATTCCTAGGTGAAGTTGCGGCTGTCAGTGGGGAAGGGTTACCTTTGACTATGCTCAAGAGACTAACCTCAAGGAGCTTTGATATGTTGTATATTCTAACTCTTTAACCCTTCAATTTCAGTCTTGTTCTCCTTGGAGTCTCTGAAATCCATTGCTGCAGTCATGGCAGTCACATCTTCAGCTGCCGAGGAAATCCCTCCGTCAGGATCTCATTCTCCTCTTTCATACACCCTCTCCTCCCACCTTCATAATTAACACCACCTTCCCAACTCAACCTCACCATTGCATCCCACTGTCTGAGCCATTGTTCATGTAGCCTGCTATCTCAATCCCTTGATAAACTTCTTGAGAAACTCTTTGGGAAGTTCTTACTACCAGTAAATGGAACTCTTTTTTTTTTCTCTCCTCTTCCTGCAATGCACCAGGTGTCAAGTCCATTGAATTTACAAGCAATGCCCAATGCTGGATGTGACTGATTTTTGTTTACTCTCTCTCACGTGTAGAGTTGCCAGAAATCAGCGTGAGTCACAGTAACTTATCGGTGAAGGCCGGAGAGGATGCGGTGGTGACTTGTAACGGGTCGGGCTCTCCCCTCCCTGATGTGGATTGGAATGTCACTCACGTTCACTCCATTGGTATCCACCAGGTAAGAGATGGATAGGCTTGTTGGTGACCACACACCCCTCTAGGGCAGGGCATCCCAAAGATTCAACAAGGCACTTGACGCCTATCAGCTATGAGAATGCAGGAATGTTTAGTTTTGTTTAGATTGGAGATACAGTACAGAATCAGGACTTTCAGCCCAGCCAGTCCATGCCAACCAGCGATCCCTGCACATTAACACTCTCCTACACACACTAGGGACAATTGTATATTTATGCCAAGCCAGGACTGTGGGAGGAAACCGAAGATCTCGGAGAAAACCCCGCAGGTCACGGGGAGAACATACAAACTCCATACAGTCAAACACCCATAGTCAGGCTCGAATCTGGGACCTGGGGCTCTGGTGCGGTGAGGCAGAAACTCGACCGGTGTGCCACCGTGCTGCACCAGCGAGCAGTGGCCAATTTGTAGCAATTTTCCCCAGACTGAATAATGTTCAGATAATCAGATTTATTCATGTTCAGGGAGGGTGGATGTTGACCAAATCATCTGGTAGAACCTGCCTGATCGTTCTTGAAATAGGGTCATTGATTCTGAGAGGCAAGGAGGGAGGGTGGGTGCCTTTGGTTAAGATGTTATCTGAATCGCTGCAATTTTGATAATACTGTACATCATTCCCTTGCTACCACACTGCAGTGCCAGTTTAGCTTTTCAGATCATGTCTTGAGAGCGAGACATAGCAATTACCCAATGATTCAGATAACAGTCGCTCCACAGCTCAGATTGCTTGTCCTGTTTGATAGTCAGAGAGTCAAGAATCATAGAGTGATACAGTGTGGGAACAGGCCCTTTGGCCCAACTTGCCCACACCGGCCAACATGTCCAGCTACACTAGTCCCACCTGCCTGCGCTTGGTCCATATGCCTCCAAACCTGTCCTATCCATGTACCTGGCTAACTGTTTCTTAAACTTTGGGATAGTCCCAGCTTCAACTACCTCATCTGGCAGCTTGTTCCATACACCCCTCAGTTAACCCTCAGATTCCTATTAAATCTTTTCCCCTTCACCTTGAACCTATGTCCTCTGGTCCGCGATTCCCTACTCTGGGCAAGAGATTCTGTGCATCTACCCGATCTACTCCTCTCATGATTTTATACACCTCTGTAAGATCCCCCCTCATCCTCCTACGCTCCAAGGAATAGAGACCCAGCCTACTCAATCTCTCCCTGTAGCTCAGACCCTCTAGTCCTGGCAACATCCTCGTAAATCTTCTCTCAACCGTTTCATGTATGTATCTTTGTTCTCTGCACTGCGAGATTATTTGGTGTCAGAAAGCAGTGACGGCAATGTTGCGCAAGACAACATCTTTGTAAGGGTTACAAATAAATGTCGTGCAGCAAAGACATCATTAGTTCTCCGAGTCCTGATACCCCACCCTCTGTTATGCCTTGTTTCAATGTGTGATCCACCACTTTAGAGAAACAGCGTGGAAACGAGAATAACGTTTGTTGCTATTTTTGAAGGATGTATTTTTCTGTAGGATCATTATTATCATTAGAGTTATTGATGGTCGCTCCTGCCTTATAGAGACATATAAAATTATAAAAGGACTGGACAAGCTAGATGCAGGAAAAAATGTTCCCAATGTTGGGGGAGTCCAGAACCAGGGGCCACAGTGTAAGAATAAAGGGGAGGCCATTTAAAATTGAGATGAGAAAAAACTTTTTCAGCCAGAGTTGTGAATTTGTGGAATTCTCTGCCACAGAGGGCAGTTGGGGCCAATTCACTGGATGAATTTAAAAGAGAATTAGATAGAGCTCTAGGGGCTAGCGGAATCAAGGGGTATGGGGAGAAGGCAGGCACGGGTTACTGATTGTGGATGATCAACCATGATCACAATGAATGGTGGTGCTGGCTCAAAGAGGTCAATGGCTTACTCCTGGCCTACTCCTGCACCTATTTTCTAAGTTTCTATGTTTCTAAGGGTCATATTGTTGAAGGCAGTAAACGTTGTCAGGAAATTCTGCCTAGAGTGCTCAGATCCTTCATTGACAATAGTCTATTGATCTGTTGTCAATGGTCTGTCGATGAGCATTGCATGTAAACAGATTGTTGTGTGTACCACTGCTGTCGTTTGTACATCTGTGCCTGAAACCTGTCGACCCAAGGAGCAGAGGCAGAATCAAAGATGATCAGGGCCAACTCTGAACTGAAAGGGAGATGTCGTAACACAGGCAAATGAAATAATTCTCAGCCTGAGGAGACATGGGACACTCGTCTGATGGGCTGTGCCTGACAGTGGAATTATTAACAGTCAGTTGCAGATAGAGTATGAGCAATGATTTTATGGTATGGGATTTGTTATGCAGTTAAACTTTAGATTTTAGAGATACACTGTAGAAACAAGGCCTTTGACCCACCGAGTCCGCACTGACCAGCGATCATCCCAGTACACTAGCACTATCCTCCACAACAGGGACAATTTACAATTTTTGTGGGCTGAAGGGCTGAAGCTAATTAACCTACAAACCTGTACATCTTTGTAGTGTGGGAGGAAACTAGGGCACCCAGGGAAAACCCACGTGGTCACAGGGAGAACGTACAAACTCCGTACAGACAGCACCCATAGTCAGGATCGAACCTGGGTCTCTGTCGCTGTAAGGCAGCAACTCTACCGCTGCACCACATAAGCATGCAGCATGCAGGTGCAACACAACCCCAGTGATCCCTCTCATTCTTATGTTTCATGGGGCAGCACAAATGTTCTGCAAAAGGATACAGAGTGCTGGAGTAACTCAGTATGTCTGGAGAACATGGATAGGTGACGTTTCATGTCGTGAGCCTTCTCCAGACTAATTGTAAGTGGGGAGGGGCGATATAAAAGCTGGGAGACCTGAGGAGAGGCAGGACAATTAAAGTTGTCCATCAGTCGGAGAGGCCACTGGAATTTAGAAGGATGAGGGGGAATCTAAGAGAAACATAGAAAATTCTTAAGGGATTGGACAGGCTAGATGCAGGAAAACTGTTCCCGATATTGGGGGAGTCCAGAACTAGGGGTCACAGTTTAAGAATAAGAGGTAGGCCATTTAGGACTGAGATGAGGAAAAATGTCTTCACCCAGAGAGTTGTGAATCTGTGGAATTCTCTGCCACAGAGGGCAGTGGAGGCCAACTCACCGGATGTATTCAAGGGAGAGTTAGATATAGCTCTTAAGGCTAATGGAATCAAGGAATATGGGGAGAAAGCAGGAAGTGGGTACTGATTTTGGGTGATCAACCATGATCATATTGAATGGCGGTGCTGGCTCGAAGGGCCGAATGGCCTCCTCCTGCACCTATTGTCTATTGACCTCTGTGTGTAGGCACAGCCTGGTGTTGCTTGTTGAATTTTAAACCACTTTCGCAAGGAGACAGAGGGTCACTCTCTTAATTGCTTTTGCTTATCCACCACCCTGCCTTCATAAAGACACAGTGAGTAGACAGATTAAGAAGCCCAGAAATAACAGGATTGGAGATTTCTGGTCCTGAGAGCAATTTCAAACAGTTTTCAACCAATCCACTCTCACTGACAGACAATTTTAACAAAGCCCTCAGTCCATTCTTTAAGCGACCCCATTTAATAACCACTTGAAGCCTTTAAACTATACACTTCAGTCACTTTCCTGCCAGCTTTGCTCATAACTTGAAGTCTCTTCTTCAGTAAAAAAAAAAACTTCCCTGGTACTCCAAACATACTCATTAAAAAAATATACCACCAGCTAAATCAATTAATGCAGCAATTTTAATTAAGTTAAAAATTTCACATGGACAGTAAACCAGGAAGGGAAAAGCGTGATCTACAACTAGTATTTATAACTTGCAAAGCACAAAATAAAGATTGTATCTGAGGGAATTAAAATTCACAATACTAACATTTGTTTTATTGGGGTCTGATAGGTTTTTAATCAGTAAGCCATTAAAACCTCAGACTCTCTACAATAAACCAAAATATCTTACCAGATTAGTATTAAAACATCTGAAATACTTGTTAATTGAACTGATTCCCATTGATTTCATTCAAGAACACACGGTGGCACAGCGGTAGAGCTGCTGCCTTACAGTGCTTACAGCGCCAGAGACCCGGGTTCAATCCTGACTACGGGTGCTGTCTGTACGGAGTTTGTACGTTCACCCCATGACCTGCGTGGGTTTTCTCCGAGATCTACGGTTTCCTCCCACACTACAAAGACGTACAGGTTTGTAGGTTAATTGGCTTGATATAAATGTAAATTGACCCCAGTGTGTGTAGAGTGGTGTTAATGTGCGGGGATCGCTGGGCGACGTGGACTCGTTGGGCCGACGGGCCTGTTTCTGCGCTGTATCCCTAAACTAAACTCAACCGAAAAGAGTGCACAAGAGTGCTGTCCCTGGAGGAGGGGTGATTCAGTGTCTCAGGCTGCAGGTCTGTGCAATCTATCCATTTCACAGAGTAACAGCGAGGAATGCCAGTACCCTTGCATTCCACACTACAGCAAAATATGATTCATCAACACTACACAACATTGGTGAGACAACTCTTGGAGTATTGTGTTCAGTTTTGGTCTCCTGGCTATAGGAAAGATGTTGTTAAGCTGGAAAGCGAGCCGAGAAGATTTAATAGGATGTTGCCAGGTTTTGAGAGCTTGAGTTACAGGGAGAGGTTGGACAGGCTAGGCGTCAAGGTGGCGCAGCGGTAGAGCTGCTGCCTTACAGCGAATGGAGTGCTGGAGTCCTGGGTTCGATCCCGACTTCAGGCGCTGTCTGTACCGAGTTTGTACCATCTCCCGTGACCTGCGTGGGTTTTCTCCAAGATCTTTGGTTTCCTCCCACACTCCAAAGACGTGCAGGTTTGTAGGTTAATTGGCTTATGTAAAAATTGTCCCTAGTGGGTGTAGGATTGTATTAATATGCGGGGATCGCTGGTCGGCATGGACCCGGTGGACCAAAGGGCCTATTTCCACACTGTATCTCTAAACTAAACTAAACTGAACTAAACTTTATTCCTTGTAGCACAGGAGGATGAGGGGTGATCTTAGAGAGGTGTACAAAATCATGTGGAGAATGGATAGGGTATATTGACAGTCTTTTACCCAGAGTAGGGGAATTAAGAACAGAGGACATAGGTTTAAGGTGAGAGGGGAAAGATTGAATAGGAACCTGAGGGCAACCTTTTTACATGGAGGGTGGTGGTTATATGGAACGAGCTGCCAGAGGAGGTAGAAGAGGCAAATACTCTACCAACGTTTGTAGACATTTGGACAGGTACATGAATAGGACAGGTTTCGAGGGATATGGGCCACACGTGGGCAGGTGGGATGAGTGTAGATGGGACAGTGCGTAGGAAGGAACTGCAGATGCTGGTTTAAACTGAAGATAGACACAGTAAATTGGAATAACTCAGCGGGACAGGCAGCATCTCTGGAGAAAGGGAATGGGTAACGTTTTTGGTCAAGACCCTTTTTCACACTCAGAGTCTGAAGAAGAGTCTCGACTGGAAAAGGCACCCATTCCCTTTCTCCAGAGATGCTGCCTGAGTTATTCCAGCTTTTTGTGTTTATCTTCAGTGTAGATGGGGCATCTTGGTCAGCGTGGATAAGTTGGGCCGAAGAGCCTGTTACCATGGTATAACTGCCTCTAACTGATTAGGGCAACTATCTGGAGAGTGGAATTGCAATGCAAAACTCAATAAGTACTTGAGTAACTCAATGGGTCAGACAGGCTCTGTGGAGAGAATGGACAAGCAACATTACATTGGGATGACAAAGCTTTTGTAACTTGGTCGGCACCAAAGCGTGGCGACACTCGTGTACTGCCGCGGTGAGGTCTGCTGTATGATCTTACCCGGTTGTACGCAAAACAAAGCATTTCACTGCCACCGTGCCATGCCGCCCCAATAAGCAAGCAGCATGCAGGTCCAACACAACTCCAGCGTGGTGCATTGATCCCCATCATTCTGATGTTTCATGGGCCAGCACAAATCTTCTGCAATTGGCCTACTCCTGCACCTATTGTCTATTGTCTAATTCACTTGAACTAACCTCGCAAGGTTACCACAAAAGGATACAGAGTGCTGGAGTAACTCAGCGGCTCAGGCAGTATCTCTGGAGAACATGGATAGGTGACCTTTTTGTGACAGGACCCTTCTCCAGATTGTAGGTGGGGAGGGGGGATACAAAAGCTGGGAGAGAGGAGAGGCAGGACAATTAAAGTTGTCCATCAATCAGAGAGGTCACTGGAATTTAGAAGGATGAGGAGGAATCTTATAGAAACATAGAAAATTCTTAAGGGATTGGACAGGCTAGATGCAGGAAAAAGTATCATTGAATCATTGCGAGCTCCCACAGTATAAAGTGCAGTCAAAAGATCAAATGGACTGAATGGACTGTCTCTGTGCCACCATGATTTCAGTCAAGGAAGAACCGTTATCCGGCGTGGGTGGGATTTTTCTGTGTTGCCTGCTCAGCGTTTGGCCGCTGTGGATTGGAGTAATTCACTGAGAAAGTGATGAAATAAGAAAGGGTATGGGAAACATTAATCAATTTGCCCGGTGTGGCTTTTAATAAGTGAGTACATCTTCCATCATTGAAATTAATCCAACGGATTTGTGGAAGACCTGGAGCTGACTTGCCGAAAGACAAAAGGCATTGTAATAGACACAGTATTTACCAGTAATAAAACGGCCAGACACCAGAGATGACATTATCTGCCTGGTGGGGTGAGCAGCAGGAGTGTGGAGACGAGGATTAAGATGAATGCTGTCATCGTCACAATTCATTTACTTCTCTTCTCTTTGCAATCACACTGTGAGTATAATCCTCATTGCCTGACCTTTAAAAAGAGAATTAAATCGAGGCAATTTTACGATTTGCAACCCGATGCTTTAATAAATTTGCAGATGCCATCCGCTGCCTAATTGTTGTTTTGATCATTGGTACTGTGTGAAGTTGGTGAGTGAGGATATCATAGAGCCTGGTGTGCAGTCACCCCACGCACTGCCGTGTGATGTGTTCAGTATCTGGGCTCATTTCACATTTTGTGCTGACCTTCTTGTGTGGGTTTTATTAAACTCGAGGTGAAAGCTCCCCTAATCTTCACTGTGCAACTAGGCAGCATGGCGTGTTATGTGGGCATCCTCAGCAGTGGGACAAAGCCTTTGTTAAATTACTTGCTGCCAGATCAGGTCTCTGCAGCCATCCAGAATACCAGCAGGTGAGAGAGAGAGAGAGAGAGAGAGAGAGAGAGAGAGAGAGAGAGAGAGAGAGAGAGAGAGAGAGAAAGAGACCGCCCCATCCTGCTTCCTATCACCAGAATCTCTAAACTAAACTAAAAGTGTAGGAAGGAACTGCAGATGCTGGTTTACACTGAAGATAGACACAAATTGCTGAAGTAACTCAGGACAGGCAGCATCTCTGGAGAAAAGGAATGGGTGACGTTTCGGGTCGAGACACTTCGTCGGTCTGAGTCACTCCAGCATTTTGTGTCTAGCTAAACTTAAAGTGTGTGGATACGCATGCCGGGTGACTTTAGTTCAAGATTTGGCTGTGTTCAGACATCCAACAAGCCTCACTGTTTAGGATATAAAGTGCTGGAGTAACTCAGTGGGTCAGCCCATATATCTGGAGAACATGGATAGGTGCCATTTCAGGTCGGGACTTTTCTATTGGACAATTTTAATTTTAATTGTGGAAACCATGCTCTGTCCTGCCTCCCCTCTCCCCTACTCCCCCCCCCCCCACTATGATTAGAAGAAGGGTCTCACCCCATAACGTCACCTATTTATGTTCTCCAGAAATGCTGCCTGGCCCTTTGTGTTCTTTTGTGTAAACCAGTATTTGCTGTTCCTTGTTTGGACATTCTGGCTCAGTGTTTCGACACATATACGTGTCATATATATGTTACATATATCTTCCATACGTCTTGAACTTCATGGTGTTACCTAACCAATAACTTACTTTTAGGATTTAAACACTTTTGAGGGTGATTTCTAATTAATTTTGCGTAGCACAGGGCCGCAAACAGCAAATGAACTCAGACCTGACCTCACCTTTAGAGCACAGTCTTCCGCAGGTTGCAACGTGAATGTGGAAATGTTTATTCTGTCAGGATTTAACGGAATATCAGTGCAGATTAAGGCTGCATTGTTTTAAAGGGTGCACAGATTGTGTGCTGTCTCCTTACTAAAAGGGCAGTGTTTAATACCTCACAATTCATGTAAAATTAGCTTGTAAATGAGCATTGCTAATTAAGGCAGGGATAATGAGGCCATGGATACCATTAGATTGTGTTTCTAAGGGATAAATCCCCGTGACTGGAGGTGTCCCGATGGCACGCTGTATGATTATTGCTTGGAGCATGAAGGGTAATTTTGGACTTGCTACCGCAGAGTTTCAATAGCGCCCAAACTCCAAGGTATTATAGTTGTTTAGTTTATTGTCACGTGTACCGAGGTACAGTGAAAAGCTTTTTGTTGCGTGCTATCCAGTCAGCAGAAAGACAATACTTGATTACAATCAATCCGTCCACAGTGTAGAGATACATGATAAGGGAATAACGTTTAGTGCAAGGTAAAGCCAGCATAGTCCGATTAAGGTAGTCCGAGGGTCACCAATGAGGTAGATAGTAGTTCAGCACTGCTCTCTGGTTGTGGTGGGATGGTCCAGTTGCCTGATTACAGCTGGGAAGAAACTGTCCCTGAATCTGGAGGGCCACACTTTGTCAGACGGGAGGGGGATGGGGTTAGTTATTTATAGTTTTGGAGATACAGAATGGAAACAGGCCCTTTAGCCCACTGAGTCCGTGCATCGATTGCTCGTTCACACCAGCTCCATGTTATCCCATCATCCACTCCCTACACAAGGGGGCAATTTACTAGAGGCCAATTAACGCACAAGCCCAAGTGTCTTTGGGATGTGTGGGGAAACTGGAGCAGCTGGAGGAACCCCACATGGCCAAGCCCACATGGCCAAGCCCACATGGCCAAGCCCACATGGCCAAGCCCACATGGCCAAGTCCACATGGTCAAGCCCACATGGCCAAACCCACATGGCCAAGCCCACACATGGCCAAACCCACATGGTCAAGCCCACATGGCCAAGCCCACATGGTCAAGCCCACATGGCCAAACCCACATGGCCAAGCCCACATGGTCCCACATGGCCAAGCCCACATGGCCAACCCACATGGTCCAGCCCACATGGCCAACCCACATGGTCCAGCCCACATGGTCAAGCCCACATGGTCAAGCCCACATGGTCCAGCCCACATGGCCAACCCACATGGTCCAGCCCACATGGTCAAGCGCACATGGTCAAGCCCACATGGTCCAGCCCACATGGTCAAGCCCACATGGTCAAGTCCACATGGTCAAGCCCACATGGTCAAGTCCACATGGCCAAGCCCACGTGGTCAGAGGGAGAAGGTGCAACACTGTGACCTGACACGTGTGATAATAAAATAAAGTCTCATTCATTCATTCAAACTCCACACAGACAGCACTTGAGGCCAGGATGGAACCCAGGTCTCTGGCGGTATGAGGCAGCAGCTCTACAGGGGCGTGGGCAGGGATTGGGCTCGGGGCTCAAGCCCAGTGGTGAGAGTACATATCAGGGGTTCATAATCAGGTAAAGGGGTAAGAAGGTTCATCGTAAGCATAATTTACACAGATCAGCCAAAACATTATGACCACCTGCCTAATATGCTGTTGGTCCTGCGTATGCAGCCCCATACGCAGCAGGGTGCGATGCACTGTGTATTGTGACACATTCCTCCCATGACCACCATTAAAGTTTTCTGTGACTTGTGCCACAGTCGACCTTCTGTCGGTTCGGACCAGACGGGATAGCCTTCGTTGCCCTCGCGCATCGATGAGCCTTGGGCACCCAACACCCTGTCTGTCGCCGGTTTGTGGTTAGTCCCTCCTCGGACCACTGTTGGTAGTGTGCTCATCACTGCTGACCAGGAGCACCCCACAAGCCTTGCCGTTTCAGAGATGCTCTGACCCAGTCGTCTGGCCATAACAATGTGGCCCTTGTCAAAATCGCTCAGGTCTTTACTCCTGCCCATTTCACCTGCATCCAACACATTAACTTCAACAACTGACTTGCTGCCTAATATATCCCACCCCTTGACAGGTGCCATTGCAACAAGATAATCAATGTTATTCACTTCGCCTTTCAGTGGTCATAATGTTTTGGCTGATCGGTGTATGTTTGTGGATCTGGGACTGGTGCAGTGATCTGAACATGCCAGGCTCTCTTAGGTGTAGTGGTTGGATCCCAGAATTAAGTCCACTTTGCTCAATGGAGATCAATGCATTTTGCACATCCAACACAAAAATTGAATCTGCTGCACAAGCAGCACAACTTTTCTGAGAAGTTCCCAGCGGAGTTTCCACCATCACTGGCCATTCTCGGGAAAGCCCAGCAGAAGTAGTGCAGCATCTGAGTGGACAACGGTCCCATCAGTTAGTCTCACGCTAACAAGACGTGATCAGTATTGGTTGTCAATTTGTAGTCAGTAAATGTTCATTCCAGTATTTAAACGGTGGCGCAGCGGTAGAGTTGCTGCCTTCCAGCACCAGAGACCCAAGTTTGAACCTGACTACGGGTGCTGTCTGTATGGAGTTTGTACGTTCTACCCGTGACCGCGTGAATTTTCTCCGGGTGCTCTGGTTTCATGCCACCCTCCAAAGAGTACAGGTTTGTAAGTTAATTGGGTTGGTATAATTGCAAGTTTGTCATTAGTGTGTGGAGGGTAGTGTTAGTGAGCGGGGATCGCTGGTCGGTGCGGACTGGTGGGCCAAAGGGCCTGTCTGTATCTCTAAACTAAACTCAACTAAACAAGCAATCTCGTTTTCTCTTGTGTTCTTCCTGACAGTGGATAACTGGGACTGCAGAATATCAAGTGCTTTCCCTTTACTGGAGATAGACAAAGAGTAGCAAAGGTCACAACTGGCTCTTACTTCAACCATCAGAGAGCACACAACAACGCTCTCTGTCACCGCAACAGCTCTGAGTCGTACATGAAAGTACGGCATCATGTACACCCAGAGGAAGCAGGCCATTAATGACTCGTTGTGCTGTTTGAGTGCCTGTATAATGAAACCCAATTTTAGCGAGTTGTTTCATTCGTTGGAGCCTGACCCCAGGTTCACATTCACATTCACATTTCCAGTTATTCTACTTACGTCAAAAAAGTCACCAGCACCTGACTAATAACCTCAGCAAGAAAAGTACATCGATGGCAGGTTTGGATATTTTGAAAGCACATGGAACTCAAGGCACATGGATCTGCAGGGAATGGAGGGACATGGTTCATGTGCAGGCAGAGCAGATTAGTTTAATCTGATTTCATGTTCAGCATGGACATTGTGGGCTGAAGGGCCTGTTCCTGTGCTGTACTATTCTGTGGACAAGGAGGGACTATTGGGGACTACTTTGTCACTGTGTAGGCGACTCTTTGCAAACCTTGAGCATGGTGTGCGAAACAAAGAATTTCACTGTGACATGTAACGTGTGATAGAAACACAGAAACATAGAAAATAGGTGCAGGAGGAGGCCATTCAGCCCTTCGAGCCAGCATCGCTATTCAATATGATCATGGCTAATCATCCTAAATCAGTACCCTGCTCCTGCTTTCTCCCCATATCCCTTGATTCCGTTAGCCTGAAGAGCTAAATCTAACTCTCTCTTGAAAACATCCAGTGAATTGGCCTCCACTGCCTCCTGTGGCAGAGAATTCCACAGATTCACAACTGGGTGAAAAGGTTTTTCCTCATCTCAGTCCTAAATGGCCTACCCCTTATTCTTAAACCGTGACCCCTGGTTCTGGACTCCCCCAACATCGGGAATATTTTTCCTGCATCAAGTCTGTCCAATCTTTTGTTTTCACGCTACAAACAGTTAACAATGGCCATCTACTTGTTTGCATATCCTTTATTCATTGTTCTTTATCTCTCCACATCATCATCTGTATCTCTCGTTTCCCATATCCTTAACAAGTCTGAAGTCTGCATTGTAACACTTGTAGGTAGACACAAAAAGCTGGAGTAACTCAGCGGGACAGGCAGCATCCCTGGAGAGAAGGGATGGGTGACGTTTCGGGTCGAGACCCTTCTTCAGACTTGTAACAGGTGCAGTGTATTCACTGCTGTATCCCAGCACAGGGCTCAATACTTGCTCAGATAATGAATGAGGAACCATTTGGAGAAAGGGTCAGGTGAATGCTCTTGACATAAAGCTGTGAGCATCCCTCGGGACACAGCTTTGCCCAAGCACTGTTGAGATCTGAGCCAGGTTTTTATTTTTAGATTAGTCAGTAATGAGTTTGCCTTTGAATGAAAGAACATCCTGCATGTTAATTAACCCCAGTCTGCCCAGATAAATTACTTCTCGTTAACATAATTAATATATATTTTCCTAATAAACAGTAAACATACTCTCCACATATTCTCTTACTGAGACTTTGCTTCATTAGAGTTGATTTACAAACATTTATGGTGAACACAAAGCCCAATACTCAGTTAAATCCAAACCAAACTGTCTAATTAATGGTGGGCCATTTTGGGCTCCAGCTTTCCTCGATCATCATTGCTTTCTGCATACCTTTCATTCATTTGTACTATTTACCTTCTATATCTCTTGTTTCCCTTTCCCGTGACTCAAAATTAATTTCTTCCCATGAACTAAGCCTCACCTGCAGTAGAATTCTGTCCCAACTGCCGATGCTGGTTTGTACCGAAGATAGACACAAAATGCCGGAGTAACTCAGTGGCTCAGGCAGCATCTCTGGAGAAAAGGGAATAGGTGACCAGTCCAAAGAAGGATCTCAACCTGAAACATCACCTGTTCCTTTTCTCCAGAGATGCTGCCTGACCCGCTGAGTTACTCCAGCATTTTGTGTCTATCTTCAGTCCAATTAATGAGTGCTCTTCCTCACGCAGTGTCCTATTCCTCAGTGGGTCGAGATCGTCTTCAGATGCAAGCGGAAGCATTTAGTTCCACTTTGTTATCCCTCATTTCACAACAAACATTGTCAGAAGGGGGAGGGCAGATAAATAATTCCCAAAACGGTGTTCAACTGCCCGTGAGGGTGGTCGACAGCATCAAGTTAAATGCAGAACAATGTGGGCGACTCCTAACTGCCCTTTAAAATAGCTGAGGAAGCCATTTAGTTGTAACAAAGCCACTGAATGGAAACACTAACGTTTTAAAAAGGCAGACTATCCAGCAATAGCTAGAAACCAATCAGTATTGCTATCAGCCTAAAGGGCTTCAAAGCCACCAAACATTTGGGGACTGATTTATCTGTTTGAAAAGCTGAGCACAGACTAGTCATGGCACATGTGGAGGAAGGAACTGCAGATGCTGGTTTAGACTGAAGATAGATAGTGCTGGAGTAACTCAGCGGGTCAGGAAGATTTGAGTACAGGAGCAAGGAGGTCCTACTGCAGTTGTGCAGGGCCCTGGTGAGACAGCACCTGGAATATTATGTACAATCTCCTAATTTGAGGAAGGACATTCTTGCTGTCCAGGGAGTGCAGCGTAGGTTCACCAGGTTAATTCCCAGGATTGTGGACTGACATATGATGAAAGAATGGATCGACTGGGTATATATTCACTGGAATTTAGACTGATGAGAGGGGATCTTATAGAATCATATAAAATTCTTAAGGGATTGCACAGGCAGGAAAAATGTTCCCGATGTTGGAGGAGTCCAGAACCAAGGGCCACAGTTTAAGAACAAGGGGTCGGCCACTTAGGACTGAGATGAGGAAAAACTTCTCACCCAGAGAGTTGTGAATCTGTGGAATTCTCTGCCACAGGAGGCAGTGGAGGCCAATTCACTGGATGTTTTCAAAAGAATGGGCAGTGGGTAGGTGCTATAGAGGGGAAGGTAAACGCTCCAGCCCCCACAAGTCTCGGGCAGATGAGGCTCATCAGCCTGGGAAGGCAGTCCATCTAGGAGAGGGAAAACTCTGATCTAAAACCTCCACTGCCTTGTGGCTATATCCAGTCGTGGAAAAGGCTCCAGGAGTAAACCTCAGGAAAAGTCGGAGTCCCTAAGGCAGTTCATCGTTGTCTACAACCTCGTTCTGGCAGCTCCTGCAACGGCGCTGGTGCCAAACTGTAACGGCTCTGCTGTTCCTTTGGATCGATCAGTGACGTGGAGAGGGGGGACGTGCTGCATGGGCAACAGCCTGTCCTTCATATGACATCGCCCAGGCTTACATCCGATCACACATCACTGCAAAAACCTATACCTACAACCTGGAGAGGACACTCCAGCTTCACCTGCGGCATCGACACAACACGGAGAGCAACCTTTACCGGTTATAAGTCACCGCTAGATTGGCGTAAAGCGAGGTGCCAGGGGTTGCTCCCGACGGTGGGAGGGATTTTCGGATCTCACTGGACAGCTACCGCCCGCCTCAAGCTGGGCAGCCCCCAGCCAATAAGGTGCTGTCCCGCCACGGTCTGCTGTTCTCACTGGGCACGGGGATTAGGAAGCACCCATACAGCAGATCACAACCATCGCACCTGCCAACAACAGAAATCACCCATGGTCAGCCATGGCCGAAGGGGGCCTACAATTCAAGAGAGAGTTAGATTTAGCTCTTAGGGCTAACGGGATCAAGGGATATGGGGAAAAAGCAGGAACACACATTAATGACGACTACACGAGAGGTATGCTGACACCAATGATCTGTCCTAGTTCTGAAGGGCACTTCTACCAGACTGGGGCTGCAGTAAGGAAGGGAGTGAAATCACAGGGGATAAATGTATCCTGTACAGTCATGGTGAGAATCACCACCACACGGACATTGTGGAGAGAGAGTTCAGTCTTTACACCTAACACGATGCCACCCCAATCCCACCCCACCCCACTGAGTGATGCTCTGTCGGTGCCACATGGCTCAGGCACCCAACAGTTCACAGCTCAAACCTGGGCACCCAGCAGCTGCTGTGAGTCTTCTGCAAGAGGTGAATGTGTTTCAACACCGTCCGCCACCCCATGGGCAGCGTAACCTCTACTCTGACCAAGGCACCAAGTGGAGGACCAAGCTTGGCTCAATGAGGGGAAGGACATCAGTAAAACCAATGAGATACCAACTGGGTTAAACTACACCAGGACCATGTGATTGCTGAACATCTGATGCAGTGAGCTGGCACAGTGGCGCAGCGGAGGAGTTGTTGAGTTGGGATAGTGCTAGTGGACGGAGTGATCGCTGGTCAGCACGGACTCAGTGGGCCGAAGGGCCTGTTTTCACGCTGTATCTCTAAGGTCTAAAGTAAAGTTGAAAGCATGCAGTGGACAGAGATAAGCGATGGTTTTAAAAGTGTGATGGTCAGAGTTCAAGGTATTCAAGTTCCTGTCAGAGTGAGGGGCGGAAGGTAAGAGTAAGGAACCCAGGCTGACGAGAGAATTTGAAGTTCTGTTCTGGATAAAGGAGGCATGTGTCTGCTACAGGTAGTTAGGGTCAAGAGGAGTGTCGGGGATTGAGGGACTACTGAAAAAATAAATCAGGAGGGCAAAAGGAGACGGGGAATAGCTCAGGCAGATCGGTTTAAGGAAAGTCGACAGAGATTTAATAAGCATATTGAAGGAAAAAGGGTAATGTAGTCGTCATTAATGTGTGGAGCCGTGGGAAAGGGCAAGGTCTTAAAGGAATATTTCTCCTCGTTTTAATCTTGGAGAAAGACATGGACGAGGGAACTTGGGAAAGGTAATGGAGATTCCTTGAGTGCAGATCAATTGATGAGTACCAAAGATGTATGAAGGTACATAAATCCACCGGCCTGATCAGGTGTGTCGAAGGGCACCTTGGAGAAATTGGAGGTGCCTTGCTGAGATGTATGTATCATCGTTGCCATGGGTGAGGTTTCTGGAAGACTAATGTTGTGACTAATGTTGTGCTTCTAAGTATAGATCCAAAAAAAAGCCCCTGGGAACCATAGATCAGTAAGCCCTCACATCTGTGGTAGGAAGTTTCTGGAGAGAATGCTAAATAGTAAGGTGTGCATGCATTTGGAAAGACAGGAGTTGATTAGTGATAGTCAGCATGGTTTTTTTTAATGTGGGAGATCCTGTCTTACGAATTTGATTGTTTTTTTGGCACGATCAATTAGATTGACAAGGGCAAGACCATAAATGTTGTCTATAGGGACTTCAGCAAGGCTTTTAATAGGTTTCCGAATGTAGGATGCTCTTGAAGGTTAGATTGCATGGGATCCGGTGAGAGCTAGCGAGCTGGATGCACAGGTGGTGCAGCGGTAGAGTTGCTGCCTTACAGCGCCAGAGACCCGGGTTTGATCCTGACTACAGGTGCTGTCTGTATGGAGTTTGTATGTTCTCCCTGTAACCTGGGTGGGTTTTCTCCGGGATCTCCGGTTTCCCCCCACACGGCTAATTGTCTTGATGAAATTGTAAATTGTCCCAAGTAAATGTGTAGGATGGTACCAATGTGTAGGGATCACTGGTCGGTGCAGTCAGTGGGCCACAGGGTCTGTTTCCACGCTATATCTCTAAAAAAAAAATAATTGGCTTCAAGGTAGGAAACAAGGTGGAAGGTTGTTTATCAGACTGGCGGCCTGTGACTAATGGTATTCTTCACGAATCGATGCTGTTGGTGTTTGTGGTTTTTAATTAACGATTTGGATTAGAATGCACAAGGCATGATTATTAAGTTTGCAGATGACACCAAAGTAGGTGGCATTGTAGAGAGTGAAGATGCTTATCGTGAATCACAATGGGATGTTGATCAGCTGGGCAAATGGGCTGAGGAATAGCAAATGGAGTTTAATTGAGATACGTTTTGGTCTTGCCTTTTGGAAAGTTTAACTAGGACAACACCTTCACTGTGAATGATAGGGTCCTGGGGATTAATTTAGAGATACAACGCGAAAACAGGCCCTTCGGCCCACCAAATTCGCGCCGACCAGCGATCCACGCACATTAACACTACCCTGCACACACTAGGGACAATTTACAATTATACCAATCCAATTAACCTACATACCTGTAGACCTTTGGAGTGTGGGAGGAAACCGAAGATCTCGGAGAAAACCCAGGCGGTTACGGGGAGAACGCACAAACTCCGCAGTCAGGATCGGTTCCAAGTCTCCGGCGCTGTAAGCGCTGTAAGGCGGCAACTCCATTGAAAATGCCCAAACCAATTTGGACAAAGATTACAGGAAACTTGGTCAATCTACAATGGAGACAAGTGACACTGCTACTCTTTGTATTGATCTTTCTCCAACGTTAACACTTGTTGATGTCCCCGCAGATGGTCAATGCCAAGTCCTCCTGCTTCTTCTGAGATATCTGTTGTTTCTCTACTCCGTTCATTGGTTTGCACCTTGTCAAAAAGAGAGCGGAAGTCTCGGTGATGACTGTGGTAATGACAGCAGTGAATACTCTTGTGCCAGGCCGGTTACAGGTTGTATTTGGAGTTGCACTCGCACTGATAAATGAGTGTGCGATATGAACATATCCTTTCACAAAATGCTGGAGTAAATCATCAGGTCAGGCAGCATCTCAGGAGAGAAGGAATGGGTGACGTTTCGGGTCGAGACCCTTCTTCAGACTGATGTCAGGGGGGCGGGACAAAGGAAGGATATAGGTGGAGACAGGAAGATAGAGGGAGATCTGGGAAGGAGGAGGGGAAGGGAGGGACAGAGGAACTATCTAAAGTTGGAGAAGTCGGTGTTCATACCACTGGGCTGCAAGCTGCCCAGACGAAATATGAGGTGCTGTTCCTCCAAATTCCGGTGGGCCTCACTATGGCACTGGAGGAGGTCCATAACAGAAAGGTCAGACTGGGGGCCCATGACAGAAAGGTCAGACTGGGTCAGACATATCCTTAATTTGATCCCGAGAGTAACTCCAAAGACGTGCAGGTTTGTAGGTTAATTGGCTTGGTATGAATGTAAAATTGTCCCCAGTGTGTTTAGGGTCGTGTTAATGTGCGGCAGTGCTGGTCGGTGCGGACTCGGTGGGCCGAATGGCCTGTTTCTGCGCTGTATCTCTAAACTAAAGTCCTGTGGTCCTGGCATCACAGCTGTACCCTGAGCTGTTGGCTGCCACAAACAAACCTTGTCTTTATTCACAGCATATTTAACGCTCACATAACACAATTTACCGAGCAAGACATTCCACAGTGCTTCAGACAGGACACATCCTGCTGCATTTTCTGTGCTGTTGCCTTTCTGATTAGGTTTTAAAGCAAGCTTGTCACTTGAACTGGATAGTAATATTTCTGTGGTACTAATTCAGAGAGAACCTATATGCCATTGTCATGACCAATACTTCTCTCTCTGTCCCAGTCCCGAAACATGAAAGCTCGTATGGTCATTGTCATATTAGTTTAGTTTAGTTTAGTTTAGTTTGGTTTAGTTTAGTTCAGTTTAATTTTGAGATATAGCGTGGAAATAGGCCCTTTGGCCCACCAAGTCCATGATGACCATCGATTACCCGTGTCTACTAGGTCTACATTGTTCTACTTTCTCATATGCTCCCTACACAATTAACCTACAAACCCACATGTCTTTGGAATGTGGGTGGAAACCAGTGCACCTGGAGGAAACGCACGCGGTTACAGGAGGAACGTGCAAACACCACACTGTCAGCGCCAGGTATCAGGATGGAACTGGGTCTCTGGTGCTTTGAGGCTGTGGCTCTACACTTGCACAGTTGGGTCGCCTTGTTCTTTGTGTGAGCTAACTGTGCATGTAGTCTGCCACATTTCTTGCAAGAATGACGAAAGTTCCAAAATACTTCTTTAGATGCAAAGCATGTTGGAGTGCCTTATGTTTGTACCAGGCATCAGTGGCATGGTGGCACAGCGGTAGAGTTGCTGTCTTACAGCGCTTGTAACGCCGGAGACCCGGGTTCGATTCCGACTATGGGTGCTGTCTGTAGGGAATTTGTGCATTCTCCCCGTGACCTGCGTGGGCTTTCTTCGAGATCTTCAGTTTCCTCCCATACTCCAAAGACATACAGGTTTGTAGGTAGTGTTGGAAAATAACTGTAGATGCTGGTACAAATCGAAGGTATCACAAAATGCTGGAGTAACTCAGCAGGTCAGGCGAGAAGGAATGGGTTTACCAGGTTTGTAGGTAAATCGGCTTAGTAAATGTAAAAATATAATTTGTAAATGTAATGTAAAAATGTAATGTATAAATGTAAATGTAATGTAAAAATGTAAATGTAAAAATTATCCCGAGTGTGTGTAGGATAGTGTTAATATGTGGGAATCACTGGTCGGCGCAGACCCGGTGGGCCGAAGGCCCCGTTTCCGCATTGTATCTCTAAACTAAACTAAACTAAACTAAAACTTAAAGAAAGTTCTGCAGATCCTGACAGCCTGAATTAAAACTATTAAATGCTACAAATACTCAACACCTGAGAATCTCCAGCATTTTTATGTTTTATTCATTGGGATTCCTCATCTGAAAGATTCCAACTTTCAAGTCAATGTATCTTCAAAGATATATTGCCATAATTAGGTTTGGATAAGGGATCATCAATCTGAACTACTAGTTCTACTTCTCACTCCACAGTTGTTTTCTGACCGGTTGAGTATTATCAGCATTTCTGTTTTATTTTTCATTTTATATTTTTGTTTAGTTTTGTTTTAGGGATACAGTGTGGCAGCAGGCCCTTCAGCCCACCAAGTCCGCACCGACCAGCGATCCCCGCACATTAACACTATCCTACCACACATACTAGGGACAATTATACATTCATACCAGGCCAATTAACCTACAAACCTGTACGCATTGGAGTGTGGGAGGAAACCGAAGTTCTCAGAGAAAACCCACATAGTCACGGGGAGAACGTGCAAATGCTGTCCAGACAGCACCCATAGTCAGGATTGAACCCATGTCTCTGGCACTGTAAGATAGTAGCTCTACCACTGTGCGTATATATTGTAGTAATCTAACCTCAGTCTTTATCAGCTGGATCAACAAATTGAGCCCAGCTTGGCAAGAAATACATTCAATGTCAGGATACCTTAAGAAATGTCAGATTGCTGATTAGCAAGAGGTTAATGGGGATAATGAAGGATATTCCTGACGGAACAGGTAAGATGGTAAAACCTGGCAGCATTTGCAGTGTAGCCTCAGTGGTAGTGAATACTGACCAGTATTCTCCATCTAAGAAAGCATTTTTCCTTCCAATATCAGTCAGAGGGTGGTGGGGATATGGAATGAACTGCCAGACGAGGTAGTTGAGCCAGCTACAACAACACCATTTAAAAAGACGGACTGGTACATGGATGGGAAATTTTAGATTGATATGGGCCAAATGCAGGCAAATGAGATTGGATTAGATGAGGCATCTTGGTTGGCATGGATCAGTTGGGCCAAAGTGCTTCAGAATTCTATGACTGTCAAAAATTTACATCATGGGTCAAAACGAGATCCAGAGATGATTCTTCTAATGGATGTAAAAATGGACGGATATGAGGAGAAATATGCGCCAGTAAAAAAAAGAGAAGACTAATCAGAATTGAAACCATGGCAAAATACAAAGTGCTGGAGTTACTCAGCGGGTTAAGCCCCTGTTCCACTTAGGTGATTGTTTAGGCGATGACAGGTGACTAGGCCGTCGCCACACGGTCGCCAGGGTGTCGCCTGTACGGTCGTGAGTCGTCTCCAAATAGTCGTAGCGTTTTTCTGGTCGCCGCTGGATTTTGAAATGTTTAAACATTTTCAGCGACTGTTGGTTTGACGCCGATGAGCGTAACTTGACGTCTCCTGACGTGGGCGCTGTCATAGGTTGTTGCCAGGTTGTCGCCAGGTGACGTAGGTTGTCGCCGGTGCTGACTTCGGTGAATTCCATTGGTGACTACGTAAGTTGACGTATGTTGACGTAGGTACCTAAGTCAACCTATGTCAACCTACGTCAACCGACGACAGGTTAAATCCAGAGCCGAAAATGACGTGAATTGACTTCAGTTGTTGCCGACAGGGTCGTAGCTTGTCGTAGCTTGTCGTGGGTGGACCTAAGTTGACTTCAGTTGTTGTAGGTTGTTGCCTGTGTGGTCGTAGGTTGTCGTCTGTGTGGTCGCAGGTTGCCGTAGGCGCGGGCTGTAAGGGACAGGCCCCTTAGGCAGCATCTAGGGAGGGGATGGACAGGCAATGTTTCAAGACAGGGCCCTTCTTTTTCTCCCTGTGTCTGAAGATGGGGCCAGACCTAAAACATCACCTGTCCATTCCCTCCTCAGATGCTGCCTGACCCGTTGATTTGTTCCAGCACTTTGTGTTTTGCTCAAGATGCCAGCATCTGCAGAGATGTATCTCCAGAATTGAACCTATGCTGGGCTTCTGGTGGCTGTGACGTTAAGAATGGCATCTGGCAAGGAGGGCCATTGCCTGCTCAGGGCTGATGTGGCTGGGAATGATGTCTATTCATGTTGACTGAGATATAAACTTGGATCTTTCAAAGCATGACTGTGTTCATGAAAACCTCAACGTCAAATTAACCAAGTGATTGCTGTTCTGTGCAAAAGCATATAAATATTTTATTTGCATTTAGGGTAATAGTCGGGTAGACACACAGAGTATCTTGCCCAGAGTAGGGAAAATCGAGAACCAGAGGACTTATGCTTAATATGGGAAAATTTAACGGAAACCTGAGGGGAACTTTTTTACGCAAAGGGTGGTGGGTGTATGGAGCGAGCTGCTGGAGGAGGTCGTTGAGGCAGGTAGTTTAGAGATACAGACTGGAAACAGGCCCTTCAGCCCACCGGGTCCGTGCCGACCAGCGATCCCCGCACATTAACACTATCCTACACACACTAGGGACATTTTTTACATTTACCAAGCCCATTAACCTGCAAACCTGTATGTCTTTGGAGTGTGCTTAGTATTGCAGTGTTTAAGAAACATTTAGACAGGTACATGGATAGGACAGGTTTAGAAGGATATTGGCTAAATGTAGGCGAGTGGAACTAGTGTAGATGGGACATGTTGGCTGGTGCGGGCAAGTTGGGCCGAAGGGCCTGTTTCTACACTGTATCATTCTGTGACTCCATGACTATTTGAGGCAAATTACTGAAGAATGAAGGAACTCCACTCAAAGCATCTTATGCCAAGACCTGGCGTTCATTAAATATCCCTGGACCACCTAGATGTTCAGGCCTTTCAGTGTTTGCTTTGGAATGGTACGGAATGGAATACTTTATTGTAACAGTGAGATTCTTTGCCTGCACACCCAATGTATACAAATAGCGGCCACCTACGGCACTGACAAAGTTACAAAGCACGCCGGCTCCCCCTTTTGTTCCCCCCCCTAAGGGTGGTCTCCATTGTCCCCTGTTCTCCCACCCTCCCCACTGACCATTCTTCCCCCCCTAAGGGTAGTCCCCCCCAAGCCGGGTCACCATTGTCTCCTGTTCTCCCACCCTCCCCACTGACCATTGTTCCCCCCCCCCATGCCAGGTCCTCCATTGTTCTTCCCCCTCTCTCTTTGTGAGGTCAGTCAGGAATTCTCTCTCTCTCTCTCTCTCTCTCTCTCTCTCTCCCCTTCCCCCTCTCCCTGTATGCCAGACCAACAACAATCTGACCACCGTCTCCGCTGTGAACCTGACCCTATTTAACATCGACCCGGAGGACAACGGGAAGCTTCTGACGTGCATCGCGGAGAACGTGGTGGGGATGACCAACGCCTCGGTGCTCCTGCACGTTCACTGTAAGTACGGAGACCACAGCACAGCTTCACACCCCACTGCCAGGGTGAACCTGCACGTTCACTGTAAGTACGGAGACCACAGCATGGCTTCACACCCCACTGCCAGGGTGAACCTGCACGTTTACTATAAGTACGGAGACCACAGCACGGCTTCACACCCCACTGCCAGGGTGAACCTGCACACTCAGGTGGAGGGGAGATGAGATTGGCTACTCCTGAGTGTGAACAATAGGAACCTGAGGGGTAACCTTTTCACACAAAGGGTGGTGGGTGTATGGAACGAGCTGCCAGAGGAGCAGCTGAGGCTGGATCTTTCCCCACTTTTAAGAAACATTTAGACAGGTTTAGAGGCTCTGTATGGAGAGGTTTTAGGTAAATTGGCCCGAGTGGGCCCTTTCTTGATTCGTACGGGTATCAAGGGTTGTGGAGAGAAGGCAGGAGAACGGGGCTGAGAGGAAAAGATAGATCAGCCATGATTGAATAGCGGAGTGGAGTTGATGGGCCGAATGACTTAATTCTCTTCCTACAAATGATGAACATAAACTTATAATGGAACGGTAAGGCTTCACTGTTTCTAGGTATATGTGACAATAAAGTACCATTGCTCATTGATCGTTGATTGATTATTGATCATTGAGCTTTGTAGGGATGTACAGGGAGTGGGCCAAATTAGAAGTGCCAGCACAGGCCCAAAGGGGAAGAATGGTCTCCTGTGTGCTGCAATGATCCTGTCTTACAACCAATGGAGTCACAATCAGAGCATTTCTGCCGGAGGGGAATTCCACAGTGACCAGAAGTGACCTTTGTTCAGGTTTATGTTTATTGTTGCCACAAGGTACAGCGAAAAGTTCTGTTTTTCACGCGATCCAATCAAATCAGATAATACTGAACATGTATACAATCAAGTCAAACTCAAGTACAATAGATAGAACAAAGGGGAGAATCAGAGTGGAGAATATAGTTCTCACCATTGTAGCGCATCAGTTCCAGAGACAAAATCTAATCATGCAATGGGGTAGAGGGGAATCAGACCGCACCTAGTTCAGAAGCCTGATACCAGAGGGTAAGAAGCTGGTCCTGAGTCTGGTGGTGCGTGCTTTATAGCTTCTGTAACTTCTGCCGGATGGGAGCGGGGAGAAGAAGGAAGGGCCGGGGTGGGACATTTTTGATTATGTTGTTTACCTTTCTTTTATGTTGTTTTTCTGAGGCAGCATGAAGTGCAGATGGTGTAAATGATGGGGTTCCTGGTCTGTGTGATGGGCTGAGCAATATCTACTGCTCTCTGCAACATATTGCGGCCTTGGGCAGAACTGTCCCCAAACCATGCTGTGGTGCTGCCTGAGAAGACACGTGGTGCTGGAGTAACCTTGTGGGTCAGGCAGCATCTCTGGAGAACATGAGTGGGTGACATTTTGGGTTGGGACCATTTTTCTACCTGACCCGTTAAATTACTCCAGCAATTTGTGTCTCCTTTTGAATGAATGAATGAATGAATGAATGAATGAATGAATGAATGAATGAATGAATGAATGAATGAATACTTGATTGTCACATGTGACAAGTCACAGCAAAATTCAGCAAAAGTACCCCCGAGCCAGGTCCTCCTTTGTTCTCCCCCTCCTCCTCCTCACCCCTCCTCCCCATCCCCCTCCCCCTCTCCATCCCCCTCCCCCTCCTTCCCCCCCTCCTCCCTGCGTTCCCCGAGCCAGGTCCTCCTTTGTTCTCCCCCTCCTCCTCCTCACCCCTCCTCCCCATCCCCCTCCCCCTCTCCATCCCCCTCCCCCTCCTTCCCCCCCCTCCTCCCTGCGTTCCCCATGCTGGGTCCTCCTTATTCCTTATATGGTTTATTAAACACCAACTGTTGTTCCTAGTTTCCACATTGCAATGCCAGCCGACAGTATGCCTTCGATGGTGCATGTGTAGGGCAGGGATGGTACGAGCAACCTTGAGTGAAGTTTCTGAACCCATACTAAGCCCACGTACTTTCCCCCCTCTTCTCACCAGATGCTCCTGACATCGTGGAACTGAGAGAGCCCGAGCAGCGACACATGCACTGCATTCAGTTCACCGTCTATGGGAACCCCCTGCCCACCATTCACTGGCTGCACGGGGGCCGCAAGCTGAACGAGACGGACTACATCAAGACCAACGTGTACGAGGATACCAAGGACTGGCTGCATGGCTGCCTGCTCTTCGACAAGCCCACGCACTACAACAACGGCAACTACACTCTGGTGGCTGAGAACGAGCTGGGCATCGACACGGACACTGTCTACGCCCACTTCCTGGGTGTGCCCTTCCCCGGTATGTGTTGCCACTGCTTGTCTATTATATACGTTTATCACTTCATAAGTGATAGGAGCAGAATTAGGCCATTCGGCCCATCAGTTCTACTCTGCCATTCAATCATGGCTGATCTATCTCTCCCTCCCAACCCCATTCTCCTGCCTTCTTCCCATAACCTCTGACACCCGTACTAATCAAGAATCTATCTATCTCTGCCATAAATATCCACTGACGGCCTCCACAGCCCTCTGGATCAAATTATAGATCAATATAATGGATCAAAATATTAGATCAGGGATGAAACTGAACTTGGAGTTGGCCACACTGAGGAACGCGTGCAGTGAAGTTCAAGTGTGACCAGTAGTGGCAGGGGTCGTTGGAAGGTTATACGTGTAGATACGTCAGTGTTGACGCTGGTATGTCAGTGACTGCCGTGATCACCGCGCTTCCCACCGCTGGGATTCCTGCATCAATGGGATAAGGGCCAAACGTGGACAAATGGGACTGGCTTACATGGGGCATCATGGAGCCTTTGGGCCGAATGGCTTGTTTCCGTGCTATGTAACTCAATGATTATACAATGGTGAGAGTGATCTCATGGTGGAATGGGTCCCTGTGGAGGGAGCCACTGAGGCAGGGGAGCGGTGATGTCTCTGTGGCCTGGTGCTGGTGGGTCCTGGGCCAAGCAAAGCTGACGTCCAGCGAGGGCTCTGTCCTGGTGGGGCAAAAGATGGACACAAAGTGCAGGAGTAACAGTGGGTCAGGCAGCATCTCTGAAGAAAAAGGATGGGTGGCACGGTAGCGCAGCGGTAGAGTTGCTGCTTTACAGCGAATGCAGCGCCGGAGACACAGGTTCGATCCTGACTACGGGTGCTGCACTGTAAGGAGTTTGTACGTTCTCCCCGTGACCTGCGTGGGTTTTCTCCGAGATCTTTGGTTTCCTCCCACACTCCAAAGACGTACAGGTATGTAGGTTAATTGGCTGGGTAAATGTAAAAATTGTTCCTAGTGGGTGTAGGATAGTGTTAATGTACGGGGATCACTGGGCGGCACGGACTTGGAGGGCCGAAAAGGCCTGTTTCCGGCTGTAGATATATGATATGATATGATATGAAGTTTCCGGTCAGAACCTGAGGAAGGGTCCTGATCCGAAACATCACCCATCCTTTTTCTCCAGAGATGATGAAAGACCCGCTGAGTTACTCCAGTACTTTGTATCCATCTTTGGCATGAACCAGCAGTTCCATTCTACACAGCCTGTGCTGGTGGGTGCTGGGGTCAACACTGAGCTTGCTGCCACTGAGGACTCTGGGCTGGGAGAGCAGTGCAGTCAAACAGAATGTCCCAGCAGGCCGCATGTCTGCATCACAGCATCCCTGGTCTTGGGGCCTGAACTCCCTTGGGTACCGACTGTTGCTTAACACAGCTGCCCACCAGTGCACCTCACACATGCTGCCCTGGCCTACCGAGTCCCTCCACCTCTCTGTGCTCCATGAGGGGATGGCAGCTTCCATCACATCCAACAAGACCTTGGGTGGACACAACATGCTGGAGTAACTCAGCGGGTCAGGCAGCATCTCTGGAGAGAAGGGATAGATGACGTTTAGGGTCGGAACCTTTCCTCAGACTGGTGACCTAGTCTTTTTCTCCAGAGATGCTGCCTGACCTGTTGAATTACTCCAGCATGTTGTGTCTATCTTTGGTATAAGCTGGCATCTGCAGTTCCTTCCTACACAACAGAGACCTTGGGATGATGATGTTCAGATTGGAAGCAGGAGTCACCAGTCCAGCCAGACCTCAGACATGTGACTGTTCCTTCAAATACGTGCCAGAGGCGTGTGAAACGTCTACGTTTGACAGTTATACTTTCACTTGTTCGGGAGTGACAAGATCAGCATTTATTCCCAATTGTAGACCTTGGAACTGCTGATACTAGATTGCAAAGAAAGACACAAAGTGCTGGGGTAACTGGAAGAACTGCATCTCATCTTGCATTCAATCTGGGTATTTTATAACCCAACGGTATGGAAATTGATTTCTCCAATTGTAGGTAATTAACCTACAAACATCCTCCCCCACCTTTCTTCCCACTATTCCTTGTGCCACACACCTAATTCCCCCTTTTCCCTTTCCCCTATTCCCTTCCACCTATATTCCTACCACTGGCTTCATATTTCTATTCCTAGATTTTTATTTCTAGTACAGGCCCAGTGCCGTCAAACGTTCATCATCGGTTAACCCACTCGTTACTGGGATCATTCTTGTAAACCTCCTCTGGACCCTCTCCAGTGCCAGCACATCCTTCCTCAGATATGGTGCCCAACATTGCTCACAATTTACCAGGCTTTGTCCCACCCTCACCTTCCTTCCCGCCGTCTCTCCCCCACTACAATGAGGGATGAAATTCAGTCCCTTGCGAAGGAAGACATGGGGACTGACGAGGTAGAGTCACTGTGGATTGAGTTGGGGAATTGTAAAGGCAAGAAGACACTAATTGGTGTTATCTACAGACCCCCAAATAGTAGCCTGGATGTAGGGTGTAAGTTGCAGCAGGAGTTAAAACTGGCATGTAAGACAGGTAATGCCACTGTGGTGATGGGGGATTTCAATATGCAGGTAGACTGGGAAAATCACGTTGGTTGTGGACCACAAGAAAGAGAGTTTGTGGAGTGCCTCCGAGATGGATTCTTAGAGCAGCTTCTACTGCAGCCTACCAGAGAGAAGGCAATTCTGGATTTAGTGTTGTCCATTGAACCAGATTTGATAAGAGAACTCGAGGTAAAGGAACCGCTTGGAGGTATTGATCATAATATGATTAGTTTTAATCTGCAATTTGAGAGGGAGAAGGTTAAATCGGACGTGTCAGTGATGCAGTTGAACAAAGGGGACTATGAAGGCATGAGAGAGGAGCTGGCCAAGGTAGACTGGAAAGGGGTCCTAGCAGGATTGACGGTGGAACAGTAATGGCAGGAATATCTGGGCATAATCCGGAAGACGCAGGATCATTTCATTCCAAAAAGGAAGAAAGATTCTAAGGGGAGTAGGAGGCAACCGTGGCTGACAAGGGAAGTTAGGGATGGATTAAAACTAAAAGAAAAGATGTATAACACAGCAAAGAGTAGCCAGAAGCCAGAGGATTGGGAAACTTTCATAGGACAACAGAAGGTAACAAAACGGGCAATACGGGCTGAAAAGATGAAGTACGAGGGGAAGCTGGCCAAGAATATAAAGAAGAACAGTAAAAGCTTCTTTAGATATGTTAAGAGAAAAAGAGTAGCAAAATCAAATGTGGGTCCCTTGAAGCCAGACATGGGTGAAATTATTATGCGTAACAAGGAAATGGCAGAAGAGTTGAACAGGTACTTCGGATCTGTCTTCACTAAGGAAGACACAAACAATCTCCCAGATGTACTAGAGGACAGAGGATCTAGGGGGGTAGAGGAACTGAAAGAAATTTTCATTAGGTGAGAAATAGTATTGGGTAGACTAATGGGACTGAAGGATGATAAATCCCCTGGGCCTGATGGTCTGCATCCCAGGGTCCTCAGGGAGGTGACTCTAGAAATAGTGGACGCATTGGTGATAATTTTCCAATGTTCAATAGATTCAGGATCAGTTCCTGTGGATTGGAGGATAGCTAATGTTATCCCACTTTTCAAGAAAGGAGCGAGAGAGAAAACGGGGAATTACAGACCAGTTAGCCTGACATCGGTGGTGGGGAAGATGCTGGAGTCAATTATTAAAGAGGTAATAACGGTGCATTTGGATAGCAGTAAAAGGATATGTCCAAGTCAGCATGGATTTATGAAAGGAAAATCATGCTTGACTAACCTGGAATTCTTTGAGGATGTTACAAGTAAAATGGATGAAGGGGAGCCAGTGGATGTAGTGTATCTAGACTTTCAGAAAGCCTTTGATAAGGTCCCGCACGGGAGATTGGTGACTAAAATTAGAGCACATGGTATTGGGGGTAGAGTGTTGACATGGATAGAAAATTGGTTGGCAGACAGGAAGCAAAGAGTAGGAGTAAACGGGTCCTTTTCAGAATGGCAGGCAGTGGCGAGTGGAGTGCCGCAAGGCTCGGTGTTGGGGCCGCAACTATTCACCATATATATTAATGATTTGGAAGAGGGAATTAGAAGCAACACTAGCAAGTTTGCAGATGACACAAAGCTGGGTGGCAGTGTAAACTGTGAAGAGGATGTTAGGAGGTTGCAGGGTGACCTGGACAGGTTCAGTGAGTGGGCAGATGTGTGGCAGATGCAGTATAATATAGATAAATGTGAGGTTATCCACTTTGGCGGTAAAAACAAGGAGGCAGATTATTATCTCAATGGTGTCAGGTTAGGTAAGGGGGAAGTGCAGCGAGACCTGGGTGTCCTTGTACACCAGTCACTGAAAGTTGGCGTGCAGGTACAGCAGGCAGTGAAGAAAGCTAATGGCATGTTGGCCTTCATAACAAAAGGATTTCAGTATAGGAGTAAAGAGGTTCTTCTGCAGTTGGACAGGGCCCTGGTAAGACCACATCTGGAGTATTGTGTACAGTTTTGGTCTCCTAATTTGAGGAAGGACATCCTTGTAATTGAGGCAGTGCAGCGTAGGTTCACGCGATTGATCCCTGGGATGGCGGGACTGTCATATGAGGAAAGATTGAAAAGACTAGGCTTGTATTCACTGGAGTTTAGAAGGATGAGAGGGGATCTTATAGAAACATATAAAATTATAAAAGGACTGGACAAGCTAATGCAGGAAAAATGTTCCCAATGTTGGGCGAGTCCAGAACCATGAGTCACAGTCTTAGAATAAAGAGGAGGCCATTTAAAACTGAGGTGAGAAAAAACTTTTTCACCCAGAGAGTTGTGAATTTGTGGAATTCTCTGCCACAGAGGGCAGTGGAAGCCAAATCACTGGATGGATTTAAATGAGAGTTAGATAGAGCTCTAGGGGCTAGTGGAATCAAGGGATATGGGGAGAAGGCAGGCACGGGTTATTGATTGGGGACGATCAGCCATGATCACAATGAATGGCGGTGCTGGCTCAAAGGGCCGAATGGCCTCCTCCTGCACTTATTTTCTATGTTTCTATGTTTCTTAGTCGAAAGTAAAGTCCTGACCCAAACGGCACCTATTCATGTTAGTGTGAAACGCACATCTCCAGATTCAGGGACTGTTTCGTCCCAGGTGTTATCGGGCAAATGATTCATCCTACCACAACTAGAGAACAGTCCTGAGCTAGTATCTAGCTCATCGGGGACCCACAGACTATCTTTGATCAGACTTTACTGGCATTACCCAGAAATAAATGTTATTCCCTCATCATATAGCTGTGCATTGTGAATGGCCTGATTGTAATCAGGTATTGTCTTTCCGCTGACTGGTTAGCACGCAAAGAAAACTTTTGACTGTACCTCGATACACGTGACAATAAACTAAACTGAATGGAACTCCAGAGATAGACACAAAGAGCTGAAGTAACTCAGCAGGTCAGACAGCATCCCTGGAGTAAAGGAATAGTTGATGTTTTGGGTCGAGACCCTTCTTCAGTCTGATAGTCTAAAGTCAATAGTCAATAGACTGAAGAAGGGTCTCGTCCCGAAACCATTCCTTCTCTCCAGAGATGCTGCCTGTCCTGCTGAGTTACTCCGCATTTTGTTTCTATCTTTGGTTTAAACCAGCATCTGCAATTCCTTCCTACAATCAATGTACAACAGCTGTGGAACTCTCTGCCTCAGAAGGCAGTGGAGGCCAATTCCCTGGATGCTTTCAAGAGAGAGTTAGATAGAGCTCTTAATGATAGAGGAGTCAGGGGGTATGGGAGAAGGCAGGAACGAGGTACTGATTGTGAATGATCAGCCATGATGACGGTGAATGGCGGTGCTGGCTCGAAGGGCCGAATGGCCTCCTCCTGCACCTATTGTCTATTGTCAATCATTATCACGTTGCTCTCCTTACTATTCCTTCAAGGATCTTTTCTTTACAGGAAAATACTTCTTGTTAAGGGTCTGTGTGAGTGGGCGAGGGTTACAGAGATCCTTGGCTCCACCAAAGGGAAATTATTGTGAACTGGGCTCAGCACAGTCTTGCAATGGATTTAAGTGTAAATCTCTGATAGAAATTGCAAACTAAGCACAGTAGTGCTGATCCTTTAATAATTTAAGTGTGAAAATCTTTTCATTTCCAGAGGCATAATAATTAAAATCAATTTCCGCGATGCCATGAACAATTATCCAAATTGAAACTAATGAGATTGTCAAAATTATGTGGGATTATAAAGGGAAGTCCTCAGTATTTGGTGTATTGAGGGATGATCTGATTGCCATGGCTGTGATTACCAGGCTGTGTGCTGAACCTCATTAGCACAGTTGACAGGATGCAAGTGACAAGCCACAGGCTCCGCAGTCTGCCCTCAGCTCTGATCACAGCACACGTGACCTGATTCAGAGCAGTCCTCTGGGTCGCCTGGACTGGCCAGACTCCATGACCAGTCCACTGAGTTTACCGAACTGCGGTTTGTACATTGGAGCTCAGTTCTGTTTTTTAAATGATATCATAGAATCATACAGTCATACAGCTGGGAACAGGCCCTTCAACCCTACTTGCCCACACTGACCAACATGTCCCATCTCCACCAGTCCCACCTGTGGCTCATGTTCCTCCAAACCCATCCTATCCATGCACCTGTCGAAGTGTTTCTTAAATGTTGCAATAGTCCCTCCTCTGACAGCTCGTTCCATACACCCACCACCCTTTGTGTGAAAAAATGACCCTTCAGATTCCTTTCCCCTTTCCCCTTCACCTTAAACCTATGTTGTCTGGTTCTTGATTCCCGTACTCTGGGCAAGAGACTCAATGCTGTTTGTAGGGTTGTTTTGAGATCTGCTGGAGACATGCTATAGGTCAGGTGATGTGCACAGAGTTAGTATTTAAGTTCAGTTTAGTTTAGAAGTACTGCATTCACCCCACAGAGTCCACACCGACTATCAGTCACCCGTACACTAATTCTATCCTCCACACTAGGAGCAATTTTCAGAAGCAAATTAACCTAAATGGTTGCGTGGTACAGCCCAGTGGTGCAGCGGTAGAGTTGCTGCCTTACAGCGCCAGAGACCCGGGTTCAATACTGACTATGGGTGTTATCTGTACGGAGTTTGTACGTTCTCCCCGTGACCTGCGTGGGTTTTCTCCGGGTGCTCCAGTTTCCTCCCACACTCCAAGACGTACAGGTTTGTAAATTAATCGGCCTGTTAACCTAAACTAAACTAAAAACCCGCACATCTTTGGAGTGTGGAAGGAAACTGGAGCACATGCAAACTCCACACAGACAGCATCCGCGATCAGGGTCAAACCCAGGTGTCTGGTGTTGAGAGGCAGCAACTCTACCGTTGTACCAGTGTGCCACCTTACGGTTGATATATTGTCTCAAAAGCTGGAAAAAAAAGCTAGAAAAAGATTATTGTTGCATTGTAGATGCAAGTTCATTCATGACTGGTCTATTCATCATTCAGAGACCATCAGAACAGTAGCAGGCAGTTTTACTTATTTTTAAGTGAATTATGTTTGATAAAAACAATACAACTTCCTAAATTGGAATAAAATCTTTTATAAATGTCTCGCAACTGTTAGAGGTGTAGCAGTACACATCGAACACAGATGATTAATGCAAATCTAGATAGGGAAAGTGGACAGATAAATCTCAGATATAGGTTTTCTGTAACAGCATGAATATGTCAAAGGGACATGGTGTACAGCACATCTCATGTATATTAATGGCACTGCTTATCCAGACGTCGGTGTGTGTCAGTAATCACGGGTGTGTTGGGTGTCTAGGTATCTTTTTAGAGAAACAAGAGGCAGAGTTTTGTATCAAGTTGCATGAAGTTGTATTAAGATGGTGCCCGGGACTTTAGTTTAGTTTAGTTTAGAAATACAGCGTGGAAACAGGCCCTTTGGCCCACTGGGTCCGCACAGACCAGCGATTCCCGCACATTAACACTACACTACACACACAAGGGGCAATGTTACATTTATTACCAAGCCAATTAACCTACAAACCTGCACGTCTTTGGAGTGTGTGAAGAAATCAACGATCTCAGGCAGGTCACAGGGAGAACGTACAAACTCCGTACAGACATCACCCGTAGTCAGGATGGAACCCGGGTATCCGGCGTTGTGTGGCAGCAACTCTATCGCTGCACCACCTACTGAACATAGAACCTAGAATAGCACAACACAGGAACAGGCCCTTCGGCCCATAATGTCTGTGCGAACTTGATGCCAAAAGAGTTACATATCTCTCAATATCCATGTACCTATTTAAATGGTTATTAAATGCCACTCTGGTATCAGCCTCCACCACCATCCCTGGCAATGTATTCCAGGCACCCACCACCCTCTGTGTAAATCACTTGCCCCATACATCTCCTTTGCCCTCTCTCCTTAAAGCGATGCTCTCTAGTCTTTGAAATTTCCTCTCCAGGAAGAAGGTTGGGGCAGCACAGTGGTGCCGTGGTAGAGTGTCTTTGGTTGGGCCACTTTTGGAGTATTGCATGCAGTCCTAGTTTTGCCAGTAACAAGGAATGATTATACGGCTTTGGAGAGGGTGAAGGTGTTCCAGGTGTTGCCTGAATTAAAGAGTTTTAGCTGTTACAAATTTGTTTTTATTTTTAATGCAACACTGGAGGTTGAGGAATGACCTGATTGATGTCATATCATATCATATCATATATATACAGCCGGAAACAGGCCTTTTCGGCCCTCCAAATCCGTGCCGCCCAGCGATCCCCGCACATTAACACTATCCTACACCCACTAGGGACAATTTTTACATTTACCCAGCCAATTAACCTACATACCTGTACGTCTTTGGAGTTATGTCTATAAAGTTATGAGAGGCATTGACAAGGTTGGTAGTCAACGTCTTTCTATCAGAGTGGAAATGTGAAATAGGAGAGGGCATTGGTTTAAGATTAGAGGAGCAAAGTTTAAAAGAGATTTATATATTTTTTACACAGAGAACAGTATGTGCCTGGCATACACTGCCTGGGAAAGTGGTGGCAGCAGATACGATATCCACATTTAAGCGCCACTTAAGCAGACAGTCATTTGAACAGGCTGGGAGATTGAAGGAGATAGACCATGTGTCAAAGGGATAGACAAAGGGATTGTTAGATTGGCATCATGGTCAGGTAGGACATTGTGGGCTCAAGGGCCTGTACCTGTGCCGTACTGTTTAATATGTAGGAAAGAACTGCAGATGCTGTTTAAATCGATGGTAGACACAAAATGCTGGAGTAACTCAGCATCTCTGGAAATGCTGCCTGACCCGCTGAGTTACTTCAGCATCCTGTGCAGTTTAATGTTCTGCGTACCATCCACACTTCTACACAGGAGTGGAGTTCCAGTCCCAGACTGGGAATTTCAGAAAGTGTCCACACATTCTGTACATAGGATCTGACAACATCAGTGAAGAAGTCCTGGTGGTACCGAATACATGACATGACCTACTTCATGTCACAGTTTGCCCTTAAAGTGGAGTTAGTCCATTCATCATAGAGTCGTACAGTCATAGGGTAGAAACAAGCCCTTCGGCCCAACTTGCCCACACCAGCCAACATATCCCAACTACACTAATAATAATAATAATAATGCATTACATTTATATAGCGCTTTTCAAACACTCAAAGACGCTTTACAGGGATTTATAGAACATAGAGAAGTGAATAATAGATAAATAAGTAAACGAACAGAGAAAGGAGACAGAAGGTGAGGTGAGCTTCAGTGGTTGAAGGCAGTACTGAACAGGTGAGACTTCAGTGATGTTTTGAATGTGGTGAGTGAGGAGGAGTCTCTGACGGTTTGGGGTAGTGAGTTCCATAGGGTGGGAGCAGCGATGGAGAAAGCCCTGTCCCCCCAGGATCTGAGTTTGGTCCGGATGGGGGGGGATAGGAGATTGGCAGCAGCAGAGCGGAGGGTGCAGGTGGGAGTGTGCCTGTGGAGGAGGTCAGTCAGGTAGGATGGGGCCAGGTTATGGAGGGCTTTGTAGGTCATGAGGAGGATTTTGTACTGGATTCTCTGGGGGATGGGGAGCCAGTGGAGTTTGTAAAGGACGGGGGTGATATGGTCACGGATCGGGGTGTGGGTGAGTAGACGGGCAGCGGAGTTTTGAATGTATTGAAGTTTACTGATGATTTTTGAGGGTGCGCCATAGAGGAGGCTGTTGCAGTAGTCCAGACGGGAGGTGATGAAGGCGTGGATGAGGGTTTCTGCAGCTGTGGAGGAGAGGGATGGACGGAGACGGGCAATATTTTTGAGGTGGAAGAAGGCTGTCTTTGTGATGTGTTTGACGTGTTCCATGTCCCCGCGTTTGGCCCATATCCATCCAAACCTGTACCTGTACCTGTACCTATCCATGTACCTGTCTAACTGTTTCTTAAAATATTGGGATAGTCCCAGCCTCAACTACCTCCTCTGGCAGCTTGTTCCATACACCCACCACCCTTTGTGTGAAAAAGTTTCTATTAAATCTTTCCCCCTTCACCTTAAACCTCTGTCCTCTTGTCCTCAATTCACCTACTTTGGGCAAGAGACTGTGCATCTACCTTCCGAAACATCACCCATTCCTTCTCTCCAGAGATGCTGCCTGCCCCACTGAGTTACTCCAGCTTTTTGTGTCTACCTTCGGTTTAAACCAGCACCTGCAGTTCCTTCTTACACAACGTGCATCTCCTTGATCTATCTCTCTCATGATTTTATACACCTCTATAACATCTATAAGATCTATAAGGTCACAAGATCCTGATGAGGATCCATATGGTCACGTTTGTGCCTCTGTAAACAGGAGTCATATTTAAATCTTAAAATATAGGTAACGTCAGAAAAGTGGCACGCTTCAAGGTTGTGAGATGGTCAGGAGGGGGTGAGACTGGCCACACCACAGGAGGGGGTGAGACTGGCCACACCACAGGAGGGGGTGAGACTGGCCACTCCACTGGAGGGGGTGAGACTGGCCACTCCACAGGAGTGAGTGAGACTGGCCACTCCACAGGAGTGAGTGAGACTGGCCACACCACAGGAGGGGGTGAGACTGGCCACACCACAGGAGTGAGTGAGACTGGCCACTCCACTGGAGGGGGTGAGACTGGCCACACCACAGGAGGGAGTGAGACTGGCCACACCACTGGAGGGAGTGAGACTGGCCACACCACTGGAGGGAGTGAGACTGGCCACACCATGGTCGTCCCCTTGCAGCTTGCTTGTTTCTCTGTGCCTTTCTGAGTCTGGCCAGGCCACGGTTTCATCCACGTGAATCTCCCAACCCAGGCCCCGCTGACAGCCTGGTTCCCTAGCAACTAGAAATTACTTTTCCCATTTTTCTTTTTTTATTCTGCTTTGCTTTTCAGTCGGTGCTTTTGTGCAAGTCTCAAAGAACTGTTGAATAAACTTTCAAAGAATGAGAGAGATGCGAGGAGGAGCAATTGTTTGTTCAAAAGCCATCCTTCTGTTTCCTCTGCGTTCCTTATTCCCCAAGGATTGGGGAAGTGAATGCCTGCCTGAGGTTTATGTGCTTGATGTTCTCCACTTGCATCACTAGAACAGATTCACTGTTTTTGTTGGTGAGAAATTGGCGGATATGTGACCCTCTATCATCACAATGAACACACTGAATGAGGTCGAGACATCATGTGGGCATGTGAACCCCTGGGTGTGAGATGATTGCCCTTCAATAGCCAAGGAACATCTTATTGTTGAAGGTCTGTCTGCAGCTTGATTCCTTTGACCTGCACCAAAGCTCCTTTTTGTTACACTTGTTCAAATACTACTTTCCTCTCACAGATAGTCACCCAAAAATCCATCTATTTTATATTATTTACTGAATAGTGAAAGGCAATAGACAATATATAACATATATAACATATAACAACTACAGCATGGAAACAGGCCTGTCCGGCCCTACCAGTCCACGCCGACCATTCTCCCTGACCTAGTCTCATCTACCTGCACTCAGACCATAACCCTCCAATCCCCTCCTATCCATATACCTATCCAATTTACTCTTAAATAATAAAATCGAGCCAGCCTCCACCACTTCCACCGGAAGCCCATTCCATACAGCCACAATAGGTGCAGGAGTAGGCCATTCAGCCCTTCGAGACAGCACCACCATTCAATGTGATCATGGCTGATCATTCACAATCAGTACCCCGTTCCTGACTTCTCCCCATACCCCCTGACTCACTGGATACAGTGGATGTGGAGATGTTTCCACAAGTGGAAGTCCAGGACCAGAGGCCACAGGCTCAGAATTAAAGGATGTTCCTTTAGGAAGGAGATAAGGAGGAATTTATTTAGTCAGAGGGTTGTGAATCTGTGGAATTCATTGCCACAGAAGGCTGTGGAGGACATCTATGGATATTATTAAGGCAGATACAGATAGATTCTTGATTAGTACGGATGTCAGGGATTATGAAGAGAAGGCAGGAGAATGGGGTTAGGAGGGAGGGATAGATTAGCCAAGATTGAATGGCGGAGTAGACTTGATGGGCCGAATGGCCAAATTCTGCTCCTGTCAATTGTAAACTAGTGAAGACTGAGGGAATAAAAATATCTGAACCTGAGTGTTGTTTCCAATAAATAAGTGACACTTGATAGAAACATCGGTGGCAATTTCCATCCCTTTGCCGATGTCTGAAAGACTGGTTGGGTTGAAATTAGCTGGATTCCTACTTTGTGCTCTGACCTTTGGCACACGGTGGCACAGCGGTAGAGTTGCTGCCTTACAGCGCCAGAGACCTGGGTTCGATCTTGACTACGGGTGCTGTCATTACAGAGTTTGTACGTTCTCCCCGTGACCATGTGGGTTTTCTCTGGGTTCTCTGGTTTCCACGCACACTCCAAAGACTTACAGGTTTGTAGGTTAATTGGCTTCAGTAAAATTGTAGATTGTCCTTAGTGTGTGTTGGATGGTGCTAGTGTGCGGGGATCGCTGGTTGGTGTGGACTCGGTGGGTCGAAGGGCCTGTTTCTACACTCTATCTCTAAACTAAACTAAACTAAACCTCTGTGTGTAGGAAGGTACTGTAGATGCTGGTTTAAACCAAAGAAGGACAAAATGCTGGAGTAACTCAGCGGGACAGGCAGCATCTCTGGAGAGTAGGAATGGGTGGATTCCTTCACCCGTTCCTCTCTCCAGAGATGCTGCCTGTCCCGCTGAGTTACTCCAGCATTTTGTGTCTATCTAAACTAAACCTCCATCAGCACAAATCAATATTTTCCACACTGTTGGGTTGGAGCTAGTGTTACAGGTGCACTGGAGCACCTTGGCTGAAGGAGCCACTTCTCCTGGAGCCAGACTTTCAGTGTGACAGCCAAGACGTTGCCTGGGCCCTTTGCTCTAGGTAGATCCAGCGCTCTCAGCCGTTCGTAACACTTGGAGTTCTTGGAATTGGCAGAAGACGGGCTTCTGCGATGATGGGGACTTCAGGTGGAGCCTGAGGTGGATCATCCACTTCATTACCTCCTGGCTGGAGATAGTTTCAGGCATGTCTTGGCACCTCCACACTGGGCCCTGCCGCTGTTTGGATGTGAATGTTCTTGGAAGCTCATCTCTCATTAGCTGTTTAATTGTCCATCACCATTCACAGCTGAATGTGCAGGACTGCAGAGTACATACCTCTGGGACCGATACTGCTCTTGAAGATGTCTCCATGCTGAGCATTGTATTGTTTAGTGCTCTACGTGCTGTACATTAATATTCTTGATAAATTGAAAATGTACACAACGTGCCATTTTCACGCTCTCGAATATATCTGTCTTGTGTTCCATCTGTACGCAGTGCTGTTCTGGCGAGTTAAATCTAAATTGTTCTGTGGTGTCATGATGGGACTGTGGACACGAGGAAGTGTGTAACTCTGAGTCTCATTGCTGGCCTGGAATGTGATAATCCTTTCCAATTCCGGCACAGAAGTATCTCAGCCCAAGGAGGCAAAAGGAAAATTATGGGATGAGAATTAGATTAGGAGCTAGTGGCAATTGGCATTCTCTGGATTATTGGAATTACTTTCTCTTCTGGAAGATCACATAATTGCTGGGTTTTACAAACTGTTATTTTGGTTGCTGTTGGCAAGTTATCCAAAGTCGAGTGACATTTCCCAGAGATGTGCAGAGAGAAATAGCATCAGGATTGCAGCTGTAGAGGTACAGTAAAAAGCTTAGTTCTGCAAGCTATCCAGATAGACCCAACACATAATAATACAAGGAACCCAAACTCAAATACAATGGGGAGAGCAAATGGGAAGATGCAGACTGCAGAATATTATTCTCAGCATTGTAGCGCATCAGTTCCAGAGACAAAGTCCAATGTCCGCAATGGGTTAGAGGTGAATCGGACAGCACCTTAGCTTATGGAAGGACCGTTCAGAAACCTGATAACAGAGGGTAAGAAGCTGTACCTGAGTCTGGTGGTGTGCACTTTCAAACTTCTGTTTCATTTGCCCAACGAGAGCAGGGAGAAGAAGGAATGACTGGGCTGGGATAAGTCTTTGATTAGTTGCCCCTTTTCCAAGGCAGCATGAGGTGTAGATAGACTCAATGGTGGGAAGTCTGGTCTGTGTGATGGACTGGGCTACATCCACAACTCTGCATTTTCTTGCAGTCTTGGGCAGAGCTGCTGCCAAACAATATGTAGGAAGGAACTGCAGATGCTGGTTTACACCAAAGATAGACACAAAATGCTGGAGTAACTCAGCGGGTCAAGCAACATCTCTTGACAAAAGAAATAGGTGACGTTTTTCAGACTGTGAGAGAACTTCTTCAAAGTAGGCATACCTTGAGGAGATTTTGTGGTGGAGCAGATAAAATGTGTAGGAAGGAACTACAGATGCTGATTCCCAAACAAGCTGAGAAGCAACCCAAAGTATGGCTTCTATGCTGCATCTGTAGAGGTTTCCCTCATAGAAGGAGGTTGGTGTCATCCCAGAGTAAGTGGTGATGGGTCTGGATGAAATCACACAGGGCTTTCTCAGGGGCGGCATTTTGTGCAAAAGTGAATTTCATTTGATGGATCTTTATGTTTGACTCCACAAACCTGTTCATAAGGTCATAACTAATAGTGGCAGAATGAGGCCATTCGGCCCATCAAGCCTACTCTGCCATTCAATCATGGCTGATCAATCTCTCTCTCCTAATTCCATTCCCTTGCCTTCTCCCCATAATCTCTGTGGCAGGGAGGTGCAGTGGTTGAGTTGCTGCCTTACAGCGTTTGCAGCACCTGTTTCCGTGCTGTATCTCCAAACTAAACTAAACTAAACCCATACTAATCAAGAATCTCTATCTCTGCCTTAAAATATCCATTGACAGCCTCCACAGCCTCCTGTGCCAAAGAATTCCACAGATTCACCACCTTCTGACGAAAGAAATTCCTTCTCATCTTCCGAAAGGAACGTCCTTTAATTCTGAGGCTATGACCTCTGGTCCTAGACTCTCCCACTAGTGGAAACATCCTCTCCACATCCACTCTATCCAGGCCGCTCACTATTCGGTGAAGTTCAGTTGCTAGGCAACCTGTGCTGTCGTTTGTTCTTCCCATATCCCATAATCTGCAGTATTTACCCCCCTTGTCAGAGTAAAATCTAAATAATACCCTCTGGTTATTCAGCAGGGGGTATTTTGGAGTACCGTTCAAATCTCCATAGAGATGGCTCGCGAGCTAATTCTATTGCTCAAAATGTTTAGTCTAGATTTTAGTTTCGTTTTAAGTTTAGAGATACAGTTCGGAAACAGGTCCTTCGGCCCATCGAGACCGCGCCAACCAGCGTTCACCCCGTCCACTACACTACACTACGGACAATTTACAATTTTATTTTACCGAAGCCAAATTAACCTTCAAATCTGTATGTCTTTGGAGGTTGGGTGGAAACTGGAGCACCCGGGGAAAACCCACGCGGTCACAGGAAGAGCGTACAAACTTCGTACAGACAGCACCCGTAGTCAGGATTAAACCTGGGTTTCTGGCACAGTGAGGAAGCAACTCTACCACTGCGCCACCATGCCCTAGCAGGACAGAGCAAACAAGGAATTGCAGATGGTGTAATCTTGGGCAAAACGCAAAGTGCTGGGGGAGGGAATGGACGGGTAACCTTTCAGATCAGAATCCTTCTTCAGGCCAGAAAAATATATTTAAGGGATGAAAAGAAGATCCTTTCTTCTTTTGACTCAAGTTATAGAAGGGCTGATGTGGGAATATCTGTTAAATGGGCTGGGGAAGTAGACATCATTCAACATGTAAGATGGACAGAAAATGCTGGAGTAATTCAGGGGGTCAGGCAGCATCTCTGGAGAAAAAAGGAATAGGTGATGTTTGAGTCGAAAGCCTTCTTCACCTGAAGGTTTTCTCAACCCAAAATGTCACCAGTTCCTTCTCACCAGCAATGCTGCCTGTCCCGCTGAATTACTCCAGCATTTTGTGTCTATCTTTGCTATAAACCAGCACCTGCAGTTCCTTCCTACACATCATGTGTTAACTTCCCTCATTTCTAGAACTCCTTAAAATGCTTTGAGCTTTCGACCATTTTAAACTGTGAAGAAAACCGTTTTATCGGAATTGATCAATGAACGTAGTGCTTCACCTGTTGGAAAACTGGGGCACTGAGGCTGACAGGCTGGTGAAACGAGGGAAGGGGTAAAAGGCCACATAGACAAGGAAGGGAAACTGTTTGTGGATTACTGGGATAACTTGAGAAGATAAATGTTGAAATACTAACCAATGCTTTTCCCAAGTCCCTAAGCTAAAGTCGAGGTGAATAGATCCCCTTGGCTTGGATAGGAGTACTACAGGTAGGAGGGCAGGAAGATGAAATGCAAGGGGCAGCTACAGATTATTGTGCATGTCTCAGGAATCAGTCTGGTTTATTGTCACGTGTACCGAGGTACAGTGAAAAGCTTTTGTTGCGTGCTATGCAGGCAGTGGAAAGATAATACATGATTACAATCGAGCCGTTTACAGTGTACAGATACATGATAAGGGAATAACGTTAAGAGCACGGTAAAGCCAACAAAATTCGATCAAGAATAGTCTGAGGGTCTCCAATGAGGTAGAGAGTAGTTCAGCACTGCTCTCTGGTTGTGGTAGGATGATTCAATTTGCCTCATAACAGCTGGGAAGAAACTGTCCCTGAATCTGGAGCTCCCTGAATCTGAATCAGTGCTTTCAAGTTTTACAATAAACTAGACCAAGTGGACGTGTTGGGCCCATTCCTCATAGAGGGGGGTCAGGGAAGGGGAGAGGGTGTGAGTGAGTGAGCCCTGGACCAAAAGCCTCTCCTGTATTGTAGCACCCTCAACCCCCCCCACTCAATCCCCCTAATCCCCCCCTCCTCCCCCCACTGACCCACTCCACCCCCCCTACCCACCCCCACTTGCCCCTCCATCACTTGCCCCAACCCTACCCCCACTCCCCCCAGCCCTGCCTCCACCCCCATTTCCCCCTCCCCACCCCTATCCCCTCAACCCCACTCGCCCCCACCTTCCTCCCCTCCCCTACCCCCATTCTCGCTGCCCACACTCCCCCACCCCCAATCTTCCCTCCTCCCCACCCCCACTCTCCCCCACCCCCACTCTTCCCTCCTCCCCACCCCCACTCTCCCCCACCCCCACTCTCTCCTCCCCCACCCCCACTCTCCCTGCCCACACTCCACTCTCCCCCTCACCCCCATTCTTCCCTCCTCCCCACCCCACCCTGCCTTTCTCCCCACCCCCACTCTCCCCCCCCACCCCCACTCTCTTCTCCCCAACCCCAACCCCCATTCTCCCCTCTTCCCCACCCCCACTCTCCCCTGCCCCACACTGTCCCCCTTCCCCCCCACCTCCACTCCCTTATCCCGACCCCCAACCCCCTCACCCTCCCTCTTCCCCCCACTCCCACTCTCACCGACCCCCCCAACCCCACTCTGTGGGGGGACTGATGAAAAATCATATTCCAGTTTGGATCAAATGTTCAGGCTAAAGTTTAGTTTAGTTTAGAGATACAGCGCGGAAACAGGCCCATCGGCCCACTGAGTCCGTGCCGACAGAGATCTCCGCACACTAGCACCTTGCTACACACTCTGCCGCCCTTTGCTCAGGCTAGTGAACTTCCATTTGTAAAGTCCTGGGTTTAGCGCAGGCATGAACAATGGTCGAGACTGTGATGTACTGAATCAGGAGAACAGGGGCTGTGCAGGTCGTGAGCAGTGCACTCGTGCAGTGATGCTCAGAGACTGTGAGGGAGGGGACTGGAGGTAGGTCGTGAGCAGTGCACTCGTGCAATGATGCTCAGAGACTGTGATGTACTGGATCAGGAGAGCAGGCAGGCGGGGCTGTGCAGGTCCTGAGCAGTGCACTCGTGCAGTGGTGGGACCCACTTCATCAGGCACAGGCCACAAGACCAAACAGCGGTGGTCACGGTGGAAAACCCATCACCAGTGTCAGGGCAAACATTCAGCTCCATGAACAAGCAATTCCCAGTCAGCATGGGTCATAACCTTGCGTTGATTAAGTCTCTTCCCTTTGTACACACCGCCTTTGAGAGAGCGTGCAGTGGTAGAGTTGCTGCCTCACAGCGCGAGAGAGCTGGATTTGATCCTGACTATGGGTGCTGTCTGCACGGAGTTTGTACGTTCTCCCCATGACTGCGTGGGTTTTCTCCGGGAGCTCCACTTTCCACCCACACTCCAAAGACGTACAGGTTTGTAGGTTAATTGGCTTTGGTAAACATTGTAAATTATCCCTAGTGTGTGTAGGATAGTGTTAGTGTACGGGGACCAACTGCATTTGCCAGAGAGCGGATGCCTGGCAGTTGTGCATTTCACAATAAAAAAGTGCTGGAATACTTGGTGACTCAGGCAGCATCTGTGGAGGAAGATGTACAGGTGACATTTTGATTAGGGTCCCTTCTTTGTACTGTGCCTTTGCACTATTTGTTGGAAGGCTGAAGTCTGGTACTGAATTTCGTCCAATTTGGATGACAAATAAAGCTATCTTGAATCTTGAATCTCTTGGTAAGAAGTTAAAGAAACTGAAGACCCGGAACAATGTCTTGACTGGATAGGATCTATTGTCAAGTTGGGTCTTCAAAGACATTTGAGAGTACAGAGGTTGAAACAGAAACAAGCGAAGTGGGAACTGGAGCTGAACGAGAGCTCATTGCTGGGCATGCAGCAGAACTGGGCAAGATTGCAACAAGGAAGCATTCCAGGTAACAGAAGATAAAGAAATTACCAAACGTTGTCGAAAACCTTCCATGCAAGAAAAAGAAATAAGGAAGTATTCGAAAATGGTATCAGCATCAGGATTCTTTCTCTAATGGAGATTTAGGAATCTCAGGTGTTGCAAACTTGGAATTTAAACACAAAACATTTGCACAATCAGCCATAATGGAGTAGCAGGGTGAGGCGTCAAACCATTACTGTTGAGGTTTTGGCAGTGTAAAGTTGGGATTGAGATGGCATGGGTCCAATAGTGGCACATCGGTTTTTATATTCATGAAGATAGACACATAATGCTGGAGTAACTCAGCGGGTCAGGCAGCATCTCTGGAGTAACTCAGCGGGTCAGGCAGCATCTCTGGAGAGAAGGAATGGGTGACGCTTTTTCCCTTATTCTTTCTGAAGAAGGGTCGCAACCCGAACCGTTACCCACTCCATTTCTCCAGAGATGCTGCCTGTCCCGCTGAGTTACTCCAGCATTATGTGTCTATCTTCAATGTAAACCAGCATCTGCATCTGCAGTTCCTTCCTACACATTTACATTCATGGTCAGGCGCTGTCGATCTGGAGCACCCGCATGCAGGAGCTAATGTATGCCTGTCGGGAGATGATGATGGGAAGCAGAAATTGTAGACCTACTGTGCATTGGAATATCGGCCTGGTGAATCTTTGGAGCAGGGAAAGAAGGGAAGTTAATAGATTATTAAATCATTCACATGTAGATCAGCAACTGAAGAGGGTCAGGCCGCATTTTGGGAGAGAAGGAATGGGTGATGTTTTTGGTCGAGACCCTTCTGTTAAAGAGTCTACACCAGAAACGTCGCCCATTCCTTGTCTCCTGAGATGCTGCCTGACCCGCTGAGTTACTCCAGCTTTTGGTGTCTACCTTTGATTTAAACAGCATTTGCAGTTTCTTTCCTCCTCAGCAGCTGAAGAGCTGAGTTGGGATTGGACATAGCGTGCCACTGTGGTTGATTGTAGTCCATGCTACAAAGGCAGATGGGGATGCTGGCTCCACTCCATGGGGTGTCGTTGTTGCTTCAGTCTGAGTCATGGGCTTGTGAGGGCAAGGAATCAGTTACACATCCATTCTGCCTCACCTGCATCTCTGGAGAAAAGAAATAGGTGACGTTTCAGGTTGAGACCCTTCTTCAAACTGAGAGTTAGGGGAGAGAGATATGAAAAGGTTCAGAACAAATCAGACTCTCGAAAGGTGGAGCCTACAATGGTCCATTGTTGGCTGTGGAAGAGGTGACAACGAAGGGATACAAACAGTGAAACTAGCAGCGACGAAGGTGTCCTTTTGTGTCTGCAGTTCTTTGTTTCTACACAAATTTGTGATTTGTAATAACATTTGAAGATGGTGGATTCAATTTGTCCCGGTTCTAAACTTGGAGGATATTTCAGCTTCAGTAAAATGAATGTCTGACAACGATGACAATTTGAACCCTGCTCCTGGGACAGGAACCAATATAATATAAATTAATTGCGACAAAAACAGAGTGATGTTATTATTTTCAGACAGGGGGATTTGTGCAATCTTCTGCTGGACACTAGAGTGTGAAGGGACAACAGTGTAACTGTATGATGTTGCATTAAAATTGGACCAGATTCTGTAAAACCCTTCATTAAAAATGCCCTTTCTCTGAGATTTCTTGGTCATTTCTAGTTCAGGTCACCAAATATCCATTAAACAAATAGCTCTCATTTCAAGCAATGCCTGCATTCCCTCTCTCTCTCCGTCCGTCCCCCTCCCCAGTCGCCCTGCTAGTTTCACTGTTCCTATCCCTTCGTTATCACCTCCTCCACAGCCAACAATGGACCATTGTGGGCTCCACCTTTCCTAGATCAATGGTGTTGGCTTTGATTTTGGTTCTGTCTGTCTGTCTGAAGAAGGGTCTCGACCCGAAACATCATCGATTCTTTTTCTCCAAAGATGCTGCCTGACCCGCTGAGTTACTCCAGCATTTTGTGTCTATCTTTGATACAATGCATTATCTGGTTTGCAAAAGATTCCAGTTCTCTCGGCCGGTTACATTGTAGCTGCTAAAATCACCAATGTTCAGTGATGTGAACATCACAGCAGGGTGTCTTCCATCTGGTGGTGTAGCGTTTCCTCTATTTTACTCATCCCTGGAAAGGTAAGGGTGTACAGTACCACAACATCTCTCTTCCTGAATAGACAGGAGTTGGCAAGAGACTGAATGAAAGTTGCCTTTTTGGAGAACTGTCTCTTGGGATGAAGAGCGATAGAGTTGCTGCCTTACAGAAACCCGGGTTCGATCCTGACTGTGGGCGCTGTCTGTACGGAGTTTGTATATTCTCCCCGTGACCTGCGTGTTTTTTTTTCGGGTACTCCGGTTTCTGCCCACATTCCAAAGCCATGCAGGGTTGTAGGTTAATTGGCTCAGGTAAAAATTGTGAATTGTAAATTGTCCCTGATAACACTATCACAGGATAGTGTTAGTTTAGTTTTTAGTTTCATCTCGTGGGGCACTATTTAGCTCAGTTTAGAGATACAGCAGAGAAACAGGCCCTTCGGCCCACCGGGTCTGCGCCGACCAACAATCGCCACGACATTAAGGGCGGCACGGTAGCGCAGCGGTAGAGTTGCTGCTTTACAGCGAATGCAGCGCCGGATACTCAGGTTCGATCCTGACTACGGGTGCTGCACTGTAAGGAGTTTGTACGTTCTCCCCGTGACCTGCGTGGGTCTTCTCCGAGATCTTCGGTTTCCTCCCACACTCCAAAGACGTACAGGTATGTAGGTTAATTGGCTGGGTAAATGTAAAAATTGTCCCTAGTGGGTGTAGGATAGTGTTAATGTGCGGGGATCACTGGGCGGCACGGACTTGGAGGGCCGAAAAGGCCTGTTTCCGGCTGTATATATATGATATGATATGATTAAAACTATCCTACACCCACTAGGGACAATTTACACATACACCAAGCCAATTAACCTACAAACCTGTACGTCTTTGGCGTATGGGAGGAAACCGGAGATCTCGGAGCAAACCCACGCAGGTCACGGGAAGAACGTACAAACTCTGTACAGGCAGCACCCGTGGTCGGGATCGAACCCAGGTCTCCGACGCTGTGAGGCAGCAGCTCTACCGCTGCACCACCATGCCGTCGTTAGTGTATGGGGATCGCTGGTCAGCGCAGACTCAGTGGGCCAAATGGCCTGCTTCCCCACTGTATTTCTGAACTGAACTACAGAGTGCCCCACGAGACGTTGCAGAAAGCTGTGACAAGGAAGGTCATGAATCACAATGAGGTTCTGAACGATCTAACAACGAGGAGAAAGGCGGAGATTTGTAACCGGGCAGAATGATTAAACTGGTTGGGGAAAAAAACAGCTTGTAGTCTTTTATTCCTGTTGCCGAATGCAAGGCAGTGCTGTGGGACTGGGCGCTTGGCATTGCTTTGTTCACAAAAGCTGACCTGTGCCTTGCCCGTTTTATATGCAATGCAGACGGTACACGGAGAGGATTCCATCATCTCCCACTGCTGCCCACAGGCAAGGTTTTGTCACACTTCCACCTGCACGCACCAGTGCTCAATCAAACTCCCGTTCTCAGTGTACATAGAATGTTTCCTGCAGCTTTATTTAAAGATTCAGGATCAAGGCGTGAATCAGATCATGCTGTCTTCTGTGGATGATTTCACTCAGAGGCACTGGCACTCAGCAATCCAAATTACAGACATATTCTGAGTCCAGTGGGAGAGGCAGTGGTGCAGGAATCCTTCAGCTGTAACTGGGGATTCACCTCACACCCAACGTCAGGTCCCGTCTGTCACTGAGTCTGACGCTGGTGGTTTAAATCAAAGGTAGACACAAAATGCTGGAGTAACTCAGTGGGACAGGCAGCATCTCGGGAGAGGAATGGGTGACGTTTTGGGTCGAGACCCTTCTTCAGACTGAAGATTTGAGTCTGAAGAAGGGTCTCGACCCGAAACGTCACCCATTCCTTCTCTCCAGAGAAGTTGTCTCACCCGCTGAGTTACTCCAGCATTTTGTGTTTACCTTCGATTTAAATCAGTATCTGCAATTTTATTTCCTAGTGATTTAGTTTAGTTTAGTTTCAAGATACAGCAGAGTCCTTCGGCCCACCGAGTCTGTGCCAACCAGTAATCACCCTGTACACTAGCGCTATCCCACACACACTAGGGACAATTTTACAGTTCTACCAGGCCAATAAACCTACCAACCTGTACGTCTTTGGAGTGTGGGAGGAAACCGAAGATTTTGGAGAAAACCCACGTAGGTCACGGGGAGAACGTACAAACTCCGTACAGACAGCACCCGTAGTCGGGATGGAACCCGGGTTTATGACGCTGTGAGGCAGCAGCTCTACCGCTGTGCCACTGCGGAGTTTTGTGACAAACAATTAAGAAGCAAGGGGAAGTAAATTACTTTGGAAAATATTTAGCGTTATGTAATGTTTTTAATTAATTTTGCTTTTTAGTTAATTTAACTTTTATTAAATTATTTATTTTGGCGTATGGATATACAGGAAATGGAGGTATATGGATCACATGCGACAGAGATTGGTTTAACGTGGCATCATGTTCAGCATTGCTCTGTGCAGTACATGTGCTGTACTGTTCTGTGTTCTATATTTTGTATTTGCTGACAGTTTTTAAATGTATCTGAATGTCTTTGATATCGGTGACAATTTTGATAGCTGTTTGATGGCTGAGGAATAGCAAATGGCTTTGAATTGAGAAAAGGGTGAGATACTGCATTTTGGAAAGTCAAACCAGCGTGGGACTTTCACAGTTTATGGCAGGGTTTGGGGAGTGTGTAGAGCTGAGGGACTTAGGTCTACAAATACAGAGCACCTTGAACGTGGCATCCATCACGGGTGGTTGCGGTGGTGAAGAAGGTGTTTAGCACATTGTTCTGTGTTTGTCAGTGCACTGAGGACAAGAAATGGGACCTTATGTTGCAATTGTTCAAGATGTTGGTGAGGCCACACTTGCAGTATTGTTGTAGGAAGGAACTGCAGATGCTGGTTTACACCGAAGATAGACACAAATTGCTGGAGTAACTCAGCGAGTCAGACAGCATCTCTGGATAGAAGGAATAAGGGTCTCGATCCGAAACGTCACCCATTCCTTCTATCCCGAGATGTTGCCTGTCCCGCTGAGTTACTCCAGCATTTTGTGTCCATCTTACAGTATTGTGTTTAGCTTTGGTCACCCCTCTATAGGAAAGATGCCATGAAGCAGGAAAGAGGGCAATGAAGATTACCAAGAATGTTGCTGGAATTTGAAGACTTGTGCCAGGGAGTAAAGTTAAGAGGCAAGCTAAGACTTCATTGGCTGGAGTGCAGGAGACCAAGTGGTGACTTTATGGAGAGAAATGATAAGAGGCATAGTTCAGATGAAGATACAGAGTCTTTGACCATGGGAAGGGGAATCAAGAAATAGCAGACATAGGTTTCATGTGAGAGGGGAAAGATTTTAAAGAGATTTGAGGGAAATGTAGTCACACAGAGAGTGGTGGGTATATGGAACAAACTCCCAGAGGAGATAGTTGAGGCAGGTACTATAACAACATTTAAAAGACATTTGGACAGGTACATGGATAGGAAGTGTTTAGAAGGATATGGGCCAAATGCAGGCAACGGTAGCGCAGCGGTAGAGTTGCTGCTTTACAGCAAATGCAGCGCCGGAGACTCAGGTTCGATCCTGACGACGGGTGCTGTACTGTAAGGAGTTTGTACGTTCTCCCCGTGACCTGCGTGGGTTTTCTCCGAGATCTTCGGTTTCCTCCCACACTCCAAAGACGTACAGGTATGTAGGTTAATTGGCTGGGTAAATGTAAAAATTGTCCCTAGTGGGTGTAGGATAGTGTTAATGTACGGGGATCGCTGGGCGGCACGGACTTGGTGGGCCGAAAAGGCCTGTTTCCGGCTGTATATATATGATATGATGATATGAAATGGGACCAGCATGGATGGGTTGACCTAAAGGCCAGTTTAAACTATATTACTCCATAACTCCATGTTTGTATTATTAAATTAATGTTTAAAAAAATATCCATAGGGTAGAAATATATCCTCTGTTTTTAATGTGGACACAAAATGCTGGAGTGACTCAGCAGGTCAGGCAGCATCTCGGGAGAGAAGGAATGGGTGACGTTTCGGGTCGAGACCCTTCTTCAGTCTGTAGAAGGATCTCGACCTGAAACGTCACCCATTCCTTCTCTCCCGAGATGCTGCCTGACCCGTTGATTTACTCCAGCATTTTGTGTCTACCTTCGATTTAAACCAGCATCTGCAGTTTTTTTTCCTACACACTCTGTTTTTAATGCATCAATATGTGATGTATATTGCAGACTGCAGTATTACAGACTGCTTCCGAAATTAGAAACATAGAAACATAGAAAACAAGTGCAAGAGTAAGCCATTCGGCCCTCCGAGCCAGCACTGCCATTCAATATGATCATGGCTGATCATCCAAAATCACTACCCCGTTCCTGCTTTTTCCCCATATCCCTTGATTCCGTTAGCCCTAAGAGCTTAATCTAACTCTCTTGAATACATCCAGTGAATTGGCCTCCATTGCCTTCTGTGGTAGAGAATTCCACAGATTCACAACTCTCTGGGTGAAAAAGCTTTTCCTCATCTCAGTCCTAAATGAACCTACCCCTTATTCTTAAACTGTACCCCTAGTTCTGGACTCCACCAACATGGGGAACATTTTTTCTGCACCAAGCCGAACCAATCCCTTAAGAATTTTATATGTTTCTATAAGATCTCCTCTCATCCTTCTAAATTCAGTTGGAATGTTTGCCATGAAATAAGTCTGGAAGCAAAATGCAACATGTAAATGTGACTGAATGCACATTTAATGCATAATGCAGAAAACAGGTTGATTTCTTAAACCAGTTGCTTTTCGTGCACTGCTATCTTGGTTACCTGTATCTATGCACCAGGAGTCTTTCACTATATAGAACATAGAACTAATCTCCTCTACCTGTACGTGATCGAGATCTCACCTGCATATCTATGTGCCTATCTAAAAGCCTCTTAAATGCCATTATTGTATCTGCCTCCACCACCACCTCGGGCAGCTCGGACCAGGCACCCACAAAATAATTCCCCCTCAAATCTCCTTCAAACATTCCCCCTCTGACATTAATACTATGCACTCCGCTCTTTGACATTTCCACCCTGCGAAAAAAGTTCAGACTGATTATCCTATTAATGCCTCTCAAAATTGTCGAAAATTCTATCAGGTCTCCCCTCAACCTCTGATGCTCCAGAGAAAACAATCTAAGCTTGTTCAACCTCTCCTTATAGCTAATACTCTCTAATCCAGGCAGCATTCTGGTAACCCTCTCCTGCATCCTTTCCAAAACCTCCACATCTTTCCTAAAATGGGCTGACCACAACTGCACACATTATCTAAATGCAGCCGAACCAAAGTCCTGCAAGGCTGCAACATGATTTCCAGCCCCAATCAATGAAGGCAAGCAAACCACATGCCTTCTTTACCATTCTATCTACTTGTGTTGCCACTTTCAGGGAGCTATGAATTTGGATCGCGAGATCGCTTTGTACGTCCATGTTGTTAAGTGCATATACTTAACTGTATACTCTCCATTTACCATTAACTGTATACTTTCCACTTACATTAAATCTTCTAGCATGCAACACTTTCTTGGATTAAACTCAGGATGCCCTCTGCTCCTGTTGCAAATGTTCCAATAACACATGGCCTTAGCTGGCCTTGGGGGCAGCACGGTGGCGCAGCAGTAGAGTTGCTGCCTTACAGCGTCAGAGACCCGGGTTCGATCCTGACTACGGGTGCTATCTGTGTGGAGTTTGTACATTCTCCCCGTGACTGGGTTTTCTCCGGGTGCTCCGGTTTTCTCCCACACTCCAAAGATGTGCAGCTTTGTAGGTTAATTGGCTTTGGTAAAGATTGTAAATTGTCCCTAGTGTTTAGAATAGCGCTAGTGTGCAGGGATCGCTGATCAGTGCAGACTCGGTGGGACGAAAATGGCCTGTTGCCACGCTGAATCTCTAAATCCAAAAACGACTAAGGCTGTTGTCTTTGGCGCTGAAGATATGGATTAATGGTAGGAATGTTATTGACCTGAACACATGCTTCGGGGTTCCTCTCGTCTACAGAGTTGTAGTAAAGGAACATTTATTCTCAATAAAATCTTGTTGAAAAGCAAATGAATACAGTATACTAACAAAGTGTTAGACTGATAATGGAGCTGAATTCATTGGAAGTTCAGGGACGTGGCTGAGGCAGTCAATATAATTTTCACATATAAAGTGGGTGAGAACCCTTTCAGCAAAGATTATTGTGAAAGGAATTAGGCTGGATTACTTCAAACTTTGACTGAGTAACAAGAATATAAATTGATGAGTGTTCTAATATGTGCAGTTCTTATGAAGAAATCTCTGTGAAAGATTAGGTATCTTTTTTTTCTGAGCTAACTCCTGGTCAAAATTACAAATGAGCTTTTATTCTTTGTGATCATGCTCCTGTTCTGGAAAAGCTGAATATTAGCCTCATTTTTTAAGTCTTGTTTAAATAGAACATAGAAGAGTGAAGGGCAGGAACCGGTCCTTCCACTCACAATGTCCATGCTGAACATGATGCCGAGAACAATCTGATCTGCCTGTATATCAACCATATCCCTCGATTCACCCATGTCCACGTGCTGATCCAAGAGCCTCTTAAAAGCCAGTGTTGTGTCTGCCTCCATCACTACCCCTGCCTGTGCGTTCCAGAAGGATGAGGGGGGATCTTATTGAAACATATAAGATAATTAGGGGATTGGACACATTAGAGGCAGGGAACATGTTCCCAATGTTGGGGGAGTCCAGAACAAGGGGCCACAGTTTAAGAATAAGGGGTAGGCCATTTAGAACGGAGATGAGGAAGAACTTTTTCAGTCAGAGAGTGGTGAAGGTGTGGAATTCTCTGCCTCAGAAGGCAGTGGAGGCCAGTTCGTTGGATGCTTTCAAGAGAGAGCTGGATAGAGCTCTTAAGGATAGCGGAGTGAGGGGGTATGGGGAGAAGGCAGGAACGGGGTACTGATTGAGAGTGATCAGCCATGATCGCATTGAATGGCGGTGCTGGCTCGAAGGGCTGAATGGCCTACTCCTGCACCTATTGTCTATTGTCAGACACCCACCACCCTGTGTGGAAATGTCTTGCACACCCCCCTCTAACATTAACATTGTGCCCTCTAGTATTTGACATTTCCAACCTGGGGGAAAAGGTTTTGAGTCTCTATCCTATCTGTTCCACTTTTGACTGCCTACTCGACCTGTTGTTACATGGAGATGGTTTCTACGTAGAGGAGGATGGGGGTTTAAGAGTTAATGTGTATAGATCGCATGTTGTGCGTGGTGAGCCTGCTTTACTTAGAATTGCTAGCTAAAGTATAACAGGTTGTTTTGCTGAACTGCAGAGGGTGTTGTGACCAAAGGAGAGAGACGCGATACCAAGTAGTGCTGCAGAGAACAACAAGTCTGTTCTAGAGAATAAGAACCGGTGCAGAAATGTGCTGATTGTGTGCTTAGCTGGACCCGTGACTACTCATGTATAAATATACTGCCGCTGCACAGAATAATGGAGTGGGACCACGAGAAGCTGGCAGGATGTGACGATATTCGCAGTGACTCTCCCACCCCCGGTACTGTAATAAAGTTGTGTCTTTACTATCAGTGTCTGACGGTGTTTGTTATTTCAGAACGTGAACGGGCTTTAAGATCTATATAACGACAGAGGCTCAGGTATCAGGGGAAATGTACAGAGCCCAGAGGCATCACTTTGGGATAGATTGTAGTTCATGAGATGGAGTCTTGCTGGAGAAATAGAGGTGCTGATGGCAAGGCCATGCTCATCAAATATGGCAATCAAACTGAAACCACCTGAAAATGCTGGAAATATTTAGCAGGTCAGGAACGATCCAGGCAGAGATAACAGCCTTTCATCAGATCTCGGAATAATTGGGCGGCACGGTGGCGCAGCGGTAGAGCTACTGCCTTGCAGCGCCAGAGACTTGGGTTCGATCCTGACTATGGGTGCTGTCTGTAGGGAGTTTGTACATTATCCCCGTGACCTGCATGGGTTTTCTCCAAGATCTTCAGTTTCCTCCCAAACTCCAAAGACGCACAGGTTTGCAGGTTAATTGGCATGGTATAAATTGTCCCTAGTGTGTGGAGGATTGTGTTAGTGTGCGGGGATCGCTGGTGGATGCAGACTCGGTGGGCCGAAGGGCCTGTTCCCGCGCTGTATCTCTAAGCTAAACCAAACTAAGTTCGAGACAGGATGCTGAAAAAGGGAGAATGGGCAGAGAAGACAAAGAAAGAAGGCAGAGAGAAAGAGGAATTAAATGATAAATGGGCTGGTGAGAAAAAACCCCACAAAGTACTGGAGTGACTGCGGGTCAGGCAGTATCTCTGGAGGACATGGATGGGCATCTCTGGAGGACATGGATGGGTGATGTTTTGAGGTCGGGTCAGGCAGCATCTCTGGAGGACATGGATGGGTGATGTTTCGGGTCGGGTCAGGCAGCTTCTCTGGAGGACATGGATGGGTGATGTTTCGGGTTGGGACACTGCTTCAGGCTGTGCTGATGACGTGACCAGTTGCAGCCCCACTGCACTGTCCCATCAGGCTCGGTCCACGAATTGAATCACCCAGTCTGTTTCTTTCAAACTAAAGATTTTCCTTTTGATTTGTTTCCTCGGCAGAAATTCTGGAGAATCCCTTTTATGGTGAGTACCTATTTATTTCTGAGCATGCTTGTGCCGGGCGTGTGCTTTGAAGGAGATTGATGTTAATTAGGGGCATGCTCCAGTGAGTTGCTTTCCATGTTGTTCTGTGTTCCAAGCCACAACGTCATGGTGCAGAAATACGACAGAGACGTTGTCAGATCAAACCTCTCTGTGTCTTTGTCAGATGGAACTATGTACATCAAATGGCATTTGTACAGATAGTGCTGCCACAAGGTTACATGCAAACATCTTTTTCCAAGATAGCGTTTATCTTCTTGCCAATTTCCAAAGTAAGTTTTTAGTGGGTGTGTAGTTCCTGATCAAATCCTGTGACAAACCATGCAGCCAAATATATCAATTGCATGGAAACGCATGTTTTACTCGATGTTGTCGGGAATTTTGAGAATTATAAGGAAGATGAGTAGGTTATACACAAAATGCTGGAGTAACTCCAGCAATGGGTGCCGTTTCGGGTCGGGACCCTTCTTTGGTCTGAAGAAGGGTCTCGACCCGAAACATCACCCATTCCTCCTGTCCAGAGATGCTGCCTGTCCCGCTGTTACTCCAGCATTTTGTGTCTATCTTCGGTTTAAACCAGCATCTGCAGTTCCTTCCTACACGGGTTACAATCTGGTCAGCATGCCGGGGAAGCATGGGGGGAAAATGGGCAACATACAATGTAAGGTGATAAACAGATATGTCAATGTATTTAGCCTTCATAGCACAGCTTAATTAAAATAGCTCAAACTAATGCTCTCTGCTGAAACGCAGACTTCCTTATCTACTGAGTGGGGGGGGGGGGGGAGTTAGCCATTTACAGTTCTGTCTAGGTCCTTATCTGTTGCAACCTTGAGATTACAGCCGCTCTTTGTCACTGTGTTTAGCAGAAGGCTCCCTGAAGTTAATGAACGGCTGTTTTTTTAATACGTAGACACCATCAATTCTCCCTGCAGTGATATTGACATCTATGCTATCTATTTGTTGCCAAATTGTATTTGTTCAAGTTGGGAACCTAACTGTAGTCACTCCACCTTGAATGTGACCTGCACATGCCTTATGGGCAGCAACTTCCAGACAAACGAAGGACAAGACGATTCACTTTGGCGATTCACTGACTGGTTGTCAACAGTCACTTGATTACATGGGAGAGCTTCATCTCAGATGCCCTGTCCTCGATGGCCCTGACTCTACAGCATGTCACCTGGGTAGCAACACTCTGGAGATATCATGTGTAGGAAGGAACCATACAGATTAAACCGAAGATGGACACAAAAAGCTAGAGTAACTCAGCGGGTCAGGCAGTATCTCTGGAGAAAAGGAATAGGTGACGTTTCGGGTCGAGACCCTTCATCAGACTGAAAGTCAGGGGAAAGGGAAATTAGAGATACGTATAGACCGTGATATAGAGAGATATGGAACAAATGAATGAGAGAACTGAAAAGAGTAAATGGGCTTGTTCCTGTCAGAGCTGTTTATTAACACTTCCAATTATAATCAGTGGATCTACGGATCTCTGTGTGAATTACCTTCATGTCCAATGTTTGGGTTCAGGTTAGGGACTGAGCCTGTGCTCATGGTACAGGGCCTTGTATTGGGCACTGCAGGACTAACACTGTACCACATTACAGGGGAAGCAAGGAGGCTAGAAATGTCTAGGTTTCAACGTGCAATGATTGGGTGTTTTCCAGACCATTTTTCAGTCTATGATGTACTCTGGGTAACTCTCCTTTCCCTTCCTCCAGTGCCATCATTTGAGGTGACGACAGGTCCACCCGTCAGTGTGACACACAAGCCTGAGGGAGATAATTTTGGCGTGAGTACCTCTTTAAGTGGAATTACAAGGCTGTCTTTTTGTTTGGTTTAGAGATCCAGCGCAGAGACAAGCCCTTCGGCCCACCGAGTCCGCGCTGACCAGCGATCACCCCGTACACACGCACAGTCCAACACACGAGGGACATATTGCAATCTTTACTGAAGCCAATTAACGATACGATTCGATACAACAGAATTTTATTTATCTCAGGAGGGAAATTGATCTGCCGACAGTCATAAAACACAAAAACACAAAATACATGAAACGTGAAATTAAAGTGACAAGTGGAAAGGATTGGGGATATGCAAAGATTGGGGGGAGGAGGGGAGTCAGTCTCAGTCTACCCCATGACAGAAGGGGGAGGAGTTGTACAGTTTGATGGCCACAGGGAAGAAGGATCTCCTATGGCGTTCTGTCCTGCATCTTGGTGGGACCAGTCTGGTGCTGAAGGGACTCAGCAACCTACAAACTACAGACCTGCACATCTATGGAGTGTGGGCGGAAACCGGAGCTCCTGGAGAAATCCCACGCAGGTCACAGGGAGAACGTACAAACTCCGTACAGACAGTAACTGTAGTCAGGATGGAACCTGGTTCTCTGGCGCTGTGAGGCAGCAACTCTACCGCTGCGCCACCGTTCCGCCCCGGTTAGACCAGAATATATTAGACCAATATGGCACAGCACGGTGCAGTGAAAGAGTTGCTGCCTTACAGCGAATGCAGCGCCGGAGACCTGGGTTCAATCCCGACTACGGTGCTGTCTGTACGGAGTTTGTACGTTCTCCCCGTGACCTGCGTGGGTTTTCTCCGAGATCTTCAGTTTCCTCCCACACTCCATGTAGCTTAATTGGCTTGGTAAATGTAAAAATTGTCCCCAGTAGTGTTAATATGCGGGATCGCTGGTCGGCGGACTCTTTAACTTTGAAGTATCAGGTTGGATCAGCCCGTTGATGTTTGTTGAAACAGTGCTGGTGTAGAACCATGTTACCATCCCCCAGGAGTGCACCGATAAATCGATACGACGGGTTAAAAAGAGGGCATTGTCAATGAACCTTGGGATCACAGCCAGCAAAGGCACAATGTAACACAGGCACAACACAGGCCGCGAAACACACTTGTTTCTGCACAGCCCTGCCCTCACATGGCTCCAACGTGATTTGTTTTTGACGTTTACCCAAAGTTGCAAATAAATTACCAGCCAATTTTCATCAATTTCTTTGTTATCACGTGGCCCCAGGTACAGTTAAGCACATTTTTTGCATACGACTCAGCAAGACTATCACCATACATGAGCACAATCCCCCGAATAGACCAGAAGTCCGTGTAGTATGTGGCCAGTGGAGAGGTGGGTTTAGATGAGAGAGGGTGAGAGTGAGAGAGAGAGTGAGAGATGGAGAGAGAATGGGAGAGAATGGTAGTGAGAGAGGGTGAGAGTGAGAGACAGTAACAGAGTAAGAGGGAAAGTATGAGAGAGAGTGAGCGTGTGAGAGTGAGAGTGAGAGACTGACTGAGTATGAGAGAGTGAGAGAGAGTGAGAGAGGGTGAGAGTGAGAGACAGTGACCGAGTATGAGAGAGTGAGAGAGAGTGAGAGAGGGTGAGAGTGAGAGACAGTGACAGAGTAAGAGGGAAAGTATGAGAGAGAGTGAGCATGTGAGAGTGAGAGACAGTGACAGAGTGTGAGAGAGTGAGAGAGAGTGAGAGAGAGCGAGAGAGGGTGAGAGTGAGAGACAGTGACAGAGTATGAGAGAGTATGTGAGAGAGAGAGCGAGAGAGAGTGAGAGAGACAGAGAGAAAGTTGCTGAAATCAGACCTCACCAGGTTAATGACTTCACGAGACAGTGGTAATCCTAAAATTGCCTTTTGGAAGCACTTGTATTTTGTGTACAAGATCCATGTTCCCAGTGATTTGCTTCTGTAGCCAGAAAGGTTTTGGTGTGCATCTCAATTAAAAATCCAGCTAGAATTATTAACAATTTATATCCATCAATGTTCCCATCATTGGGGTTGACATTAACTAGTAATATAATAACTGAACTGTAAACAAATAAATATTCCCATTCATTCACTTACACTATCCATGTCCTAAGCATGATTAATACACATGTGTGTCACATTAGAGATGCGGTACATTATACCGCCACGTCCTGTCACGGATAAAGCACGCGTGTTCCCAGTAAAGGCCCTGTCCCACTTTGGCGATTTTTTAGGCGCTGCCGGCAACAGTCAAAGTCGGAGCAGATCGCCAAAATTTTATTTTACCCTTCGACAATGACCACGACAATGCCAAGTCAGGTCGAGATTACACCGTCTTCGGAAACATCGTGAAATTCCCACGCTGTCAATGCTTCTCCGGCGTCCTAATTTTCGCTAAAATCACTGACAAGCCAGTAATTACTTGAGTGTCACAGTCTGTCCTGTTCACTCACCTGCCAGCCACGCCCACCACGTTAAGCCAACTCCCCTCACCTGTTCACTCACCTGCTCACCCATCAAGCCAGCATATAAACCCTTCCTGCACACGCACACACTCTCTTTGCCAGATTCTTAGCCCTCATGCAAGACTCTCCAGCATTCTCTCTTGGACTGATTTCCCGTTGCCGACCCTGCCTGCTCCTGACCTTCATGCCTCGTCGTCGCCCTGGTGAACGCCTCAGTCTTCTGTCCCCGACCACGAGCAGGTAGAAATAAAGCTCTTTCTAAAACTACTTCCTTGGTTCCGTGTGCTGCATTTGGGTCTACCTGCGGTCCGTTACATTAAGAGTTTTGAAATATAACATCTTGCCCGGGTTACTTGAAAACCAAGCTTCACTGTAACAAGGCATAAACTGGATTGACTTCCAGTTTACTAATAGCAGTATTAAGAAATTTAATTTTAAACGTGGTTAAATGGATTTTTGTGCGGAGTGTGGGCATTCATTGAAAATGTACAGGAGATGCATATCTGGTTTCTGGGTTGCATATCTGGGTTGGGAGCCTACTTTAAATGTAATCGCTGAAGGCCACAAACATCGCGAAAATTCCCACGCTTACCTGACCTTCAAACTGTCGCCTCCAATCTACCTGTCAAATGGCCTGACGGTAAATAAATTGGTTAAACACAAGTATTTCATGGTATCTTCAAACGGCTTTACTTAATTTAATACTACATGCGTCTAAATGTATCTAAGAGAACCTAGCAAACCTGGGGACAGCATGCGGCAGCGCCCGCAATAAGCAACGATACCTGGCGACAAGCCAGCTGTCGCCGAGAAATTTCACTCCGTTTGATTTCTCAGCGACGCGCTGAGATCCACTACGATTCTTGGAAGAGTCCTCACAATCATGCCCGCGACATCCCGGCAAACTGTCGGCGACAGCCTAGTCACCGGCAGTCGCATTAAAATCGCTTAAGTGGGACAGGCCTGAAACGTCACCCATTCCTTCTCTCCTAAGATGCTGTCTGTCCTGCTGAATGACTCTATCATTTTGTGTCTATCTTTGATTTAAACCAGCATCTGCAGTTCTTTCCTACACATATTAACTGCAGGCTTTGTCTTGCTCCTCCCATCTTCCAACTTTCCTTGCAACCTGAAGAAAGGTCCTGACCCAAAGCATCACCTATCCATGTTCTCCAGTCATGCTGCTTCACCCACTGAGATACTCTAGCACTTTCTGTCGTTTTTGTTTCTGACCTGAAACATTGTCAGTCCATTCGCACCCTTAGCTGACTTGCTGAGTTCCTCCACAGTTTTGTGTTCTTGCTCAAGATTCCAGCATCTGCAGTTCCATGTGTCTCTGGTAAATGGTTCTTGGTCACCTTGAACTTTAGCCTTCAGAGTGCTTAACTATTTGGTGTTGTTTTCCTCCCGTATCCTCACATGTCCAATTCTTCCCTTCCTCTCGGTAATTACACCGTTGGTGCATTAACGTCACTCAAGTAACGACACCATTTGATGAAGGGAGATGATTTCTCTCACCACCCTCCACAGTAAATCCAGTTTTAATGAGTGCTGAGCAGTCAGATCTGTTCCCTGAACAGATTGCCATCCTTTGATATTATCATCTTGTGCCCCGAGGTTCTGCTTGCTATTGAGTTTTCATCTGTCTACCAGAAGGAGCCAGTGCAGATGAGAGATTTGCCATTGTAATATCAAACTGCAGTAATTTTCCAAAATGACCTACAGGGAGAAACAGTTTATGAATCTAACAATACTGGATCTGTCCCCTGGGACACTGGTCTGGCTGACATCTCTCTGTGATTGTAATATCATATCCTCTTGCCCGACTGCCACCATGTTGGGTGAAGTGGACTTGATCTTATCTACTGCATCGTTGTGTTTGAGTTGACATCCTGTCAGTCCAATGCTGTCTGCGTCTTCACAAGTTCATTCATTCTAGGAGCAGAATTAGGCCATTCGGCCCATCAAGTCTACTACACCATTCAATCATGGCTGAAATATTTTTCCTTCTCAACCCCATTCTCCTGCCTTCTCCCCATAACATCTAACAACCATACTAATCAAGAATCTGTCAATGTCCACCTTAACAATATCCATTGACATGGCCTTCACAACCGTCTGTGGCAACGAATCCCACAGATTCACCACCCTCTGACGAAAGTAATTCCTCATCTCCTTCTAGAGGAATGTCCTTTAATTCTGAGGCTATGACCTCCGGTCCTAGACTCTCCCACTAGTGGAAACATCCTCTCCACATTCACTCTATCTAGGTCTTTCACTGTTTGGTAAGTTTCAATGTGGTCCCCCTCCCCCTACATCCATTGACCATTGGCCATTGACCTCATCTGTGACCATTGTTTGGGACATTCCTCTCTTGCCAGCCTGCCTGTGATGTTCCCCAGCAGGCGTCGCTGACCTAAGGAACGTTTATAGGAGTCTTATAGGAGTTTATAAGGAGTCTGAAGGGTCTCGACCCGAAACGTCACCCGTTCCTTCACTCCAGAGATGCTGTACTCCAGCTTTTTGTGCCTTCGATCGTTTGTAACCTGTATTCCCTCAGATTGTGCCTTGGTTGTTGCCGACACCACCTGCCCTCCCCCTCCCCTTCCCCACTCTCCTCCGCTCCACGGTTAAACCTCATTTACCTTGGCTGCCGTCTACTCTTTATTCAAACGTCTACATTAAGCAGCTGTCACAATGCTTGTGCCATTACCTCAGAATTAAAACTGTTTCCTTTTAGCTGCATGTTGCACACCCTGCCTGACACTGTGTGTGTATATGTGACTGTGAGGGTGTGTGTGTGTGTCTGTGCGTGTGTGTGATGGTGTGTGTACGTGTGTGTGTACATGTGTACGTGTGTGTATGTACGTGTGTGTACGTGTGTGTGTATGTACGTGTGTGTACGTGTGTGAACATGTGTGTACGTGTGCGAGTGTGTTTGTGTGTGTGTGTGCATGTGTGTGTGTATGTGTATGTGTGAGTGTGTGTGTGAGTGTGTATGTGAGTGCGTGCATGTATGTGTGTGCATGCATGTGTGTGGGGGTTGTGTGTGTGTGTGGGGGGTGTGTGCGAGCGTGCGTGCGTGCGTGTGGGGGGCTGTGCAGGGGAGGGGATGGAGGAATGTATTGAATCTCGAAGATGGTGGGGGAATCAGCGTTCCAAGCTCCACCATACAACATGAAGTAGCACAGAGTTCACGAGTTCAAATCCGAGCTTTGCACCTTGTGAATGCAAGGCATCTGGTGTTTAGTGGACTGGTTTAGTATAGTTTGGTTTAGAGATACAGTGTGGAAACAGGCCCTTCTGCCCACTGAGTACGCGTCGACCGGTGATCCCCGCACACATTTTACACACACTGTGGACAATTTACAATTTTATCGACGCCAATTAAACCTGCACGTCTTTGGAATGTGGGACGAAACCAAAGATCTTATAGAAAACCCACGCAGGTCACGGGGAGAACATACAAACTCCGTACAGACAGAACCCGTAGTCAGGATCAAAACCCGGGTCTCTGGCGCTGTGAGGCAGCAACTCTACCGCTGCGCCACCGTGCAGCCCGAAAGTGGGTGCTGGACAAAAATCGACTTGCTAGCTGTAATATAGTTTATTGCCTCAGTAAACACCTCCTGGAGCTGCCAACCTCATCACTCGTTGGATCAGGGAACATTTCTGATGCTGGTTAGGACCTCTGCCTGTTGTGTCCATGGCAATGGAGACAGACCCACCCAGCCTGAGTCCATCTCCCACCATGCATCTGTACTCCTGCAGATCCCACTTCATTAAGCACACACCCAGGTACTTATCAAATGTGATCAGTGTTTCTGCCACTTCCAGCTTTGGCTTCCTGATCTCCTCAAGAGATTTAGTTTACTTTAGAAATACTGCATGTCTTTTGCCCCCCCCCATCACACAACCATTGATCACCCATTCACTCTCTGAGTGGGAATCTGTTTGCATTACCTACCCCTAATCCCAGTCACAATGGCCGCGTGGCCTTTGACCCCACCACTGAGGGCTATAGACCCTTTGCAGTTTTGCATTCATTGAACGGAAAGATACAGCATGCAAACAGGCCCTTCGGCCCACCGAGTCCGGTCCAACCATCGATCACCAGTTCACACCAGTTCCATGTTAACCCACTTTCACATCCGCTCCCTACACATTAGGGGCAATTTACAGAGGATAATTAACCTACAAACCCACACGTCTTTGGGATGTGGGAGCAAACCGGAGCACCCGGAGGAAACCCACGGGGTCACAGGGAGAATGTTCAAACTCTACACAGGATCAGGATCCTGACACAGGTCAGGATCAAACCCATGTCTCTGTGGCCCTGTGAGGCAGCAGCTCTATCAGCTGCATCACTCTGCCGTTAATAACGCTGAAGTAAGTGTCTTCTCAACCTGTCAGGCAGCATCTGTGGAGGGAATGGGCAGGTGACGCTTCAGGTCAGTTCCCTTCATCAGCTGCCAACTTAGTCACTCATTGAATCAGGGAACATTTCGGTTGCAGACTGGGCCCATTCTGCCTGTTGTGCCCATGCCAATCTGCATAGAACCACCCACCTTAATTCCACCTTCTGCACAGAGTCTGGAGCCCTGCAGGGAAGAAGGAACTTGACCTGAAACATCATCTGTCCATTCCCTCCACAGATGCTGCCTGTCGCACTGAGCAAAATACAAAGTGCAGGAGTAAATCAGTGGGTCAAGCAGCATCTGGGGAAGGAATGGACAAGCAATGTTTCAAGTCAGGATCCTTCTTCTCTCTGTGTCTGGAGATGGGTCCAGTCCTGTTTATTCCCTCCCCAGATGCTGCACGACCCGTTGATTTACTCCTGCACTTTGTGTTTTGCTCACGATCCCAGCATCTGCAATTCTTAGCATCTCCACTCCTCAACCTTCTCTGTTCAAAGAAAGTAATCTGGCCTGCCTCTCTCCCACACTCTCACGTTGCATGGCAAACAAGCCATCTAGTTGTGCAAAGTAGCAACACTTAAGGTGGAATGTTCACGAGAGGCCCAACGCTATATTCTTAAAGCTAGTAGAAAATGGGTCAGGCTACAAGACACTGTTAACACTTGCATGCACATCTGTTAACTATGCGGTAGCCTATTCGATGCTAACATAATACAATACATGCCAAAGATAAGGAACTGTTTTCGAGTTCGGTACCCTGTCACGTCCAAGCTTTCTATCGAATTGAAAATAATTCTTTACTAGCTATATTTGTTTAGTTTTAGTTTAGTTTTAGTTTGGTTTAGAGATACAGCGCGGAAACAGGTCCTTCAGCCCACTGAGTCCGCACCAACCAGCGATCCCCGTACATCAACACTATCCTACACACACCACGAACAATTTACAATTATACCAAGCCAATTAACCTACAAACCTGTACGTCTTTGTAGTGTGGAAAGAAACTGGAGCACCCGGGGAAAACCCATGCAGGTCACAAGGATAAAATACAAACTGCGTACAGACAGCACCTTGAACACGGGTCTCTGGCGCTGTAAGGCAGCAACTCTATGGCTGTGCCACCGTGCCACCCTTTGTGTGATGTGTTTTCATTCAATTGAGCTTGGTAACCTTCATGTGTTGATTCAATGCAAACTGACAAGTGCTCCTCACTAAAACCATGAGACGACGTAGTTAAGATCTCAGAACATATACAGTTCACTACCTCTGGCATGAACTAATTATCTTTGGCATGTATTGTATTATGTGAGCATCTTTGAACGCGCCCCTGTACATTCTATTCCAAAGATTTATCATTTTGCCCATAAATTATTAGCATTTATGTAATCCGTTCACATAGAAAATAGGTGCAGGAGGAGGCCATTTGGCCCTTCGAGCCAAATGATTCATTGTGATCATGGCTGATCATCCACAATCAGTAACCCGTGCCTGCCTTCTCCCCATATCCCTGGATTCCTCTGGCCTCCTCCATTGCCAGAGTGAGGCTTCACGCAAATTGGAGGAACAGCCCCTCGTATTCTGCTTGGGTACTTTACAGCCCAACAGTATGGATATTGAATTCTCCGATATTAGATAAACATCCCCCAGCCCCACTGTTTTTCACACCTTTCTTTCTTTGTCACATCCTGGTGTGCACTGATTTCTCCCACTATACCTGCATCCATTTCCTCCACCAATGCACCTTGCATTCCCATCGTATCTATACACCTCCCTCTGGCTTTACATTATACTTTCATTTATTACATTTACCTTTTGCCTCCTTTTCATCTCTGGCCTTTGTCCACCCTTCTGCAAATTTAACCCCCCTCACTTGTATCCACCTATCACTTACCACAATAAACACAGAATGCTGGAGTAACTCAGCGGGGCAGGCAGCATCTCTGGAGAAAAGGAATAGGTGACATTTGGGGTCGAGACCCTTCATCAGGGCCCTCCCTCTATCACGTGCCAGGTTTGGTCTCATCCCCAACCTCTCTACAAGCTTTTTCACCCTTCTCTAATCAGTCTGAATAAGGTCCCGACCCAAAACATCACCTGCCGAGTTACCTCAGCATTTTGTGGGATTGTTTTGTTGGATTTACTGTAAATGGCATCACATTCTGCCTGCAAAGTGCTTTGTGTAGTTTTACAGCACTGACGTCAACAAAATGAAGTAAATGAAAGTTGTTATCAATTTCTGTCCTCCACCTAACGTAGCGTTCTCTCTCTCTGTTCTGTATTTTGTAGTCTGACACCATTAAGTTGAAAGTCTCATTGTTATGCTTATTCCACAATCTCATTACTTATATTTTTCAATGCTAAATTTAATTCCCCATTTTTAAGGATTAATCTTGTCCAGACCAGCCTGAATCCAATCGTCTTCAGCATTAATGTTGTTAGAAAGTGCTGATGTTCTTCACCCCTCACTCACCCTCTGTCCCGCCTCGCTTTTACCAACGAGCGTTTGACAGCACTGGGCCTCGCTGGAGTTTGGAAGGTTGAAAGGGGACCTCATTGAAATTCACAGAATAATGAAAGGCATAGATAGAGTGGATGTGTAAAGGATGTTTCCACTGGTGGGAGAGTCTCGGACCAGAGGTCATAGGCTCAGAATTAAAGGGCGCTCTTTTAGAAAGGAGGTGAGGAGGAACTTCTTTAGTCAGAGGGTAGTTAGTCGGTGGAACTCATTGCCACAGAGGGCTGTGGAGGCTGTCAGTGGATATTTTTAAGACAAATTCTTGATTAGAATGGGGGTCAAGGATTATGGGGAGAAGGCAGGAAAATGGGATTAGGAGGCAGAGATCAGCCATGATTGAATGGCGGAGTGGACTAGATGAGTCTAATTGTACTCCTATAACTTGTGAACTTGTGAAGTTGATGGGCAACATGCATTGGCAGGCCCTGGGATTGATGTGCAAGTCAATTCTGAATAATGGTTCAGAACATTTTGAGGCAATCATGCTCAACGATGACAACAAGGGAAGCTCTTGGCTGACTAGCATTTTATCACAGTTTCAGATGCAGATAGGGGATTATCATATGACCACCTCATCTCCTTTACAGCAGGCATTTGCCAATCCACTTCAGTACCTGTCCTTCTATTCCACTTTGCACACTGTCCACCAAAATAGTAATGTACCAAATGCTTTGCTGAAACCCCAAAAAAATTAGGTTTGAAGGTTCTTCAGACAACAGTCTAAACAGGGGTGTGTAAAAAGGAGCTGGTTTACACCGAAGATAGACATGAAATGCTGGAGTAACACGTGGGTCATTTTGGGTCGAGACCCTTCTTCAGACTGACCCGCTGAGTTACTCCAGCATTTCATGTCTATCATCAGTCTAAAGAAGGGTGCTGTCCCGAAACGTCATCTCTCCGGAGATGCTGCCTGTCCTGTTGAGTTACTCCAACATTTTGTGTCTATCTTCGGTGTAAACAAGCATCTGTATATTATATGAAATCCAACCAGTCTTAGATCCAAAATCACTCAACAATAATTAGTTCACCTCTATCATTTCCCCCATAGATGACAGAAAATCAGCCCTCACTTCATCACTCAGTCACCCGTTCACACGAGTTCTATGTAATCCTACCTTCTCATCCACCCACACAATGGGGACAATTGTTTAAGAGGCTAATTAACCTACAAACCCATAGGCCTTGGGGATGTGGGAGGAAACCGGAGCACCCAGAGGAAACCCTCATGGTCACAGGGAGAACATGCAAACTCCAGACAGACATGGGTGGCACATTGGAGCAGCGGTAGAGTTGCTGCCTTACAACGCTAGCAGCGCCGGAGACCCGAGTTCGATCCTGACTACGGGTGCTGTCTGTATGGAGTTTGTACGTTCTCCTTGTGACCAGCGTGGGTTTTCTCTGAGATCTTCGGTTTCTTCCCACACTCCAAAGACGTGCAGGTTTGTAGGTTAATTGGCTTGGTGTATTGTCCCTAGTGTGTGTAGGATCACTGGTCAGCGCGGACTCGGTGGGACGAAGGACCTGTTTCCGCGCTGTATCTTTAAACTAAACTAAACTAGACATCACCCAGGGTCAGGATCGAACCGTGAGGCAGTGCGTCCCAGCTGTGTCTCTCTGCCACCTCAACTTCTTTTTTTAACCATTACCAATTTTTATTTTGCACCAAATCCTTAATAGTTGTGAAACGTTTTGTTACTTTTCATAGAAACCAGGTGCAAAATTTGCAGTTTTGCTTTAGATTTATCTTGTATATAAAATTATGGGAGGCACAGATAGGGTCGACAGTCAGAACCTTTTTCCCGGAATGGAAAAATCAAATACTACAGGGCATAGCTCTAAGGTGAGCGGGGCAAAGTTTACAGGAGATGTGTGGGGCAAGTCTTACACAGAGGGTTGTGAGGGCCTGGAACATGCTGCCAGGGTTGGTGGTGGAGGCAAATACAATAGTGGCATTTCAGAGGGTTTTGGATAGCTGTATGGATATGCAGGGAATGGAGGGATATGGCTCTTGTGCAGGTAGATAAGTGATGGTCTTGGCATTATGTTCAACATGGACATGATTGGCCGAAGGGCCTGTTATTGTGCTGTTCTGTATTATCATATCATATCATATATATATACAGCCGGAAACAGGCCTTTTCGGCCCTCCAAGTCCGTGCCGCCCAGTGATCCCCGTACATTAACACTATCCTACACCCACTAGGGACAATTTTTACATTTACCCAGCCAATTAACCTACATACCTGTACGTCTTTGGAGTGTGGGAGGAAACCGAAGATCTCGGAGAAAACCCACGCAGGTCACGGGGAGAACGTACAAACTCCTTACAGTGCAGCACCCGTAGTCAGGATCGATCCTGAGTCTCTGGCGCTGCATTCGCTGTAAAGCAGCAACTCTACCGCTGCGCTACCGTGCCGCCCAACAACAATTAACCGACAAACCTGTACATCTTTGGAGCGTGGGAGGAATCCGGAGATGACATGTTCTATGTCCTTGTCATTTAATTCACAAGCAGGTGTGACCTGTATGGTTTCATATATATTTAACATTGGAATTGTCTCTCCAGAGGCATTTTAGTTTAGTTTAGAGATACAGTGTGGAGACGGGTCATTCGGCCCACCGAGTCCGCGTCAACCAGCAATCCCCGCACACTAACATTATCCTACACGCACTAGGGACAATTTACAATTTAACCAACAACAATTAACCGACAAACCTGTACATCTTTGGAGCGTGGGAGGAATCCGGAGATGACATTGAAAACCCACGCAGGTCACGGGGGAATGTACAAATTCCGTACAGACAGCACCCGTAGTCAGGATTGAACCTGGATCTCCGGCGCTGTGAGGCAGCAACTCTACCCCTGCGCCACCGTGCTGCCATTCTCGAGCCTGAAGACACCAAATTCCCACTGTAATCGCCAAGCACAAGTGGTCGATCCATTAAGACTCCTTTGTACATTGCAAGGATATTCTCTACTTAGTGCTGCCAAGCTTCTACTATAAAATGGCAGGGGCCAGTTTGGGGAAGCACTGTGGAGCTTGTATTGTGTGATTGTGTGATGACACTTCTGCTGTGAGATTAACACCTGTACTTGTGGAAACAAAGTACTTACTGACTGCTTACAGCGGGAGAAGCAGCACAATGGGAAATGCTGATGCCCTGCTCCAGTTGGCATGCATTACTCTCTGAAATAATGGTTCAGAACATTTTGAGGCAATCATGCTCAACGATGACAACAAGGGAAGCTCTTGGCTGACTATCATTTTATCACATGCAGATACAGATAGGGGATTATTTTAATTATCACACAAGCACTGCTGGCAGAGAGGGTTGTTGGCTTAAACTATCTGTTGTGTTGTACAGTTGAACATGATGCTATTGATTGCACTGTTCATTGCATAATGTTCAAGTTACACAATAACTAGTGATTGTACTCGTGATTGAATAATCTATTGCTGATACAATGCATTATTGGGTATGAATGATCTTGAACTACACACTCCCAAGATAAATAGACAATAGACAATACTTCGACCCAGCACCACCATTCAATGTGATCATGGCTGATCATTCACAATCAGTACCCCATTCCTGCCCTCTCCCCATACCCCCTGACTCCGCTATCATTAAGAGGTGCCTCACCCATAAGATGGTGCCTAACCCAGGTGACTCGTTGTGTGCTAGTGTGCTGGCACACCTGGCTTTATCTTGCACTAAACGTTATTCCCTTATCATGTATCTATACACTCTAAATGGCTCGACTGTAATCATGTATTGTCTTTCCGCTGCCTGGTTAGCACGCAACAAAAGCTTCTCACTGTTCCTCGATACACGTGACAATAAACTAAACTCAAGTCAACCTCTGTGTAGTATTGATCGTTCACCTTTGTTTAACTTCTGGGTGGACAGTGGCAGAGTGAGCACACTTAGTCTGTTTGACATACAGCATAGAGTTCACACATCTTTCACACATGGGCAGCACCGTAGGGCATAGTGTCTCTGTCAGACAAACAACCTTTGCCACATGCATGCTCACACATTAGGGCGGGAAACAGAATCGAGCTTTGTGGACTATAAATGATGCACAATCATTATGTTGTCACGTTGTGTGGAGACCATGTCTGATTGACTGATATGTGCAGAGAGTGGGTACTTACCATGGCAGGCACTGCAGATGTAGACGTTGCCAGGATTAGAGGGTCTGAGCTACAGGGAGAGCTTGAGCAGGCTGGGTCTCTATTCCTTGCAGCGTAGGACGATGAGGGGTGATCTTATAGAGGTATACAATATCATGAGAGGAATAGATCGGGGAGATGCACAGTCTTTTACCCAGAGTAGGGGAATTGAGAACCAGAATACATAGGTTCAAGGTGAAGGGAAAAGGTTTAATAGGAACCTGAGGGGGTAACTTTTTCACACAGAGGGTGGTGGGTGTATGGAAGAAGCTGCCAGAGGAGGTAGTTGAGGCTGGGACTATCTCATGATTTCAGAAACAGTTAGACAGGTTCATGGATAGAACAGGTTTGGAGGGATATGGACCAAGTGCAGGCAGGTGGGACTAGTGTAGCTGGGACATTGTTGGCCGGTGTGGGTGAAGGGCCTGTTTCCACACTGTATCACTCTATGACTCTATGACCCCACCCTGAGGTACTGGTGGTGAACATTGACCAAGCAGGAGGGGTACATCGAGTCAGAGAGTCACACAGCAAGGAAACTGGGCCTTCGACCCAACCGACCAAGATGCCCCATCTACACTGGTCCCATATCCATCGACACCTTCCTATCCATGTAGCAGACCAGGTGTCTTGTAACTGTTGTTCTGGTACCTGCCTCAACTCAACCACTTCTTCCCCCAGCTCAGTCCACATTCCCACCACCTCTGTGTGAAAATCTTGCCCCTCAGTTTACTATTAAATATTTCTCCTCTCACCTTAAACCTCTGTCATCTGTTTCTTGATTCCCCGACTCTGGGCAAAAGACTTTGTGTACCTCCCCTATCTATTCCCCTCATGATCTTATACACGTTTATAAAATCACCTCTCATCCTCCTGCGCTCCAACATCCTGGTACAATGTGGAGCTACTTGGCCAGGGCATGCTTGATCCAGCCCAACAGAATCACCCAGCTTCCATTCCAGTTTCACAGCTGCTCTCACCTAATCTAACTAAACTGAGATGCAGCACAGAAACAGACCATTCTGCCCACTGAATCCGCGCCAACCAGCGATCCCCACACCTCACCTGCGCCGACCAGCGACCCCCCACACCTCACCCACACTGACCAGCGATCCCCCACACCTCACCCACACTGACCAGCGATCCCCCACACCTCACCCACACTGACCAGCGATCCCCCACACCTCACCTGCGCCGACCAGCGATCCCCCACACCTCACCTGCGCTGACCAGCGATCCCCCACACCTCACTCACACTGACCAGCGATCCCCCACACCTCACCTGCGCCGACCAGCGATCCCCCACACCTCACCTGCGCCGACCAGCAATACCCCACACACTAAACCATCCTACATTCACTAGGGACAATTTACAATTTACTGAAGCCGATTAGCCTACAAACCTGTACATCTTTGGAGAGTGGGAAACATAGAAACATAGAAAATAGGTGCAGGAGGAGGCCATTCGGTCCTTCGAGCCGATGAAGAAACCGAAGATCTGGGAGAAACCCCATGCAGTTCACAGGGAGAATGTACAAACTCCATAAAGATAGCACACATGGTCAGGATCGAACCTGGGTCTCTGGCGCTGTAAGGCAGCCTCTCTACCGCTGCAACACTGTGCCGCCCTAATCTATTGTTCTAACATAAGGTTGTAACTCAAAAGGTTGCCGTTCTGCCTATCAGCCCGATGTCAACTCCCTACAGAGTGACCCATTAGTTTCATCCACCCTCTTATTTCCTGTAACCGAGTCTCTTGGGCATGCCCATCAGCTCTGGCCAGTTCCCACTAACCTCAGGGTAATTAACCCACCAACACAACTCTCTGTGTGGAGCACATGGGGAAGTCATGCAGTACTGGGGCAAACATGCAAACTCCACACCAACATCTTGCAAAGTCAGGATCCAACCTTGTTTGCTGCAGATAGAATTACTGCACTGCTGGGGCACCCACTGCAATGGGTTCTCCATAAGGCAGGGCCCTTGCTAGTCAGGCCAGATCTCAGGAGTAAACCATGAACTCAGTGCTACCAAAAACTTCCCTCCTAGTTTTTAGATATTTCTGATATTAAGAGACATGTTTGAATAGCGTTTGAGTTTGAGTTTAGTTTATTGTCACGTGAACTGAGTTACAGTGAAAAGCTTTTGTTGCATGCTAACCAGTCGTGGAAAGACAATACATGATGACAATAGGGCCATCCACAGTGTACAGACACATGACAAAAGGAATAACATGAATAAGGTTTTGTGCAACATAACGCCCAGTAAAGTCCAATCAAAGATAGTCCGAGGATCTCTAATGAGGTAGACAGTAGCTCAGGACCTCCCTAGTTGTTGCTAGGATGGTTCAGTTGCCTGATAGCAGCTGGGATGAAACTGTCCCTGAATCTGGAGGTGTGTGTTTTCACACTTCTGTACCTTTCGCCTGATGGGAGAGGGGAGAAGAGGGAGTGGCTGGGGTGCGACTCGTCCTTGATTAGTGTTAGGATTAGGAACATTTAAAGGGAATCGAGATTTTTCTAAAGGAGCCTGGTCTCTCTTGGCAGCGTAACTTAAAGTGGGCATTGGCCGTACAGCTGGAGGATAGGAGGTTCAACATTGCCACCCCAGCAGCTCTCCGGTGGCAATGGCTGAATCCCAGAGGCAGTGGGCCATGCATCTCAGGGAGGTGTGGCCCACAGAGCTCAGTCCAGTCCGATGTATCAGCAAACTCACTACTGATTAATTGGAATGGCACTTTAATCAGATCTTGCTCCATGAATATTTGATGGTTGATACTTCAAAGGAGGTAAAGAGAAAGCAGATTGCTTCTCATCAAAGGCACATTTCAGATTGCCTAATGATGGTGTGGCCAGGGTGCTTTGAAGTCCAGAAGCACACGTCTTTGATGCTCCGCTTTGCTCCCCCCCACAGATCTCGATGGCCGTCGGACTGGCTGCCTTTGGTTGCATCCTTCTGCTCTTCTTCGTCATCTTGGTCAACAAATATGGGCGCCGATCCAAGTTTGGAATGAAGGGTGAGTGATGACAATGAGGAGGCTTCAGTATCCAGTTGTGGGTTGTTGCAACGTTGCTGTGCAGGGCAATGGGCTGGGGGGTTGCAACGTGATGAAGACATTGTTCATCACAACATAAAGACATTGTTGGGTGTTAGAGGATGATTTCCTTGCTTAGAATCTGCAGCCTTGTGCTGAAACATGATCAACTGAAGTAGTTCAGATCAACGAGTGGTTGATAAAACAATGGAGATTGCCATTGCTGAGTTACTTGATTCAATATGTCAATATATCAAGAGCAAAGGAGAACGGTCATCTCATCTTCAGAGAACATGATCATTGCTTCATGATTGGGTTGTAGAGTGCTGCCTTGCCTTTGTTCACAATAAGCGTGGCCATTGGTATCATCTCGTTCTGTCTGGCGGTATGTATGTGGAGCAGACCAGTTATGCTTTTTATCTGTTCTGCACATCTGTTGTCAAGGGTGGTGAGAAGAGGGCTGTCAGCAGCAAGTTCATAATTGCTGAGTGTCACTCTTCAACAGAACTTCTATTACCAACTGGACCAATGTTGAGGAGCAGGTTTGATCAGTAGCTTTGCACATTAACTTCCACAATGCAAGAACATGATTGTCTTAGCCACGTTTGCATTCAGGTTTGTACTGTGCTGGAGGTCAGGTTTAATGAATGTTCTTCCCTGTTTGAACTGTTTAAATCATTTTTTTAAATCGTTCCACGTGTAATGACATATGAGCACCAGTGTAGTTGAAAGGTCAGACATGGACATCATGCACCAATGAATGCTCACCATTGAATCCATCTGTAGTTACCAGTCTGTGGATCAGTCTGAAGAAGGGTCTCCACTCGCAAAGTCACCTATTCCTTTTATCCAGAGATGCTGCCTGACTCGTTGAGTTACTCGATCTTTTTGCATCTCTCGACAGATCCCAACTAATTAGAATGGAAGAATATTTGCATTGAATGTAATTCCTCATTTCTCCCAGTTTTGCCTTTCACTTTGTGAGCATTGCCTTTCAATCATTCCTTCACAGGAGTTATCTATCAGCAGCAATGCTGGTATTTATCATCCATCCCACTTGCCCCTAAACAGAGTATCCACTTGTGAGTCAAACACATTTGTGGGTCCAGGATTATGTTGTGTACATGGACTTCAGTAAAAGGTGTTCAACAAAGTTCCGCATGGTAGGCTGCTCTGGAAGGTTAGACCGCATGGGATCCAAGGAGAGATAGCTGAATGGATAGCAAATAGGCTTCATGGAAGGAAGCAGAGGGTGATGGTGGAAGGTTGCTTCTTGGACTGGAGGCCTGTGACAAGTGGTGTGCCTCAGGGTTCAGTGCTGGGCCCGTTACTGTTTGTCATCTACATCAATGATTCCGATGAGAACATACAGGGCAAGATTAGCAAGTTTGCTGATGACACGAAAGTGGGTGGTTTTGCAGATAGTGAAGATGGTTGTGAAAGATTGCAGCAAGATCATTAGCAAATTTGCAGATGATACTAAGTTGGGGGGTAGTGTGAATTGTGAGGAAGATGCAATAAGGCTGCAGGGTGACTTGGACAGGTTGTGTGAGTGGGCGGATACATGGCAGATGCAGTTTAATGTAGATAAGTGTGAGGTTATTCACTTTGGAAGTAAGAACAGAAAGGCAGATTATTATCTGAATGGTGTCAAGTTAGGAGGAGGGGGAGTTCAACGAGATCTGGGTGTCCTAGTGCATCAGTCAATGAAAGGAAGCATGCAGGTACAGCAGGCAGTGAAGAAAGCCAATGGAATGTTGGCCTTCGTAACAAGAGGAGTTGAGTATAGGAGCAAAGAGGTCCTTCTACAGTTGTACCGGGCCCTGGTGAGACCGCACCTGGAGTACTGTGTGCAGTTTTGGTCTCCAAATTTGAGGAAGGATATTCTTGCTATGGAGGGCGTGCAGCGTAGGTTCACTAGGTTAATTCCCGGAATGGCGGGACTGTCGTATGTTGAAAGGCTGGAGCGATTGGGCTTGTATACACTGGAATTTAGAAGGATGAGGGGGGATCTTATTGAAACATATAAGATAATTAGGGGATTGGACACATTAGAGGCAGATAACATGTTCCCAATGATGGGGGAGTCCAGAACAAGGGGCCACAGTTTAAGAATAAGGGGTAGGCCATTTAGAACGGAGATGAGGAAGAACTTTTTCAGTCAGAGGGTGGTGAAGGTGTGGAATTCTCTGCCTCAGAAGGCAGTGGAGGCCAGTTCGTTGGATGCTTTCAAGAGAGAGCTGGATAGAGCTCTTAAGGATAGCGGAGTGAGGGGGTATGGGGAGAAGGCAGGAACGGGGTACTGATTGAGAGTGATCAGCCATGATCGCATTGAATGGCGGTGCTGGCTCGAAGGGCTGAATGGCCTACTCCTGCACCTATTGTCTATTGTCTATTGTCTATTGATCGATTGGCCAGGTTGGTTGGCTGAGGAATGGTTGATGGAATTTAAAACAGAGAATAGTGAGGTGTTGCATTTTGGGATGTCTAAAAAGGGCAGGATCGACACAGTGAATGGTAGTCCTCTGGGGAGTATTGTAGAGCAGAGGGTTTAGGAGTGCAGGTGCATGCTTCCTTGAAGATCGAGTCGCAGGTAGATAAGGTGGTCAAAAAGGCTTTTGGCACATTGGCCTTCGTCAGTCAGAGTATTGGGTATAGAAGTTGGGAGGTCATGTTGCAGTTGTATAAGACGTTGGTGAGACCACGTTCTGAGTATGGTGTTCAGGTCTGGGCACCATGTTATAGGAAAGATATTGTCAAGCTTGAAAGGGTTCGGAAAAGATTTACGAGGATGTTGCCAGGACTAGAGGGTGTGAGCTATGGGGAGAGGTTGAGTAGACTGGGTCTCTATTCAATGGAGTGCAGGAGGATGAGGGGAGATCTTGCAGAGGTATACAAAATCATGAGAGGAATAGATAGGGTAGATCCACAGAATCTCTTGCCCAGAGTAGGGGAATCAAGGACCAGAAGACACAGTTTCAAGGTGAAGGGGAAAAGATTTAATAGGAATCTGAAGGATAAGTTTTTCATACAGAGGATGGTGGGTGTATGGAACAAGCTGCCAGAGGAGGTAGTTGAGGCTGGGACTATCTCAATGTTTAAGAAACAGTTAGACAGGTACATGGATAGAACAAGTTTGGAGGGATATGGACCAAACGCAGGCAGGTGAGACTAGTGTAACTGGGACATGTTGGCCGGTGTGGGCAAGTTGGGCCGAAGGGCCTGTTTCCACACTGCATCACTCTGTGACTTTATGACTCTGAGATAGCATATTTCCTTTCCTGAAATCATTATAAGTCATATGTGTTTATGACTGAGTACAATCCAGTATTTTCATTGTTATTGATACTAAGACCAGCTTTTCTGAAAATTTATAATACATTTTTTTACTTGAAATGACTGAGAGCTTTGAGTTTCTTTTGGCATTAATATTACCAACAAATTGTCGTGGATAAACACATTGATGCGAATGCCATAGTGGCACACCAACGCCTCAACTTGCTCCAGAGACTAAGCAAATGTGGTGTGTCTTCAATGACTCTGACAAACACGCACACATGCACCATAGGAGACATGCTGTTGGGTTGTATCACAGTTTGGTTTGGGGACATCCCTGCTTAAGACCACACGAAATATCTGAGAATTGTGGATGTAGGCCAGTCCATGACAAAGACCAGACATCCCCCCCAGTGACTCCTTCTACACTTCATGCTAACTCGGGAAAGCAGCCAACAAAATCAAAGACTTGGCTCACCCTGTTCAATCCCTTTTCTTCCCGCTCCCATTGGGCAGAAGATATGGAAGCTTAAAAATGTGCACCACCACACTCAGAAACAACTTCTTCCCCTCTGTTATTAGGCTTCTGAACAGTCCTTCCATAAGCTCGGGTACCGATTCACCTCTACCCCATTATGGACATTGGACTTTGCCTCTGGAACAGTTCACTACAATGCTGAGAACTATATTCTACACTCTCCATCTTTCTCTTCACTCTACCTTTTGTACTGGGTCTTGATCGTATTGATGTATAGTATTATCTGGTTTGCTTTGGCTAGCATGCCAAACATAGCTTTTCACTGTACCTCGACAGGAGTGATAATAATAAACCTAAACCTAAATCTTGACCAAAGTACTTATGATTCCCTCCCACCGAAAACTTCCCTCCCACCGACAACTCCCCCCCCCCCCCCCCCCCCCCCACCCCCACCCCCACCCCCACCCCCACCCCCACCCCCACCCCCACCCCCACCCCCACCCCCACCCCCACACTCTCCTTAATGCTGTGCAAGCAGTTATATTCCTTCTGAGTAAAACTCTCTCATCTCCTCACACACAGTAGTGCCTGAAGCACCAAGATGGAAGATCAATTGGTAATTGTGATCACCTCGTTATCTACAATCACATTTGATACGTTGGAAGAAAGCAAACTACAGAGCTACATGGCCAGAGCACCTCTTAATTAGGTCTAGTTATGCTTTCTAAATGAAAGTTGTAATAACAAGCTTTCATTTCAGTCAGAATCAGAAAGTTTCTTTAAAAAAAGCCATCACATAGCACTACAATTTACGGTCCATTCTCCTGTAGATCATTAAATTTGCTTTGGACAAGATTGGAATTGATGACGAGTCTTCTCTTGGAGTTGTGTCATTCAAACGTTTTGATGAAAGGGTATTGTTCATTGTATCTGAAAGGGTGAAAATATATGATTTTTTAAAAACAATTTGTAATGGCTAAAGGCATGTGCATGTGGCTATGTGCAATATGGCTCTACATTGTTAAAAACAAACCTTGAAGTGATCTGCAAGGGCTGTTTTTAATACAATGCACTACCAAGGGGTTCTGGTCCCCGATATCTTTCTGGACAATTTATGCCATTCCATTCTACAACCTCCTCAACCATGTCAAGCTCTCCGTTTCTCTTGCTCCACTCCTGTCTATATCTCCTTTGCTCCATTGATGACCATGTTCTCTGAAGCCTGGAGCCCATGCTCCATGATCACTGATCTTTGCTCCTCCATCTTCATCTTAAATAAAGTATCTCAAAACTTTATAACTTCTTGATTAGAACGGGTGTCAAGGGTTATGGGGAGAAGGCAGGAAAATGGGATTAGGAGGCAGAGATCAGCCATGATTGAATGGTGGAGTAGACTCGATGGGCCGAATGGCCTAATTCTACTCCTATAACCTGTGAAAAGCTATCTCTTGACAGCTCATCTTATTCTCCTCAGTGACATTGCTTGTATTTTATTTTTGGACCCGGGGGGGTGTATTTATAATGTTGTGCACGGGTCCAGTGGTAGAGCAAGGGGTAGAAGCTCTGTTCTTGAAATAACAATTGAGATGGCCCAATCTCTCCCGTGTTGTATCATGGTAGAACTGCTGCTTCACAGCGCCAGAGAGCCAAGTATGATCCTGACCTCCAGTGCTGTCTTTACTTTGACTTTAGACCAGAGATGCAGCATGGAAACAGGACCTTCGGCCCACCGAGTCCATGCCGACCAGCGATCACCCCGTACACTAGCATTATCCTACACACAAGGAACAATTTACAATTTATTGAAGCCTATTAACCTACAAAAACCTGTATGTCTTTGGAGTGTGCGAGGAAACCCGGAGAAAACCTGCACAGTCACAGGGAGAACGTACAAACACAGTACAGACGGCATCTGTAGTTACCAGGTCTCTCGAGCTGTAAGGCAGCAATTCCGATGCTGTTCCACTGTGCCGCCCTTCTTTGTGGAGTTTGCATGTTCTCCCTGTGACCATGTGGGTTTTCTCCGGGTGCTCTGATTTCATAAAGTCATAGAGTCCTACAGCACAGAAAGAGGCCCTTCGGCCCATCGTGTCCGCGCCGCCCGTTACCAAACACAGTCTAATTTTAATCCCATTTTCCCGCATTTGGACCGTAGCCCTGAATGTTGTAGCATTTCAAGTGCCCATCCAAATGCCTCTTAAACGTTGTGAGTGTTCCCGCCTCCACCACCACCCCAGGCAGTGAGTTCCAGACTCCAACCACCCTCTGGGTGAAAAAGTTCTTTCTCACATCCCCCCGAAACCTCCCTCCCCTTACCCTGTATCTATGTCCCCTCGTTGTTGAACCTTCCACCAGTGGAAGAAGTTCCCCGCCATCTACCTTATCTATGCCCCTCATGATCTTGTACACCTCGATCATGTCCCCTCTCAGCCTTCTCTGCTCCAGGGAAAACAACCCCAGTCTGCTCAGTCTCTCCTCATAACCTGCCACATTCCTCCCACATTCCAAAAATGTACCGATTTGTAGATTAATTGACCTCTGTAAATTCCCCCTCATGTGTAGGGAGTGGATGAGTAAGTGAGATAATATAGAACGTGTGTGAACAGGTGGCCAACGGGCAGTGTGAACTCAGTGGGCCAACAGACCGGTTTCCCTGTGGATATAACACTATATTCTGCACTCTTGTTTTCCTCTTTTGCACGACCTGATGTCCTCACATTTGGTCTGCTTTACCAAACCAAAATGTGTCACTGTTTGTCAAGATAACAATAAACCAATAACCAATTCATCTATGTGTAGGAAGGAACTGCAGATGTTGGTTTGAACAGAAGATGGATAAAATGCTGGAGTAAGTCAGCGGGTCAGGCAGCATCATTATGAGGACAGAGATTCATTAATGAAACCTACTTCAGTGTTAAGGATGAGCTGATGTCTGCAATAATCTCGGCCTCCTTGCATCTGGAGTCTCTGACCCGAGGTGACACACAGCGATTATGCTCGATTTAAATTGTTATGCTGCTCCTGATGTTGCTTTTGACATTTAAACAGTGCTCACACTTGACTGTGTAAAATATAAGGGTGGCTCAAGTGGTTGATGCAAGGGGCCATACTAATTGACAACGTTTGGAGACTGGCATTTAGATTTAATTGCCACCATTGAGTCTAAGTGCATTTTGCGCTCCCTGTAACATGGAAACCTGTGGGTCCTTTGCCTCCTCCGTGATCTATTGGCATCAATGTGACAGCATGAAGAATTGTCGGCCTGTCACAGTGCCACAGTTCAGTCCGCCCTCCGCATAACACTGCCAAAGATAACTCTGCTCCTGTTTAATGACTGAAAAAGCGATAGAAATGAAGGATTCTATTTATATGCGATCCTAAACCTGTAATTGTATGTGGCGGACAGAGGTCTGAGAGGAAAAACTCAGCGCAGCGTTAACGAGAACTGAGTTTCCACCCCACAAAGCAATTAATGTGATGGGTGAGTAGGAACTGCAGATGCTGGCTTAAACTGAAGATAGACTCGAAAAGCTGGAGTAACTCACCAGGTCAGGCAGCATCTCTGGAGAGAAGGAATAGGCGACCCTTCTTCAAACTGAGAGTCAGGGGGAAGTGAAATGAGAGATATAGATGGTGATATAGAGAGATATAGAACAAATGGATGAAAGATGTGCAAAAAGTAATGATGATCAAGGAGAGGTTTAACCGGCAATTGTCCATGCTGGCTGTGGGCTTGAGGTAATGCATTATACAGATAGTGAAACTCAGCAGGTCAGGCAGCATCTCTAGAGAAAAGGAATGGGTGATGTTTTGGATCTAGACCTTTCTTCAGGTGGATCAGTGCATCCATGCATGTGATGGATTTGGTTGGGGACAGAGATGAGAGGGAGGGATGGATGAAAATGGTCAAACGGGAACGTGGAGTTGTTTCTTGCGAATAGACACCGTCAGGATTAAACAATGGAAGGAAACACGGAGGGAATGGTGTTCAGTTTTGTGGAACTAGTCTTGAGGTTATTAAGGTTAACGTTTGGACATTCTTGTGGTCAGGCAAAGTCCAGCTTTTAGTTAAGCTGTAATAGGGGATTAAATGAGGTGTGCAAAATGTCGGATGGGCTCCAGGGACCATTTCTTCCCAGCAGTTATCAGGCAACTGAACCATCCTACCAACAACTAGAGACCAGTCCTGAACTACTATCTACCTCATTGGTGACCCTCGGACTATTTTTGATCAGACTTCACTGGCTTTAAGTGTAGGAAAGAACTGCAGGTGCTGGTTTAAATCGAAGGTAGACACAAAATGCTGGAGTAACTCAGTGGGACAGGCAGCATCTCTGGAGAGAAGGAGTGAATGGGTGATGTTTCAGGTCAAGACCCTTCTTCAGATTGATTTTATCTTGCACTAAACAATATTCCCGTATCATGTATCTGTACACTGTGAATGACTCGATTGTAATCATGTATTGTCTTTCTGCTGACTGGTTAGCACGCAACAAAAGCTTTTCACTGTACCTCGGTACACGTGACAATAGGTTAAACTAAACCTACCCTGGTGGAATGTAGACACAAAATGCTGGAGTAACTCGATCTGAAGAAGGGTCTCGACCCGAAACGTCACCCATTCCTTCTCTCCTGAGATGCTACCTGACCCGCTGAGTTACTCCAGCATTTTGTGCCCACCTTCAAATTAAATCAGCATCTGCAGTTCCTATTTTACTTCAGAGCAATCAGAATGCTGCCCGTCTCTGGAATGGGCTGTTGCAAAGTTAGACACAAAGTTCTGCAGTAACTCAATGAGGCAGGCAGTACCTCTAGAGAAAAAGTATGGGTAACATTTCAGACTGAAGAAGGGTCCCCATCTGAAACATACCACCTTTTCCTCCAGAGATGCTGCCTGACCCATTGAGTTACTCCAGCACTTTCTGTCTATCTTTGGTATTAAACCAAAAAAACTGCAGTTCTATGTTTCTACTGTTACTTTTGCAAATTCAGTCTCTTGATGTATGCTCATGTTGATAGTGGGCAGTCTCTTGACGTATGCCCCTGTTGGTAGTGGGCAGTGGTGCTTTATAGTTGCTTGTGCTCACTGCAGACAGAGTTAAACAGCATAGACACAGGCCTTTGGCCCAACTCATTCATACTGACCAAGATGCCCCATTAGGTTGTCCCATTTGCCTAAGTTTGACCCACATCCCACTAAACCTTCCCTATCCATGACCTGTTAAATGTTGTTAAAGTACCTGGCCCAACTACCTCCTCTGGCAGCTCATTCCATATACCCGCCTCTGTGTGTAAATGTTGCCCCTCAGGTTCCAATTATATCTTTTCCCCCTCTACTTAAAGATATGTCCTCAGGTTCTTAATTCCTACCCTCACCTCATCTATTTTCTCAAGATTTTATGCACTTCTATAAGATCATCCCTCAGCCGCCTACGCGCCAAGAAATAAAGCCCTAGCATGCCCAATCTCTCCCCTGGAGCTCAGGCCCTCGAGTCTTGGCCACAGCCTTGTAAATGTTCCCTGCGCTCTTTCCAGATTGGCAAAGGTTGCCAATGAATAGGGTCTTGTTGAATGAAGATCTGTGCAGTGTGAGGATGAACACAATATTATTCGCATTATCACTTTATCTCAGTCACACTTTCTGTAACTCTCAGCACACAGTTTTGAACTATTTAATCCCTTGAGGAATAATAGTTTGTCAGAACAATCTGAAAGGATATTAGAATGGAAATTGAGCATTGGTATATTATGAGGGTATCTTAACATCCAGCAGTAAGAATATTGATTTCTCCAACTTCAAGTAAACCCTTGCATCCCCTCTCTCTCTGTCCTTCCCCCACCCTAGTTGTACTAGATTTACTGTCGTCCTGTTGAGTTTCACTGTCTGTGTAATTCATTATCACCACAGCCAACAATGGACCATTGTGGACTCCACCTTTCCTTGGTCATCGTTACTTTTTGCACATCTTTCATTCATGTGATCTCTATCTCTCTATATCACCGTCTATATCTCTAATTTCCCTTTCACTAAGTCTGAAGAATGGTCTTGACCCGAAACGTCACCCATTCCTTCTCTCCAGAGATGCTGCCTGACCCGCTGAGTTACTCCAACTTTTTGTGTCTATCTTTGGTTTAAACCAGCATCTGCAGTTCCTATTGTGAGGGTTAAGGTTCCCTTCAAGCAAGTGTTCTTCTATAATAATCCCAGCGGTGATAGGAAGTAGCCTTGGCGTGGATTGGTGTACTGGTAAATCGTGACTATTTATTTCAGTAGAAACTGGTGTGGAGGTAGAAACCTGAGATATCATGGATCTGGTGAGAAATGAAAGTTCCTTTCACCATTGGCAGGATGACGGGCATATGGGCACAAATAACTGAGAGCTCCAGGTTGGCACAGTGCTGCAGCAGTAGAGCTACTGCCTTGCAGTGCCAGAAACCCAGGTTCAATCCTGATTATGGGTGCTTGTCTGCACAGAGTTTGTACTTTCCCCCCGTGATTTGTGTGGGTTTTCTCTGAGATTTTCAGTTTCCTCCCACACTCCAAAGACATGAAGTTTGCAGATTAATTGGCTTGGTATAAATGTAAATTGTCCCGAGTGTGTGTAGGGTCGTGTTAATGTGTGAGGATTACTGGTCGGTATGGGCCTGTTTCTGCGCTGTATCTAAACAAAACTAAACTAAACTAAATAACTCCAAGAAATCAGATGAGAAAGATCAGTCGTCCTTCATCCTTCACTGCTTATTCACCTTGCAGAGATGGTCTTAGGTTGATGCCACTTGTTTCCTGAGGTGCACCATCTTAGATACATTCAATAGTTGGGCACATTCAAGTACCTCATCCAAGGGGCTGCTCTTTCTGCATGACACTGCGTGGGGATATCCAAACGTATCTAACTGCATTGTGGACCATTACACCCACGTTTCCAACGGGGAAACGACCATTGCAATGTCATTCATGGGAAGATGTGATGTAGGAGCAGGGGAATGTCATCTAGTCCCTTTGCCACTTCAGAAGATCATGGAGTCATAGAGTCATAGAGAATTACAGCGTGGAAACAGGCCCTTCGGCCCAACGTGCCGACACTGGCCAACATGTCCCACCTGCCTGCATTTGGTCCATATCCCTCCAACCCTGTCCTATCCATGCACCTGTCTAACTGCTTCTTAAACATTGGAATAGTCCCTGCCTCAACTACCTCTTTTGGCAGTTGGTTCCATACACCCTCCACCCTTTGTGTGAAAAATAGTTCCCCTCAAGCTCCTTTTAAATCTTTCCCCGCTCACCTTAAACCCATGTCTTTTGGTTCTCGATTCCCCTACTTTGGGCAAAAGACTGTGCATCTACCCGATCTATTCCTCACATGATTTTGTACACCTCTATAAGATCACCCCTCATCCTCCTGCACTCCAAGGAATAGAGTCTCAGCCCACTCAACCTCTCCCTTTAGCTCAGACCCTCTAATCCTGGCAACATCTCTGTACCCTTTCCAGCTTGATAACATCAATAGATTAAAATTGTTGCACCCAACAACCATCAGGAAGCTTGCAGAGTGCTCATAGATACTTGTAGGGAGGAACTGCAGATGTTCGGTTGAACCGGATAGAAAAAATGCTGGAGTAACTCAGCGGGACAGGCAGCATCTCTGGAGAGAAGGAATGGGTGACGTTTTGGGTCGAGACCCTTCTTCAAACTGAGTCTAACAGGAATCAGTCTGAGGGACAGATGGAGTCTGAAGAAGGGTCTTGACCCGAAACGTCACCTGTTCCTTCTCTCCAGAGATGCTGCCTGTCCCGCTGAGTTACTCCAGCTTTTTGAGCATAGATATTTCACTGGCGGTGTTTTTCAGTATTAAAGTATGCGCACAAGTGATGTTGTATTCGAACCACTTCCTACTGCATTCAGAACAAACCCGCTGATGCTGGATGTCAGGCCTGCTCAGCTTGTCCTGTCTGCAGCCTTCATCAAATGCACTTTGAGTGTGAATAAGTCTGTCACTATATGTCCACATAATACATAAATAATGTGCTACATGTAGCAGAAAACATGTCCCTCAAAGCCCGTTTGCATTTGGCCGTCAGAGATCTAAAGGGACGCTGTTTTAAAGCATTGTTCTGTTTGACAATCTTTGATAGTTTAACAAGATGTTCAACAATGTAAGACATGATTATTGCAATAAACCAGCAGCACAGCTTCACAACAGTCAGCAGGAAGCCAGGAAATGAATAGTGAAATTTGCCAGTTCATTTCAACACAAATCTGACTATAAAACATGAACGCTGCCGTGTGGAAGGCATTCTAATCACTGGACACAAGACTGGTTTGTGGGCATTGTAAGTAGTCCTCCGTTGTCAGATCAGGAGCTGTATGTGGCTGCTGGGGACACCATGTGTATTAAATTATTTTTCGTACAGTGGCACTGTGGCGCAGCGGTAGAGTTGCTGCCTTACAGCGCCAGAGACCTGGGTTCCATCCTGACTTCGGGTGCTGTCTGTACGGAGTTTGTACGTTCTCCTCATGACCTGCTTGGGTTTTCTCCGAGATCTTCGGTTTCCTCCTACACTCCAAAGAAGTACAGGTTTGTAGGTTAATTGGCTTAGCTAAAATTGTAAATTGTCCCTAGTGTGTGTAGGATAGTGTTAGTGTGTGGGGATCGCTGGTAGGCGAGGTGGGCCAAAGAGCCTATATCTCTAAACTGAATTAAACAAATTTCTATGCTGCTTGAAGTATCCAAAACTAACGGATAGATGCTGGACTGCTCATTGTTCCCCCAGACTGAGGCAGGCCACCTCTGTCTGTACTGTTTTATAAAATGATTCCACTGTTAAAACGGGGCGGCACAGTGGTGGAGCAGGTAGAGCTGCTGCCTCACAGCACCAGAGACCAGGATTCTATCCTGACCTCGGCTGTTGACTGTGGAGTTTGTACATTCTCCCTGTGAACTATTAACTCTGGTTTCCACCCACATTCCAAAGGCGTGTGGGTCTGTAGGTTAATTAGCCTCTGTAAAAATTGACTATTGAGTAAGGAGTAGATGGGAATGTGGGATGACAGCCAGTGTGATTGGGTGATTGGTGGACTCAGTGGGCTGAAGGGCCTGTTTTCATGCTGCATCTCTAAACTAAACTTCAATGCAGTTTCTTGTTTGGAAGAATTAAACAAACCCATGATCAGAGTTAGAATTCCCGGTCAATCCAATACAGCTTCCTTTATTTGTGGGGTATTCCAGGAGACATGTTTTACAAAGTGCTGAAGATTGCTACAAAAAGCTGGAATAACTCAGCAGGGCAGGCAGCATCCCTGGAGGTTGAGACCCTTCTCAGCTGAGTTACTGCAGCATTTTCTGTCTATCTTCAGTTTAAGCCAACATCTGCAGTTCCTTCCTACATATTTATCTTTTACAAAGTGCTGTTGGATTGGAGATACACTTTTCTTGTGTTGTTGGATAATGCTCCCACAAAGCAATGTTCCCAGCGTGGTTTATGGAGGTTGCTGCCAACGGTGAAGAGTGCTCAATTGTTACATGATGACTTTGTGTCTATCTACCAGAAAGGCCCTCTATTCTTGTCCTGTTTCTGCACGTGTCCAGCTTCCCTGTATAACGGCAGCAGACTCTCAATCTCACCACACCGGGCGGCACGGGGGCGCAGCGGTAGAGTTGCTGCCTCACAGCGCCAGAGGCCTGGGTTCAATCCCGACTACGGGTGCTGTCTGAACGGAGTTTGTACGTTCTCCCCGTGACCGCGTGGGTTTTCTCCGAGATCTTCGGTTTCATCCCACACTCCAAAGCCGTGCAGGTTTGTAGGTTAATTTGGTTAAATTGTAAATTGTCCCTCATGTGTGTGGGGTAGTGTTCTCGCTTGCTGGTGTGGAATTGATCGGCTGATGGGCCTGTTTCCGTGCTGTATCTCTAAACTAAACACTTGGAGAAAGGCAACTCGGTTTTGCTTGCCATCCATTATCAATCAGCCTGTGCATTTCAATGGGAGGCATCTGTTTAAAAACCTGCCTCTCACTGAGAAGTGCATCTTGCAAATGGCACTTGTTATTGCCCATCTGGCCCCGCTGGTGTTAATGGGGGCTCAGGCGTAATCAGGTGATCCATTTGAAAATGTCAATGCAAACGAGTTGTTGCGAATGCTCTGGGCTGTAGCTGCCATTATCGACAGCACTCCCGTCTCACCTCCCTGTCACACTTCGGTATTTTCTGGTGCACCTCTGATAAGCAGCAGGTCTCATCTCTCATTTTCATTCCAGTAAACAGGGCTAATTAAAGAAAACAAGATGAGATGGGTCTTGCAGCCGGTGCAGTGTTGGGGGTTGGAGGCTGGATTTAGATTACTCTTTGGAGAATTAATGAGGGCAACCTACAAACTAGTTAATTAAAGTGAAATTAGTTGTGTAATACTCTGTATTGACTGCTGCACCCCAGCAAATGGTCTGTCACACTTTACAACATGCTCTCTGGGAAACCGCATTAACTCTTCACAGGTTACACTGCGCTTCAGATTCCCTGCAATGGACGTGATGGGCAGAAGGGCCTGGTTCCTTGCTGTACGACTTTGTGACTAACTACGAAGTCCCACAAAATGCTGGAGTAACTCAGCGGGTCAGGCAGCATCTCAGGAGAGAAGGAACGGGTGACGTTTCGGGTCGAGACCCTTCTTCAAACTGGTCCGCTACGAGGTCCGCTCCTTCCCTCCCCCACCCTAGTCGTCTAGGTAGTTTCACTGTTTGCATTACTTCATTATCACCTCTTCCACAGCCAACAATGGACCATTGTGGGCTCCACCTTTCTTGAGTCATTGGTGCCAGCTGTAATTTCTTCTGTGCCTTTTCATACCTCTAGTTTGCTGCTCTCCAATATCTTTCATTCATTTGTTCTACATCTCTCGACGTCACTGTCCATATCTCTCGTTTCCCTCCGCTGAGTCTGAAGAAGGGCCTCGACCCGAAACGTCACCTATTCCTTTTCTCCAGAGATGCTGCCTGACCCACTGAGTTACTCCAACTTTTTGTGTCTATCTTCGGTGTAAACCACTATCTGGAGTTCCTTCTTGCATTTCAGGCTCTTGAACCGCCCTGCACAACCCCAATCTGACCTTGACAACAAAAAACTACAGATAACCTTTTGAGTACCATGACTCAGATGTGACACGGAATAGTGGATTCAGTGACATTTACAGCTCAGAAGACCATTTGGCCCATCATAAGCATCGGCTAAAAATAGACCAGGATACTCTCACTTGCAATCTCCCAGTCCTCTATTCAAATATTTAAATGCTTATGAAATATTTTTAGACAATAGACAATAGACAATAGGTGCAGGAGTAGGCCATTCAGCCCTTCGAGCCAGCACCGCCATTCAATGCGATCATGGCTGATCACTTTCAATCAGTACCCCGTTCCTGCCTTCTCCCCATACCCCCTCACTCCGCAATCCTTAAGAGCTCTATCCAGCTCTCTCTTGAAAGCATCCAACGAACTGGCCTCCACTGCCTTCTGAGGCAGAGAATTCCACACCTTCACCACTCTCTGACTGAAAAAGTTCTTCCTCATCTCCGTTCTAAATGGCCTACCCCTTATTCTTAAACTGTGGCCCCATGTTCTGGACTCCCCCAACATTGGGAACATGTTTCCTGCCTCTAATGTGTCCAATCCCCTAATTATCTTATATGTTTCAATAAGATCCCCCCTCATCCTTCTAAATTCCAGTGTATACAAGCCCAATCGCTCCAGCCTTTCAACATACGACAGTCCCGCCATTCCGGGAATTAACCTAGTGAACCTACGCTGCACGCCTTCCATAGCAAGAATATCACTGTTTTTGCCTCCACCAAGTCTAGAGTGTTTTATTGTCATATATCCCAGATGGAACAATGAAATTCTTACTTGATTCCAATTAACCTACACCACCCTTACATGTTGTGCACTTGCTGAAAGAACACAGATCCCTCAGGTCCTTCAGAGGGAGGGGGGGAGGAGAGGAGGAGGGGGGACGGGGTAGGGAGGAGGGAGGGGGAGGAGGGAGGGAGAGAGGGGGAGGGGGAGAGGGGGAGGGGGAGAGGGGGAGAGGGGGAGGGGGAGCTCCACGCTTGTGATATTGAATGGTGGAGGTATTTACAGCCAATTCTGTGTAGGAAGGATCTGCAGATGCTGGTTTAAACCAAAGAAAGACAAAATGCTGGAGTAACTCAGCGGGACAGGCAGCATCTCCGGAGAGACAGAATGGGTGACGTTTCGGGTCAAGACCCTTCTTCAGGCTGAGCCTTTGTGTTAAGACCTTTCTCCTCTGATGAAGGGTCTCGACCCAAAACATCACCCATTCCTTCTCTCCAGAGATGCTGCCTGTCCCGCTGAGTTACTCCAGCATTTTGTGACTATCCTCCTTCTTCTGTTATGTTCTGTGGCTGCTGAAGAATTGTGCACAATCTTTACCGTGCGTGTTAAATGAATACTTATAATTGAAACTCGCAATGTGCGTAATTTGATGACTGTGCACTCTTATTGCTTTATGCAGCTCCCACTGAGACCGTGACACCTCACTGGCTATGGATCCATTAAACGCAATCTTTCCTTGTGGTTTTTAGTGGTTCTTAATTATTGAAGAAGATGATATTCTTGCATTTGTAACTACACTTTAAAACTAAATATATGTCTGCAAACACATTAATATCAGCTTGCTCCCATGAAATATGCATCTGTTGACCTTGTGCAGTTATTCATTATTGTCTCTGTTGGAGATGGGAAGTTATAATTTGTCATTCGTAAGCCCAATATTCCCCCCAAAAATATGTACAAATATTAAATATAGTTGTGAATCTGAAGTACTGGAAATATTCAAGAGGTCAGGCAGCCATTGTGGAGATGGTTTAGTTTAGTTTATTTTAGTTTAGAGATACAGAGCGGAAACAGTCCCTTCGGCCCACCGAGTCCGCTCCCCACGCATTAATACTATCCTACACACACTAAGGACAATTTACACTTACACCAAGCCAATTAACCTACAAACCTGTATGTCTTTGAAGCACAGAGAGACGTTGGTTTAAAGAATGGGAGTAAGGAGATGCGAACAAGAAGGATAATCAATTATAGGGTCAGACAGGAGAAAATGAACGTTAAAAGAGTTGATAATACAAGGCGGAAAGATGGCAATGAGACAAGTAATTGTTCTGGAAGTAGTATTAATGGAGGAGAACAGAATCATAATCTGAAATCACTAGAGGGGAATGGTTAGAAATCTGTCTCTGTGATGATCAGGAATTGTTTGACGCCCTGATGAGGCTGTAAGGCTGTAATGTGCCCATCAGTAGTTAGCTTGGGCGAAACGTCCTTCCACAATTCAAATCCTGTGTCTTGAGGCAAAGTTGATACAGAAATCCAAGGACTTCAGAAGAGCAAAGTACAACGTGTGATTTACAGCTTTGAGGTGATGAGCAAATACTGAGAAACTTTGTCTGGAGTCTGAAGAAGAATATAGAAGTTGGGAGGTCATGTTGCAGTTGTACAAGACATTTGTGCGGCTGGATTTAGAGTATTGTGTTCAGTTCTGGGCCCCATGTTACTAGATGTCAAATTGGAAATGGTACAGAGAAGATTTACGAGGATATTGCCAGGATTCGAGGGTCTGAGCAACAGGGAGAGGTTGAGTAGGCTGGGACACTATTCCTTGGATTCAGGAGGAAGAGGGGTGATTTTGCCCAGAGCAGGGGTATTGAGAACCAGAGGACTTGGGTTTAAGGTGAAGGGGGAAAGATTTAATAGGAATCTGAGGGGTAATGTTTTCACACAAAGGGTGGTGGATGTAAGGAATGAACTGCCAGAGGATGTAGTTGAGGCAGGAACTATTGCAATGTTTAACAATTAGACAGGTACATGGATAGGATAGGTTCGGAGGGATTTGGGCCAAACGAAGGCAGGTGGGACTAGGATCGATGGGACATGTTGGTCGGTGTGGGCAAGTTTGTCTGAAGGGCCTGTTTCCCTGCTGTTTGACTCTATGACAGATCTGAAACATTGCCTATCCATTCCATTCACAATGCTGTCTGACAATACTTTGTGTTCTATGGAAAATTCCAACGCCTACATTTCCTTGTGTCTCTACTGAGAATCTTTAGTTGGAGCCTCAACAAACATCATTTAAAAATGTACAGCTCCCACGTCAATGTCCCGAGAGGATTGATGCTTGTTTGTTGTAATGTAGGAGATAGTGTGGCGGTCCATCTGTAAGTCTGTACATGCGGCAATGTTATATTGACCGGGTCACTGGTTCCAGTCACACATCTTGTGGAACCTGACCTGTGAATATAACAAAACATCGTTCAGATACTCGTCACCCCTGTGGATTCTCACTAACCAATGCTGACAAACAGTGGTTGTTCTTTGTCAGTTGTACAATATTTGCAAATCACCAAAACAACATCATGAGATTATCTGTATAAACCAAATGAAGATCTGCTGGTCATTTGAAGAATGTGGACAAGAAATCTGAACTATTCAGGTTTTGTTTGAACCTTGGGCAAAATCCAAAGTGCTGGAGTAATCCAACAGGTCAAGCAGCATCCATGGAGGGAATGGACGGGCAACATTCTGAAGAAGAGTCCCGACCCAAAATGTCTCCTATTCATATTCTCCAAATTGCTGTCTGACCTGCTGAGTTACAAATCACTTTGTGTTTTGCTCAAGGTTCCAGCATTTGCAGTTCCTTGTGTCTCCTCTTTATTTGAACCTTTCTCCGCTGAGGTGAGAATGACACACACATGCATGCACGCACGCACAAATGTGCAAGTTTGCAAATCCCATGAGCTGCTTGTGTTAAATAGATGTGTTAAAAGGAGGAAAGAAGGTACAAGTTATTTGCCTTCTATCACAGTGGGGAATGTGAGGTCGCTGAAAAAACAAGATGGCCGCGCTGCCTGCGCTGGTGGGGGCTCGGAGGGAGGGAGTGCCGAGAGTGCGGTGGTCTCGATGTTTGCAGGGACATGGCTCCATGAGGACATCTAGTGCGAGTGCGGACGGCTTTCTGACTGTTCGGGGTGGACAGGGACTGCAGAGAGAGTGACAGCGGCCGGTACAACTCTGGTCACATCACGGTGAAGGAGCGTGTGTGAGGCCCGGTCATTGAACTGATGGCTTATACTGTGTGTCCTGGGGATTCTCACACAGCACTATACTGGCTGTTTAATCTATGTTTAATTTTTATATGGTTATGTATCCTATTGCTTTTTTGTATGACTGTTGGCAAATCAAATTCCTTGTATGTTTGCATACTTGGCTAATAAATTAATTACAAAATTAATTACAATGTTACAAAACTGTTCATAGCCTCCTGGAATCAGGTTTAATGGGCCAATAAGTAAGGAAACATCCAAGATAATTTATCTACAAGAATGTAGAAGCACGAAACCACAGATGCTGATTTATTTTTAAGACACAGTGCTGGAGTAACTCTGGGTCAGGCAGCATCCCTGGAGAACATGGAGGGTTGACGTTTTGGGTTGGGACCCTTCTTCAGACTCCTGACGAAGAGTCCTGACTCGTAAAGACGTTTATTTGTTATGTTGCAGTTTATGTGTTGGTTGCTTTATGTATTGGTTGCTTTATGTACCCACTTTATGTATTGGTTGCTTGAATATAAATAATGTCATCAATGGTTGAGTGTTATTATCCTTCTGTCTGACCCAGAGGGTAATTGATTCACATCCCACTCCGAGCTTATAGGCTGAGAATCCCGCAGCCCAACATGAAGTTGGTGCGCTCTATTTTGAGTGAAGCTGGAAATGGAGATTCTTCTCTCTCAGGTCCACATAAAAATCCATGACACACTTTCAAACGAGGACAGTTACCCCCTGTGTCCTGGCCAAAATGTATTCCTCACTCAAAAAGACCAGATTATCTGGTGATTAAAAATCACTTTGTTTGTGGTTGATTGCTTCACCCATTATGTTTGACTGCAAATGCTACTCCAGGTTTAGTCAACACTCAAAGCCTATGTACTCTATCCAATTGTGCACGACAAGCGACAACCTAGATTGACTGCCATATCAGTGTGCACTGCATTCAGCGTGTTATCCTAACTGTCATGTTTTTTGTTGATTTTTGTGGGCTTTGAAAATGCAGTTGTATTAGAGTAACTGATCGAGTGTCAAGGTGCCCTCTAACATTTTGTCTTGTGCATTGAGGACTGAATGCAGCGTGAGGGGCATTAACAATGGAGTTACTGAAGGACGTGTGAGGTTACAGCATATACACGTGGACTTAGCACACAATGATGTATCTCTGTGGATTGACAGTTCAGTCATTGGATTGTGTCGGAAGGAACTGTAGATACTGGTTTAAACTGAAGATAGACACAAAAAGCTGGAGTAACTCAGCGGTTCAGGCAGTATCTCTAGAGAGAAGGAATGGGTGACGTTTCGGGTCGAGACCCTTGTTCAGACTGAGAGTCGGGGGAAAGGGAAATGAGAGATATAGACAGTGATAGAGAGTGATATAGAACAAATGAATGAAAGATATGCAAAACAGGTAACAATGATCAAGGAAAGGTGAAGCCCACAGTGGTTCATTGTTGGCTGTGGGCTAAGTGATAACGAGTTATACAGAAAATGAAACTCAGCAGGATGACAGTGAACTAGTACAATGATGAGGGTGGGGGAGGGATGGATGGGAGAGAGAGGGAATACAGGGGTTAATTGAAGTTAGAGAAGCTGTCTAAGCAAAGTACGAGGTGCTGTTCCTCCAATTTGCATTTAGCCTCACTCTGACAGTGGAGGAGACCCAGGACAGAAAGGTCAGTGTGGGAATGGGAAGTTAGTGTTTGGCAACCGGGAGATCAGGTAGGCCACATCTTGAGTGAAGATGTTCAGAATAAAGGACCGCCCAGAGGGTGGTGAATCTGTGGAACTCTTTGCCACAGAAGGCTGTAGAGGCCAAAGCAGTGGATATTTATAAGGCAGAGATAGATAGATTTTTGATTAGAACAGGTGTCAGAGGTTATGGAGAGAAGGCAGGAGAATGGGGTTAGGAGGGAGAGATAGATCAGCCATGATTGAATGGAGGAGTAGACTTGATGGGTTGACTGGCCTAATTCTGCTCCTATCACTTATGACCTTATGAAAGAAATTGTGAGACCAAAAGAAAAAGCAAAAAACAAGAAAGTCTAGAATTTTAAATATCTTGAATAATTAAATATGCTGAGAAATCACAATACAAGTTGAAACTCTCCGATCCACATTGTGTGGCCCAGTAACCCCCTGGGAGGGCATGTTTCGAATGCATATCTCTCCTTATTCCAAGTATGATCTACCACAGATCTGAAGGGTCCCAACCCGAAATGTTACCTATGCATTTTCACCAGAGATGTTGCCTGACCCGTTGAGTTACTCCAGCACTTTGTATCTATCTAAGATTTAACTGAGATCTACAATTACCTAAGACTGTAGCCAATTAACCTACCAGTGCAACTTCTGGGATCTCAGCCAAGAGTTTTCCTGATTTACAGAAACTTCGGGTGGCAGACAATTCCTGGGAGGTAAACATGACACGGGGAGTGTGTAAACTGAGAAAGAACAGATCTGCTGTTCTTTCCACTGTGGAAGATGATCGGGGGTATTTTTGTGGTTGTGACTTTGTGCGATCCCACACTGGTCAGGTCCCAAGAGTGCTGGACTCGACAGTCTGAACCCTTGGTTAATTCTCAGTGGCAAAGAGTTGAATGGCCGTAATTATCACAGAGCAGTTGGATTGAAGTGGCCAACGTCAGGTTTCTGTTGTGTGTGCATGACAGCAATACTACTTTGGCTGACAATTGCTGGCCATCATTGCTGATGGATTTTCTTTGGTTGAAAATCACAATTAAATAATACTCTGCTCCCACTCTGCTTCTCATTGCGTGACTCATTTACAAAATGCCTGCTGGTCAGCCTCAGATCTCTTGTTTCTGTTCATGAGAATGGCAGGAATTGATCATTAATGATGGCGATGTGTGATGCTCTCGTTCCTTTCATCCCACTCGCTCTTCCTGCCAGAGTTGACAATAATTTTGTGTCTAACTTCGACGGACATATAACTTGTCTTTTGTTGTTGTGATAAAGTATGCGCAACTGTTCATGGGCCTGATGTTGCTGATGATGTTAAGTGCTGATTAGTCACGTATCTATAGTAAGATCAAAAAGAGTTGGAGTTTCAAAGACACCACCTGACAAAGGGTAAATTAATGGCCATGATCTCTCCAGAGGAACAAGTGGTCCTCATGCTCTGGGTTGACATTGTAATCTATCTTAGACTCAAGGGAGATCTGAGAGATAAAATCCAACATCATTAGACATAATCTCTCTTGGTTCTAAATACATCAAAAAGCTTTTTCCTTTACTCTCAAAGGATGTTTAAAAATTATGTTTTATTGCAGAAGGAAAATGTGGAGTCTGCTTTGTAATGACCAGTGGGTTAACATGTGATGAGCGTTTGACAGCACTGGGCCTGTACTCACTGAAGTCTAGAAGGATGAGGGGGGACTGCATTGAAACATACCGAATAGTGAAAAGCCTGGATAGAGTGGATGTGGAGAGGATGGTTCCACTAGTGGGAGTGTCTAGGACCAGAGGTTATAGCCTCAGAATTAAACGACGTTCCTTTAGGAAGGAGATGAGGAAGAATTTCTTTAGTCAGAGGGTGGTGAATCTGTGGGATTCTTTGCCACAGTAGGCTGTGGAGGCCGTCAGTGGATATTTTAAGGCAGAGATAGATAGATTCTTGATTAGTATGGGTGTCTGAGGTTATGGGGAGAAGGCAGGAGAATGGGGCTAAGAGGGAAATATTAATCAGCTATGATTGAATAGCAGAGTAGACTTGATGGACCGAATGGCCTAATTCTGCTCCTATCACCTCTGAACATGAATACGAGCTGTAGAGTCATACTGCACAGCACTGCCATGCAACCTGTTTTGCCTATATTTACTCATGACATTTACCTGCATTTAGACATAAGTAGCAAATTATGCCTTGCCTATTTAAGTATCCATCCTAATGCATCTTAAAAGTAGTGATTGTATCTGTCTCCACCACCGGTAGCATGTTCCAGATATCAACCGCTCTCTACGTAAAAAATGCTTACCCTTCATACACCTTTCAATATCCTTCCTGTCACCTTAAATTTGTGCCTTCTTGTTTACAATACCCCTACCTTGGGAAATAGATTTTGACTATCTGTCTCTAATGTGTCCAATCCCCTAATTATCTTATATGTTTCAATATGTTTCAATAAGATCCCCCCTCATCCTTCTAAATTCCAGTGTATACAAGCCCAATCGCTCCAGCCTTTCAACATACGACAGTCCCGCCATTCCGGGAATTAACCTAGTGAACCTACGCTGCACGCCTTCCATAGCAAGAATATCACTGTTTTTGCCTCCACCAAGTCTAGAGTGTTTTATTGTCATATATCCCAGATGGAACAATGAAATTCTTACTTGATTCCAATTAACCTACACCACCCTTACATGTTGTGCACTTGCTGAAAGAACACAGATCCCTCAGGTCCTTCAGAGGGAGGGGGGGAGGAGAGGAGGAGGGGGGACGGGGTAGGGAGGAGGGAGGGGGAGGAGGGAGGGAGAGAGGGGGAGGGGGAGAGGGGGAGGGGGAGAGGGGGAGAGGGGGAGGGGGAGCTCCACGCTTGTGATATTGAATGGTGGAGGTATTTACAGCCAATTCTGTGTAGGAAGGATCTGCAGATGCTGGTTTAAACCAAAGAAAGACAAAATGCTGGAGTAACTCAGCGGGACAGGCAGCATCTCCGGAGAGACAGAATGGGTGACGTTTCGGGTCAAGACCCTTCTTCAGGCTGAGCCTTTGTGTTAAGACCTTTCTCCTCTGATGAAGGGTCTCGACCCAAAACATCACCCATTCCTTCTCTCCAGAGATGCTGCCTGTCCCGCTGAGTTACTCCAGCATTTTGTGACTATCCTCCTTCTTCTGTTATGTTCTGTGGCTGCTGAAGAATTGTGCACAATCTTTACCGTGCGTGTTAAATGAATACTTATAATTGAAACTCGCAATGTGCGTAATTTGATGACTGTGCACTCTTATTGCTTTATGCAGCTCCCACTGAGACCGTGACACCTCACTGGCTATGGATCCATTAAACGCAATCTTTCCTTGTGGTTTTTAGTGGTTCTTAATTATTGAAGAAGATGATATTCTTGCATTTGTAACTACACTTTAAAACTAAATATATGTCTGCAAACACATTAATATCAGCTTGCTCCCATGAAATATGCATCTGTTGACCTTATGCAGTTATTCATTATTGTCTCTGTTGGAGATGGGAAGTTATAATTTGTCATTCGTAAGCCCAATATTCCCCCCAAAAATATGTACAAATATTAAATATAGTTGTGAATCTGAAGTACTGGAAATATTCAAGAGGTCAGGCAGCCATTGTGGAGATGGTTTAGTTTAGTTTATTTTAGTTTAGAGATACAGAGCGGAAACAGTCCCTTCGGCCCACCGAGTCCGCTCCCCACGCATTAATACTATCCTACACACACTAAGGACAATTTACACTTACACCAAGCCAATTAACCTACAAACCTGTATGTCTTTGAAGCACAGAGAGACGTTGGTTTAAAGAATGGGAGTAAGGAGATGCGAACAAGAAGGATAATCAATTATAGGGTCAGACAGGAGAAAATGAACGTTAAAAGAGTTGATAATACAAGGCGGAAAGATGGCAATGAGACAAGTAATTGTTCTGGAAGTAGTATTAATGGAGGAGAACAGAATCATAATCTGAAATCACTAGAGGGGAATGGTTAGAAATCTGTCTCTGTGATGATCAGGAATTGTTTGACGCCCTGATGAGGCTGTAAGGCTGTAATGTGCCCATCAGTAGTTAGCTTGGGCGAAACGTCCTTCCACAATTCAAATCCTGTGTCTTGAGGCAAAGTTGATACAGAAATCCAAGGACTTCAGAAGAGCAAAGTACAACGTGTGATTTACAGCTTTGAGGTGATGAGCAAATACTGAGAAACTTTGTCTGGAGTCTGAAGAAGAATATAGAAGTTGGGAGGTCATGTTGCAGTTGTACAAGACATTTGTGCGGCTGGATTTAGAGTATTGTGTTCAGTTCTGGGCCCCATGTTACTAGATGTCAAATTGGAAATGGTACAGAGAAGATTTACGAGGATATTGCCAGGATTCGAGGGTCTGAGCAACAGGGAGAGGTTGAGTAGGCTGGGACACTATTCCTTGGATTCAGGAGGAAGAGGGGTGATTTTGCCCAGAGCAGGGGTATTGAGAACCAGAGGACATGGGTTTAAGGTGAAGGGGGAAAGATTTAATAGGAATCTGAGGGGTAATGTTTTCACACAAAGGGTGGTGGATGTAAGGAATGAACTGCCAGAGGATGTAGTTGAGGCAGGAACTATTGCAATGTTTAACAATTAGACAGGTACATGGATAGGATAGGTTCGGAGGGATTTGGGCCAAACGAAGGCAGGTGGGACTAGGATCGATGGGACATGTTGGTCGGTGTGGGCAAGTTTGTCTGAAGGGCCTGTTTCCCTGCTGTTTGACTCTATGACAGATCTGAAACATTGCCTATCCATTCCATTCACAATGCTGTCTGACAATACTTTGTGTTCTATGGAAAATTCCAACGCCTACATTTCCTTGTGTCTCTACTGAGAATCTTTAGTTGGAGCCTCAACAAACATCATTTAAAAATGTACAGCTCCCACGTCAATGTCCCGAGAGGATTGATGCTTGTTTGTTGTAATGTAGGAGATAGTGTGGCGGTCCATCTGTAAGTCTGTACATGCGGCAATGTTATATTGACCGGGTCACTGGTTCCAGTCACACATCTTGTGGAACCTGACCTGTGAATATAACAAAACATCGTTCAGATACTCGTCACCCCTGTGGATTCTCACTAACCAATGCTGACAAACAGTGGTTGTTCTTTGTCAGTTGTACAATATTTGCAAATCACCAAAACAACATCATGAGATTATCTGTATAAACCAAATGAAGATCTGCTGGTCATTTGAAGAATGTGGACAAGAAATCTGAACTATTCAGGTTTTGTTTGAACCTTGGGCAAAATCCAAAGTGCTGGAGTAATCCAACAGGTCAAGCAGCATCCATGGAGGGAATGGACGGGCAACATTCTGAAGAAGAGTCCCGACCCAAAATGTCTCCTATTCATATTCTCCAAATTGCTGTCTGACCTGCTGAGTTACAAATCACTTTGTGTTTTGCTCAAGGTTCCAGCATTTGCAGTTCCTTGTGTCTCCTCTTTATTTGAACCTTTCTCCGCTGAGGTGAGAATGACACACACATGCATGCACGCACGCACAAATGTGCAAGTTTGCAAATCCCATGAGCTGCTTGTGTTAAATAGATGTGTTAAAAGGAGGAAAGAAGGTACAAGTTATTTGCCTTCTATCACAGTGGGGAATGTGAGGTCGCTGAAAAAACAAGATGGCCGCGCTGCCTGCGCTGGTGGGGGCTCGGAGGGAGGGAGTGCCGAGAGTGCGGTGGTCTCGATGTTTGCAGGGACATGGCTCCATGAGGACATCTAGTGCGAGTGCGGACGGCTTTCTGACTGTTCGGGGTGGACAGGGACTGCAGAGAGAGTGACAGCGGCCGGTACAACTCTGGTCACATCACGGTGAAGGAGCGTGTGTGAGGCCCGGTCATTGAACTGATGGCTTATACTGTGTGTCCTGGGGATTCTCACACAGCACTATACTGGCTGTTTAATCTATGTTTAATTTTTATATGGTTATGTATCCTATTGCTTTTTTGTATGACTGTTGGCAAATCAAATTCCTTGTATGTTTGCATACTTGGCTAATAAATTAATTACAAAATTAATTACAATGTTACAAAACTGTTCATAGCCTCCTGGAATCAGGTTTAATGGGCCAATAAGTAAGGAAACATCCAAGATAATTTATCTACAAGAATGTAGAAGCACGAAACCACAGATGCTGATTTATTTTTAAGACACAGTGCTGGAGTAACTCTGGGTCAGGCAGCATCCCTGGAGAACATGGAGGGTTGACGTTTTGGGTTGGGACCCTTCTTCAGACTCCTGACGAAGAGTCCTGACTCGTAAAGACGTTTATTTGTTATGTTGCAGTTTATGTGTTGGTTGCTTTATGTATTGGTTGCTTTATGTACCCACTTTATGTATTGGTTGCTTGAATATAAATAATGTCATCAATGGTTGAGTGTTATTATCCTTCTGTCTGACCCAGAGGGTAATTGATTCACATCCCACTCCGAGCTTATAGGCTGAGAATCCCGCAGCCCAACATGAAGTTGGTGCGCTCTATTTTGAGTGAAGCTGGAAATGGAGATTCTTCTCTCTCAGGTCCACATAAAAATCCATGACACACTTTCAAACGAGGACAGTTACCCCCTGTGTCCTGGCCAAAATGTATTCCTCACTCAAAAAGACCAGATTATCTGGTGATTAAAAATCACTTTGTTTGTGGTTGATTGCTTCACCCATTATGTTTGACTGCAAATGCTACTCCAGGTTTAGTCAACACTCAAAGCCTATGTACTCTATCCAATTGTGCACGACAAGCGACAACCTAGATTGACTGCCATATCAGTGTGCACTGCATTCAGCGTGTTATCCTAACTGTCATGTTTTTTGTTGATTTTTGTGGGCTTTGAAAATGCAGTTGTATTAGAGTAACTGATCGAGTGTCAAGGTGCCCTCTAACATTTTGTCTTGTGCATTGAGGACTGAATGCAGCGTGAGGGGCATTAACAATGGAGTTACTGAAGGACGTGTGAGGTTACAGCATATACACGTGGACTTAGCACACAATGATGTATCTCTGTGGATTGACAGTTCAGTCATTGGATTGTGTCGGAAGGAACTGTAGATACTGGTTTAAACTGAAGATAGACACAAAAAGCTGGAGTAACTCAGCGGTTCAGGCAGTATCTCTAGAGAGAAGGAATGGGTGACGTTTCGGGTCGAGACCCTTGTTCAGACTGAGAGTCGGGGGAAAGGGAAATGAGAGATATAGACAGTGATAGAGAGTGATATAGAACAAATGAATGAAAGATATGCAAAACAGGTAACAATGATCAAGGAAAGGTGAAGCCCACAGTGGTTCATTGTTGGCTGTGGGCTAAGTGATAACGAGTTATACAGAAAATGAAACTCAGCAGGATGACAGTGAACTAGTACAATGATGAGGGTGGGGGAGGGATGGATGGGAGAGAGAGGGAATACAGGGGTTAATTGAAGTTAGAGAAGCTGTCTAAGCAAAGTACGAGGTGCTGTTCCTCCAATTTGCATTTAGCCTCACTCTGACAGTGGAGGAGACCCAGGACAGAAAGGTCAGTGTGGGAATGGGAAGTTAGTGTTTGGCAACCGGGAGATCAGGTAGGCCACATCTTGAGTGAAGATGTTCAGAATAAAGGACCGCCCAGAGGGTGGTGAATCTGTGGAACTCTTTGCCACAGAAGGCTGTAGAGGCCAAAGCAGTGGATATTTATAAGGCAGAGATAGATAGATTTTTGATTAGAACAGGTGTCAGAGGTTATGGAGAGAAGGCAGGAGAATGGGGTTAGGAGGGAGAGATAGATCAGCCATGATTGAATGGAGGAGTAGACTTGATGGGTTGACTGGCCTAATTCTGCTCCTATCACTTATGACCTTATGAAAGAAATTGTGAGACCAAAAGAAAAAGCAAAAAACAAGAAAGTCTAGAATTTTAAATATCTTGAATAATTAAATATGCTGAGAAATCACAATACAAGTTGAAACTCTCCGATCCACATTGTGTGGCCCAGTAACCCCCTGGGAGGGCATGTTTCGAATGCATATCTCTCCTTATTCCAAGTATGATCTACCACAGATCTGAAGGGTCCCAACCCGAAATGTTACCTATGCATTTTCACCAGAGATGTTGCCTGACCCGTTGAGTTACTCCAGCACTTTGTATCTATCTAAGATTTAACTGAGATCTACAATTACCTAAGACTGTAGCCAATTAACCTACCAGTGCAACTTCTGGGATCTCAGCCAAGAGTTTTCCTGATTTACAGAAACTTCGGGTGGCAGACAATTCCTGGGAGGTAAACATGACACGGGGAGTGTGTAAACTGAGAAAGAACAGATCTGCTGTTCTTTCCACTGTGGAAGATGATCGGGGGTATTTTTGTGGTTGTGACTTTGTGCGATCCCACACTGGTCAGGTCCCAAGAGTGCTGGACTCGACAGTCTGAACCCTTGGTTAATTCTCAGTGGCAAAGAGTTGAATGGCCGTAATTATCACAGAGCAGTTGGATTGAAGTGGCCAACGTCAGGTTTCTGTTGTGTGTGCATGACAGCAATACTACTTTGGCTGACAATTGCTGGCCATCATTGCTGATGGATTTTCTTTGGTTGAAAATCACAATTAAATAATACTCTGCTCCCACTCTGCTTCTCATTGCGTGACTCATTTACAAAATGCCTGCTGGTCAGCCTCAGATCTCTTGTTTCTGTTCATGAGAATGGCAGGAATTGATCATTAATGATGGCGATGTGTGATGCTCTCGTTCCTTTCATCCCACTCGCTCTTCCTGCCAGAGTTGACAATAATTTTGTGTCTAACTTCGACGGACATATAACTTGTCTTTTGTTGTTGTGATAAAGTATGCGCAACTGTTCATGGGCCTGATGTTGCTGATGATGTTAAGTGCTGATTAGTCACGTATCTATAGTAAGATCAAAAAGAGTTGGAGTTTCAAAGACACCACCTGACAAAGGGTAAATTAATGGCCATGATCTCTCCAGAGGAACAAGTGGTCCTCATGCTCTGGGTTGACATTGTAATCTATCTTAGACTCAAGGGAGATCTGAGAGATAAAATCCAACATCATTAGACATAATCTCTCTTGGTTCTAAATACATCAAAAAGCTTTTTCCTTTACTCTCAAAGGATGTTTAAAAATTATGTTTTATTGCAGAAGGAAAATGTGGAGTCTGCTTTGTAATGACCAGTGGGTTAACATGTGATGAGCGTTTGACAGCACTGGGCCTGTACTCACTGAAGTCTAGAAGGATGAGGGGGGACTGCATTGAAACATACCGAATAGTGAAAAGCCTGGATAGAGTGGATGTGGAGAGGATGGTTCCACTAGTGGGAGTGTCTAGGACCAGAGGTTATAGCCTCAGAATTAAACGACGTTCCTTTAGGAAGGAGATGAGGAAGAATTTCTTTAGTCAGAGGGTGGTGAATCTGTGGGATTCTTTGCCACAGTAGGCTGTGGAGGCCGTCAGTGGATATTTTAAGGCAGAGATAGATAGATTCTTGATTAGTATGGGTGTCTGAGGTTATGGGGAGAAGGCAGGAGAATGGGGCTAAGAGGGAAATATTAATCAGCTATGATTGAATAGCAGAGTAGACTTGATGGACCGAATGGCCTAATTCTGCTCCTATCACCTCTGAACATGAATACGAGCTGTAGAGTCATACTGCACAGCACTGCCATGCAACCTGTTTTGCCTATATTTACTCATGACATTTACCTGCATTTAGACATAAGTAGCAAATTATGCCTTGCCTATTTAAGTATCCATCCTAATGCATCTTAAAAGTAGTGATTGTATCTGTCTCCACCACCGGTAGCATGTTCCAGATATCAACCGCTCTCTACGTAAAAAATGCTTACCCTTCATACACCTTTCAATATCCTTCCTGTCACCTTAAATTTGTGCCTTCTTGTTTACAATACCCCTACCTTGGGAAATAGATTTTGACTATCTGTCTTATCTTAGTCTCTCATGGCCATGTCAGGTTACCTCTCAGCCTCCATAGAAAGCAAGACAGCTCACCCAGCGAACGTCCATCCTCCAATTTAGGCAACATCATGGTGAATCTCCTCTCCACCTTCTCCAGAGCAGTCACACCTTCCAATATTCTGGGGACCAGACACCTGGGGCTCAGTGTGGCTGAACCAGTGTTCATGCACATCTCTTTTATGCTATGCCCTGAGCTATGAAGATCGACATGGCAAACACAACCTATTAACATGTGTTGGTGTTGTCAGGGAACAATTATCAGTTCAAGAAGGGTCTTGACCCCAATGGTCACCTATTTCTTTTCACCAGAGATGCTGCCTGACCCGTTGAGTTACTCCAGCTTTTTGTGCCTAATTATAGACACAGCCTCCCCCTAGCTTTCCCTGTTCAGCATCATTCTATAGTGCCCTTCCATTTGCTGTATACGCCAAATAGCATTGCCCCAACTTGTCCATGCCAACCACAATGCCCATCCCACACTACTGTCACGTGCCAATGCTTGGCCCGTACCCCTCTATATCTTTCCCTCCATGTACCAGTCCAAATGGCTGTTAAATGTTATAGAGTCCTCAATCTTCATCACCTCACACTTGTTGGGATCACATTCCCTCTGCTAAAGCTTTTCCCAAATTTCCATCTGATCTGTATCCTGCTGTAGCAGTAGTGTCATCTGCAGACTATTGATCATACATTCAGCACTCACATTCATGTGCATTGGTGCAGGGACCTTTGGTCATGGACTTCCAATCAAAACAAAATCCTTACATCACTGGCCTGAGCCACCAGATCAACTTAGGATCCAATTTGCCAGCATGTCTTGGATCCCCTGTGTCTTAACATAGAACAATACTTAGAACATAGACAATACCAAAGCACAGATGCAGGTACTACGACCCAGAATGTCCATGTCCAACATAAAATGATCTCCAAAGATAGACACAAAATGCTGGAATAACTCAGCGGGACGGGCAGCGTCTCTGGAGAGAAGGAATGGGTAACATTTCAGGTCGAGACCCCTCATCAGACTGAGAGTCTAGGGCAGAGGGAGACATCGAGATTTGGAAAGGTAAGGTGTGAAAACAAGTTATCAAAGGGAAATGTAGAATATATCATTGTTAGCTAGAGGAAGGTGACAGTGAGGCAGACAAAGTCAAGATTTAATCAGGAGGACGATTCCTAATCTCCTCTGCCTGCATGTAATCCACATCCTTCCATGTGCCGATATAAAAGCCTCTTAAATGCCACTACCACAAACTGCAGATGGCAGGGGGTGGGTATGGGGAGGGTACAGGGAGAAATGAAAGTTCATCCAGGTGGGGCACAGGGATGGGAAAAGAGAGGGGGTGGAGTGGGGGGAGAGGGGGAAAAGAGAGGTGTGGGGGAGAGGGGGGAAAGAGGTGTGGGGGTGGGGGGAGAGGGGGAAAAGAGAGGTGTGGGGGGTGGGGGAGATGAGGAAAAGAGAGGGGGTGGGGGGAGAGGGGGAAAAGAAAGGGGTGGGGTGGGGGGAGAGGGGGAAAAGAGAGGGGTGGGGGTGGGGGGAAAGAGAGGGGTGGGGGTGGGGGGAAAGGGGAAAAGAAAGGGGTGGGGGAGAGGGGGAAAATAAAGGGGTGGGGTGGGAGGAGATGAGGAAAATAGAGGGGTGGGGTGGGGGGAGAGGGGGAAAAGAGGGGTGGGGGGAGAGGGGGGAAAGAGGTGTGGGGGAGATGAGGAAAAGAGGGGTGGGGTGGGGGAAAGGGGAAAAAGAGAGGTGTGGGGGAGAGGGGAGAGGGGAGAGGGGGAAAAGAGAGTGGTAGGGGGTGTGGGGAGAGGGGGAAACAAGAGGAACAAGTAAGAGGATATCTAATTATTTAGTCACCCGAATATAAACCCGTTTTCCTGCACTCTGGTGTGTGTTTCACCTCTACACTGTTCACTGCAGCTGATCCTAATGGGGAAGTTCGTCTTTCTCACTCTGTGAATAAAGAGGTTTCTTCCAAATCCACAATTTGATTGCTTGGTGACTACCTGATAATGATGAGCCAGAGTCATCTCTTACCAACAACTGGAAACATTCTAACCACATTCTATCTACTTGGTTAAATAATTTCTCCATTTTGAAGACCTCTTTAAGGCCACCCACTGTTTCATTTTCTCAAAAGAAAAAAGGCCCAGTCTGTACATCCTTTGCTCATATACCCCACATCTTCACAATGACCTCTGCAACCAGCACAGTATGTTGTGCTCCAAGAGTGCTTCATCAAAGGGTTGTTGCATGGTTAGGATAACTTCTACGTTCAGTGAACATATAGTACAGGACCAGGCCCTTCAGCCCACAATGGCCCTGATGAACATAACGCTCTGTTAATCAACTTTGCCTGCACATGATCTATATCCCTCCATTCCCAGCAGAGCCACTTGTTATCAAAGAGCTCTTAAATTCTCGGCATTTCCAATTCTGTCCCTTGTGCTTGGTTGGTTTTATTTATGCTAACCTGTGGCATGGGTTTTAATGACTAGATGCTGCTTGAGAATGCGTGAAGAACAACATATATTATACTTCAAGATCTTTGTTCCGGTACCGAGACTCACAGCTACAATTAATGCAACCTCCCAATTCTTCTGACCAATATTTTTAAAGATTTTCAGTTTTTAGAGATACAGCATGAAAAAACAGGTCCTTTGGCCCACCGAGTCCGCGTCAACCAGCGATCCCCACACACTAACACTATCCTACACGCACCCCAAGAGAGGGGTCTCGACCCGAAACGTCACCCATTCCTTCTCTCCCGAGATGCTGCCCGACCTGCTGAGTTACTCCAGCATTTTGTGAATTAATACCTTCGATTTGTACCAGCATCTGCAGTTATTTTCTTATACTATACAGACAGCACCCGTGGTCAGGATTTAATCCTGGTCTCTGGCGCTGTAAGGCAATAACTCTACCACTGTGCCACCGTGCCTCTTTTTAAAATCTGCATACCTCTTTTTATAAAAGCAGCAACTCTACTGCTGCGTCACTGTGCCGTCCAAAATTTCTGTTAATTATCCTTTACCCAAGTACACAATGTGGTATTTACTGCAAGGATATCATTCATAATCCATTGCTAATGGCTTGCTGGTCATTTCAGAGGCCAGCCAAGACGCAATCACTTGGCCGTGACTCAGGAGTCACAAACCTTGTATCCTTCCCTGATCTGATCTATATGACCCACAAGCTTTATTGACCTTGGGGGTTGGCCTCATTATTCCCACGTGTATCGAGGTACCGTGGAAAGCTTTGTTTTGCATGTTGAACCTCATTTGCCAATTAATTGCGTAGCTATAGAGGAGGCCAGTGTGTCGTTTCCTTTCATAGAGTCATGGAGTGATACAGCGTGATACAGCGTGGAAACAGGCCCTTCATAGAGTCATAGAGTGATACAGTGTCGAACCAGGCCCTTCATAGAGTCATAGTGATACAGCGTGGAAACAGGCCCTTCATAGAGTCATAGTAATATCATGTGGAAACAGGCCCTTCGGCCTAACTTGCACACACCGGCCAACATGTCCCAGCTACACTAGTCCCACTGCCTGCGTTTGGTCCAGATCCCTCCAAACTTTTCCTATCCACGTACCTGTCTAACTGTTTCTTAAACATTGCCTCAACAACCTCCTCTGGCAGCTTGTTCCATACACCCACCACCCTTTGTGTGAAAAAGTTACCCCTCAGATTCCTATTAAATCTTTTCCCCTTCACCTTGAATCTGTGTCCTCTGGTCCTTGATTCCCCTACTCTGGGCAAGAAACTCTGTGCATTCCACCTTGAACCTCTGCAACTATTTTGACTGTAGTTGTGAAGACTGGGGTTGCAGGTCTCTTGCGGAAAACCTGACGTTATGGTGGGACTGGCAAGATTGCCAGAAGTCGCCGAACCCCTGGTGAGATCGATGTAGATTCTTAACTGAAACTGAAAAAGTTGCATCTGCGGTGAAATGTCAAAGAATCGATTGAATTGCCCACATTGAACAACTCTGGGCTGCGGAAGGGAATGAATTGCTTTTTTATCTCTTCGCTGTGGGACAAGAATAAATGTTGCAAATAGCTTGTTGCTGGATGTGCTTTCTTTAGCACAACTCGATATGTTGGTCTTATTCACACTCTGTCTTATTCACTGGTTGGTCTTATTCGCACTCATCCACACAGCAAACAGCCCAATTAGCGAAGAATACGTTTAGTAACAGTGTCAAACTGGAGGGACTCGGATGACTTAAAGGCCATTACCAGGAAAAATGTGCCCCATGTTGGGGGAGTCCAGAACCAGGGGTCACAGTTTAAGAATAAGGGGTAGGCCATTTAGGACTGAGATGAGGAAAAACTTTTTCACCCAGAGAGTTGTGAATCTGTGGAATTCTCTGCCACAGAAGGCAGTGGAGGCCAATTCACTGGATGTTTTCAAGAGAGAGTTAGATATACTGAAGCTCTTAGGGCTAATGGAATCAAGAGATATGGGGAGAAAGTAGGAACGGGGTACTGATTCTGGATGATCAGCCATGATCATATTGAATGGTGGTGCTGGCTCGAAGGGCCGAATGGCCTACTCCTGCACCTATTTTCTATGTTGCTATGTTGCCAGCTTCCCAATGGATTCCCTCACAGTGACAGGGCATTGGAGGAACCTTCCCCACAGGTTGAGTGGCTTCAATAATCTACAGGATTGAATTTACGATCCAAGAACATCAGTGGAATCGAAGTACAACAATTGAGAAATGTAAATGCAGTTTCTTAAATAAACCTGGAATAAAATCTGCAATGTTGCTGAAAACTTTGTAAAAACCCCAGCTGGATTATTGATGCTGTTCATGGAAAATGTCCATGGATTGATGCGCTACGATGCTGGGAACTATATTTTGCACTGTAGGTTCAAGATGAAGGGGAAAAGATTTAATAGGAATCTAAGGGGTAACTTTTTCACACAAAGGGTGGTGGGTGTATGGAACAAGCTGCCAGAGGAGGTAGTTGAGGCAGGGATTCTCCTAACGTTAAAGAAACAGTTAGACAGGTACATGGATCAGACCGGTTTGGAGGGATATCGACCAAACGCAGGCAGGTGGGAGTGGTGTAGCTGGGACATTTTGGCTGGTGTGGGTAAGTTGGGCCGAAGGGCCTGTTTCCACGCTGTATCACTCTATGACTCGATGACTCTATGAAAGGAAATGACACACTGGCCTCCTCTATAGCTACGCAAATAATTGTCAAACCAGGTTCAACATGCAAAACAAAGCTTTCCACTGTACCTCGGTACACGTGGCAATAATAAACTCAAACCCCAAAGTAAATAAAGCTTGCTCCACCCCGGGCTGTGGGCCAAGAGTCACATATCGACCAGATCGAGGAAGGATACAAGGTTTGTGACTCCTGACTCACGGCCAAGTGATTGAGTCTTGCCTGCCCTCTGAAATGACCAGCAAGCCATTAGGAATGGATAATGAATGATATTCTTGCAGTAAATACCACATCATGTACACGGCAAAAGAACAATTAACAGAAATTTGGGGCGGCACAGTGATGCAGCGGTAGAGTTGCCGCCTCACAGCGCCAGAGAGGCGGGTTTGATCCTGACTACGGGTGCTGTCTGTATGGCGTTTGTACGTTCTCCCCGTGACCGTGTATGTTTTCCCCGGGTGCTCCGGTTTCCTCCCACATTCCAAAGACGTGCAGGTTTGCAAGGTTAATTTGGCTTTGGTAAAAATTGTAAATTGTCGCTAGTGTGTAGCATAGTGCTGGTGGATGGGAATCGCTGGTCGACATGGACTCGGTGGGCCGAAGGGCCTATTTCCACGCTGTATCTCTAAACTAAACTAAACTAAAAACTTTTAACTACACGTGACAATAAACTGAATTTAACTCAAACTTCATAAGGAAAACTGCACTTTGCTGACCTCTGATAAGACTGAACCACCTAGCCTGCTTCCAAGAAAGGCGTCCAAATGCAACTGAGCTAGAGCCATGATGTGCATTGATCCAAGGTTGAGAAAATGTGCAAGGGAGAGTCCCTGCAGAGATCGACAATCCCGGTAGCCTTTGGCACTGAAAGCCCATGTAGAAGCTCATGGTGTGAAGTGATGAAGCAGAAGAAAGGGAAATGCATGAATGAGTTCAGTTGCAGAGCCAGCAGGTCAGAAACTGACCTAATGTCTCACATCAGGAAACTCACCTTGCATTCACCTCAGTGTCCTCTCTTTTAGTTTAGTTTAGAGGAACAGCGTGGAAACAGGCCCTTCGGCCCACCGAGTCCGCGCCGACCAGCGATCCCCGCACACTAATACAATGCTACACACACAAGAGACAATATTACAAGCCTGTCCGTCTTTGGAGTGTGGGAGGAAACCGAAGATCTCAGAGAAAACCTTTGCGGTCACGGGGAGAACGTACAAACTCCATACAGACAGCACCCGTAGTCAGGATGGAAACTGGGTCCCTGGCGCTGTAAGGCAGCAGCTCTACCGATGCACCACTACCAACATGCTCTCCCTACTAAATGTCCATAATGCACTGAACTTTGGCAATCATAATCCAACCTTTCCACAAAAAGCATCACACAATGGTGTGCCTTGAAATGAACAGGAACACATTAAATTATTGAATGACTCAAACCTTAAATTGTTATATTTAGCATTTTAATCAACCAATGCAATTAAGATACCATCTGATTCAGTATTGATCTGAGATGAGATGACCACTCATAGAATATTGCCAGTAGCGATCAACTGTTATCAGCACCAGCTTCAATCTTATTTAAACTTTAAGATTTTTCTTTGGTTAAGCTTCCACAGAAGTCAGCATGAGGTACAATGCACATAGAGTTATGTAGTCACACAGCATGGAAATGGCCCTTCGGCCCAACTAGTCCATGTTAGAAACATAGAATATAGAAATAGGTGCAGGAGGAGGTCATTGGCCCTTCGAGCCAGCACCGCCATTCATTGTGATCATGGCTGATCATCCACAATCAGTAACCCGTGCCTGCCTTCTCCCCATATCCCTTGATTCCACTAGCCCCTAGAGCTCTATATAACTCTCTTTTAAATTCATCCAGTGAATTGGCCTACACTGCCTTCTATGGTAGAGAATTCCACAAATTCACAACTCTCTGGGTGAAAAAGTTATTTCTTATCTCAGTATTAAATGGTCTTCCCTTTATTCTTAGACTGTGGCCCCTGGCTCTGGACTCCCCCAACATTGGGAACATTTTTCCTGCATCTAGCTTGTCCAGTCCTATTATGATTTTATGTCTCTATAAGATCCCCTCTCATCCTTCTAAACTCCAAGCCCAGTCAAATGTTGACCAAAATGCCTCATCTCAGCTATTCCCATTTGTTTGTATTTGGCCCATATCCTAAACCATTCCTCTCAATGACCTTATCCAAGCGCCTTTTAAATACTGTTATCGTACCTGCCTCAACTATCTCCCATGGCAGCTGGTTTCATACACACACCACCCTATTAGTGAAAATGTTGCCCCTCAGGTTTCTATTAATTTTTTCCCCTCTCACCTTAAACCTATGTTCTCTGGTTCTTGATTCCCCCGACCCTGGGTAAAAGACTCTGTGTACTTACCCTAACGGTTGAGTTTTTACTTGGAGCATTTCATAGAATGGACAGTTGGCAGAGGAACTGGTGGCGATGAGACCCTCATGGGTCACAAGTGTGGCCAATGGGCACATTTCAAGGTCACAGTTACTGTTCGGGTCACTGTGATCACTGGTTCCCCCAGGGATTTGCAACATACTTGGTATTGTAGGTGACTGTGAGATCCTCACCTCTTCAGCTGAAGCCACTCCTGCATTTGCAGGTGGGTTCCAAGCTGAGCATGTCCAGCCCTAACATTGCTGGCAGCGTGGACAGTGAATGACGTTATCTACGATTACAAGGGGACTCTGATTAACTGGGCCTATGGGGCAAGGGATGGTAGATGGAGTATAATATTCCGATAGATGTGAGGTATTGCTTTTTGGTAGGACAAGCAAGGGAAGTTCTTGCACAGTCAGGGCCCTGGTAGGGCCCTGGGGAGAGTTGTACAATGGGGAGATTTAGGGTGAAGATATATAGTTCCATGAAAGTGGAAACAATGGTAGAGAGAGTAGTGAAGAAGGCGTTTGGCCCACTCACCTTCATCAGTAGGGCATTGAGTACTGGAAGATAGACACAAAGTGCTGGAGTACCTCAGCGGGTCAGGCAGCATCTTGGGAGATAAGGAAAGGGGACGTTTAGGGTCACCCAGAACGTCACCCATTCCTTCTCTCCCGAGATGTTGCCTGACCCGCTGAGTTACTCCAGCATTTTGTGTCTACCTTCGATTTAAACCAGCATCTGCAGTTTTCTTTCCTACACATTGAGTACAGGAGTTGGGATGTCATATTACAGTTATAAAAGGCGTTGGTAAGGCCACATTTGGAGCAATGTGTACAGTTCTGGTCGTCCTACTGGAGGAACTATGTTATTAAACTGGAAAAGGTGCCAAAAAGATTTGTGAGGCTGTTCCAGGTCTACAGGGTTTGAGTTACAAGGAGAGGCTGGAGAGACTGGGTTGTTTTTCCAAGGGTCATAAGCAGTTAAGGGATGACTTATAGAGGTATATAAGATCATCAGGGGCATAGATATCATATCATCATATCATATCATATATATACAGCCGGAAACAGGCCTTTTCGGCCCTCCAAGTCCGTGCCGCCCAGTGATCCCGCACATTAACACTATCCTACACCCACTAGGGACAATTTTTACATTTACCCAGCCAATTAACCTACATACCTACATACCTACATAACCTACATTCATGGTGAATAACCAAAGTCTTTCCCCAGGGCAGGGGAGTTTAAAACTAGAGGGTATATTTTTAAGTTGAGAGGGGAAAGATTTAAAAGGGATCTGAGGTTTTTTAGTTAGTAGAGAGTGTAAATTTGGGATTTGCAAGGATCTGAGAATTTCAGTTGTTGCAGGTCTCGAGGGAAGGACTCATTGATTAACATATTACTTGATGCAAATCTCACTCTGGTAGGTTGCATGTGTCAATGATACTTATATTTAGCAAGGAGCCCTGAAAGTGATTTATTATTCTTGAGTGAGGTAACTTGTCAAACATTGTGGGTTAAAAGAAAAGTGGGAACTCATTTTCTGAAGTGTTGTTTGTCACTGTGGCTTTTGGAAGCAGAAGTTTCTAATTAAAAATCAATTTATTCTTAGCCACAAATTACACTACATTCATTCCCCCTTTCACATCACATTTTTTTTTTAGTTTAGCCTGGAAACAGGCCCATCGAGTCCACGCCGACCATCGATCACCCGTTCACTCGAGTTCTATGTTATCCCACTTTCTCATCCACTCCCTGCACACTGGGGGCAATTTACAGCGGCCACTTAATCTACAAACCTGTACGTGGGAGGAAACCGGAGTATCCAGAGAAAGTTCACACCATCACAGGAAGAACGTGCAAACTCCACACAAACAGCACCCAAGTTTAGGATGGAACCCAGGTCTCTGGCATTGGCAGTGCCACCTTGCATTTATTAATGCCTTAAGTTGACAAAAAATATCAGAGGTGTTTTTTCTTTATCTTGCTCTGGGAGAGAACATGGACATGTTCTAGTGTAAGAAAATAACTGCAGATGCTGGTACAAATCGGTATTCATTCACAAAATGCTGGAGTAACTCAGCAGGTCAGGCAGCATCTCAGGAGAGAAGGAATGGGTGACGTTTCGGGTCGAGACCCTTCTTCAGACTGATGGCCCTCTATCTTCCTGTCTACACCTATATCCTTCCTTTGTCCCGCCCCCCGACATCAGTCTGAAGAAGGGTCTCGACCCGAAACGTCACCCATTCCTTCTCTCCTGAGATGCTGCCTGACCTGCTGAGTTACTCCAGCATTTTGTGAATAAATACCTTCGAATTGTACCAGCATCTGCAGTTATTTTCTTATACACATACACGATGTACAGTGAAATGAAAGTGGCAATGCCTGCGGATTGTGCAAAAAAAAGTTACAATTACAGCATATAAATTTAAATTAATACAGAAAAGAAAATGTAGTCCCTGGAGTTATAATAGTTAATAGTCCTAATGGCCGGTGGGAAGAAACTCCGTCTCATCCTCTCCGTTTTCACAGCGTGACAGCGGAGGCGTTTGCCTGACCGTAGCTGCTGGAACAGTCTGTTGCTGGGGTGGCAGGGTCCCCCATAATCTTGCTTGCTCTTGATCTGCACCTCCTGATGTATAGGTCCTGCAGGGGGGCGAGTGTAGTTCCCATGGTGCGTTCTGCCGAACGCACTACTCTCTGCAGGGCCTTCCTGACCTGGGCAGAGCTGTTCCCAAACCAGACTGTGATGTTGCCGGACAGGATGCTCTCTACAACCCCAGAGTAGAAGCATTGAAGGATCCTCAGAGACACTCTGAATTTCCTCAGCTGTCTAATGTGTTAAAGGCGCTGCTTTGCCTTACCCACCAGTGCGGCAATGTGTGTTGTCCATGTCAGATCCTCTGTGATGTGGACTCCCAAATATTTAAAGCTGCTCACCCTATCCACAGTAGACCCATTTATTTCCAGTGGCGTGTACGTCCTCGGATGTTGAGCCCTTCTAAAGTCCACAATCAGCTCCTTCGTTTTTTTGACATTCAAGAGGAGGCTATTGTCCTTACACCAGAGTGCCAGATCAGCCACCTCCTCCCGGAAGGCCTTCTCATCGTTGTCGGAGATCCGGCCCACCACCACAGTGTCATCAGCAAACTTGATGATGGAGTTTGAGCTGAACCTGGCCACAAGTGTGTACAGGGAGTACAGTAGGGGGCTAAGGACGCAACCCTGGGGGGATCCTGTGTTCAGGGTGAGGGGGATGGATGTGTGTTCCCCCATCCTGACCACTTGGGGCCTGGCGGTGAAAAAGTCCAGGACCCAAGCACACAGAGGGGTGTTAAGCCCCAGTTCCAGCAGCTTCTCAGCAAGTCTGGTGGGGACTATGGTATTGAAAGCTGAACTAAAGTCAATGAACAGCATCCTCACATAGCCCCCTTGGCTGTCCAGATGAGAGAGAGCGGTGTGCAGAACCTGGGAGACCGCATCATCCGTGGATCTGTTCGGACGGTATGCGAACTGTAGTGGGTCCATGTTGCGAGGAAGGAGGGCACAGATGTGGTTCTTGATTAGTCTCTCGAAGCATTTCATGGTGAGGGTGAAGTTTGCAGGTTAATTGGACTGCAAATTGCCCCTGTGTGAGTGTGAAAGTGAGATAACATGGAATTAGTGTGAACAGGTTCTCAATGGTCAACATGGACTTGAAGGACTGAAGGGCCTGTTTCAAGCTGTATCTCTAAAACTAAAATTAAACTTGGCATCATGTTTGGTACAGATATTGTTGACCAAATGACATAATCCTGGTTGTATATCTTATATAATCACTGGAGTTTAGAAGGATGAGAGGGGATCATATAGAGACGTATAAAATTATAAAAGGAGATAAAATTATTAAAAAATTATGGATGCAGGAACATTTGGCATGGATAGGACAGGTTTAGAGGGATATTGGCCAAGTGCAGGCAGGTGGGACTGGTGTAGAAGGGGTCTGTTGGTCTGTGTGGGCAAGTTGTGCCAAAGGGCCTGTTTCCATGTGGTATGACTCTACGACTCTATGAGGAAGTAATTGAAGCAGGTACGATATCAACATTTAAAAGACACTTGGGAAGATACATGGAGAGGTAAGGTTTAGAGGGATATGTGTCAAATGTGGGCAAATGGGACTAGCCTAACTGGGACATCTTGGTCGGCATTAAAGAGTTGAGCTGAAGGGCCTGTTTCCATGCTGTGTGACTCTCACTCAATTTAAGTCCCATAATAAATGCCATTTAACTTAGGCCTTTGTAATTTGAGATGTTATTTTTCTCTCTCAGTGAAGACAAAGGCATACTCATCTCATGGGAATTCAGTTAACCTTGGGAACTGTTCAGCCTCTGGTAGTAACACACTAGAACCAATATAGGTACAGAACATGGCCAATGTTTCCTGCAACCCCTTAATAACCTTATACGTTTCGATAAGATCCCCTCCCATCCGTCTAAATTCCAGTGTATACTAGCCTAGCCCCTCCAGTCTTTCAACATATGACAGTCCCACCATTAACCTAGTAAACCTATGCTGCACGCCCTCATATAACATATAACATATAACAACTACAGCATGGAAACAGGCCTGTCCTGCCCTACCAGTCCACGCCGACCATTCTCCCTGACCTAGTCTCATCTACCTGCACTCAGACCATAACCCTCCAATCCCCTCCTATCCATATACCTATCCAATTTACTCTTAAATAATAAAATCGAGCCAGCCTCCACCACTTCCACCGGAAGCCCATTCCATACAGCCACAACCCTCTGAGTAAAGAAGTTCCCCCTCATGTTACCCCTAAACCTTTGTCCCTCAATTCTGAAGCTATGTCCCCTTGTTGGAATCTTCCCCACTCTCAAAGGGAAAAGCCTACCCACGTCAACTCTGTCCGTCCCTCTCATAATTTAAAAAAAATAGCAAGAATATCCTTGCTCAAATTTGGAGACCAAAACTGCACATGGTACTCCAGGTGCAGTCTCACTAGGGCCCTGTACAACTGCAGAAGGACCTCTTTGCTCCTATATGCAACTCCTCTTGTTATGAAGGCCAACATTCCATTGGCTTTCTTCACTGCCTGCTGTACCTGCATGCTTCCTTTCAGTGACTGATGCACTAGGACACCCAGATCTCGTTGTACGTCTGCTTTTCCTAACTTGACACCATTCAGATAATAATCTGCCTTCCTATTCTTACCACCAAAGTGGATGACCTCACACTTATCCACATTAAACTGCATCTGTCATGCATCCGCCCACTCACACAACCTGTCCAAGTCTCCCTGCAACCTCATAGCATCTTCCTCACAGTTCACACTACCACCCAACTTTGTATCATCTGCAAATTTGCTAATGGTACTTTTAATCCCTTCATCTAAGTCATTGATGTATATTGTAAATAGCTGCGGTCCCAGCACCGAGCCTTGCAGTACCCCATTAGTCACTGCCTGCCATTCTGAAAGGGATCCATATATCAACCAATTTTCTATCCATGTCAGTACCCTACCTCCAATACCATGCGCTCTAATTTTGCTCACCAATCTCCAATGTGGGACCTTGTCGAAGGCTTTCTGAAAGTCGAGGTACACCACATCCACCGGCTCTCCCCAGTCAATTTTCCTAGTTAGATCCTCAAAAAATTCCAGAAGATTAGTCAAGCATGATTTCCCCTTCGTAAATCCATGCTATCTCGGAACGATCCTGTTACTGCTATCCAAATGCACCGCAATTTCGTCTTTTATAATTGACTCCAGCATCTTCCCCACCACTGATGTCAGACTAACTGGTCTATAATTTCCCGTTTTCTCTCTCCCTCCTTTCTTAAAAAGTGGGATAACATTAGCTACCCTCCAATCCACAGGAACTGACCATGAATCTATAAAACATTGGAAAATGATCACCAATGCGACCACAATTTCTAGAGCCACCTCCTTAAGTACCCTGGGATGCAGACCATCAGGCCCTGGGGATTTATCAGCCGTCAGTCCCATCAGTCTACCCAACACCATTTCCTGCCTAATGTGGATTTCCTTCAGTTCCTCCGTCACCTTAGGATCTCTGGCCACTAGAACATCTGGGAGATTGTTTGTATCTTCCTTAGTGAAGACAGATCCAAAGTACCGGTTGAACTCGTCTGCCATTTCCTTGTTCCCCATAATAAATCCCCCTGTTTCTGTCTTCAAGGGACCCACATTTGCCTTGACTATTTTTTTCCTCTTTACATACCTAAAAAAGCTTTTACTATCCTCCTTTATATTATTGGCTAGTTTACCCTCGTACCTCATCTTTTCTCCCCGTATTGCCTTTTTAGTTATCTTCTGTTGCTCTTTAAAAGAGTCCTAATCCTCTGGCTTCCAACTCTTCTTTGCTATGTTATACATCTTCTCTTTTATTTTTATGCTGTCCTTGACTTCCCTTGTCAGCCACGGGTGCCTCTTACTCCCCTTAGAATCTTTCCTCCTCTTTGGGATAAATTGATCCTGCAACTTCTGCATTATTCCCAGGAATACCTGCCATTGCTGTTCCACCGTCTTCCCTGCTAGGGCCTCCTTCCAGCCAATTCTGGCCAGCTGCTGCCTCATGCCTCTGTAATCCCCTTTGCTATATTGTAATACTGACACTTCCGATTTTCCCTTGTCCCTCTCAATTTGTAGAGTAAAACTTATCATATTGTGGTCACACAGGCACACACGTTTGCAATCTGGAAAGCAAATGACGCACAGGCTTCTCACCTTTTTCTTCAGACTGTTAATGTCTTATGAGGCAATGTTCTATATTACGCACCATTAACCAGTAATGAGCAGGCCAGAAAAACAAACGAGTACCTGACATCACTGGGATGCGCTGGAGCCGAGTGCTGAAGTGATTTATTGGCTGAACTAGCACTGAATGAGGATTAGACGGGAGTGTGTGTGGAGCAAACATGGACCTGGATTAGGCTTGTCCTTTCGGTGGATTTGACCCTGATTGAAGCTGCCCCACAGATGCAAACAGCAAAATAGACACAAGCAACTGCAGAGACATACAAACTTGTAGGTTAAATGCCTTAGTTTAGTTTAGTTTAGAGATACAGTGCGGAAACAGGCCATACAGCCCACCAGCGATCCCCACACATTAATACGACCCAACGCACACGAAGGACAAATTACATTTATACCAAGCCAATTAACCTACAAACTTGTACATCTTCAGTGTGCGAGGAAACCGAAGATCTCGGAGTAAACCTACGCAGTCATGGGGAGAACGTACAAACTTCGTACAGACAGCACCCATAGTCGGGATCGAACCCTGGTCTCTGGCGCTGAAAGCGTTGTCGGGCAGCAACTCTACCACTACGCCACCGTGCCGCCCCTTCTGTAGATTGTCTCTAATGACTAGGATAGTTCTAGTATATGGAGCGATCGCTGGTCGGCACAGACTTGTTGGGCCGAAGGACCTGTTGCCATGCTGTGTCTCTGAAGACTAAAGTCTAAAGGTGCTGGAATCTTGAGCAAAAGATGCAAAGTACTGGAGGAAGTCCGCAGGTCAAGCAGCATCTCTGGAGAACATGGATTAACAAAAGAGCAGGGGAGCAGTAGGAATCTCAGAGGGGAGCAGTGAGAAGAGGCCGCCCAGAACTCCCCTCCACAGATGCTGAGTTACTTCAGGACTTTGTGTTTACAGTCAATGAGAGGAGGCATTTCCATTGCGTTTAGCATATCCTCTTGCCTGTCTCCATGAAATTCCTGAAGATACAACTGTGCACAAGGGGGTTTCAGAGCATTGAAACCATGCTTTGCTGCAGTGATAGAGGTGTGTTGGGTGTCGTGGGCTTGTTGGTCATTAAACTTGCCCAACCACCCTGGGCATAATTCCAGTAGTTGGGAGTTGTACGTGAGATCCCCGGGCGATGGCAGTGCTACTGCAGCTACAGATCGCTTTGGTGAGCAAGGCACCATTCTAGGGTTGACAGAACAGGGTGAGGGCAGTTTACACCCCAGTGGTATGAATATTGACTTCTCTAACCAAGTAATGCTTGCGTTCCCCCTCTCTCTCCTGTGCAGAAGGAAGGAGTTGCTTTTAGCAGTCCCATTTCCAGATTCACTCAGGAACACCTGCGGTTCCTGACCATTCATTCTCAGTCGGCATCCCTCAAAATAGCAATGTGTCAAACAGCTGTCGGGGTTTGCCAGATGTGTTACCCTTCCTCCTAACTAATGGATGGACACAGACATCGTACTTGTCTACTGTACCGGCATCCTCCATCAGCTTGCCATCAGGGAGGGGTTGGTGACTTTCTTTCAGGTAGGCATTGATTCTCATTAGAGACGGTAACCACATCATCCCCTCCAGGGCAGCCAGACTGGTGTGACTGATGGCCCGCCCTGTGTGGGAAGGGACTGTACATGCTGGTTTAAACTGAACATAGACACAAAATGCTGGAGTATTTTAGCGGGACAGGCAGCATCTCTGGATCCCAGCCCAGTACCCGCTGCCTCCATCCCTCCCAGATACCGGCCCTGCTCCAGCCCAGGGACCTCCGCCTCTACCCGCCCGCCCGCCTACTCTCCCTCCCAGATACCGGCCCTGCTCCAGCCCAGGGACCCTCACCCCTCTACCCGCCCGCCCGCCTACTCTCCCTCCCAATCCCCTTCGGCTTGCCCACCACCAGCACTCACTGTCCTCCACGTCCGACCATGGCAGCTCCTCTCCTCTCCTCTCCCCCTGCCGCCCGGGTCCTGTCTCTGCCTCCCGCCATGTGCCTCCCTCCCTCCCTGCTCTCTCTCCTTCCCTCCCTCCCTCTCTCTCTCTCCTTCTCCTTCCCTCCCTCCCCCCTCTTCTCCTTCCCTCTCTCCCCTCCTGCCTCCCCACCACCTCCAAACATGCATATCAGCTTCAGTCTCTCTTGTGGAGATTTACCTGGGAATGAAAGGCCTGGACAGTGGATGTGGAGAGGATGTTTCCACTAGTGGGAGAGTCTAGGACCAGAGGTCATAACTTCTGATATAAAGAATGTTCCTTTAGGAAGGAGATGAGGAGAATTTCTATATTGAGAGGATGGTGAATCTGTGGAATTCATTGCCACAGAAGGCTGTGGAGGCCAAGTCAATGAATTAAAGCAGAGATACATCGATTTTTGACTAGTACAGGTGTCAGGGCTTATAGGGAGAAGGCAGGAGAATGATCACAATGAATGGCACTGCTCAGGCAGTTCGTTCCACCCACCACTCTTTGTGTGAAAATGTTACCCCCAAGATTCCTATTAAATCTTTTCCCCTTTACCTTAAACCTATGTCCTCTGGTCCTCGATTCACCTACCTACTCTGGGCAAGAAACTCAGAGTCCCCAAAGAGTTTGGGTGTTCACAGAAGGCCAGAGTTGAAATCCCATGGAAGCTTCAGGGGGTTTGAGGTTTGGAGAGATTGAAAGGGACAAACACAGAGGACTCCGAAACAACGGTAAAAATAAATAAGTTGACCTGTAGCTGGACTAGGAATTGACAGGAGCTAATGCAAGATGGTGTGTGGGTTCCAAGAGTTGGGATCAATTCAATTGAGCTCAAGAATACAAGTGAGTGGGGAGAATGGCAGAGAGCAGAGCACTAGGAAGAGTGGAATATGGAAATAGGAAATGGTGCAGGTGGAGAGAGACAGCAGCAACTATGCTGGTACAGGGTCAACCATGGACAAGAATTATGTAGATGGACACAAAAAGCTGGAGTAACTCAGCGGGTCAGACAGCATCTTGGAGAAAAGGAATAGGTGATGTTTCAGGTGGAGACCCTTCTTCAGACTCTTTCAGAAGAGAATTGTGAGGTGTGAAGATGCAGGTCAGATGTCAGAGGAGACAAGAGGACAGATGTACAACTCATCAGAGAAGTTTCAGGATTATAATTGATAATCAGCTCATCCATTGAGCATTGGATGTTCAATGTGATGACTTGTATGAGAGTGGTTTGCAGTGAAGACCTGCCTTGCGGTTGCTGTGTTAGTGAAAGGGTTAACCGAGTGGTGTATGGTGTATAAGAGTAGTTAATGATGCAGTTTGCAGTGTCTGAGTTGCTTTTTGTTTCATGCTAATACTTCAGTACTTCTGCTAATCATTGCCAGCGTTGCTGTTGGCTTGGTTCCTGCTCCTACCGTCGTTATTGATTGGTATTGGCTTCTGGCCCGTAGATATTTGAAACAATAATTACTTGTTAAAATATCCTGTGTTGTGATGGCTTGGAGTGACCGAAGCTAGAATTTGATGAGTTTTTTTGGTCATTTTGGGGCTGACAAGGTGGGGGAAGGAACTCATAACATTGACAAGGCGTCTGGTAAAGTGCTTGCTGCAAGGCCAAGAATTGAGAGCTGGTTTAACGTGGACAGCATGAACATATTAACTTCAATTCCCATTCCTTCTCTCCTGAGATGCTGCCTGACCTGCTGAGTTACTCCAGCATTTTGTGAAATAAATACCTTCGATTTGTACCAGCATCTGCAGTTATTTTCTTATATTAACTTCAATGGTCGATGCAGTTGACCTCAATCATTATAAGGTGGCAGAGAATATCTGTCTGTTATTTCGTTTTCCACATCTCTAGGTCTCTTCCAAGTTGCGAAGGTTTGATCTGAGCAAGCTTTGTGAATTTGTTTTCAACGGGAATTGATTAGAATAAAAATACAAATTAATGTTACTAAAATACTGTATCCTGTTTTCTCACGGGTTTTTGAAATTGGGGAAATCCTTGGTCAGTAAGATGGTCTTGAGGGGGGAAAAGTTTAATGGGGATGTGGGGGGCAAGTTTTTTTACACAGAGGGTGATGGGTGCTTGGAACAGCTGCCAGCAGTGGTGTTTGAAGCTGGCACATTAGTTGCATTTTAAAGACTTTTGGTTAGGCACATGGATATGCAGGGAATGGAGAGATATGGGTTATGTGCAGGCAGATAAGTGATGGTCTTGGCATCACCTTAAGCACAGATATTGTGGGCTGAAGGGCCTGTTCTTGTGCTGTACCTTCTATGTTCTAGTTCCATGAGCCCTTTGGTATATCGACAGAATGATTCTATTATTACTGAATAATAGGGATGTTCCCTTCTGTGATTACAGATATGTGTTAGATACAATTATCAAGGGCAGGCTGCCTGTAGTTTGAGCATAGAATAGTACAGCACAGGACCAGGCCCTTCTGCCCACAATGTACATGATGCCAAGACCAACTCCTACCTGCCTGCACACAGTCCACATGCCTCCGTTGCCAGCATATCCATGTGCCGATTTAATGTCTTGTAAACACCACTATGGTATCTGCCCCCACCACGACCCCTTGCAGCACCTTCCAGACACCCACACTCTGTGTTTGACAGTTGCCCCAGACATCCCCTTTGCACCTGGTCCCTCTCACCTGAAAGCTGTTTAGTTTAGAGATACAGCATGGAAACAGGCCATTCGGCCCACCGAGTCCGCGCCGACCAGCGATCCCCGCACATTAACACTATCCTACACACACTGGGGACAATTTGTACATTTTGTACCAAGCCAATTAACCTACAAACCTGTACATCGACATACCCCTGGAGTGGATGGAAACTAAAGATCCCGGAGAAACCAAACACAGGTCACGAGGAGAAGGGAAGGGAAGGGGAGGGGAGAGGAGAGGAGAGTTTGGGGAACAGCTGTGAACGCCGATGCTTGTTGGAGGGGCGGGTCGAGGGGACTCCAGCTGTGTGCAAGGAACTGATTCTGAGAATGCGGCGTTATTGAGGTAACTGGTGGATCGCAGCACCGGCAATGCGCGCAGTTCCCAACTGCACTGTGCAGCTCACATGCCAAATCAGATGGTGTGTGGGTGAATGTGTTGGCTGGGATTCATCAGCAGGTCTCCCGACTCCTCGCAGCTCCGCACAGAGCAGGATGTTGAGAAGGGAAGTTGGAAGGATTATTTCAAGCTCATCTTCCCTCAACCCTTGCTCCCCCAGCCCCAACTCCAGCCCCACCACCCCACCCCAGCCCCAGCCCACCACCCCAGCCCACCACCCCACCCCACCACCCCACCCCACCCCCCCAGCCCCCAAACCCCAGCCACCCCACCCCAGCCCCACCACCCCAGCCCCCAAACCCCAGCCACCCCACCCCAGCCCCACCACCCCAGCCCCAACACCCCAGCCCCAGCCCACCACCCCACCCCACCCCCCCAGCCCCCAAACCCCAGCCCCACCACCCCACCTCAGCCCCACCACCCCAGCCCACCACCCCACCCCACCACCCCCAGCCCCCAAACCCCAGCCCCACCACCCCACCCCAGCCCCACCACCCCAGCCCCACCACCCCAGCCCCAACACCCCAGCCCCAGCCCACCACCCCAGCCCCACCAACCCACCCCCAGCCCACCACCCCACCCCACCCCCCCAGCCCCACCACCCCACCTCAGCCCCACCACCCCAGCCCCAACACCCCAGCCCCAGCCCACCACCCCCCAGCCCCACCAACCCACCCCCCAGCCCCACCAACCCACCACCCCACCCCACCTCCCCAGCCCCCAAACCCCAGCCCCACCACCCCAGCCCCACCACCCCAGCCCCAGCCCACCCCCCCAGCCCCAACACCCCAGCCCCAGCCCCACCCCCCCAGCCCCAACACCCCAGCCCCAGCCCACCCCCCAGCCCCAACACCCCAGCCCCAGCCCACCCCCCCAGCCCCAACACCCCAGCCCCAGCCCACCCCCCAGCCCCAACACCCCAGCCCCAGCCCACCCCAACACCCCAGCCCCAGCCCACCCCCCAGCCCCAACACCCCAGCCCCAGCCCACCCCCCCAGCCCCAACACCCCAGCCCCAGCCCACCACCCCAGTCCCAACACCCCAGCCCCAGCCCAGCCCCAACACCCCAGCCCCAGCCCACCCCCCCCAGCCCCAACACCCCAGCCCCAGCCCACCCCCCCAGCCCCAACACCCCAGCCCCAGCCCACCCCCCCAGCCCCAACACCCCAGCCCCAGCCCACCCCCCCAGGCCCAACCCCCCAGGCCCAACCCCCTCCCCGTGCCTCTCCGCTGGGCGGCAAGATGCCTGTGGCCGGGCTTGGACTTTAGCCCTGGCGGTTCCGTACATGCTGATCTGCCGGGCAGTTTCTGATGTAAATGACTTGCGACAGGTCGAGTCTATGAGTTCAGCGTCGTTGAAGAAAGGGGACTCTACCTCGAGGGGAACTCTATCTGGAGGGGAGCTCTATCTGGAGGGGAGCTCTATCTGGAGGGGAGCTCTATCTGGAGGGGAGCTCTATCTGGAGGGGAGCTCTATCTGGAGGGGACTATCTGGAGGGGAGCTCTATCTGGAGGGGAGCTCTATCTGGAGGGGAGCTCTATCTGGAGGGGAGCTCTATCTGGAGGGGAGCTCTATCTGGAGGGGACTCTATCTTGAGGGGAACTCTACCTTGAGGGGAGCTCACTTGTTCCTGTGCAATCAGGCCCCTCATTAAAAATGCAATCATCCTCACAGCTGTGGTTTAAACTGCACTCTGATTATGGACTCACTCAACCTTTTCCATCTCGAAGCATCAAAGATAGTAGCTTTAACACCATGAATTACCATTGACCCAGAGCTCAGCATCTGTGGCCTCCCACTCACTGAACAACCTCCGCAATCTAATTCTTAATAACATTTATGGTGGCGCAGCGGTAGAGCTGCTGCCTTACAGCGGCAGAGACCCAGGTTTGATCCTGACTACAGGTGCTGTCTGTACGGAGTTTGTACGTTCTCCCCTTGACCGCGTGGGTTTTCTCCAGGTGCTTCGGTTTCCTCCCACACTCCAAAGACGTAGAGGTTTGTGGGCTAATGGGCTCTGGTAAAATTGTAAAATATCCCTCGTGTGTAGGATAGTGTTAGTGTGTAAACCAGCTTCTGCTGTTCCTCTCTACACACAATAATCCAATGGTCTTTTCCCATAACTCACCAGCATTTTAGCACTTGAATATTTCTTTACGTTCCACATTTTACTTCACTCCTGCTCTCTGAATCTCTTGTACCCAGTAATCATCTGAGGAAATGATACCCCAGTGTTGTCTTTCAGCAAATGCAATTGGTGTAATTTTATTCAATTCCATGAATTCAAGTTGTCATTTTGGAGTTACGGTGTTATACTTTAATGAGAGAAAAATGTTCCAAACTTATTTTCCTGACTGCCGCTATATTTATATTTAAGTACTTTTTGGAGGCAGTGCTGCGGTTAACGGTACTATATCCTTGGAGAATTAGAAACTCTTGCACTTATTTCGTGATGTTTGCAATCCTTTCAAAGCAGCTCCAGGCAAAGAACAAAGTCCTTCACGGATTGAATCCCAGATATAATAAACTTAATAGACAATTTCCACTTGGCCAACTCCCATGGTCAACAATGTAATCATGGGCAAATAGTTTATTGATAAACTGTGGCCAAGATCCTGCTAGAAGTCTCAAACTGCAAGATAATTCCATGTAAAGCATTTCTCTGGACACATTTTCACTGCGCTGTGACTTCTGTCATATCAACTCTTGGAGTTACCCCTAACGAGGTTGAAGTGTAATGTGCCATGTCGTAGGGGCGTGTGGGAAGAGTGGAGCAATGGAACGGATCGGTAATACATTTAGAAAGTAGTTATAATGGCCCAACTGGGCATTTCAGCATGACACAAGAATTATTAGTGCTGGAGGAATTCAGTGCACCAGGCAGCATCTGTGGAGGGGATGGGCAAATGATGTTTCAGGTTGGGACTCTTGTGCAGTTAGACAGGTGATGGTCTTGGCATCATGTTCGGCACAGACATTGTGGGCCGAAGGGCCTGTTCTTGTGCTGTACTGTTCGATGTTCTTCGATTCTTCAGACTGGGAGGAAATATTAGTGTTTTGTGTGAGGGAGATGGGACGAAGGAAATTAATTGCAGGTAAACCCTGTCTCACTGAAAGAGCAGGTTAAATGACCGTTGCCTGGGACCGCCGACACTTGCCTATGTGTGTTCCAGATGAGGGAATGAACTTGTCCAGTCAAAATCACCCCAAAAAGCTGTGAACTCTCCTATTAAGCTGAGCATCTTAATAGTGGAGAAGGTTGATTGGAACGTGGTTATGCATATCTGGTCAATGAGAGTGGGGAAGCGTATGCCCTTGTTACCACCTACCGACCTGTGTCAGGGGTTATGGGAAAAAGCAGGCGAATGGGGTTAGGAAGGAGAGATAGATCAGCCATGATTGAATGGCGGAGTAGACTTGATGGGTCGAATGGCTTAATTCTGCTCCTATCATATGAATTTATGAACCACCTTTATTGGACAGCTGATTGTAGAGAGCTTCACCATTGATTGTAATAATTTAATTCAATGGCAGTCACCTCTGAGAACAACCATCTTCCAGAGCACTCAGAGTCACAAAGTGGCAGGTTTGCACCATATACCATTAATATAATTAATCACTCCCTCCATTAATTAAACATAGAAAATAGGTGCAGGGGGAGGCCATTCGGCCCTTCGAGCCAGCACTGCCATTCATTGTGATCATGGCTGATCGGCCCCAATCAATAACCCGTGCCTGCCTTCTCCCCATATCCCTTGATTCCACTAGCCTCTAGAGCACTATCTAACTCTCTCTTAAATCCATCCAGTGATTTGGCTTCCACTGCCCTCTGTGGCAGAGAATTCCACAAATTCACAACTCTCTGGGTGAAAACGTTTTTTCTCACCTCAGTTTTAAATGGCCTCCCCTTTATTCTAAGACTGTGGCCCCTGGTTCTGGACTCGCCCAACATTTGGAACATTTTTCCTGCATCTAGCTTGTCCAGTCCTTTTATAATTTTATATGTTTCTATAAGATCCCCTCTCATCCTTCTAAACTCCAGTGAATACAAGCCTAGTCTTTTCAATCTTTCCTCATTTGACAGTCCCGCCATCCCAGGGATCAATCTCGTGAACCTATGGTGCACTGCCTCAATTAGAAGGATGTCCTTTCTCAAATTAGGAGACCAAAACTGTACACAATACTCCAGATGTGGTCTTACCATGGCCCTATACAACTGCAGAAGAACCTCTTTACTCCTATACTGAAATCCTCTTGTTATGAAGGCCAACATTCCATTAGCTTTCTTCACCGCCTGCTGTACCTGCACGCCAACTTTCAGTAATTACTGCACAAAATTGGGATTAGGGCAGGAAACTGCATTGTGTGGGAAGGAACTGCAGATGCTGGTTTACACCGAAGATTGACACAAAAAGCTGGAGTAACTCAGTGAGTCAGGCAGCATCTCTGGAGAGAAGGAATGGGTGACGTTTCGGGGTGAGACCCTTCTTCAGACTGATAGAGATCATCAGTCTGAAGAAGGATCCTTACCCAAAATGTCACCCATTCCTTTTCTCCAGAGATGCTGCAGCATTTTAGTTACTCCAGCATTTTATGTATATCTTCAATGTAAACCAGCATCTGCAGTTCCTTCCTCCACATTAATACATATGTTTGCTGGAATCAGAGGCTATGTGCGTAACTGGTGAAACCCAGGGCCCAACTCCTCCTCGACACCTTGAGCTCAGCAGACGCCTACTCATTACCGGAACAAAGTGCCCGAGGGAGGAGATGATAACTGCCCCCCTCCAGCGGCCATCAGTCACTCCTGAGCTGCACTTCATTCCCCGTTGCTGTGGCCTCCTTGACAGCTACTGCTGGCTGTAATTGTCCATGTTTTACATGATTTGTGTTGATTCTGCGTTGAGCGGAGAATTGGACATTAATGTGCAGGAAACCCCGTTGTTTTTCAGTTTAAGAGGATAAAGATTATGACGGAAATTGACAAAGCTGATGTGGGTAAACTGGCTCTGATTCAATCCATTAAATTGCAACCTAGGAAGCCATCAGGTCGAGACCCTTCTTCAGACCCATTCCATGACCCGTTTACGGTCTCGTCCCGAAACGCCACCTATTCCGTTTCTCCAGAGATACTGTCTGACCCACTGAGTTACTCCAGCTTCTTGTGTCTATCTTCAGTTTAAACAGAGCATGCTTGTTTTGCATACCTTTCATTCATCTGTTCTATATCTCTCTCTACATCATCTATATCTCGTTTCCCTTTCCCCTGACTCTAGTCTGAGGAAGGGTCTCGACCCGAAATGTCACCCATTCTTTCTCTCCCGAGATGCTGCCTGTCCCGCTGAGTTACTCCAGCATTTTGTGTCTAACTCCGGTTTAAACCAGCATCCGTAGTTCCTTCCTATGCAGCAAAGTCAGGGCAATCATTTGCTTAACCAATGTGTTGGAGATGGTCCAGATCTTCTGGAGTAAGTGAAGGACATTGAAGTGACCCTTAGAAATGGCCTCAAGAGCCCACCCCAAGTGCCTGGTAAATGGTTATGTGTTAGATGATGGGGTTACTCCAAACTCATTGGCTCTGATAGCCCTTTCCTCTCCAATATAGCCTCTGCTTCAGTGTGTGATTACCATGGTAACAGCCACTTGCCATGCCAGAACAATATTATAATCAGGCGTAATCTATATATGCATATGAGATAAAATTAACATAGCCTGTTAACGAATTCCAATCCCTAATGGTGTTTGCAGTTACAGCAGATAGGCAATTTACTAATTAAGCTAATTTAAATATAAAAATGATGTCCAATTAGCATATTCCAGTAATGTGCTTTCCCCCCCCAACAAGATTTTCAGAAGAACCATCGAGATACCGACATTCATTGATTCAGACTCTGCAAATGTTTGTGTGCCCAGCGTCAGTGTGATGGGCACTGAGCAGCTGCCCCTCTGTTAACGCTGGGCTCACGGCCACTGCTCCAGAGTGCAGTCTCAACCTGCCTGTTGGCAGTGGACCAACACAGTGTCGGAGAGCATTCAGTAAGCCTCCAGGATTATAAATCCTTCCAGTCACACTCTCAAAGAGTCATAGAGTGATACAGTGTGGAAACAGGCCTTTCGGCCCAACTTGGCCACACCGCCCAACATGCCCCATCTACACTAGTCCCACCTGCCTGTGTTTGGCCCATATCCCTCTAAACCTGTCCTGTCCATGTACCTATCTAATTATGTCTTAAATGTTGCAATAGTCCCAGCCTCAACTACCTCCTCTGGCCAGGGTCGTTCCAGACACTCACCACCCTTTGTGTGAAAAAGTTACCCCTCAGGTTCCTATTAAATCTTTCCCCCTTCACCTTGCCCTCTGCTTCTTGATTCCTCCACTCTGGGCAAGAGACTCTGTGCATCCACCCGATCTATTCCTCTCATGATTTTATACACCTCTATAAGATCACCCTTCATCGTCCTGTGCTCCAGGGAATAGAGCCACAGCCTTCTCAACCTCTCCCTGTAGCACTGCCCTCAAGTCCTGACAACATCCTTGTAAATCTTCTCCGCACCCTTTCCAGCTGGAAAATATCTTTCCAAAACATGGTGTCCAGAACTGAACACAATGCTCTAAATGCGGTCTCACCAATGTCCTATATAACTGCAACATGACCTGTCAATTTCTATACTCGATAGCTGCCCGGATGACAAATGCACATCAACATGAGGAAAGAATGGCTGGCATCAGCGGTAATAATTGTCCTCACTGAAATAAACAGAGAAAGGTGGCTGCTGGTAAACAGGTGGAACCGGGCAGACAGCTCAGGATAAATTCAGGGGAATAAGAGAAGAGAATTGCCTGGCACCTGGCTTCTTTCTGACAGAACAAGTGTTTGTGTGATTCAGTGAGTCAAGTTGATAGAAAGTGTGGGTGAGAGAAGGATATGTGCTGTCAGGAACTGTATTTCAAAATACAGTCTGGACACAAGAAACTGCAGATGTTGGTATACAAAAAAACAACGCCAAGTGCTGGAGTAACTCGGCAGGTCAGGCAGCATCTCTGGAGAACGTGACTAGCCAATGTTATGGGTCAAGACCTTTCTTCAGACTGATTGGTGGGCGAGAAAGAGGGAAAAGAGGTGGGAGCAGGACAAGGCCTGGCGTAGGATTGGTGGTGCAGGAAGGAACTGCAGATGCTGGTTTTCACTGAGGACAGACACAGAGTGCTGGAGTAACTCAGTGGGTCAGGCAGCATCTCTGGAGAAAAAGGAATAGGTGACGGTTTGGGTCGAGACCCTTCTTCAGACTGAGAGTCAGGGGAGATGGAAACCAGAGATATGAATGGCAGAGGAATACAATGAAGAAGGGTCTCGACCTGAAACGTCTCCTATTCCTTTTCTCCAGAGATGCTGCCCGACCCGCTGAGTTACTCCAGCATTTCATGTCTTTCTTGAGTGATAGGTCAATGCAGGTGAGTAGGGTTTGATTGGCAGATGGGTGGACAAAGACAAAAGGCAGGGGGATGTGGGGAAGGAGAGGTGTGAAATGTCAAGCCAGCAGGAAGGATGTAAGCAGGGTTGCCAACTGTCCCATATTAGCCGGGACATCCCGTAGTTTGGACTAAATTGGTTGTCCCATATGGGACCGCCCTTGTCCCGTATTAGTAGGGTTGCCAACTTCCTCACTCCCAAATCAGGGACAAAGGGTGACGTCACCGCCCCGCGCCCCACGTGACCTCACCCAGCCAGCGGCCACGTGCTCCCGCTCCACCAATGGCGGCCGCCCGGGCAGCTGGGTGAGGTCACATGGGGCGCGGGGAGGTGACATCACCCTTTGTCCCTTATTTGGGAGTGAGGAAGTTGGCAACCCTAGATATAAGTGGAAGCGGACAGGGAATGGGGAATGGGGAATGGGGAACGGGATTGTGGGAGAAAGGGTGTGCACCCAGGTGGGGCTTAGAGGGGGGACAAAGAGGGGAGAGGTTTCTCGATTGTCTGAAGACACTGTACTAGTTCACATGAGCGCAGTCTGCACACTCCGTCAGTGTGTGTGAGCTTTGAGCGATATTCGGCATGGTGAAGTGTGCACCACAGGGGCTGCTCCAAGCCCCGTCGCTAAGTCTGTCTGCTTAGAAACTTGAATATTCACAGATCAAAGAACCATGTGTGTTCCTTCAGTCCCAGTTGAAAAGCCTTCAATGTCTCAGTCATTCAAACCAGGTATCACTTCCATCTTTATAATTTGAAAAACATCTCTTGCCCAGAGTAGGGGAATCGAGAAACAAAGGACATAGGTTTAAGGTGGGTGAGGGAGGATAGATTTAATAGGAATCTGAAGGCTAACATTTTCACACAAAAGGTGTATGGAACGAGCTGCCGGAGGAGGTAGTTGAGGCTGGGACTATTGCATCACTTTAGGATAGAACAAGTTTGGAGGGATATGGACCAAACACAGCCAGGTGGGACTAGTGTAGATGGGGCATTTTGGCCGGTGTGGGCAAGTTGGATCGAAGGGCCTGTTTCCACGCTGTGATTCTCTGACTCAATGTGCAGCATGAGACATTTCCACAGTTGAAGGTGCTTTATAAATGCTCTCTGATAAACACAGTCCTTGACAGCACTGAACAAGGAGGACAGCATCAGGGCAAGTGCTTCTCCACGCAGGCCACACATCGAGTGGGATATGGAGCTGAATGCTGATGAAAGCAGGAACGAGTTGGAAGGACACGCAGTGGTAGAGTTGCTGCCTCATAGTGCCAGACATCCGGGTTCGATCCTCAGTTCGTGCGCTGTCCGTGTGGAGTTTGTACGTTCTGCCCGTGACCTACGTGGGTTTTCTGCGAGATCTTCGGTTTCCTCTCACACTCCAAAGACGTACAGGTTTGTAGGTTAATTGGCTTGGTGTAAATGTAAATTGTCCCACATGTGTGTGGGATAGTGCTAATGTGCGGGAATCACTGGTCGGTGCGGACTCGGTGTGTCGAAGGGGCTGTATCCGCACTGTATCTCTAAACTGAACTAAACTAGACAGCAGAACCACACAAGTGTGTTTGTGATTGTGTCAAATACCACGTGAAAGCGCAGTTGCTACAGATTGCCTCCAGAGTTCAGGCAGACAGACCTGTTGCCAACTGCACCCCACTGGGTTAGCAATGTCGAGAAATAATTCTCCTAAACACCGTGTATTAAGAAGCAAGGACTCCAACTGATCATCCAAGCTGATCAGAGGCGTTAAATGACAGATGAGACAAAGCAAGCATTGAAATATCGGGATGAAGTGGGCCTTAAATTGCCAGTCATTCTCAGCAGTCTTTGATTCATCTCGTTCTGCCTGTTGCATCTCTGTCACTATGGCATCACTGTGAGCCGCGTGCAGTACAGGGGGGCAGAGGTCATCCACTGCATCACTGTGAGCCGCGTGCAGTACAGGGGGGCAGAGGTCAGCCACTGGAACCTTTGTACGTGACTTTTCATTTGACTGAGGCAATTTCAAAAGCTGCCTTTTAATAAGGTTGCAGATGTAATTCAGCAGGAGCTTCTCTTCGCCTATTGAGGCAGTACCCTGAGCACCAGGCAACCTGCTGGCCGCACTTCCCAATATGTTTTCCACATAGGGCCATGTGGTACGAGAACAAAGCTTCAGACCGCCCACGGTCTACCAGCTCACCTCCTGGCACCACGTCCACTGCCCTAAATACTCACCCTGGGGCACTGGCACTCCCTGCGTAGCGGCTCATCGTAGCAAGGTTGTTCACCTGGGCTACCATGACCAAGTTGGTGCAGTCAGCAGAGCAGCGGGCTCACAGTGCCAGAGACCTGGGTTTGATCCAGATGTCAGATGCTGTTTGTGTGGAGTTTGCACGTTCTCTCTGTGACCGCGTGCATTTCCGCCCACATCCTAAAGATGTGTTCATGTCATCGTAATGATGAGATTGGGCCGAAGGGCCTATTTCCATGCTGTATGACTCTCGGTTTGTACGTTAATTGACCTTTGTAAATGTCACCTGATATGTCGGTATCACACAATGCTGGAGTAACTCAGCAGGTCAGGCAGCATCTAGGAGAGAGGGAATGGGTGACGTTTCGGGTCAAGACCCTTCTTCAGATATGTAGGGAGTGGATGAGAAAATGGGATTTACACTTTGGTGGAAGCTGGTACTTTGACCCAACAGTCCGCGCCGACCAGAGATTCCCCATACACTAGCCCATCTTCCACACTTGGGACAATTTACAATTTACAGAAGACAATTAACTTAGAAGCCTGTACATCTTTAGAGTGTGGGAGGAAACCGGAGCACCCAGACAAAACCCACGCGGTCACAGGGAGAACATATAAACTCCGTACAGACAACACCCATAATCAGGTTCAAACCCGGGTCTCTGGAGCTGTGAGGCAGCAAGTCTACTGCTGTGCCACCATGCCACCCTACATATACATTGAAGCTGTGTGAATGGGTGATTGATGGTAAGCGTGGACTCAGTGGGCCGAGGGGCCTGTTTCCAGGCTGTATCTTTCAATGTAAAAAGAACTCGGGGACCTCTCCAGCCTGCCACCTCCATTGTGGCGGAGGACAAGCAATGGGGAACACCACCACCTACCTGCAGGTTCCCCAGCGAGGCACGCCATCACCATGACTTCATCGTGGTTGGGTCGACTGGATCTGCAGCAGTCACTTGGCCAGAAACACTTTCACAGCTCGAGAAGGTGGCAAACCATCCTCTTCTCAAGGGCAGTACATGTTGACCCTGCCAAAGCCACCCACGTTCAATCTGCAAATTAATCGAAAACTGCTGGCTTGTTATCTGAGCTTCCCATCCTGGAAGCTCTCTGGCTCAGGGTGAGAGGGAGATGGATTAGTCTGAGCCCTGCTGAGTTTGGCAACCTCTTGCTATTTAATCAAACCCACTTGGGAAGAAAATCGATGTTGAGAGCACTTCCCTTTCTCCTGACTCTCCACGCATCTGGTGTACACAAAGTTGCATGGACAGCAAACCACACATGATAACCAGTGGTTTTCAAAATCCGAGCTGTCAGAGGTTGTTATTTTTACAGGAGATGCCAGTGGTGAGAATGGAACACTATTTATATCAATGTCGAAAGCTCAGATTGATGTGGGTGTCCGATGATAGGATGAGGAATAGTTTGAGAATAACTTGAGTCCAGAAATATAATTGATCACATGCCTCGACAAGCACTGAAGTCTGAAGAAGGGTCTCGACCCGAAACATCCCCCATTCCTTCTCTCCAGAGATGCAGCCTGTCCTGCTGAGTTACTCCAGCATTTTGGTCTATCTTCAGCAACAATGATCTGGGTTCACCCTTTCCGTTGGGAGAAGAGAGGATGGTTGGCCAGTTAGTAGTCACATCTGAGGTGTGTCTGAGACATTCCGTTGAATGTGGAAACATAGAAACATAGAAAATAGCTGCAGGAGTAGGCCATTCGGCCCTTTGAGCCAGCTTCGCCATTCAATATGATCATGGCTGATCAAACAAAATGATTCCGTTAGCCCTGATCATGGTTGCGTGGTACTGACGGTTATCTTCAAAGGGGATCCTTTCGTTATCACCTCTGCCACACCAACAATGGACCATTGTGGGCTCCACCTTTCCTTTGTCATCGGTGCCGGCTCTGATTTGTTCAGAAGCTTTTCATACCTCTAGTTTCCCTTGCCCCTGACTCTCAGTCTAAAGAAGGATCTCGACCCGAATCGTCACCTATTCCTTTTCTTCAGGGATGCTGCCTGACCCACTGAGTTACTCCAGCACTTTGTGTCTATCTTCAGGGATGCTGCCTGACCCGCTGAGTTACTCCAGCACTTTGTGTCTATCTTCAGGGATGTGGACGGGCGACGTTTCAGGTTGGGACCCTTCTTCATACTCAGGATTGCAGCATTTGCGGTTCATTGTGTCCCCTCTAGCTTAGTACTGAGTTGAATTTCACTCACGGGATGAAATCTGTGGAAATACCATGCATAGTATATTGCCAGGAAAAACAAAGGCCATTTCTGTAGACTGAACACAGTTTCCTGAGGCTGAAGAAGAGTCCTGACCCAAAACGTCACCTCTCCACATTTACTCCAGCATTTTGTGTCTTCCTCCACAGACACTGTCTGCCCTTTGAATTTCTCCAGCGTTCGTATTTTTGTTCAAGATCCCAGCATCTGCAGTTCCCTGGGTTTTACAGTTTTTCTTCTCCCCTCTTCCCAGTTTAAGCCTGTTTTGTTTTAACCAGGGATGTGAGAAACGTCAATGTGAATCATAGCATTTAATTTTTAAATTGACATCCTCATTTTACCTGCCTCCAAAGGGACAAAGGGTCTGACACCAGCAGAGTAGGGGAATCGAGAACCAGAGGACATGGGTTGAAAGTGAGGGGCGGAACAATTTAATAGGAACTTGAGGGGTAACCTTTTCAAACAAACGGGCGGTGGGTGTATGGAATGAGGTGCCGGAGGAGGTAGTTGAGGAAGTTGAAGTAATACCGCAGCATTTATAAAACATTGAGACAGGTACATGGATAGGACAGGTTTAGAGTGATATGGGCCAAATGCAGGCAGGTGGGGCAAGTGTAGATGGGACATGTTGGCCTGTATGGGCAAGTTGGGCCGAATGACCTGTTTCCATGCTGTTTCACTCTATGACTTTGGCAAGAACTACAGAAGGTGTACCACGCTCTCTGTGACTGAGATGTGTTGGGCTGATTGATTTGTTTAGTTGGATACACAATATGAGTAACTGACATTCTAAAAACATTACTTATTGAAAAATTAGCATGGTGCTAATTGCTCAATTATGTGTCTGTCTAAAAATGTCTTATAGTTTACAACAACAGTGAAGGTATTTCGCAGCATGTTCTCAATCAACAATGGGCTGAAGCCGGGTGCTATCCCGACTACGGGTGCAGTCTGTACGGAGTTTATGCGTTCTCCCCGTGACCTACACGGGTTTTCTCAGAGATCTCCGGTTTCCTCCCACACTCCAAAGACGTACAGGTTTGTGGGTTAATTGACTTCGTAAAATTGTAAATTGTTCCGAGTGTGTGTAGGATAGTGTTAATGTGCAGGGATTGTCTAAACTAAAGTAAACTAAACAAAAAACATTTGGCATCATGACTTGGTGGAAGATCATCAGCCAGTTGACCAAAACCTTAGCCAGCTGTGGTAGAGTTGCTGCCTTACAGTACCAGAGACCTGACTGTCTGTATAGTTTGTACGTTTGCCGTGTGACCTGCGTGGGTTCTCTCCGGGTGCTCTGGTTTCCTCCCACACTCCACGGAATTGCAGGTATGAGGTGAATTTGGCTTCAGTAAAAATGATTAATTGTCCCTGGTGTGTAGGGTAGTGCGAATGTACGGGGATCGCTGGTCGGCACGGACTTGGTGGGTTGAAGGGCCTGTTTCTGCGCTGTATCTCTAAAATCTGCAGAAAGAATAGTTAGAACAGTGGAGAGGCCTAGCATGCTGATGGCCATGGCAAAGAAGTCAGTTATTTTGGCGTTGTATAAGATGTATAATGTGAGCCACATTTAGACTATCGTGATCAGTTTGGGGCACCATGTTACAGGAAAGATGTTGTCAAGCTGGAAAGGGTACAGAGAAGATTTAAGAGGATGTTGCCAGGGCTCGAGGGACTGATACAGAGAGTAGGCTAGGACTCTATTCCTTGGAGTGCAGGAGGATGAGGGGTGATCTTATTGAGGTCACCCCTCAATAAGATCACCCCTCTTATTCCTCTCTATTATGAAATATGAGAGGAATAGATCAGATGGAAGCACAGAGTCTCTTGCCCAGAGTAGGTGAATCGAGGACCAGAGGACATAGATTTAAGATGAAGGGGAAACGATTTAATAGGAATCTGAAGGGTAACTTTTAAACAAAAACGGGTGGTGGGTGTATGGAACAAGCTGCCAGAGGAGGTAGTTGAGGCTGGGACTATCCCAACATTTAAAAAACAGTTAGATGGGTACATGGATAGGACAGGTTTGGTTGGATATGGACCAAACGCGGGCAGGTGGGACTCGTGTAGCTGGGACATGTTGGCTGGTGTGGGCAGGTTGTGCTGAAGGGTCTGTTTCCACACTGTATCACTCCATGACTATAACTCAATGATGAATGGACTAAAATGAGACAAAGCTGAGGGAAGAATGGGAGGAGCTCAAGGGTTTTGGATGACGAGGCCTGGAAAGGATTTCAGCGATGGAGGGCAGAAGGTCATAGAGGGGTTCGAAAACACAGTTACATCGAAAATAGGTGCAGGAGGAGACCATTTGGCCCTTCGAGCCAGCACCACCATTCATTGTGATCATGGCTGATCATCCACAATCAGTACCCCGTGCCTGCCTTCTCCCCATATCCCTTGATTGCACTAGCCCCTAAACCTCAATTTAACTCTCTTTTAAATTCATTGTTGATACCTAAGTTTGAGCTATTGCTGAACTAGGAACAGCTGTAGGCCAACAAGCTCAGGATAAGCTGTGTGAGGTTACAGGAATAGTTCAACTTCATGGAGTGGTCCAAAGCTTTGTTTAGGGGTCAGACACGACACCAAGAATGTGAAGGGTCTAGTTCTGCTGCAGAAAGTAGCTGGAGAAAAGGATGAAGCTGGTGGTTAGAGAAATGAAGGAAGTACCAATGTAGCAAGGAACTGCAGATGCTGGTTTACACCGAAGATATACACAAAATGCTGGAGTAACTCAGCAAGACAGGCAGCATCTCTGGAGAGAAGGAATGAGTGGCGTTTTGGGTCAAGACCCTTCTTCAGACAGGCTCTCTACCCAAAACGTCACCCATTCCTTCTCTCCAGAGATGTTGCCTGTCCCGCTGAGTTACTCCAGCATTTTGTGTCTATCTTCAGAGTACCAATGTTACTGGCTTTGGTCTACATGGTTTAGTTGAGTTTAGTTTATTGTCATGTATACTGAGATACAGTGAAAAGCTTTTGTTGCTTGCTAACCAGCGGAAAGACAATGCATGATTACAATCTAGCCCCAGTATTTAGTTGGAGGGTACTGCAGGTACTGGACGTGAAAAAGCAATGTTATCCGTACCTTATTCATTGATCCAAAGGTAAAGGCAAATAAGTAATCTTAAAAACACAGCCAATATAGGGTGGATTTGAATGAATTTCTCCCTCCACATCACAGTTGGAAGCTGACTACAGGTGCTGTCTGTACGTAGTGTGTACTGTACATACTCCCTGTGTCCTTGTGGGCTTTCCCCGGGAGCTCTGGTTTCTTCCCGCAGTCCAAAATCATACAGATTTGTAGGTTAATTGGCTTTGGTAAAATTATAAATTTTAGGATAGTGTTAGTGTGCGGGAATCGCTGGTCGGCGCGGACTCGGTGGGCTGAAGGGCCTGTTTCCGTGCTGTGTCTCTGAACTAAACTAAACCCAGAATCCTCACTGGAGCTACTCTTGGCTCTGTTTTATTTCTCATCCACATGTGCCATCAGATAAAGAATCTTTCCCTGTGCTTTTGGGAGATGGTTGCCCCAATTTGTAGTCAATGCTGGAAATTTATGGGAGATGGTACTGCATTACATCTTGGACATTCAGTTCAGAATCGCCACATTAAACCGACCCCTTTGGATTTGCTAATACCGGTGGCAACCAAAGGCACACATTGCTCCACTGAGTCGAGCAGGGGGCTGCCCAGCTTTCCTGCAGATGTTTCCACATCAACTGATCTCCCCAGAAAAAGAATAACTAATCATTAATCTCTTTGCCTGTTTGTAAAATACTTCTGCTTGCAGGATAGTTTGTTGGCAGCACAGTGGTCGCACCTGGTGAACCTACTGCCTCACAGCACCAGAGACTCGGGTTTGATCCTGACCTTGGGTGCTGGCTGTGTGGAGTTCCCACATTCTCCCTGTGACAGCGTAGGTTTCCTCCAGGATCTCCAGTTTCCACTCATCTCCCTGAATGAAGACGTGCGGGATTGTTGGGTAGTTGGGCTCTGTATCTTGCCCCGAGTCTGTAGAGAGTGGATGAGATAGTGGGACAACAGAACTAGTGTGAATGGGTGATGAAGTGTGAATAGTCAGCTTTGACTCGGTGGGCTGAAGGGACTGTTTCCATGCTCTGTCTTTCAATGTGCGGGGATCGCTGGTCGGCGTGGACTCACTTGGTGGCCGAAGGGCCTGTTTCCGCGCTGTGTCTCTAAACTAAACTAAACTAAATTATTCAATCAGTAGCTCTGGGGAATTCTTAGCCAACAATCCTTACAGAAACTGGGGGTGCAGTATTGGCATGGATAGCGAATTGGATTGCAGACAGGAAGCAAAGATTAGGAGTAAACAGGTCCTTTTCAGAATGGCAGGCAGTGGCGAGTGGAGTGCCGCAAGGCTCGATGCTGGGGCCGCAACTATTCACCATATATATTAATGATTTGGATGATGGAGTTAGAAGTAACACCAGCAAGTTTGCAGATGACACAAAGCTGGGTGGCAGTGTGAACTGCGAGGAGGATGTTAGGAGGTTGCACAGTGACTTTGACAGGTTGAGTGAGTGGGCAGATGCATGGCAGATGCAGTATAATGTAGATGAATGTGAGGTTATCCATTTTGGTGGCAAAAACAAGGAGGCAGATTATTATCTCAATGATGTCAGGTTAGGTAAAGGGGAGGTGCAATGAGACCTGGATATCCTTGTACACCAGTCACTGAAAGTAACCGTGCAGGTACAGCAGGCAGTGAAAAAAGCCAATGGCATGTTGGCCTTCATAGCGAGAGGATTTGAGTATAGGAGTAAAGAGGTCCTTCTGCAGTTGTACAGGACCCTGGTGAGACCACATCTGGAGTATTGTGTGCAGTTTTGGTCTCCTAATTGGAGGAAGGACGTCCTTGCTATTGAGGCAGTGCAGCATAGGTTCACAAAGTTAATCCCTGGGATGGCGGGACTGTCATATGAGGGAAGATTGGAAAGACTAGGCTTGTATTCACTGGAGTTTAGAAGGATGAGAGGGGATCTTATAGAGACATATAAAACTATAAAGGGACTGGACAAGCTAGATGCAGGAAAAATGTTCCCAATGTTGGGGGAGTCCAGAACCAAGGGACACAGTCTAAGAATAAAAGGGAGGCCATTTAAAACTGAGGTGAAAAGAAACTTTTTCACCCAGAGAGTTGAGAATTTGCGTAATTCTCTGCCACAGTGGGCAGTGGAGGCCAATTCACTGGATGAATTTAAAAGAGTTAGATAGAGCTCTAGGGGCTAGTGGAATCAAGGGATATGGGGAGAAGGCAGGCACAGGTTACTGATTGTAGATGATCAGCCATGATCACAATGAATGGCGGTGCTGGCTCGAAGGGCCAAATGGCCTCCTCCTGCACCTCCTTTCTATGTTTCTATGTTTCTTTGAACAAATCAAACGTCGCCCGTGATGCATTTGAGAACAGTCCAGGAAAGTGAGGTTTGTTGTGGAAGCTAAAATCGTATTGTCATGACACTGAACAGTAAAATGTCAGACAGATAACAACAGTGGTAATCCTGGCAATCAGCGGGACTTTGTGAACAATTACAGATTAATCAAGATTTAGGAAATGGAACGAATGAAATGTATAAACCGAGGAAAATGAGATTTTTCCCAAAGCCTTCGTACTTATGCTTAAGTTTGAGACTGAGATAAAAATACATCATTTTGTGGAATTAGCACCAGTGAATCAGCTTGAAAGTGTAAGGTACAATTACGGATATACACAGGACTGCTCTGCAGTTTTGGGAGTTATTTAAAATTTATTAATACGTGGAAATGCCAGTACTTATTTTCTATTCCATTTGTATTTAAATTGATGAGGCAGTTACCAGCCAACCTCATTAGTGTGTCTCTGAGTTAGGCAAGTGGGACTAACTCAGGACGACAACATGGTGGACAAGGTCATGTTGGGCCAAAGAGCCTGTTTCGTGCTGTGTAACTCCAGGACTGTAATTCTAAGGATCAAGGTTTATGCCTACTTGGGAAGATAGGGCCTCCTAAGGAAGAGTCATTATGGTTTTGTGTGGGGGAAATCCTGCCTCACCAATCTGAATGCAATTGAGGAGGCATCTAAGGAGGTTGATGAATGCAGGGTGATAGACACGGTTTACATGGAGTTTATAACGGTTAATGCATAAGGTTCAGGCACACCTGATCCAAGGTATGTTGGCAAACTAGATCCAAATCTGGCTTGGTGATCTGAGGTGCAAGATGCAGGCTTTTCTGGCGGGGTGTAGCTGCAGGGCTGTGCTGCTGGGGTCAGTGCTGGGACCATTGAACTTTCTAAATGACGTATGAGAATGTAAGTGCTCTGATTAGTACATTTGTTGATGACAGAAAAATTGGTGAAGCGATAGATAGTGAAGAAGGTGGTATATAAAATGATGAGAGGCAGTGATAAGGTAAACAG